>NC_133331.1:57494906-58150492 GCF_042186555.1 Aquarana catesbeiana | reverse complement strand
TTCATGCACTGTCACATTCATTGCTCTACAATGGTCCATGTGTATTCAGGTCTAGGTTCTATGCACAGGCACTTTATTTTTTTCTTATGAATATTAATGTTGATGAAAATAGGTTATTTGCACAGTCACTTTATTTGTGGCTTGGTAAGTTGACATTAGTTGAGTGCAACACAATAAGACAATTTTACATTGTGATAGAAAGGATATACACTCACCGGCCACTTTATTAGGTACACTCTCCCAGTACTGGGTTGGACCCCCTTTTGCCTTTGGAACTACCTTCATTCTTCGTGGCATAGATTCAATAAGGTGTTGGAAACATTCCTCTGAGATTTTGGTCCATATTGACATGATAGTATCACGCAGTTGCTGCAGATTTGTCGGCTGCACATCCATGATGTGAATTTCCCATTCCACCACCAGGGACGCGCCTAGAGCATTTGGCACCCGGGGCGGATCCTATATCTGACCCCCCCCCCCATTTTAAAATGTAAAATCACCCAAAAAATGTGTAATGTTTTCAAGAATATTTATTGCACAGATTTCACAGCACACCATCGCAGTGTCCCTTGCAGTCTGCCCCCCCCCCCCCCCCCCCCACATCTCTCTAATCACAGTGCCCTCTTTTACTCTCTGCCTCCCCTGCACAGTCTCACCTTCAGCCTAAACAGGTAGCTAATACTATTAGCAATGTGTTTAAGTTTAGAAAAGAGATTGCAGGCATACTACAGGAGATAGTTAGAGACTGAGGATATGATACAGGAGATGGTCAGAGACTGCAGACATGATACAGGAGATGGTCAGAGACTGCAGACATGATGCAAGAGATAGTTAGAGACTGCAGATATACTGCAGGAGATGGTTAGAGACTGAGGACATGATACAGGAGATGGTCACAGACTGCAGACATGATCCAAGACATGGTCAGAGACTGCAGACATGATACAAGAGATGGTCAGAGACTGCAGACATGATGCAAGAGATAGTTAGAGACTGCAGACATATTACAGGAGATGGTTAGAGACTGAGGACATGATACAGGAGATGGTCAGAGACTGCAGGCATACCATAGGAGTTGGTCAGAGACTGCAGGCATGATACAGGAGATGGTCAGAGACTGCACTGGGGGGGAGCACAGGGGGGTGGAGAGCACAGGGGGGTAGAGAGCACTGGGGGAGCAGCCCAGAGAGCACTGGGGGAGCTGGAGAGAAAATGGATAGGAGGAGCAGCAGGGGCAGCTGCATAAAGAGGAATTGATTCTTCCATGTTCCTCCTGCAGCCGCTGAATCCCCGCTTCTCCTCCTCTCCCTCCTGCAGACATTCAGCAGCTACAAGAGGAATATGGAAAAATCAATTGCTCTATATGCAGCTGCCCCTGCCACTCCTCCTATCCAGGCACACAGGGAGGCTGCATGAGCACTCACTTTCTTCCTGTGTCTGGCAGGCAGCATCAGGCGATGGGATCGGGATCCATTGCAGCTCCTTCTCCTTCATGGTCATGAGGCAGCTGGGTAGTTTCCACCCCTCCCCCCCGGCCCCAACTGCTAAACTTATTAGGTGGCCGGGTGAGTAGCACGGGTTCAAGGAGCAGCCCAGCTACTGCAGCTGCTTTGGGCCCTACATAGACATGCTGGCCGGAGGTGCCAGCTGACACCCCCCCCCCCCCCCCCCTAATGTGTGACACCCGGGGCAGGTGATTGGCTTATTAACAATTTGTGTTACCAAGCTATTGAACAGGTGTACCTAATAAAGTGGCCAGTGAGTGTATATCTTCTGTGGTGTCTGCAGTCTCACCTATCTATTTTTGTTTTATTATATATATTTGCACAGGTGCACAGTTTTGCTAACTGTTTATGAAAAACTATAGTACCCAAAATTGTCCATAGCCAATGCTTTAAAAGCCTTTACAGGTTATCAGTTTAGAGTTAACAATGAATTATGGCCTGAAAATGATTGCTGTCACTCCAGCATTCCTGGTGATTCCTCGTGTGTGTGGCGTAATCGCAGATTGCAGAAGCACTGAAGAGATCAGAAAACAGATGTGGTATCAGCCTCCTGTGGTCCTTGTACAGCAGGGCTGGAATGTGGGAGAACGAAGCAGCACAAGGAACCAGTTTATGTGATCCTAGATTGTAAGCTCTAACAAGCAGGGCCCTCTAATTCCTCCTGTACTGAATTGTAGTGTAACTGTGCTGTCTGCCCTCATGTTGTAATGAACTGCACAAACTGTTGACACTATATTAATCCCATATAATAATAATAATAATAATAATAATAATAATAATAATAATAATAATAATAATAATTTGATGACAAGTTGCATGCTGATAGGAGGAGAGTGATGAACTCATCAGCTGTGCTTCTCCTTTCACTGTCCAGGCACAGACTGGGGTGGGTCCAGGATGACCTTATGACCTTGTGGGTTGGATGGGCTGAGGACATCTAGTGGCAGAAAAAAAGTACTGCGGGGGAAATCTCTGTATTGAAAGTGAATTTTGTTTTGTTTTTTTATTTTTTAATGGTTTATTCATTGTTATGATATTTTTGGTCAGGGTTTAGCTTTAATTTGTTCTTCCAAGAACAAAGCATGCAATGGAAGTGCTTTGAAGCTCAGTTTTTGTTTGATCTGTGTTAAAAATGAAAACAAACAAAAAAATATGTACACCACATCACAAAATGTAATAAAAGCCGCTACGTGACTTCAGTTATTTTCAATTAAACGCAGAAGATGAATCAGGTCAGTTCACATGGTGCAGTTACAGGAGCCGTAAACAATAAGAAATTTGTATTATATAGTATGACATGCCAGTATGACAAAATAAATATCTGGGTTCAAACAGGGATAAAGCTCAGTGATTGCTGCCTGATTAAAATAAGTTGTGATTGGACACCAACATACAAACTGATACCTTCTAATTTTTGTGTGATTTTGTCTTTTAGGAAGAGTTTTAAAGTGAAAATCTTTCAGTTACAATATAAAGCAACATTATCACTTTTTTTTTTCTTTTATAAAAGCACCACCTTTTATAATTACTAAGCCATCTTGGAGCTCCGGTCCAGTGACTGTGCCTAGGTTGAGATAAGGTCACCAGTCTGCTGCAGTCAGGAGGAAGCATTTCCTCAGTCTCCTCCTCCCCAGTGATCAGACTGTACATTGTAACTTTGTAGCAAGTAGCTTAAGCACAGGCTGATCTGTGTCAGACATCTGTGAACACAACATGATTATGTTGTTTTAATCAAGAAAGTAAATGATGACCCTGAATGATGCCAGAACAAAAATAGTGCCCTCCTTCTAGAGAGTAAAGCAAATGAAGAAATTTTCAGGAATGGTGCTGTGATTTACGAGGCAACTCGTAAATACCTGGAAGTGTTACACTGACATATTACTGAGGAGTTTTGTACTCTGTAGTCGTTTTTTTAACTTTGGGAGTGGATCTTTAAAATAAAATAAAGCCTTTGATTGGCTGCCACGTTAACAGGACATTTTTAAGCTCTATTTGAGAATAGGTAAGGAATATTAATGTACCCCTGTGTTCATCCCCCTTGGGTGAGGTGGATATCTGGTCACCCCAATAAGAGGAACTTTCAGATTCCACCATATGTCCACCCTATTTTATTGTTACCCACACCTCCTTTTTTGGGGCACATGGAGGTGGTGAAGAAGTACCCCCACAATGTTAAAAGATATATAACCTGGTATGGCACAGGAAGGAGGGGGTGCGTGTTTGCTGACCTTCCTTTTCTGGCCACCTAGACTGCGTGACTGGATAAGTTAAGGGTCTGTTGCCTGCCAAGAGCTTTGCTATATTATAAGATACCTCTATTGTCTGCGTCCTGCCCTGACCTTTGCTATGTTTAACAGATACTTCTATTGCCTAACCTTTACTATGTTACAGGATACTTCTACTGTCTGCTGCCTGCCCTGACCTTTGCTACCTTAAAGATTACCTCTACTGTCTGCTGCTTGCTCTGCCTATTGCTACTTTACAGAATACCTCTACTTTCTGCTGCCTGTCCTGACCTTTGCTACGCTCACAGAATACTCCAGATGCCAGTCCTGAGTTTTCTTTTCTTTCGTTTTCTTTCTCCCATAACTGTATGGAACGTCTTATTTATTCTACCTTGTATCCACTAGCAACATTCTACAGCCAGAGTATATCGTTTTGTGTAGTAAAGTGTTACTAAATACTCAACAAAAAAATCATTCTGTATATGCATGCATGCTTGTTATACTCACTGTGGAACCTAAGGGGTTAATCCTCCACATTATGTAAAAAGGCTGATCCTATCTTCTCTGATCCTCCTCTTCTTTTACTGTCCCCAATCCATCTGCTGATAGAACAGAGCCTTGAAGGCACTCTGCACATGCTCCGTTTGGTGTGTATTTCTAGAGATTTTTAATTTTTTTCTTACTTCTGATGAGAAAAGGTATTTAGAAGTTTATGTTTGCTAAAATAATTGCTTTTCCATGTTCTGTGTAATGTGGGAGACCAGATATAGTGAAGGCAGGCTCCTGGATTTAGTAACACTTTAAGTCCTGGGGGAAACCTAGGAGCATTAGCCTACTAACCTTTAGGGAAGGGGGACTGCTAAAGGGTGTCTGTGTTTGGACCTTAAACTCCACATGAAAAGGTAGGTGGTGTCTTATTCCGGGTACCTGGGTTCAGTATGGACTAAGCTTAGGTATCCTGTAAAAAGAGCCAGTTTCTTGCACTACTTTAGAGTGTTTCTGTTGTAAAAATTAAACATTTTGCATAACAGACAGCCCTAAAAAGAAGATAGTAAATAGGCCTCTCAGAAACCAACACTACTGGGAGTGGGGTTCCTGGATTCCCGCTATACTAATTGCTTCTTCGCATCAACCCAGTAGGAGCCAGAAGATGGACACTCTCAGAAGTGATCGTTTATGAAGAGCCTTCTGATGGAGATTTTTTCTGCATTACATTTGGCAGCGTTGGGCAATGGGGCAGGTATGCCTCTCATTTGCATTCAGTTAGATTTTAGTGACAGAGTCAAGTTTGGTGCCGATTCAATAAACACTTAAGTCACCTAAGTGTTCAATAAACACCTTATTTATGTTTTTGAACATGTACTTATGAACTTGCAGAAATAAAGGTGATTTTACTGGATGTGCGGCCAACCAGAATTTTTTTTTGCTCATTGGAATCCATAACGGGGCCAGCACCTGGTCTGTGTGATAGTGGAGGTGGAGATGGGAGACTGACCTAGAGAGGAATTCACACACATCAATAAACACCTATGTTTACCTGACGGCAACACCTTCTAGCTGTGGCGGATCACTTTTAAAGCATACATCACATGACAGCACAGTGGCTTAATAGTTATCACTTTGCCGTGTAGCACTAGGGTCTTCAGTTTGAATTCAAACCTACCTGCATAGAGTTTGCATGTATTCTCTGTGCTTGCGTGGTTTGCCTTCCACACTGAGACATGCTGGTAGGTTAATTGGCCCTAGTATGTGTGAAAAGGACCTTAGGTTATAAGCTCCTTGGGGGCAGAGACTGATGTGAATTTACAATATACATTAGTAGAAAGGAAGAGATAATTGGGACTTTGATTGAGGCACGCCATGCCAAAATGAAAAATATCATACATGAATAAAATTACCATTTATTATTGCAGAGATTCATAAGAAAAACATTGTATCAAATATATAGGTAGTCACATAACTTGCACTAAAATATTCTGCTCATAGCATGCAATACAATTGATGAATAGGTAAGAAAAATATACATGAAAAGATAAAAATACATAATGAGACCAGGTATCTTTGAACATCTAGTGGCACTCAACGCATTTCTTGGCATTTCAACCATTCATCAGGAGTGTAATGATGTAATATACTAGAAAGGGAAATAGGATATTGGTTATTGAAGATGCACTCTCATGAAGGGGGAGTAGAGAGGTATATATATTCCAACAAAATAGGTACAAAAGTGGATGACTTACTGCTTGGCCTCAAAGCTGGACCTGGTGTCTGCACAGGAGAGTGGGGATACCGGGCATAACATCTTCCCCGGGGGTTGAGATGGGGAACCCCCCAAGAGCCGAGGAGAGCACCCAAGGGACGACAGGGTGGTCACCACATGATCCAAAGTGATGTGTGTACAGGTGACGTGCATAGTATCCTGTGGGGAATATGTGATGAATAATAGGTTCGTGAAAATGGGAAAATGTGAAGGTGTCTCTAGGTATTCCTGCAGAGGGACTATATGAGGGGGTGAATGTGTAATTAAGCCCAAATAAAAATTACATACCAAAGGGTGATACCACAGCTCACGTTAAAGAGTGAATAGGGGAATAAATTAATCCCAATGTTGATTTGGGAATTATATCTGTCAGCTGGCTCAAATCTGCATGTGCTTCCATGTAATTGAAACAAGCAAATGAACCACCAGTCATCCCAGACTGCTTTTATACTCCCCGTCCATGGTGGGTCCCCGTCAGCATCATGCTCAATTGGCCAAGCAGCATGATGGAGGCGAGGAGAGAGAACACACCTGCATACGGCTGAGCCATCAGCAGTGTGTCCTCGCCCACCTCGTCTGTGGCCAAAGATGGAAGGGAACGTCATAAGACATCAATGGCGCCTCAAGCACGCCGTCAATGCATGACGTCGATGCGCGGGAGGCCGAACCCTGCCCCCACCATCAGGTGAGGGGGAGGAGCGGACTGCCGCGCATTGCAACCCTAGAGGCAGAGAAACCACCCAGTCCCCAACACACCTGGGTTGGGCTAGACGAGGGATTAAGAGGTAGTTTGAGGGAGATATTTTAATTGGAAACAAATGTAATGGGGTCCAATGATCATAAGAAAAAATTATATTATTGATGTAGTTTTACTAAAAGCTAAAGTTAACTGGGTATTAGAAGGATTATAAATGATATTATATTAGGTGTGACAGGTCACTGGAGCGGGTGTTTTCCACCCAAACTTTAGTCAAACAGTGAATAGGATGTGACCTGACACACTCACTGGACACACATAGTGTACCTCCATCCCTATATAATTTATAGAAAGGAAGAGATCATTGGGACTTTGAGTGAGGCACGCCACATCAAAATGAAAAATATCAATACATGAATAAAATTACCATTTATTATTGCAGAGATTCATAAGAAAAACATTGTATCAAATATAGTGTAAGTCACATGGCTTACACTAAAATATGCTGCTCATAGCATGCAATACAATTGATGAATAGGTACTCTGGCACCAATGGGTGGGACATGGCAATTGCCCTGGCCTGTTCAAAGACTGATTATGAACTTACTGATAGTGTGTACAAATGGTTTCAAAGAAATCCAGAAGTGTATCAGTATTTGTTAAATTTGGAGTGTGATTAGAAAGAAATCATGAATAATGTACGCTTTCTTTTCAGCAAGTTGAAGCGGTGATCTCCATTTCTTTGGGGACCAAAGAGTTTAAGTGGGGGTGTGTGTAGCCAAGGGTTTGCTAATATAAGGCATTACAGTTGTTATGGTTGCAAATGAGTTTGGCTCCTTCTAGTGTCCTGTTAATACTGTTAGGACTTTCTGTTAATTCCTGAGAAGCAGCGCTGCAAAGCACTGTGGGAGATGTAGTTTGGAGGAGGAAATGACTCTGTTAGCTGGATCAGCCCTGAACTACAATACAGACAACGCAAAGCACACAGCACTGCATGCTGGGAGCAGTAATAAAAGGAACAGCGAGGTCCATCTTTCAGCATCTCTGGACGTCATTTAATACCTGCCAGCAGGAGATCTGTGTGCGTGACCAGGAGACTGCGACCTATATAGTGCGGAGCGGGATTGACAGCCTCTGAGGTGTTTCAGAGTACAGCCCGGCTGGCCTAGCAAGCGGATAGGTTTGCAGAACCAGTGCATCTGGAGGTTTTCCTGCATTTCAGCCATCCGAAGGAGTGGTTCAGATCGGCGGCGCCATCTTTTCATCAGACTGAGACATCAGGAGGGGAGTCCGGATGGAGCCTTGCAGCCTCTGAATCTATTGTGGTGAGAGGGCACCTGCCCATTCCAATAAAGTAGAAAAGAGAAGCTGCGCTGTGTGAAGGTTCAATCCAACAATGACCTGTAGGTGTCAAGATATGGATGAGTAACAGTTCAAATGGATCCAAACAAACACCCAAGTTGACAATGTCAAGTTATGACAAAACGCATCTGGAGGAGGATACGTGCTGATGTCACCACGCTGTTTCACTAGGAGGATGGGATTTGATTTGCAGCCGGCTGGCTAGCGCAATTTTACTTTCATTTTAAATGTAAGTGCATTACCGTTTTTTATTAAACATGTTGAAGCGATATTATGCTATGGTTGGTCTTTTCCCTTATACCCCGCTGAGATACTGAGATCCATCGGAGTTCCACGGCATCGGGGCGTTTGGAGTATATAGGCAACCAATCCATATCCATACCTGTCCAGACGATCTTTCCATACAAGTAAAGGCCTTGTAAATAGCCTTCTGCTTGGTTTTGCTTGCCATCTGGTAAGCAAGTTTTTTATAAGGTGGTGGCACATATTTGTGGATCGGGCTCACTTGGGTGTTTGTTTGGATCCGTTTGAACTGTCACTCATCCATGTCTTGACACCTACAAGTCATTGTTGGATTGAACCTTCACACAGCGCAGCTTCTCTTTTCTATTCTGTTTTTGTGTATCTCGTAATAAGCTGCTGCTCTTTGGACTTTTCATTTTTCCTTTTTTCCTTTTTTAATCATTATTGTTAATTTTGATTTAGTGCGTTTTTTTCTTTTTAATTCATTCCGATAAATTGCACTGTTTGCTGAGCGAGTTATTTACAGGCTGCTGGTGAGACTTGTAGTTCCACAGAATTGATTCTACTTATTCACAGGCCACATACAGCTGAATTCTGGGGTTTGTTATTCTCTGTGCTGTAAAGTCAGTACCTGTATTACACTCACACAAAAGGAGGAAGTGTTACAAGTGCCCTATTTCTTCAGTTAAACAGTTACCAACATACCATTTATTCTACAGTTTGTTTTCTCTCTGTTTCCCTGTTGGATTACAAATACTGCAGTTTAAACTACAGGCTAGCTGAAGATATCTGGAGTCAAGGAACTTTTATCATCTTTTGCAAAGCATCACGGTTCTACTTTGTAGTTTGAACAATGAATTACAACCTAGGGGGAGCCCTTGAGTAGAGGTTAAATATTGCATTGTATTATTGAATGTAAGTAACATTATATTGCAATTTGGTGTGTGTGTATTGAGGCTTCAGTGGGAAGGTGTTTAATATAGATTTTGGAGAATATTGAACATTTGTCCCACTGTACACCTGTCTACATATACCCCCTACGGTGATTATTGAATCCACAGTTTTCATATCTATACCGATTGTTATCAACTGTCATTTATTGTTTGTGTTTAATCACATTGTTCATTGTGTTTAATATTCACTTTAGTAAACTCTCTGAGTGGTTCAGTGACTTTGTGTGCGTTTCTCATTGATAACATCCCATTACAGAATGAAACCCAAGGTGTCAGAGGTAAGAGGGGATTTGCAGAGTCGGGGTAGCCAGTGGGATATAAAGTCAATCAGCAGCCCTCACAGGGGCACCGCTACACATGTATTGATATTTTTCATTTTGGCATGGCGTGCCTCACTCAAAGTCCCAATTATCTCTTCCTTTCTACAAATTATATAGGGATGGAGGTACGCCATGTGTGTCCAGTGAGTGTGTCAGGTCACATCCTATTCACTGTTTTACAATATACATTACTTTACTTTAAAGTTTTAGGCAGGTGTGAAGAAATGCTGTAAAGTGAGAATGCTTTCAAAAATATATATTTTAATTGTTTGTTTTTATCAATTTACAAAATGCAAAGTGAGCAAACAGAAGGAAAATGTAAATCAAGTCAATATTTGGTGTGACCACCCTTTGTCTTCAACCAGCATCAATTCTTACACTTCCACACTTTGTATGGGTAACCAGTTATACCAAGCAGGTGCCAATAATCATCAATTTCACATGTAGGTTGAAACGTAGTCATGAAATGAAACAGAAACAGTTGAGTAGGAGGCTTAAAACTGGGTGAGGAACAGCCAAACTCTGCAACTAAGGTGAGGTTGTGGAAGAAAGTTTCATGTCCAGTCATACACCATGGCAACAAGACACAAGGTAGTTATACTGCATCAGCATGGTCTCTCCCAGGCAAAAATTTCAAAGCAGACTGGGGTTTCAAGATGTGCTGTTCAAGCTCCTTTGAAGAAGCACAAAGGGACCTGCAATGTTGAGGACTGCAGACGCAGAGGTCAGCCAAGGAAACTTAATACAGAAGATGAAAGACACATCATGCTTACTTCCCTTTGACATTGGAAGATATCTAGCAGTGCCATCAGCAAAGAACTAGTGGAAACCAGTGGGACCCAGGTACACCCATCTACTGTCCGGAGAAGTCTTGCCAGACGTGGTCTTCATGGAAGAATTAAGGCCAAAAAGCCATATCTCCGACGTGGAAACAAGGATAAGCGACTATGCATGAAAATATAGGAACTGGGTGCAGAAAAATGACAGCAGGCGCTCTAGACTGATGGGCCAAAATGTGAAATATTTGGCTGTAGCAGGAGGCAGTTTGTTTGCCAAAGGCCTGGAGAGTGGTACAGTAAAGAGTGTCTGCAGACAACAGTAAGATGTATGGAACAACTTACCTGCCAAATTCCTTCAAAAACTGTGTGCAAGTGTACCTAGAAGTTTTGAAGGCAAAGGGTTGTCACACCAAATATTGATTTGATTTAAATTTCTCTTCTGTTCATTTACTTTCCATTTTGTTAATTGATAAAAACAAACTATTAATACTTCTGTTTCTAAAAGCAGTCTTAATTTACAGCATTTTTGCTTAAAACTTTGCACAGTAGTGTATGTAAGGTGCTCTGTTTATTGTTGGCGCTTGAATGGCTACAGATTCTGTTCATCTAGAATCACCAAAGGTCTGAGATGACAAACCGCGGAAACTGTGACGAAAACCACCACCTTGCTTTCTGTTTCTAGAGTTGTTTTATAACAAAGTGTAGCTGCTTATTAAAATTCCTGTTTCTTGTGATCACTTTCTGCCATTTCATCTGAAAATCACAGGCAGGGAGAGCAGTGTCACGGTGAGACAGCAGGCCGTATCCCACCGGGGTTCCCAGAAAGTGATTTCTCAAACAAGAACAATTAGAGGATAATTGCAGATATAAACACAGAGTGTGATTCTGTTTATCACTTTTGCGTCGTTTAATTCCCCCCCGTCTCGGCTACCCAGAGCATCGCTCTCTCCGCAGGATAATACCGACCGAGACAAAGCCCTCGGCTACGTTTCTACGTTATTAAATTAGTGCTGAATTATGGAGCTGTGTTCAGGCAAATGATCCAATGTTTGTTTAGTAACACAAGCTTAGAAAAGACACTAGTATCAAAATAATGAAAGAAAATGATGGTAAATTCCATATTACATAAAAAAAGGTTCCCTTCAAACAGTAAGACTACTTTGCCATGTACACTATATGGAAACCAGACCATCACACCTAATTGAGCTTGTTGGACATCCATTTCCAAAACCATGGCCATTAATATGGAGTTGGCTCCTTTTGTGGCTATAGCAGCCTTCGCTCTTCTGGGAAGGATGTCCACAAGATGTTGGAATGTGTCTGTAGAAATTTGTGTCAATTCAGTCAAAAGACCATTGAAGTCAGATACTGATGTTGGATGGGAAGCCCTGGCTCGTGATCACCATTTCAGTTCATCCCAGAGGTGTTCAGTAGGGTTGAGATCAATGTATGATCTATGCAGGCAACTCAAGTGCCTCCACACCAAACTGACCAAACCATGGCTTTATGGAGCTGGCTTTGTGCACAGGGGCACAGTCTTCCTGGAACTTAGCCTTTCCCACACCGTTGCCACATGATTGGAAGCACAGAGTTATGAATTATAATATCAAATCATAGGACAAGTCAATATTTCATAACATTTTTATCTGGCGTATCATCTCATCAAATTGTTATCTGATCTTTTCTATACGGTGCTCGCAT
The DNA here is from genome assembly GCF_042186555.1 of Aquarana catesbeiana. Classification (NCBI taxonomy): domain Eukaryota; kingdom Metazoa; phylum Chordata; class Amphibia; order Anura; family Ranidae; genus Aquarana; species Aquarana catesbeiana. Next base: position 58,138,447 of record NC_133331.1, on the reverse strand, counting down.
TTCGATTGCTCTGGTTTATCTTCCTGTCTGTCGTCTTATCATTAATCTCACCGTCCTCTCAGGATGATTTCAGGCCGTTTGAGCTCTGAATAGAAAAACCTTTTAAAACCAAAATTACAATTCATGCATGTGTACCTGAGGACTCCATAAAAATGTATGCTTTGATGACAGAACATTGTTGAATTTTGACAATCCTTATTAGGTTGTCTCACAGCCGATTAGAACGCACGTACGGCATGGTGGGAACCTTCGGCAGAGCGACAAGTGGGCTCTTTCCCTGTTCTCATTATACATCTGTCAACTCTCATTTTCCGTTCATCATTCTCCGGTGTCATCTCACTTGTCACATGTCACCTTCATTTCTCACTTGTCAACTTCCATCTGAACATCTCGCATATCGCTGCAAATGTGAGGTCTCGTTTTCAGAGCTGATGTTTAATTCTGGCATATATTAAGTGCGCCGGCAGAGGGTCCGCCACGAACGGCTCCGCTTTGATCTTTGACGTTTTGCTGGTGTATGAAATGACAAAATGATATTTGTCTTCATTATTTTCTTTTTTTTTTTTTTTTTATATTTCATTTTGTTATTGAAGGAGATTTGTAGTGTTCTGTCTATTGTTTTATTTATGATGTTTGGAAAGTAATACACACATTTTTACATGTTACCTTTTTTTAATCAGAAATACGAATATGAAAGACTCTGAATGAATTTAAATTGTATCCCTTGCAGTCAGCATATGGTGAGCAATTATGTGTTGAATAATGCAGGTAATGGTAAGAGGCTCTGTCAGATTTTATTGCCTGGTATATGGTGAGAAAAGCAACCGACGCGTTTTGTGAAATCCAAAAATTGTATTTTATTTTTATTATTGCATTGTTAATAAAAAAATTCTTGCATAGTGGCGAACCCACAGGAGCTTGACAACCAGGAAGCATGGTAATGATGCTGGATGTCCTTCAATTTAGATAGATAAGGAGCATCCAGCAGCAAAGAAGGATACAGAGGGTAGTGCTGGAGCGGTTGGGGGAGCAGAATAATAAAAAGAAATACATACATAAATAAGTAAATAAATATATATTTCAATCCTGTCTAAATTTGCAGTAATATGTGTGTGCATGTGAGATAGGAACCTTAGATTGCAAGCTCCTTGAGGGCAGGGACTGATGTAAATGAACAGTATGCAAAGCACTGCATAAATTGTCTGCGCTATATAAATGCCTCTAATAATAACAAAATAAATAAATAAATACATAAATAAATAAAAAGCATATTGCTTAACGTGCAGCCAATCCACCAGGAATCAGTACACAAAGGATTCATATTTTTTGCTATGAATTACTGATCAAAAGAATGAACACTCTCTATTAAAGAATTGTATATACTGTATACACCAGGCATCTCCAGCAATGGCCATGGGTTTACTGCACAGAGTGTTTCATCCAGGCATATAAAAACAGGCATCGTGGGAAGGAATGAATAAGGGAGTATACAACACTAGAAGTTATTAAACCACTCGAGTTACCTATCAACTTAAAGCGGAGGTCCGCCCAAAAAAAAATATTAAAAGCCAGCAGCTACACATACTGCAGCTGCTGGCTTTTAATAATTGGACACCAAGGCCCCTTTCACACATGCGGGCCATTCAGATCTGCCTGTCAGTTTATAAGGCGGATCTGAACGGTCGCTCCATACATCTCTATGGAGTGTCGGATGTCAGCGGTGACATGTCCGCTGACATCCGATCCTCCCCGATCCGCTCCGCAAAATCCAGATGGATGGATGTCCTATTTTCCATCCGTCTGGTGGATCGGATAAAAATGGACAGGCGGTCCATAATCATCCGATCCCCCCATAGGGGAGAGCGGTCTCTCTGACAGGTCCGTCCCTGCACAGAGTGCAGAGGCAGACTTGTCATCCGCCGGCTCAGCGGGGATCAACGGAGCGATCCCCGCTGAGCAAGCGGAGTAGTAAAAATGGACAGCCCCGTGTGAAAGAGGCCTAATTTTTACTACTCCACTTGCTCAGCGGGGATCGCTCCGTTGATCCCTGCTGACCCAGTAGATCAGCAGTTTTTGAAATACTCAGACCAGCCCGTCTGGCACCAACAACCATGCCACATTCAAAGTTACTTAAATCCCCTTTCTTCCCTATTCTGATGCTTGGTTTGAACTTCAGCAAGTCATCCTCACCACGTCTAGATGCCTAAATACATTGAGTTGCTGCCATTAGCTGATTAGCATTTTGGGTTACCAAGCAATTGAACAGGTGTACCCAATAAAGTGGCCGGTAAGTGTATATACTTTAAAGTGGTTCTAAAGGCTCAAGAGTTGTTACCTTCATGCACCCCCCCCACCCCCCTTCCCCCTCCAAGACTTACCTGAGCGCTATTTCAATCCAGTGATGTGCACGAGAGAATCTCCCTCTTCATTGGTTGAGACAGTCAATCACAGCCAGTGAGCAAATGAGGAGAGAGAGGGGGTGGGGTCGAGCCATGGCTCTGTATGTGAAAGGACATACATTGCCACGGGGCCCTCGTGGGGCCCATAGGCCAGTGTCTACCCTGCCTAACTGGTAATCCGGAACTATAGGTAAGAATGTGTGACAATGTCTACAGAAGTCCTTTTAATGTATATTTCACTTTAATTATAATTCTAAATCAGTTCTGCTTTTTTATTCCGTAGACCTAAAGTCCTGAGACATATACTTGTAACATACAGTATCTCACAAAAGTGAGTACACCCCTTACATTTTTGTAAATATTTTATTTTATCTTTTCATGTAACAACACTGAAGAAATGACACTTTGCTACAATGTAAAGTAGTGAGTGTACAGCTTGTATAACAGTGTACATTTGTTGTCCTCTCAATATAACTCAACACACAGCCATTAATGTCTAAACCACTGGCAACAAAAGTGAGTACACCCCTAAGGCCTGATGCACACCTATGCTTTTTTAGTGCTTTTTGCATTTTGCAGATTTGCTCTACAGAACGTTTTCCATAGGAAATCATGTTAAATGGGCTGTAGTCCAAATCTGCAAAATGCAAAACGCACTAAAAATGCATAGGTGTGAATCAAGCCTAAGTGAAAATGTCTAAATTGGGCCCAATTAGCCTTTTTTCCCTACCCGGTGTCATATGACTTGTTAGTGTTACAAGGTCTCAGGTGTGAATGGGGAGCAGGTGTGTTAAATTCTGTGTTATTGCTCTCACTCTCTCATACTGGTCACTGGAAATTCAACATCGCACCTCATGGCAAAGAACTCTCTGAGAATCTGAAAAAAAAATTGTTGCTCCACATAAAGATGACCTAGGCTATAAGAAGATTGCCAAGACTCTGAAACTGAGCTGCAGCAAGGTGGCCAAGACCATACAGCGGTTTAACAGGACAGGTTCCACTCAGAAGAGGCCTCGCCATGGTCAGCCAAAGAAGTTGAGTTCACAAGCTCAGCGTCATATCCAGAGGTTGTCTTTGGGAAATAGACTTATGAGTGCTGCCAGCATTGCTGCAGAGGTTGAAGGGGTGGGGGTCAGCCTGTCAATGCTCAGACCATACGATGCACACTGCATCAAATTGGTCTACATGGCTGTCGTCCCAGAAGGAAGCCTCTTCTTAAGATGATGCACAAGAAAGCCCACAAACAGTTTGCTGAAATCAAGCAGACTAAGGACATGGTTTACTGGAACCATGCCCTGTGGTCTGAAGAGACCAAGATAAACTTATTTAGTTCAGATGGTGTCAAGCATGTGTGGCGGCAACCAGGTGAGGAGTACAAAGACAAGTTTGTCTTGCCTACAGTCAAGCATGGTGGGAGTGTCATGGTCTGGAGCTGCATGAGTGCTGCCAGCACTGGGGAGCTACAGTTCATTGAGGGAACCATGAATGCCAACATGTACTGTGACATACTGAAGCAGAGCATGATTCCCCTCCCTTCAGAGACTGGGCCGCAGGGCAGTATTCCAACATGATATCGACCCCAAACGCACCTCCAAGATGATCACTGCCTTTCTGAAGAAGCTGAGGGTAAAGGTGATGGACTGGCCAAGCATGTCTCCAGACCTAAACCCTATTGAGCATCTGTGGGGCATCCTCAAATGGAAGGTGGAGGAGCGCAACATCCACCAGCTCCGTGATGTCATCAAGGAGTGGAAGAGGACTCCAGTGGCAACCTGTGAAGCTCTAGTGAACTCCATGCCCAGGAGGGTTAAGGCAGTGCTGGAATGATGACTACACAAAATATTGACACTTTGGGCCCAATTTGGACATTTTCACTCAGGGATGTACTCACTTTTGTTGCCAGTGGCTTAGACATTAATGGCTGTGTGTTGAGTTATTTTGAGGGGACAACAAATTTACACTATTATACAAGCTGTACACTCACTACTATACATTGTAACAAAGTGTCATTTTTTCAGTGTTGTCACATGAAAAGATATAATAAAATATTTATGAAAACGTGAGGGGTGTACTCACTTTTGTGAGATACTGTATATGTAAAGAACTTTTTGTAATGCATACAGAATGCCTATAGAATGCCTATGCAGTATATGTCATGCTATGGAAGTATGTTTAAATAATTGATGGGAAATTAAAAAGGAACATTGCTGATTCCCAGGACAATGAGGAAGTGCTGACAGCCATCTACTGTACATACATTATCTTCTCTCTCTGCATAAAGACAATTAATTTACAAGGCTGATGTGGTTGACACCTGCAAGGCTTCCTGTAATAGAACACGGTCCCTGTTCATTATAATTACACATCCACATAAAGCCCTGAGCTGCTTTAATTTTTTCCATCAGCACGCAAGTTTGAGAGCACAGATTAAAGGTCCAAACTAAAAATTAAATCTTCATATTCATACTGGTGGGCAAAGACTTAGTAAGCGGTTACGTTTTTTATTCAGCATTGCCGTAGTGCACAGCTTATCCCCAGTGGTGGCTGGTGCTCAAAACTTTTGGAGGGCGCAAACAAACTCAAAAATTAAACTGTTAGTAATACAGGACTATAATTAGGTAAATAGGCCATTTATCAGGTGATTATGTATCATTACTGCTAAATAAAACTGTGCACATCAAATGCTGCCTCACTGTGCCCATCAATTGCAGCCTCACTGTGCCTGTCATATGCAGCCTAACTGTGCCCATCATATGTAGCCTCACTATGCCCATCATATGTAGCCTCACTGTGCCCATCACAGTAGGCCAATCACATCCACATTTCAAGTAAAAGAAAATAAAACCACTTAACATAAGGTATCCTCGTCAGAGACCCCTTTTACATCAGATGTCCTAATCAGAGTCCCCTTTACAACAGTTGTCCCCATCAGTATCCCCCTATACATCAGGTGTCCTCATCAGAGTCCCCCTTTACATCAGGTGTCCCAATCAGAGTCCCCCTTTACAGCAGGTGCCCCCTTTACGTTAGGTGTCCCAATCAAAGTCCCCCTTTAAAACAGGTGTCCCCATCAGCATCCCCCTATACATCAGGTGTCACCATCAGAGTCCCTCTTTACAGCATATGTCCCCATCCGAGTCCCCATCACAGCAGGTGTCCCCATCAGAGTCCCCCTTTACATCAGATGCCCCTCCCCCCGTACTCACAGCTCTCACAGCAAGTCGCCTGTACTCCACCTTCAGAGTCAGAGATGGGATGGGATAAGTCAGAGAAACTGGAAGTGAAGGCACAGGCCCGCAAATCACTATCCACAGCATGACACAATTCTATAGAGGGAGTGTTCAGGGCAGAGAGCTCAGCGCCCCAAGGACTTTCTAAAGGAAGCCAATAGAGCTTCTTGTTTGCAATCATGTGACTGCCAATACGTCATGCTTCCCATAGCAGCTGTGTGTCTGGCGCCCTGCACACACTTAAAGGGCCATTATTATTTTTACTTTTTTTTTTCAGTAATTGCAGCATGTCATGCTTCCCATACACTTATGTGAGCGGCATCCTGCACACACTTAAAGGGACAGTATTTTGTTTTATTTTTTATGATGAGTAGCTTCAGCCTCATGTACACTGCTGCTGGTAAACGGACGTTTAGGAGCAGTTGGGCATTTTTTTCAGCTGCCCCTGAACTCTCCTCTATGTTATCTTATCAGTACATGTACACAGGGCCGTTTATAGTCGTTTCTAGGCAGTTGAGTTTAGAAGCATTTTTTGGAACGCAAAAAAATGCGTTCAGGATGTTTAGAGACATTTGAAACGCCAAATACCTGTAACAGCTTGTAAATGTGTGTAAAAGCGGTAACTCGTGTTTAGCCGCATTTCGATTAAAATCAGTTTTTAATTTTTGGCTATTTGAAAAGTAAAAAAATAATAAATAAATCGTTTTTTTTAAACGTTTCTAGACGCAAACGCGGCATGTAAACGCGGCAAAACATACATTTTAAACATCGGTTACTATCTGTCAAGTTAAATAATTCAGGAGAGGTTATAAAATGCCCCGTGTACATGATGCCTTAGGGAACTCTTAAGGCCTCAGCATACCAAGACATTTTAGACAATTTCATGCTCCCAGCTTTGTGGGAACAGTTTTGGCCCCTTCCTGTTGCAACATGACTGCACACCAGTGCACAAAGCAAGGTCCTTAACCGCTTGACATCCGGCCGTAGCCGAATGACGGCTTCAGCGCGGATGTCAATTCCCGGGAGGCCGTCATATGACGGCCTCCCCTTTCCTCGCTCCCCGTGCGCGCTCACGAGCGCGCAACGGGGAGATTCTGTGTTGGCCGTGTCCCTTGGACACAGCCAATCACAGATCGCTGTAAACGGCCAATCACAGCGGCCGTTTACATCGCGATCGCTGCCTCCAATGAGAGATGATCTGAAATGTAAACAATTGAGATCATCTCTCATTGCCGGCTCTCTCTCCTCACACAGAGACAGCGTGTGAGGAGAGAGAGAGATCTGTGAGTTTACTTTGAGTATACAGTGTGTTTTTACTGTGCCTACAGTGCCCACAGTGCCCATCATTACAGTGCCCATCATTACAGTGGCCCATCAGTACAGTGCCCCATCAGTACAGTGCCAATCGGTGCCCACCTGTGCCAATCGGTGCCCAGTGTCCAGCTGCACATCTGCACAATCAGTGCCCACCTGTGCCACCTCATCAGTGCCCACCTGTGCCAATCAGTGCCCATCTGTGCTGCCTCAGTGCACATCTGTGCAATCAGTGCACATCTGTGCTGCCTCACCAGTGCCCATCTGTGCTGCTCCATCTGTGCCGCCCCATCTGTGCCGCTCCATCTGTGCCGCCCTATCTGTGCCGCTCCATCTGTGCCGCCCCATCTGTGCCGTCCCATCAGTGCCCAGCTGTGCCACCTCATCAGTGCACATCTGTGCCACCTCATCAGTGCACATCTGTGCTACCTCATCAGTGCACATCTGTTCCACCTCAGTGCACATCTGTTCCACCTCATCAGTGCCCACCTGTGCCGCTTCATCAGTGCCCACCTGTGCCTCCTCATCAGTGCCCACCTGTGCCGCCTCATCAGTGCCCACCTGTGCCACCTCATCAGTGCACATCTGCACATCTGTTCCACCTCATTAGTGCACATCTGTTCCACCTTATCAGTGCACATCTGTTCCACCTCATCAGTGCCCACCTGTGCCGCCTCATCAGTGCCCACCTGTGCCGCCTCATCAGTGCCCACCAGTGCCACCTCATCAGTGCCCACCAGTGCCACCTCATCAGTGCACACCAGTGCCACCTCATCAGTGCACATCTGCACATCTGTTCCACCTCGTCAGTTCACATCTGCACATCTGTTCCACCCCATTAGTGCACATCTGTTCCACCTCATCAGTGCACATCTGTTCCACCTCATCAGTGCCCACCTGTGCCGCCTCATCAGTGCCCAGCTGTGCCACCTCATCAGTGCCACCTCATCAGTGCACATCTGCACATCTGTTCCACCTCATTAGTGCACATCTGTTCCACCTCATCAGTGCACATCTGTTCCACCTCATCAGTGCACATCTGTTCCACCTCATCAGTGCCCCTCTGTGCCACCTCAATGCCCATCTGTGCTCATCAGTGCCACCTCATCAGTGCCCATCAGTGCAGGCTTAGCAACCATGGCCAAAAGAAGCTTTTCCGCCGAGGAGGCGTACCAAATACTGTCCCAGGCCGACGAGAGCAACGGGAGCTCTCTTTTTCGGATTCCCTTTCCGACTCCGATTCTGAGTCGGACATAAATTATGAGCCAGTCCTCAGTAGTGGAACACTGAGTGACTCAGAGGAGGAAGAGATTCGGCCCGCCAAACGAAGGCGTTCTGGTGGGGAGGCAGTGGCATCTACCAGCACCGCAGTGCCATCCACCAGCACCGCAGTGCCATCCACCAGCACGGCAGTCCCATCCATCAGCATGGCAGTCCCATCCACCAGCACCGCAGTCCCATCCACCAGCACCGCAGTGCCATCCACCAGCACCGCAGTGCCTCGGCAAGAAAGGCCAAGGACCCAAGCCAGCCTTCCCTATGCCCTGCAGAACCCCTTGTGGCTTCCTCCTAATTCAGGAGAAGCCAACATTCCCCCTTTCACTGCCCAGCCAGGAGTCCAGGTGAACACGGAGAATTTTTCCCCAATAGATTTTTTTAATTTATTTTTTACAGAGGACATGCTGTCAAATATTGTGGCCCAGTGCAACCTTTATGCACAGCAATTAATTTCAAATAATCCAACGTCCTACTATGCCCGTCCCTATGAGTGGAGAGACCTAACGGTGGAGGAGTTGAAGGTTTTCTGGGGCTCACATTTAACATGGGACTCACAAAAAAAACACTTTGCTGTCCTATTGGTCAACCCACCCCCTCCAACACATGCCAGTATACTCCAAGGTAATGCCCAGAAACAGATACCTCATGATATTGAGGTTTCTTCATTTCAACGACAATACCCGGTGCCCTCCCCGAAATGACCCAAACTATGACAGACTTTTCAAAATTCGGCCACTTTTAAATTATTTTTCTGCACTATTCCCCCTGCTGTTTACCCCAGACAAAAACATATGTGTGGACGAGTCCCTTGTTAAGTTTAGTGGCAGGCTTAAAATAAAACAATATATTCCCAGTAAAAGGGCCCGCTATGGGGTGAAGGTATACAAATTATGTGACCGAGTCACAGGTTACTTGTATGCCTTCAAAGTGTACGAAGGGAAGGACACCCAGCTGCAACCCCCTAATTGCCCAGACTACTTGGGATTAAGCAGGAAAATTGTTTGGGACCTCACATACCCCCTACTGGAGAAAGGCTACCACCTTGCCCCTGTTCCACAACCTTCATCGGAAGAAGACGCCTGCATGTGGTACCGTTAAAAAGAACCGGAAGGGCTTTCCTCAAAGTCTGGTCAATAAAAAATTGAGAAAAGGTGAAACGGCAAGTCTAAGAAACAATGAGATTTTGGCAGTGAAGTGGAGAGACAAAAGAGATGTGTACATGTTATCTTCAATCCACGATGATACCTTCATAGAAATCCCCAGAAGAAATGGCCCCATACAGAAACCTAAATGCATCTTTGATTATAATTTGTTTATGGGGGGAGTCGACTTGAATGACCAGATGCTGGAACCGTACTTTGCTACAAGACGGACATACCATTGGTATAAGAAAGTTGCAATTTATTTTTTTCATTTGGCCATCTACAATTCATATGTCATTTATCGTAACTCCACCCAAAACCCCAAATGCTTCCTTGGCTACCAGGAGGAAGTTTTCACTGCCCTTACATTCCCGAACGGCCCCCCAGAAAATATCCGATCAGATGTTCTAAGTCGACTCTCCGAACGCCACTTTACCGATAATATCCCTCCCAAACCAACAGGCCAACGACGGCAAAAAAAATGTAAGGTGTGTACCAGAGCAGGATTCAGAAGAGACACATCTTATTATTGTGCACAATGTCCTTCTGAACCAGGCCTCTGCGTAGGTGAATGTTTTCGTCGTTACCATACTTCACTAAATTATTAGTGAAGTATGGTAAACTTAAGCCTCCATTCCTGCAATTTACCCTCACACCCCTTATGTCACTGCCTCCTCTGTAACTGACCCTGGCTTGTTATTTGACCACGCTTCTGCCTAACGATTCTGTACATATCTCTGCCTGATCTGGAACTGACCCTGGACTGTTATTCGACCATGCTTCTGCCTAACGATTCTGCACATACCTCTGCCTGATCTGGAACTGACCCAGGACTGTTATTCGACCATGCTTCTACCTAACGATTCTGTAAATACATCTGCCTGATCTGGAACTGACCTTGGACTGTTTGACCATGATATTTGCCTGCCTCTTGGACTGATCTTGTAACCTTATACTGGACTAGTGAGATTCAACACAGGGGTCTCACATATGTGAGGGGCTCCAGAATTGTTTTTCTGGATGAAGAAAACAATTTTTTTGTTTTCTCAATCCTAGATTAGGGTCTGGAGACTCGGAGGCTTCAAAGAGATTTGGGTGGGAGAAGCCTCTACCCCTGTCCGTATTCTGTCCTGAACGAGGCCCTACTTCTGCCTGTAGGACTTACTGCCGCCATGCCTCTGCCTGTCGCACTGACCACACCACATGGACCTGCCTACTGCCAGGACCAATATTTTTGGCACTGCGGACAATATCTCTGCCTGCACTGACCCTGGACTTTGTATGGACAGTAACCCTGCCTGCTGCCTGGACAATTGCGTTCGCCGCTGCTGACCAAGTCCCTGCCTGCTGCCTGGACCAGTGCTATCCTCCTGTGTACAACTGCGCTACTACAACCACAGGTAATCTTTTGTTTACGCTTTGCTCAGCATAATGTATTTTGGGGTGTAATTCTTGGTATGTGCATGCTATGTGTCCCTGGAACACCTGATGGTGTTCCTTGCATGTTGGATCTCTGTATGTGGCCAGGCTGTGTAGAAGTCTCACACATGTGGTATCGCCATACTCAGGAGGAGTAGCAGAATGTATTTTGGGGTGTCATTTTTGCTATCTAAATGCTATGTGTTGGAAATATCTTATAAACGGACAACTTTGTGCAAAAAAAAATGCGTTTTCATTTTTTTCCACATTTTCCAAAAACTTCTGGAAAAAAATAAACCATTCAAAAGACTCATTATGCCTCATATATTATACGTTGGGGTGTTAGCTTTCCAAAATGGGGTCATTTTGTGGGTGTTTCCATTGTCCTGGTGCTCCAGGGCCTTCAAAAGTGTAATAGCTGGTTGAGAAATGTGATGTGTAATTTATGCTCCTAGAACACCTGATGGTGCTCCATGCATGTTGGGCCTCTGTATGTGGCCAGGCAGTGAAAAAGTCCCATACATGTGGTATCGTAATACTCAGGAGGAGTAGCAGAATGTATTTTGGGGTGTCATTTGTGGTATACACATGCCATGTGAGAGAAATAAGCTATTACAATGACAATTTTGTGGGGGAAAAAAAAAAAAAATCTCAATTTTGCAAAGAATTGTGGGAAAAAAATACAACTTCAAATAAGTCACCATGCCTCTAACTAAATACATTGGAATGTCTACTTTCCAAAAAGGGGTTATTTGGGGGGCATTTGTACTTTCCTGGCTTGTTAGGGTCTCAGGAAATGAGATAGGCCACCAGTACATCAGATGTGATAATTTTTTTATGATTTGCACCATAGCTTGTAGACTCTAAAACTTTCACACAGACCAAATAATTTCCACAAATTTTTGGTTATTTTTACCAAAGATATGTAGCAGTATAAATTGTGGCCAAAATTTATGAAGAAAAATTACAAATTTGCAAAATTTTATCACAGAAATTAGGTAAAAAAGGCGTTTTTTTTCAAAATTTTCGGTCTTTTTTCATTTATAGCGCAAAAAATAAAAAACCCAGAGGTGATCAGATACCACCAAAATAAAGCTCTATTTGTATGAAAAAAAGGACAAAAAAATCATTTGGGTACAGTGTTGCATGACTGAGTAATTGTCGTTCAAAGTGTGAGAGCACTGAAAGCAGAAAATTGGTCTGGATAGGAGGGGGGTTTAAGTGCCTAGTAAGCAAGTGGTTAAAGACATGGACGAGCGAGTTTGGGGTGGAGGAACTTGACTGGCCTGCACAGAGTCCTGACCTCAACCCAATAGAACACCTTTGAAATGAAGTAGAGCGGAGACTGCTCTATATATACACGCAGCACAGTGGCTAAGTGGTTAGCACTTCCGCCTGGCAGCACTGGGGTCGCCGGTTCAAATTCCAACCACAGTACTACTTGCATGGAGTTTGCATGTTCTACCTGTGCCTGCGTGGGTTTCCTCCCACACTTCAAAGACTTGCTGGTAGGTTAATTCTTCTGTCTAAATTGCCCCTAGTATGTGTATGTAGGGACCTTAGAATACCTTTGGGATGAATTAGAGCAGAGACTGCGAGCCAGGATTTCCCGTCCAACATCAACGCCTGACCTCACAAATGTGGTTCTGGAAGAATGGTCAAACATTCCCATAGACACACTCCTAAACCTTGTGGACAGACTTCCCAGAAGAGTTGAAGCTGTTATAGCTGCAAAGGGTGGACCAACTCAATATTGAACTCTACGGACTAAGACTGGGATGTCATTAAAGTTCATGTGCGTGTAAAGGCAGGTGTCCCAATACTTTTGGTAATATAGTGTATGTAAAGCACTGCGTAAATTGACAACGCTATATAAGTACCTGTAATAATAAAGTAAAATAAATTCATATTAGGGAATACCTACTATAAAAATTTATATAATAGACCTTACTATCCATTTTTTTTAAACCATCATGGAACTAAATTATGTAACAGATGGACATCCATTGCGTATGTTCTGTATTCCAACAATGAATAACAGCCATGTTTATACATTTCCATACTTATGTATATTTATTTTCGTATATACTTTCATCCAGTATTACAGAGCTCATTTGTACCTTTCTTTCTCTCCTACCTCCCTCTTATTCTACATTTTTTAAAGTTTGGATCTGAATATTGTGATAAATTATAGCAGCATTCTACAAATGTGTGATATTTTCTGAATAAATAAAGAATCATTTCATACATTTATTCAGACCCCCCTTGACCCCAGTACAGAGAAAACCCACATATTGCAGGCTCCATTCCTGAAATCTCTAGCTCCCCGAGGCAGACTATCCACCAGAATCTGGCTCATCCAATCCCTCCCGCACTACAACTGTAAATACATTAAAAAAAGATCAAACACTCCATCATATTAGGATGCAAAATACTCACCCATACGTCCACCTAGATATCTCCCAACACTGCCTAACATCTTCATCCCTCCAGTTCCACCCGCCCTTCCATATTACAGCATAAATCACGGAATAGAATTTTCATAATTCCTCTGTGTATATTGCTTATACAGCTAGATTTGTGCTCTTGTTTTGAGGCAATTTGCTGTTGTTGGTTTAGTTTTTTTTGTGTATCCAGGGTCTAGGGTTGTGACCCAGAATTCTCAACCAGACAGGTTGAGGGGCTCCAGGGTCTAGGGTTGTGACCCAGAATTCTCAACCAGACAGGTTGAGGGGCTCCAGGGTCTAGGGTTGTGACCCAGAATTCTCAACCAGACGGGTTGAGGGGCTCCAGGGTCTAGGGTTGTGACCCAGAATTCTCAACCAGACAGGTTGAGGGGTAGGGATGAGCCGAACACCCCCCTGTTCGGTTCGCACCAGAACTTGCGAACAGGCAAAAAATTTGTTCGAACACGCAAACACCATTAAAGTCTATGGGACACGAACATGAATAATCAAAAGTGCTAATTTTAAAGGTTTATATGCAAGTTATTGTCATAAAAACTGTTTGACCCCAGGGGACAAGGATCAATGCAAAAAAAAGTTTTAAAAACGGACTTTTTTTGGGAGCAGTGATTTTAATAATGCTTAAAGTGAAACAATAAAAGTGTAATATCCCTTTAAATTTCGTACCTGGGGGGTGTCTATAGTATGCCTGAATTGAATTCAATGAATTGCCGGTCCAACAATACACATAAAAGTTCATTGATAAAAACGGCATGGGGATTCCCCACAGGGGAACCCTGAACCAAAATTTAAAAAAAAAAAATGACGTGGGGTGTCCCCCTAAATTCTATACCAGGCCCTTCAGGTCTGGTATGGATATTAAGGGGAACTCTGGCCAAAATATGAAAAAAAAAATGGTGTGGGGTCCCCCCTTAAAATCTATACCAGACCCTTCAGGTCTGGTATGGATTTTAAGGGGAACCTCGCGCCAATTTTTTAAAAAAAATGGCGTGAGGTCTCCCAAAAAATCCATACCCTTATCCGAGCACGCACCCTGGCAGGCCGCAGGAAAAGAGGGGGGGACGAGAGAGCGCCCCCCCTGAACCGTATCAGGCCACATGCCCTCAACATTGGGAGGGTGCTTTGGGGTAGTCCCCCAAAACACCTTGTCCCCATGTTGATGGGGACAAGGGCCTCATCCCCACACTTCACTTTAAGCATTATTAAAATCACTGCTCCCGAAAAAACGGCCGTTTTTAAAACTTTTTTTTGCATTGATGCATGTCCCCTAGGGCAGGACCCAGGTCCCCAAACACTTTTTATGACAATACCATGCATATAAGCCTTTAAAATTAGCACTTTTGATTTCTCCCATAGACTTTTAAAGGGTGTTCCGCGAACACCCCAAATTGTTCGCTGCTCGGCGAACTGGCGAACAGCCGATGTTCGAGTCGAACATGAGTTCGACTCGAACTCTAAGCTCATCCCTATTGAGGGGCTCCAGGGAGCTGGTGTCATGGAGAGGAAACTGGCTTTACAGTTTCCTCAGTGTTTTCTAAAGTCCATTTTGGGACCTGGAGTCTGAAGATTTCTAAGTGATCTGTGTGGGATGAAATCTCCAATCCTGGACTTAGGTATTCAGAACAGCCAGCATACTAATTGGTCAGGTGTGTGCTGGGCTTTTAGTAGTGACCTGACCATGGTTCTGGGCTTCATTCCGGCAGACAGGAGGTCTATCCAAGGAGTCCAGACCAAAGGCCTAAAGGGTAAGGCCAGAGCAAGTGTACTGCAAGTGCAAGCCAGAAGGACTGAGTGATCATTTGTTTTGAAGCAAGAATGAAATGCTGAAAACCCCTGCAAGGGAAACCCATGTTTTGTGTTTGCTGAACTTTCTTTTAAATAAAAATGGACAAGCAAAGGTCTTAAAAAGAAGAAACAGCGAGTGGCGGTGTCCTTGACGCTCTACATTTGATGCTAGTTCTCACATTCCTTAACACCGCCTCATGGCGGCGATTTAAATGGGCTTTAAGTGATTGTAAAGTTTTGTGTTTTTTTTTTTTTTAAATAACAAACATGTCATACTTACCTCCACTATGCAGTGGCCCCGATCATCCTCTTCTGGGGTCCCCCGGCGGCGCTAGTAGCTCCTCCCCGCATCCTATAACCCCCTAGGAGAAGCGCTCTCCTGGGGGGTTACCTTGTGGGAGAGCCAAAAGTGCACAGTCTAGTTGCCTTCAGTAACTCAACCCCTTTTCATTAGTGTGGACTGGGTGTGTAAAAAGAAGAGTGCCATAACAAAAAAAATGTGTTTCAGGGGTTCAAAGGGTCCCTCTTCATTAGGGCTTGGTAATGTTGAACAAAGGGATTGATAAAAGGGGAGGGAACCTGAGGATGGCTTTGAAGTATGTTTAGACCACTGTAGACAAAGCTGAAGATTTGAATGAGTGATGTCCAGCCCTCATGAACAAATCTAATGATACCCTAACAAAGGACAAAAGCTCAAAGCCTGTAAGTAGAGGTAGGACATATGCCACTGTTACTTCCTATAAGCGGGAAGCTGTGAATCTGATTTCCTACAAAGATTGCGAAGCTGCTATAAACCAAGCTAAGGGACTATCAGGGGTTGATTTGTTAAAGGCAAATAGACTGTGCACATTGCAAAGTGCAGTTGCACTTTGGAAGAGCAGTTGCTCCAGAGCTTAGTAAATGAGCAGAAGCTCTGCTGACTTCCATCATCCAATCATGTGCAAGTAAAAATGCATTTTTTTATATTTTCTTTGAACATGATTGGATATTCTTTGCAAAGTGAAGCTTCACCTCATTTACTAAGCTTTGGAACAACTGTACTTTGGTCGACCATGGTGAGGCCTACTCTGAGTGGAACCTGTCCTGTTAAACCTCTGTATGGTCTTGGCCACCGTGCTGCAGCTCAGTTTTAGGGTCTTGGCAATCTTCTTATAGCCTAGGCCATCTTTATGTAGAGCAGCAATTCTTTTTTTTTCAGATCCTCAGAGAGTTCTTTGCCATGAGGTGCCATGTTGAACTTCCAGTGACCAGTATGAGTGAGTGAGAGCGATAAGACCAAATTTAACACACCTGATCTCCATTCCCCCCCCCCCCAGGGACTTTGTAATGAGTCACATGACATCAGGGAGGGAAATGGCTAATGGGCCCGATTTGGACATTTTCACTTAGGGGTGTGCTCACTTTTGTTAGACATTAATGGCTGTGTGTTGAGTTATTTTGAGGGTACAGCAAATTTACACTGTTATACAAGCTGTACACTCACTACTTTACATTGTAGCAAAGTGTCATTTCTTCAGTGTTGTCACATGAAAAGATATAATAAAATATTTACAAAAATGTGAGGGGTGTACTCACTTTTGTGAAATACTGTATATACAGTATATCTGTAATAATTTGTAAGTCTTATATTGTTTTCCTACAACTGTAAGTAGTTTTTATGTACAGCATTCTTGTATAGTAAAGCATATTCATGCACTACGGAGGTTTATGCTTCCTTGCTTTTACTGCAAAGTGGCCTAAAAGATTCAAAGAAAAACAGTCACTTGTTCAGTATAGGCTCCATTCAGGGAACACTTTGCATATTTTCAATGAATGCAAAACTAATTGGAGGAGGTAGATTGGAGGACGGTGACATCACAATCTCAACCTCATCCAATCAGAGAAGGCTTTGCATTCATTAAAAAAATGAAAAGTGTTTTCTGAAAAGTACCCATATCAGCCTCCTGTGTTCAGTAAGCAACAGGGCAGCCGTGTGACAT
Source organism: Aquarana catesbeiana (assembly GCF_042186555.1). NCBI lineage: Eukaryota > Metazoa > Chordata > Amphibia > Anura > Ranidae > Aquarana > Aquarana catesbeiana. Next base: position 58,121,436 of record NC_133331.1, on the reverse strand, counting down.
GGGACCTGAAAGATAGCCGCACTCAATGTAGTAATGGCACCTACTACAGTGAATTCCAGCTTCCACAGGGATCAGACAGGTATGGTACATACTGTACATTCACACATTTGTAGGCAGGTGCAATCTATATTCTCCACTGCAGGTGGTGCTCATCGGCAGCAGCAATGCAGAAAGGAGAGGAAGTTAAGAGAAGCTATGTTTCTCTATGATTTCCTTGGGCAGTGATCCGGTTGGCTGCACATGCCCCATGTGACCCTGTGGCGGCCATCTTAGGTCAAGCAGAGTCTATTTAAGACTCTAATCCCTGTGTTTGGTGCGTTTTATGTGACTGGACAGGCAGAAAAGCTTAGGCACTACGTTCACCTCTTCAGGAAGATTCCCATTTGGGACCGGCCAGGCCACACTTCACTCCTTGTGGCAAATGCTGTCTGCATCCCTGAGCCTTCTGACCGCTTTCAATTCGCTGCATAGTTATAAATGGCACCGGACAGGTGAGTCTCCTGCCAGGCCTGTTTGTGCTGATAATCTGCTGTTTCAATACAACATTCTTTGCAATTTGTTTACTGCCTATCACACCATGCTGCACCTATCCAACACATTGGTTCAAGCTGGACCAATCTAAATACAATATATTTTCAAAAGTATTTGAACGCCTGCCTTTACACGCACATGAACTTTAATAACATCCCAGTCTTTGTCCGTAGGGTTTAATATTGAGTTGGCCCACCCTTTGCAGCTATAACAGCTTCAACTCTTCTGGGAAGGCTGTCCACAAGGTTTGGGGGTTGTTTTTCAGGGGTTGGGCTTGGCCCCTTAGTTCCAGCGAAGGGAACTCTTAAGGAGTCAGCATACAAAGATATTTTGGACAATTTCATGCTTATTTATGGTAACAGTTTGGGGATGGCCCCTTCCTGTTCCAACATGACTGCACACCAGTCCACAAAGCAAGGTCCATAGAGAGAAGGATGAGCGAGTTTGGCATGGAGGAACTTAGCTGGCCTGCACAGAGTCCTGACCTCAACCCAATAGAACACCTTTGAGATGAATTAGAGCAGAGACTACGCTATATATATGGGCAGCACAGTGGCTAAGTGGTTAGTACTTCCGCCTGGCAGCACTGGGGTCGCTGGTTCAAATTCCAACCACAGCACTACTTGCATGGAGTTTGCATGTTCTACCTGTGCCTGCGTGGGTTTCCTCTGGTTGCTCCAGTTTCCTCCCACACTCCAGACATGCTGGTAGGTTAATTGGCTTCTGTCTAAATTGCCCCTAGTATGTGTATGTATGAATGTGAGTTAGGGACCTTAGATTGTAACCTCCATGAGGGCAGGGGCTGATGTGAATGTGTAATATATACACTATGATACCAAAAGTATTGGGACACTTGCCTTTACAAGCACATGAACTTTAATGACATCCCAGTCTTAGTCCGTAGGGTTCAATAATGAGTTAGCCCACCCTTTGCAGCTATAACAACTTTAACTCTTCTGTCTACAAGGTTTAGGAGTGTGTCTATGGGAATGTTTGACCATTCTTCCAGAAGCGCATTTGTGAGATCAGGCACCGATGTGGACAAGAAGGCCTGGCTCGCAGTCTCTGCTCTAATTCATCCCAAAGGTGTTCTGTCGGGTTAAGTTTAGGACTCTGTGCAGGCCAGTCAAGTTCCTCCACCCAAACTCACTCATCCATGTCTTTAGGGACCTTGCTTTGTGCACTATCATTTGGTGGAGGGGGGATTATGGTGTGGGGGTTGTTTTTCAGGGGTTGGGCTTGGTCCCCTTAGTTCCAGTGAAGGGAACCCTTAAGGTGTCAGCATACCAAGACATTTTGGACAATTTCATGCTCCCAACTTTGTGGGAAAGGTTTAGGGATGGCCCCTTCCTGTTCCAACATGACTGCACACCAGTGCACAAAGCAAGGTCTGTAAAGACATGGATGAATGAGTTTGGGGTGGAGGAACTTGATTGGCCTGCACAGAGTCCTGACCTTAACCCGATAGAACACCTTTGGGATGAATTAGAGCGGAGAATGCAAGCCAGGCCTTCTCGTCCAACATCAGTGCCTGGCCTCACAAATACACTTCTGATAGAATGGTCAAACATTCCCATAGACACACTCCTAAACCTTGTAGACAGAAGAGTTAAAGTTGTTATAGCTGTAAAGGGTGGGCCAACTCAATATTGAACCCTACGGACTAAGACTGGGATGCCAACAATTTTGACAATATAGTGTATGTAAAAAAATTGTCATGTCTGGAATTCAGCTTTAAATGACTGCACCAATTTATTACACAAAAAAAATCCCTCTTCTGAGATTTTTTTATGGTTTAGGGGAAAAGTACGATCTGGAGGTGAACTCCATTATTATCAAGAGGGAAACGGCAGAAGGAACAATTGATTTTGTACTTTTGCCAAGGCATTGGTCATGTGACATGCTGTTGAAAATTGTGCAGAATTCAAGATAAAAAATAAGTATTTAACATCCCTAATGTTGTTCATGATGCACAAGGGAGGCGATTTTGAAACAGGCAACTGAAAGAATGAGTTTAGAATGCAGTAATTAGTGTCTCTCCCTTATTAAAACTCTTAAGACTAAGCAGAATTAATTCTCCCTCTTTAAATAGCTGAATGCAACAAAACATCTATATTAGTATCGATTAGTAATAATGTCACATTTACAAGGGAAGAACTAGAATAACCTTTTTAATCTGTTTATTTTGTGTGACGCAAGCAAAATAATTGGCTATTAGAGTTCAGAATGTCGTACATTCTGTTTATATACAGCCTTAATATAGAGTATACATATTGAAGGGAAATTCTAGGGAATATTCAAATTACGAAGTATAGTATTACCTCATTTGGGCTTTTATATAAAAGTGGGCATTGTATCTCACTCATAATGTGGGCACCCCATTAAATGGAAGTCTAAGGGGTAAGGTGGCCCTGCTTAGTGAGGTATAATTCCTACAAGTGTAAAATGGCCCCTATGAAATGCCCCATGACTTGCAAATATATACCCAGCAAATTGAAATTCAACATACTCTGTACAAGCATAAAACATGCAGTCATTATAGCAGTGGTCTCCAAACTGTGGCCCGGGGGGGCGGATGTGGCCCTTTGCTCGCCTTAATTTGGCCTATGGGGCACTTTTCCTCCCACTGATACCAACAATGGGGCATAATTCCTACTACTGACAGGGCACTATTTCTCCCATTAACCCCAATGATGGAGCACTTGTTCCTCCCACTGATATCAATGATGGGGAAATTTTCCTCCCACTGATACCAATGATGAGGAAATTTTCCTCCCACTGATACCAATGATAGGACACAATTTCTCCCACTGATACCAATGGTGGGACACAATTTCTCCCACTGATACCAATGATGGGACACAATTTCTCCCACTGATACCAATCATGGGGACACAATTTCTCCCACTGATACCAATGATGGGACACAATCGCTCCCACTGATACCAATGATGGGACACAATTTCTCCCACTGATACCAATGATGGGGACACAATTTCTCCCACTGATACCAATGATGGGACACTATACCTCTCACTGGCACTAACTACGAGCTGCTATTCCTCCCCCTAATACCAAAGATGCATTGTTTATGGACACTAGCACAATTTCTACTCCCCGTCTGGCCCCCCTAAAACCTGAAGGACAGTAAATGGGCCCTTTGTTTAGAAAGTTTGGAGACCCTTGCATTATACAGTCAGGTCCATAAATATTGGGACATCGACACAATTCTAATTTTTTTTGGCTCTATACACCACCACAATGGATTTGAAATGAAACAAACAAGATGTGCTTCAACTGCAGACTTTCAGCTTTAACCACTAGGCGTCCGCGCTATAGCCGAAAGACGGCTACAGCGCGGACTCCAATTGCCGGGAGGGCGTCCTTGGACGTCCTCCTGTTTACTTCCGCGTTGTGTGCTCCCACGGGTGTGCATCGGGGAAGTTTTGTGCTGGCCGTGTCCCTTGGACCCAGCCAGTCACAGATCGCTGAAAACGGCCAATCATAGCGACCGTTTTTAGCGCGATCGGTGGTGCCAATGAGAGACGATCTCATATGTAAACATATGAGATCATCTCTCATCGCCGGCTCATGTCCCTGCCATCTGTCCCCAGTGCCATCTGTCCCCACTGCCATCTGTACCCAGTGCCACGTATAAGTGCCATCTGTCATCAGTGCCACATAGTGCCATCTGTCATCAGTGCCACCTGTCAGTGTCACGTGCCATGTCACCAGTGTCACGTGTCATCAGTGCCACGTATCAGTGCCATGTGTCATCAGTGCCACGTATCAGTGCCATCTGTCATCAGTGTCATCGGCGCCACGTATTAGTGCCATCTGTCATCAGTGCCACGTGTCATCAGTGCCACGTATTAGTGCCATCTGTCATCAGTGCCATCTGTCATCAGCGCCACGTGTCATCAGTGCCACATATTAGTGCCATCTGTCATCAGTGTCATGTGTCATCAGTGCCACGTATTAGTGCCATCTGTCAGTGCCACGTATTAGTTCCATCTGTCATCAGTGCCATGTATTAGTGCCATCTGTCATCAGTGCCATGTATTAGTGCCATCTGTCATCAGTGCCACATCAGTGTCAGTGCCACGTATCAGTGCCATCTGTCATCAGTGCCACATCAGTGCCACGTATCAGTGCAATTTGTCATCAGTGCCACATCAGTGTCACATGTCATTGTCCTGGTTCTCCAGGGCCTTCAAAACTGTAATAGGTAGTCAACAAATTAGATGTGTAATTTATGCTCCTAGAACACCTGATGTTGCTCCCTGCATGTTGGGCCTCTCTATGTGGCCAGGCTGTGAAAAAGTTCCACACATGTGGTATCCCTATACTCAGGAGGAGTAGCAGGATGTATTTTGGGGCGTTATTTATGGTATACACATGCCATGTGAGAGAAATAACCTATTACAATAAAAATTTTGTGGGGGAAAAAAAAAAAAAATCTTTATTTTGCAAAGAATTGTGGGAAAAAATGACAACATCAAAAACCTCACCATGCATCTTACTAAATACCTTGGAATGTCTACTTTCAAAAAAGGGGTCATTTGGGGGGTATTTGTACTTTCCTGACTTGTTCGGGTCGCAAGAAATGAAATAGGCCGTCAGTACATCAGGTGTGATCAATTTTTTATGATTTACACCATAACTTGTAGACTCTCTAACTTTCACAAGGACCAAATAATATCCACTAATTTGGGTTATTTTTACCAAAGATATGTAGCATTATAAATTGTGGCCAAAATTTATGAAGAAAAATGACTAATTTGCTAAATTTTATCACAGAAACAAAGAAAAATGTGTTTTTTTTCAAAATTTTCGGTCTTTTTTCATTCATAGCGCAAAAAATAAAAAACCCAGAGGTGATCAAATACCACCAAAAGAAAGCTCTATTTATATGAAAAAAGGGACAAAAAATTCATTTGGGTACAGTATTACATGACTGAGTAATTGTCATTCAAAGTGTGAGAGCGCTGAAAGCTGAAAATTGGTCTGGTCACGAGGGGGGTTTAAGTGCCCAGTTGTCAAGTGGTTAATTTGAGGGTATTTACATCCAAATCAGGTGAGCAATGTAGTAATTACAACAGTTTGTATATGTGCCTCCCACTTTTTAAGGGACCAAAAGTAATGGGACAGATTAACAATCATCCATCAAACTTTCACTTTTCAATACTTGGTTGCAAATCCTCTGCAGTCAATTACAGCCTGAAGTGTGGAAGCCATAGACATCACCAGACGCTGGGTTTCATCCCTGGTGATGCTCTGCCAGGCCTCTACTGCAACTGTCTTCAGTTCCTGCTTGTTCTTGGGGCATTTTCCCTCCGTTTTGTCTTCAGCAAGTGAAATGCATGCTCAATCGTATTCAGGTGATTGACTTGGCCATTACATAACATTCCACTTCTTTCCCTTAAAAAACTCTTTGGTTGCCTTCGCAGTATGCTTCGGGTCATTGTCCATCTGCACTGTGAAGCACCGTCCAATGAGTTCTGAAGCATTTTGCTGAATATGAGCAGATAATATTGCCCAAAACACTTCAGAATTCATCCTGCTGCTTTTGTCAGCAGTCACATCATCAATAAATAAAAGAGAACCAGTTCCATTGGCAGCCATACATGCCCACGCCATGACACTACCACCACCATGCTTCACTGATGAGGTGGTATGCTTTGGATCATGAGCAGTTCCTTTCCTTCTCCATACTATTCTCTTCCCATCACTCTGGTACAAGTTGATCTTGGTCTCTTCTGTCCATAGGATGTTGTTCCACAACTGTGAAGGCTTTTTTAGATGTTGTTTGGCAAACTCTAATCTGGCCTGTTTTTGAGGCTCACCAATGGTTTACATCTTGTGGTGAACCCTCTGTATTCACTCTGGTGAAGTCTTCTCTTGATTGTTGACTTTGACACACATACACCTACCTCCTGGAGAGTGTTCTTGATCTGGCCAACTGTTGTGAAGGGTGTTTTCTTCACCAGGGAAAGAATTCTTCGGTCATCCACCACAGTTGTTTTCCATGGTCTTCCGGATCTTTTGGTGTTGCTGAGCTCACCGGTGCATTCTTTCTTTTTAAGGATGTTCCAAACAGTTGATTTGGCCACACCTAATGTTTTTTCTATCTCTCTTATGGGTTTGTTTTGTTTTTTCAGCCTAATGATGGCTTGCTTCACTGATAGTGACAGCTCTTTGGATCTCATATTGAGAGTTGACAGCAACAGATTCCAAATGCAAATAGCACACTTGAAATGAACTCTGGACCTTTTTATCTGCTCCTTGTAAATGGGATAATGAGGGAATAACACACACCTGGCCATGGAACAGCTGAGCAGCCAATTGTCCCATTACTTTTGGTCCCTTAAAAAGTGGGAGGCACATATACAAACTGTTGTAATTCCTACACCGTTCTCCTGATTTGGATGTAGACACCCTCAAATTAAAGATGAAAGTCTGCAGTTAAAGCACATCTTGTTTGTTTCATTTCAAATCCATTGTGGTGGTGTATAGAGCCAAAAAGATTAGAATTGAATCGATGTCACAATATTTATGGACCTGACTGTAGCATGGGTCTACAGATAGTAAATACTGTCCTGTTCACAGCTTACTGTCTATTCAGTTTAACAGAGGATACAGAAGGTGGAAGAGCTTCCAATCTATTAGGGTATATAGTAGGGTACAGAAGGTGGAAGAGCTTACAATTTATTAGAGTACAGAAGAGGATACAGAAGGTTGAAGAGCTTACAATCTATTAGGGTATAAGAAAGGAAACAGAAGGTAAAAAAAGCATACCATATAATTAGGATATGAAGGATGATACATAAGGTGGAAGAGCTTACGATCTATTAGGCAGTGGCAACCGCTCATACAGGGCGCAGGGGCACCGCCCCCCTAATTCATGCATCCGGCCCCTAATCTACATGCAGGGCGCCCCCAGACACATGGACTCCAATGGTTTTTTTTTTTTTTAGAAACACATGATTAGAGCCAGGGGCTGTCTTCCTGCTTCTCCTCTCGGCCAATTAGGAAGCGGGTCCTGAGACCCGATTGGACGGGAGTCCTAAGACCCGACTGGCTGCGGGTCCTAAGTCCTGATTGGGCGGTAGGAGAAGCGACTGCTGGGACTTGGGAGGAGATGCGGGGGGGAACCATGACCTGGATGGGGTAAGTGCGGGGCTGGCGGGGGGCCCTGGCGGGCGATGGGCGAGAGATGCGGCCATCAAGTGACTGGGGGGGGGGGGGTGATGGTTGTTTTGCCCCCCCAAGAAAATTGAGCACCAGCCGCCACTGCTATTAGGGTTACAAGAGAGGAAACAGAAGGTGAGAGAGCTTACAATTTTGTAGGGTATAGTGGGGGATACAGAGGGTAGAAGAGCTTACAATCTATTGGGGCTATTGAGGTGGACACAGAAGATGGAAGAGCTTTCTATTAGCATATAAGAGAGGAATCAGAAGGTAAAAGAACTTACAATCTATTTATGTAAATAGGAGGACACAGATGATGGAAGAGAATACCATCTTTTTGTATATACATGAGGAAACAGAGAGTGAAAGAGCTTACAATCTATGAGGGTATAGAGGCGATACAGAAGGTGGAAGTGCTTACAATCTATTGGGGTATAGAAGAGCTTTCTACTAGAATATAAGAGAGGAAACAGAAGATAGAAGAGCTTACAGTCTATTTGGGTAAAGAGAACACAGAAGATATCTATTAAGATATAAGTAAGGAAACAGAGGGCATTAGGGAAAAGAGGGAGGTACAAAAGATGGAAAAGCTTACACTCTATGTGGTTACAGTCACAGCATAATATACACTTTAAATTCAGGAAGTTCTCTTAATGGTCAGACTACAAAATTTGGAGAAGATTTGGAAACATTTTTAGAAATGAACCAGCATATTCAAATATTTTGTTTTTTGTACGGAGCTCTTAAGTCTGAAAATTGTGAGCTATTTCTTACACTGCAGATTCTAAGGGGTAGATATCTGGTGCAGCTGTGCATGGTAGCCAATCAGCTTCTAATTTCAGCTTGTTCAGTTAAGCTTTGACAGTAAAACCTGGAAGCTGATTGGTTTCTACGCAGAGCTGTACCTGATTTTAAAGGCTTCAGTTTTAGTAAATAACCCACAATGCGTCAGCCATATATTGTGGTTGTGTTGTGCTCAAAATAACTTCTTTTTTAGGCCAAGAGCCACGAAAACACCACAGCGGCGGAGCAGGACGTACATTTTGGTAAGCGATGCAGCTGTTTTCTGCTGGCTATTACACTTTAATAATAAGAATGCGCTCTTCCCTTCCAAATTGTTGTATTAAGTTTGTGTATCTGCAGGGGGAAGGCAACCCATGACAATAAAACTTTGCAATGTTTGCTAAGCTCGCGGTAACTCTCCTAGACAGAAACGCCACTCGCACGTTCACCCGATCCAGCTATATTGTTTTTAGCTGCACAATAAAGAACAATGTTCTAAAATTCTCCGGTAATGTGAGAAAATATGAAAAGAAATGCTTTTATATGGGAGACGAGCTGCCGCTCGCTAGGTGAGGTGGGGGTGAGGGGGGATTTGGGGAATAATAACAGCGCAGAAATATATGTGATTTGTATTCTTCCTCAGCTTCCTCCAGGGAGAAAAAAATTCATAACATTCTCCAAAGTGAAATCAAGAATAATGATTCTAAATGTCGCAGAAAGAGAACAAAAACTGCCTTTATATATCATACAAGCAAATACAGAAAAAAAAATTCCTAACAGCGTAGTAATAAAATTAGTAAATACAAAGTATCAGAAGTAAAACAAAGATGATGCATGTTGACTTTGATAGTCATACTTAAAGATAACCGTCTAGGCTTGAATCTATATACTCTTATTAAAGTGGACCTATCATCATATATCTTTTTTCATGGCAAGTGAAGCATGCAAAGTATACATGTTCAATTCGTTTTGTAACAAATCAAAATGCGGCCAAATTTTCCATCTTTCGGACATTCGGATGCATCCGAATGTCCGAAGACAAAAATAACGAATTTCAACTAATATGAAAGAAATTATAACGAAAATAACAAATTAATTCGATATGATTTGTTCATTTGTTAAAGGTCTAATGAAACAAAAGGTCAACTCAGAGTAAATCTTACAGTCCAATTAAGCTAATTAATTTTGTGTTGAAGGTTAGATTACTGGCAAAGTGCATTCCTGAGAACTGAGTGAGAAGGGTGTTGTATTGTGTTTGAGCAGAGGAGAAGAGATATTGTCATTGTGTGTGTTAATCGATTTAATAAACAAACGACTATAAAAACTACGAATCGTTATCACTACTACATTTACATACATAAATATCAAATTGAATCGATATACATACATAATGAATCGATTCGGTATAACGAATATCGACACTCTATGGAAATAACTAATTATCTGATGAACGTATTAACGTAACATAACGAATATAACAGAGCAAAGTTATGTATTTTACGAATCGAAACAAAACTAAATTTTCCGTTGTGCACAAATCTAATGCAAAGTAATATATGTGTAACACTTCCAGTTGTTTATTGCTTCTTGCTTCTTGCTTCCTTGGCAATGCATCATCACCTTTTCTTTTCAGAAAGACAGAGCCATCTTTTACCAGCGATCATCCAGGGTCACCGGCTACTTTGTGAATCAAAGCGTTTGTTAACCCCAAAATAAAAAATAAAAAAATTGGATCCTGTTATACAGCACAGTGCTCGTGCTGTGTCATTTAGCCCCCTGTATCACCTGAAATACCTGGCTGATCCTGCCAGTTTCTGCCATCCCCCCTGTAAACTGACCACGATTTATCAGGATGAGCCCTGACACTGTGGTCAGAGTACATGCCTCCGTCATCTGCAGCTCTCCTGTGTCTGTGTCTCCCTCTGTCCTCCTCCCCCCTCCCCTCCCTGCCTGTCAGCTCCATGATGTTCCCCTCCTGCTCTAAAAATAACCGTTTTTTTACTTCTATAGTTCCCTCTGATATACAATATTAAGTTCCCCAATGGATGTCATTTATAAAAATATGCAGTATAATAGCTTTCAGCCTTCAGAGCGCCGTTAAGCGCTCACGTGACTGCTTGCAGGTTGCATCTCCTCGTCTCGGCTGAACACTGGCTGCCCCCCCCAAGAAAATTGAGCACCAGCCACCACTGAGTCTGATTATGGAGGGGGGGGGGCTCCTCCAGAATGGCATTTTGTCAGCCTAGGCAAAGTTACTCACTGAATCATAGAAAATGGGGCATGTAGGAGTTGATTTACTAAAGGCAAATAGACTGTGTACTTTGCAAGTGCAGTTGCTCCAGAGCTTAGTAAATGAGGTAAAGCTTCGCTGTACAAAGAATACCCAATCACACGCAAGGAAAATAAACAAAAAAAACCCAATGAATTTCTGCATGCACATGATTGGATGATGAAAGTCACCAGAGCTTCCACTCATTTACTAAACTCTGGAGCAACTGCATTTGCAGAGGGAGCAGTCCATTAGGCTTTAGTAAATTAAACCCGTAGCATAATGCAAATGTATAAAGTTACTGGAAGGTCCACTTTCAGGTCAACCGGTGCATCGCTTGCCCAGTGCAAAGCGATGGGTTCACTTAACCTCCCTGGTGGTATGATTATTTCAGATTTTTGATGCTCAAAGCAGTATAATGTTTTGCATGGAAATTTGGCGTTTTATATTGTAGGCCTGTAGTTCTTATAACACACTTAAATATGTCTAAACAAAAGTCTAGTAGACAGCCCGGGTATGATAAAGTTTGAAACACAAAATCATAAATTATAATATAATAAATAACTATAAATAATTATAAGAAATAATAATATAATAATAATAAAATAATAGTCAATAATAGTAAAAATAGTCAATAATGTAATCAAATCAAAAACACCGAAATTTGCTCAGTTGCAGAATTGTCGCTGTCATTACTTTCAGTGTTTGATGACGGATTTCCCCACAAATCACTATTGCTCAATTCTGCAAGTGATTCTAATTTTTTATCACTGTTTTCTAGCTGGTCTAAAACTGCTTTTGATGTAAAGGGACACTTTTTGATTGCTATGGAAAATCTCGAGTTTCTAGGCAGAAAGAACAGTATTTATAACATAAAACTGCATGCAGGGCACTGGACAAACCACTGGGGACAAAAGGGATGTGAAATTATTTCATACAGTAATGTAATCTGTAAGATTACAGTGTACTGTATGTATTGTGTGTTCCACTTTTTGAATTTGGCGCCGTTCTCCGTCCCCGTGCGTCGCAATGCTTGCAGGGAATGGAGCCCGACGCTGTGATGAATGGAGCGGAGGACGGCTCTCACACACAGCGGGAGGACATCACAGGATCCTGGGGACAAGGTAAGTAAGCTGTACCTGGATCCTGCGATGCGATCCCGAGTGTGGCTTGGGGTTACCGCTTTTGGTACTGAAAATCCACCCCGAGCCAGACTTGGGAATACCGTCAGGGAGGTTAAAAGGACAAAATCACCTTTAGCTTCATTTGAATCTTACTGAGAGTCAAAGGTCACTCAACAGGTGGGGTCCTGTCTACTAAACAGCAGGAATGAGTTTGGATACTGAAGAAGCCCAATTGGAGGGTGTAACATGTATGGTGGGAGGAGCTGAAGCCTCTGATGTCACGTAGTTATTACCAGTGCCAGTGCGGTGAGCTGATTATTTTATGCGCATGTTATCCATATTTTCTTGTGAGTGTTTTTAATCCCTATTGGCTTGTAATAAATATGTTAAAAACGGAGAGCACTATGGTTTTTTCTGCTTTGTTTTATGGTTTATCATGCTGAGGACTGAGGAGTGAGGAGGGAATGGCAGTGGCTATACCCCTGGATGGAAAGAAAAGGAGTCCTGGCTGCTACTCTTATAGGAGGAATCGGTCTAAGGCGTACATGACTCTTTAGTGGAGTCAGATCTTTGAGGTGAGGAGGTATTGCACCTGAAGGCGGTGGGTCACTGGAAGCACTGGGAACATATGCCAACTGTCACTACAATACAAGTCAGATTTTATTATTTATATGGAACTTTTTGGATATCTGTTGAATACTGTTCAGATTGAAATTTGGTGCTTCTAATCACGACTCTTGTAATCGTTACTTAATCATTGAATAATTGTCACATGCATGTGAAAATGTGGTACACCTGAGTGAAGAACTAGTTACTAAACTTTTGTGGATCGAAACATTTTGTGTTTTATATGCTTAAGTATCTGTTGAGCTACACTTATTTTATATATAGGTTCAGTCTGAGCCCAGGATGCAGCTGTCCACCATGCAGCTGCACACACAAAATAAAGACAGAGATGCTTGGGACATCATTAACCTAAAATGGCCACATTTAATCAGGACTTTTTAAATGGTTTTGACCTCGTCACTCAAGTGTGGTAGAAGCAAGATACTTAAAGGAGGGGTGGTTAGAAAAACAGAGCAGGGAGAGACCACGAGCCGAAGGGTGAAGGGCACTGAGTGCCTCCTTCGGGGAAATGCTGTTCCCAGCCATAGCTTTAGATGGAAAAAGAGTGGAGGACTATGACAGTATCATGTGACCAGAACATATTTGTGGGTATTGCAGCACCCCCACCGGCAACACCTGACACTGGGACAAGCTAGTTTTAAGTATGCATCTGAAACTTTGGCACATATTTGAAAAATATGGATAGCCCTGACTTTTTATGAATGCATAAACCTATAGAAAGAAGTTCAGAAAATGTTTTAATGCATGGATGTCTCTGTAAAGTGTTCCATGGGGGGCTATTTACATGAGTTTGTCAAGACACATCAAAATGTTGTAAAGTAAGTGGTTTAAACATATGTCATAAGTGCTGGAATGGTTGTGTAATCTTTCTAAGAAGTTACAGTACAGCCAATACCTGGGGGATAGTGATGCGTTAAAGTGATACTAATCACACACTGTTTCATTTACATTCTCCCTTCTATTTCTTTATATGGATGATAGTACTGTAATGCCACGTACACACGGTCTGACTTTTCGGCTACGAAAGTCCGACAGCCCGTCCGACAGACTTTCGACAGACTTTTGGCGGACTTGCGGCGGACTTTATAACGAACGGACTAAACTACATACGATCACACAAAAGTCTGATGGATTCGTACGTGATGACGTACGACCGGACTAAAATGAGGAAGTTGATAGCCAGTAGCCAATAGCTGCCCTAGCGTGGGTTTTTGTCCGTCGGACTAGCATACAGACGAGCGGATTTCTGGGTCTGGCGGAGTTATGATGTAAAGATTTGAAGCATGTTCCAAATCTAATGTCCGTCAGATTTGCGACTGGAAAAGTCTGCTGAAGGTCCGGTGAAGCCCACACACGATCGGATTGTCTGCCGGATTTGGTCCGTCGGCGTCTGTCGGACAAGTCCGGTCGAAAAGTCCGACCGTGTGTACGCGGCATAATTATTTTCATTAAAAAAACGGCTAAGTATCCTTTTCCTAATCAATATACAGCTGTCACACGACCCAGCTATTTCCCAGCCTATCTTCAGAGGAACATAAGCAGGAGGAGCTTCTAGTCATCTGCTACTGGTCATATGTTAAAAAAAAAAAAAGCATTTGGAAATTTACCGTAAAAATAAACAATTAATATCAATAAACTGTTTTAACCACTTAAGGACCGAGCCTTTTTCTAATATTTGGTGTTTAAAAGTTAAAAACAGTTTTTTTGCTAGAAAATTACTTAGAACCCCCAAACAATATATATATATATATATATATATATAATATTTTATTTATTTATTTATTTAATGGCGGTCGTTGTAATACGTTCTGTCACACCGTATTTGCACAGCGGTCTTATAAGCAATCTTTTTTGGGAAAAAATACACTTTTTTGAATTAAAAAATAAGTAAAGTTAGCACAATTTTTTTTATATTGTGAAAGATAATGTTACACCGAGTAAATTGATACCCAACATGTCACGCTTCAAAATTGCGCCTGCTCGTGGAATGGCGACAAACTTTTACCCTTAAAAATCTCTATAGGTGATGGTTAAAAAAATTCTACAGGTTGCATGTTTTGAGATACAGAGGAGGTCTAAGGCTAGAATTATTTCTCTCACTCTAATAATTGTGGCGATACCTCACATATGTGGTTTGAACACCGTTTTCATATGCGGGCTCTACTCACGTATGCGTTCGCTTCTGCACGCAAGCTCAACATTTTTTTTTTACATTTTTTTTTATTTTTTTATTTTTACAACATTTTTTTTTATTTTTACACTGTTCTTTAAAAAAAACAAAAAAAAACAATTGTGTCACTTTTATTCCTATTACAAGGAATGTAAACATCCCTTGTAATAGAAAAAAAGCATGACAGGACCTCTTAAATATGAGATCTGGGGTCAAAAAGACCTCAGATTTCATATTTACACTAAAATGCAATAATAATAAAAAAATAATAATTAAATGTAATTTGAAAAAAAAAATGTCCCTTTAAGAGCTATGGGCGGAAGTGACGTTTTGACGTCGCTTCCGCCCTGCAATGATATGGAGACGGGTGGGGACCATCTTCCCCTCACTCATCTCCATGCCTAACAGGGAGAAGAACCCAATCGCCGAAGAACCAGATTAAGGTGCCTGCCAAATTCAGTTTGACTCAAGCCCGATGAAAAATGTCACATGATCGCAAGTCAGCAGATGTCAATTATGTCACCAGCATCATGGCTGTGGGGTAGAAAATTTCCCAGCCTCAGTTGATTGTGCTGATGGCCTACTATCACAAGACAGCTTCCCGTGGGTTTGGGCTGAATTGGGTTTAGGTTTGGCCCAAATTTTAGCTCATTATTACTTGGATAGTGTGGACATTACAACTGATTTTGGTCAGAAATAAGTAGAGGACTAATTGAAGAAGGTCCATCTGCTTGACGGTGATAAGAAAGACTCGCCTGGTAACCCTGGCCCTCATTTCTCATGTATCTTGAGTGTTTAGCAGGATCCCAAGCCGATTAGGTGTGGAACCATTGAAACAAAAAGGGAGGCCTCTTGTAAATGTGTAAGTGCATGATTCACCACATTGGGTTCAGGGCCAACTTGAGTCTGGAACCTGACAAGTGCAGTGAACCGGAGGGAAGGATACTAGTCTTTCAGATCCACCATTAATTAAAATTTAACTGTAGGCCTTGGTGAAGGAACTGGCTTAACAACCCACAGCAAGGAGGTGCTACATGCCAGTGAGTTTGTTTCTTTAGCCATATCTGTGGGCACAGGTGTCAGCCAGTTGCTCCCATGTGTCAAAAGGAGAGAGACCGACCACACCTCGATGACGTCAGTTCATAAAACTTTATTGACAATGAATATAGAGGGTTACCCAGACCCCCCCTTACTTTGACGCATTTAACCTATACAGAGCTTAGTCTTAATTTACCCTGTCTACTCTTAGATTTTCAGTGCTGTCATTCCTGACTACTGTTATCTCATCAGCCCTGTCTACTGTTAGGCCAAAACTAGGGGGGGGCAGGGGGGCTGCCCCAGGCGTGGCATTGGGAGGGGTGCCGCAGCTGGTACTGATCCTCCTGCAGAAGCTGAAAGCTGCTTCTCTTCTACTACCTCCCACTAGCATTC
The DNA here is from genome assembly GCF_042186555.1 of Aquarana catesbeiana. Classification (NCBI taxonomy): domain Eukaryota; kingdom Metazoa; phylum Chordata; class Amphibia; order Anura; family Ranidae; genus Aquarana; species Aquarana catesbeiana. The sequence goes on along the minus strand of NC_133331.1, from coordinate 58,105,310 downwards.
AGCTGTCACTCCTGTTCCTGCCCCTTCTTTTGCCCCCCTCCGCTCCTCTGCCCCCTTCTCTGGTCCCCCCTCCACTTCTCTGCCCCCTTAATCTTGTCTCCACTCCGCTCCTCTGCTAGTTGTGCAGCACGGGCTGAATAATGAAAATATCCTCGGCACAGAGAATCTTACGATCCGGAAGACAGGCAGCCACACAAAGTTATAACATAAGTTTCCACGGCACTCGTTCTCTTGCTCTTTCCTTCCCCCACTCTCGATCTAGATTCCTTGTGGCTGCAGACATGATGGAGAGCGGGGGAAGAAAAGAGCAGGAGAATGAGTGGTGTGGAAGCTTATGTTATATCTTTGTGTGGCTGCCTGTCTTCCAAATCATAAGATTCTCTGTGCCAAGGATATTGTCATTATTCAGCCCGCACTGCATATCTAGCAAGAGAGTGGAGATGAGCATTGTGGGGAGACCAGAGAAGGAGGGGCAGAGGAGTGGAGGGGGACCAGAGAATTTTGTGGGGACCAGAGGAGCACGGGGGACCAGAGGAGCATGGGGGGGCCAGAGGATCACAGGGGGGACCAGAGGAACACAGGGGGGCCACAGGAACACGGGGGGCCAGAGAAGTTTAGGGGGGACCAGAGGAGCACGGGCGACCAGAGGAACACAGGGAGGCCAGAGGAGCATAGGAAGGGCCAGAGGAGCACATGGGGGACCAGAGAAACACAGGGGGGGACCAGAGGAGCAGGGGGATGTGACCAGAGGAACACAGGGGGACCAGAAGAGCAAGGGGGACCAGAGGAGCAAGGAGGGGACAGAGGAACACAGGGGGGACCAGAGGAGCAAGTGAGTAACCAGAGGAAAAGGGGATGATAGAGGAGCATGGGGGGACCAGAGGGGCAGGTGGGGACCAGAGGAGCATGGGGGGAACCAGAGGAGCACAGGGGGAAGGGACAGACAACTGACTCAACAGCTATGGCCTGGGATTTTTCCCCATTTTCTGCCTAATCCCCCTGTCTGTTATATCAACTGCCCTACTTGCATTATCTCTTTCACACGGGCGGGCAGACTTCACCAGCAGATCGGCCTGCTCAGCATGGGATCTCTCCGCTGATCCCTGCTGAGCAGGCAGATGACAGGTCTGTGTCCACCCCACCAATGCAAAGCAGACACAAACACAGCCCACTTTCCTCTATGGGCAGTCAGGTGTGAACGGTCTGTACTTTTACATCCAACTGTCATCCGATCCACCAGACGGATGGGGAGCAGATCCCATATCTGTCTATTTTTAGCGGATAGGATCGGTTTGGATGTTGGCAGGTATCAACGGACACATGTCCATTTACATGCGCCACTTCATAGAGGAGGGTCCGCCTAAAAAAACTGACAGGCGGACCCAATCAGTCCACCAGTGTGAAAGGGGCCTTATACTGCCAAATTGCTGAATGCTGGAGAAGCCACTATCCATGGGCGTAGCATCAGGGGTTGCAATGGCAACCCTACTTATGCACCGTGGTGCTTCTCTACAACACTGGACAGGAGGGGTGGCATTTACTAGAATCGATTACCTATATTTCCCCCCTGCAGCAGCTGCCTGTTTAGGCATTTTCGGCAGTTTGGCATCTCCATCCAGGACACTGACTGACTTTGTCCTGGTAAAGGGGGGGGGGGACTGATTCTTTCTCCCGGGTGAAAGAGTGCTGTTAGGTCATCAGCCCTGTCAACTTTTGGGTGGTTAATTCTGTGTACTGTTGAATCATCATTCCTGTCTACTTTTAGATGGTTAGTCCTGTCTACTGTTATGTCAGCAGTACTGTCAGATCATCAGTCCTGTCTATTGTTAGGTCATCAGTCCTGTCTACTATTAGGTGGGTAGCCCCTGTGTACTATTGGGTTGTCAGTCCTGTCTATTCAAAACTAGGACAAGATTGGGTGGGGCTTTGCATGTACCTTGAGAGAATAAAAAGAAAATAAACAGAGTTTTTTATTTATTCTACACATATAAAAAATTAGATAAAAGCATTTAAGAAATAATTGGTTAAAAACACCACTTCAGTTGTCCAGGTTGTTGTAATCCTGGCTAGGAAATCCGAATAGTTGGCCTAGGCGATTATCATTTAAATCTAAAGTGATAACAGTAGTTATGGTTGCTTTAATATTTCATTTCTTTAGTTAGAAAATGTTGTCGTTAATAACATGTCTATGTACTATCGTTACAGTATATATATAAATTATACTACAATCCAAGGCTGTGATGAAGCGGGTCACCCTGCGAAATGCATAAAAAAATATTCGGATTTCCTAGCCAGGATTACATCTCGCTGGACAACATAACTGAAATGGTGTTTTTTAACCAATTCTTTCTTGAATGCTTTTATCTAATTTTTTGTATGTGTAGAATAAATAAAAAACTGTTTATTTTCTTTTTCATCTCCTTGATCTGTGCATTCATTTAACCCTACAAGGTACATGCAAAGTCCCACCCAATCTTGTTCTAGTTATGTATATGTTTCTTTGGGATGGTACCTGAGTATAGAGTATAGTTATCTCACACCCACTACTCATACCCCTTCCTCACAGTCCTGTCTATTGTTATGTTATCAGTCCTGTCTACTGTTATATTGTCAGTCCTGTCTACTGTTATATTGTCAGTCCTGTCTACTATTGGGTCATCAGTCCTGTCTACTATTGGGTCATCAGTCCTGTCTACTATTGGGTCATCAGTCCTGTCTACTATTGGGTCATCAGTCCTGTCTATTGTTATGTCCTTAGTCCCTGTCTACTGTTTGGTTGTCAGTCCTGTCTACTGTTAGGTCATTGGCCCTGTCTACTGTTAGGTTGTCAGTCCTGTTTACTGTTAGGTCATCAGTCCTGGCTACCGTTAGGTCGTCAGTCCTGTCTATTGTAATGTCCTCAATCCTGTCTACTGTTGGGCTGTCAGTCCTTTATACTGGTATGTCATCAGTCCTGTCTACTGTTGGGTTGTCAGTCCTATCTTTTGTTAGGTCATTTACTCTGTCTACTGCCTGGTCTCAATGACTATGTATCACCATTCTTACCTGACAGTGCATATCTTCCAGTTGGGACTGACTGAAAACAATTCATATTTTATCTCAACAGTTGTTAGTTGGGCAGGCTGCAGGCAGACATAAAATACATAAATGTGTTACAATAATAAAAATATTGAAGAGATGTACTGCGCGGAATTATGAACGATGCGTCAAATATTTTAAAGTGGAACTAAAGGCAAAATTTGCTTAATGAAAATACGTTACAGTCCCTGTTTACATCCTCCAATATACAACCTGCTTCCTTTTTAGTGGCTCTTTCAGTGGACCTGCTTGCTCAAATAGTTGCTATGGAAACCACACTTATTTGCTGTTATTATTAAGTAAACCTTCCTATGTTATTCCTCTCCTGTGCCAGAGTGTATACCCAACCAGACAAATTAATTAATAGGAAAAATAAATATTGTGCTGTCATTGAATGTAACAAGTTCCTCTTCCTCCTCCTCGCTGTTCCTCGCAGATGCATCCTCGCGCCTCTTCCACGCGTTGTGCTGAACAGCTGGAGAGACACACGTTAGGCTGAGATCCGTGCAAGTGATAATTAGGATTCTTTACTTGCATAACATCCTCCGGCTAATCCGCAATTTGAAACCTGTTTTGGATGTATTCCTAAAACAAGAGGTAGACACAGTTTTATCCGCAATAAAAGTAATTCATTGTAAGGTTGTAAAAAATCTCTGCATGAAGCATGTAAAACATAATAGTAAGACTTAATGCATATTGAGGATACTGCCACTTTAAAAGCTCCCCCACCCAAAAGTAAAGAGTTTAGATGGAGACCGGTGGGCTAAGATAACCTATGGCTTCTTTTTTGTAATTCCTTTATTTTCCATAAGTTGCAATTCACAGTCAAACAGATGAGAAATGAAGAAACGCAGCAGTCAGATAACAATGCAAACTCTGTGAATAACACATGCCGACCGGCCAAGCATAAAATAGTATAAATAGTCAAATAAAGCAAATTGAATATGAAAATGGCAACAATGTACAAAGCCAGTTTGGCAGATAAAGTAGTAGTAAGTGAAACCAGTAACAGACTCATGAGCTTGAAGCTATGCAACTATATTTAATCACAATGAGACATTTGTACTGGGAGGTATGCCTGCCAGTGGCCAATTGGACCCAGAATGAGGGCAGCGGGATTAAGCTAATGCATAACAGGGTTTTTACATATCTGTAGTCAGGTAAATGGGGTGGAAAGGGAGGGGGAGGGGGGAGAAAAGGAGGTAGTCATGAAGGGTACAAGTAGTGGATCAAAACGTCTTTTGTACAGAAGGAGAAGAACAGGTTTTAAAGAGAGACAGATATGGCCTCTGGCCCAGGGAAGAGGACTAAGTCCAGGAGGTCAGCCAGCTCGCAAGACCTCTTGAAGATAAGAATCCGCCACGGTCTCCAGGTGTCACGGAAGGTCTCCTCTCGGTTGTGCAAAGTAGCTGTGAGGTCCTCCGTGTCCCTAAGTTCATTCACTTTGGAAAACCACAGGGATTTTGGATGGCAGGTTCTCAGATCTCCAGCACAGGGGGATGCAAGCCTTGGCCGCATTCAATAGCTGAATAGTGAGGGAGGCCTTATATTTCTTAATAGGACAATTCGAGAGGTGCAACAGGTAGGCTGCAGGGTTCCCCTCCAGGTCAACATTGATCAGGTGTTTGACAGTATCGATCACCCCCCCTCCAAAAGGGCCTAAGTTTGGGACAATACCAAAAGATATGGAGCATCGTTCCCTCCATAGTGCCACACCGCCAACATAAACTAGAGACCTGGGGAAAAAATCGGTGTGGAGTAGTGGGCACCCTGTACCATCGGGTTAAAATTTTGTAGCCGGTCTTATGGATTCTAGTGGCCAATAAAGACTTCTGGGCAAAGTAAAAAATCTTCTCCCTCTGCAGGTCCGTAAATTGGGTTTCAACATCCGATTCCCATTTAGAAATGAAAACGGGAATATGCCCTGTCTCCGGTTGGATCAGGGAGGCGTAAATAAGCGAGAGACAGTGATGGGTCGGCTCCTGCCTGGTGGCAAATGTGCTCTATTTACGTGAGCTGGCAAAAAATGCCTGATGAGCGTAGGCACTTACAGAGAAAATTACGCAGCTGAAGACTGCTCCAGAAATCCAAAGGGTGGTCCGCAGCCATTGCGCAGGCAGAGGGGCATAGTTGTCTATCCGGCCCAAGATAATTACATAGATGAAGGCGTTGAAACTAGTCGCTGAAAAAACGGGTTTTGGAGACCTGGTACAAATTCTGGATTGCCCAGTATAGGCACCATAGGGAAAGGTATTGAAGAGTGCCTAAAAGCGTCCCTCGCAACCAACAGCGTGCTGCCAAGAGTGGGGTGGTCCCTAAGGGCTCTCGACAGGGGTGAGGTGGTCTATGGCCAGCTCTTCGCCGTACCATTGGAATCCTCCAATTACATGGCCACCCACTGTTTCGCTTCAGCATGGCAATGCCAGTCCAGTATCCTGGTAAGATGTGCCACCTTGTAATAAGCCCGTACATCAGGGAGACCAACCCTCTCCCCCCAATGCTTCGGCAGATGAAGTAGTTGAAGCTTGAGGCGAGGTCTCCGGTGGAACCATACAAATTCCCTGAACATAGAGCACACCCGCTTTAAAAGTACCAGGGGAAGGAGGATAGGCAATACCTGCAACAGATATAACACCTTAGGCAGCATGGTCATTTTAAGAGCATTGAAACACCCAAATCAGGTCAGGGTGACTGAATGCCAGTGAAGCAGATCAGCTTTAAGACGGAGGAGCAGGGGAGTAAAGTTGGCCAAAAAGAGAGCAGAGGTGTCAGGCGTAATGTCAACTCCTAGATAACGGATGGAGGCAGCCGCCTATCGCAGAGAGAACGAAGGTCGCAAGGACGAGGCCATTACATTGTCTATTGTGATGTTCAGAACAGATGATTTGGACAAGTTATTTTGGAAGAAGGAGAGGGTACCATAATCCTGTTAAGACTGAAGTAATTTCGGAAGAGAAGCAAGCGGGTCCGTAAGGAAGAAATCAGACTGTCCGCAAAAGCGACCACTTTATGTGACCCTGACACCTTTTGATATCCAACAATGCCAGGTACAAACCCTGCCTCATCTTTGTGAATGAGACTTGGGATTTGCGGGAGCAAACGATTGGCCAGAATTTTGGCAAATATTTTAATGTCCGTATTCAGGAGCGCAATCGGGCAATAATTCCCACATCGCAAGGGGTCCTTCCCGTCCTTTGGAATAAGGGAGATATATGCCCTAAGGGTGTCCATTGGAAAGGACTGCCCCTTCGTGATGGAGTTTAAAGCGGAGACCAAGGGGATGGATAATGTTTCAAAGAAGGCTTTGTAGTAAGTCGGAGTAAAGCCATCTGTTAGTCCCTGGTAGCAAAGCTAAGCTGTATTTGACCAAAAGCACGCAAATATGCGGCCGCTCGGCGCCAGGGTCCACCCGCTAAGATTGCATGCGGCTGGCGCCAAGAGGTTAATTCCTTGCTTATACCACAAAGAACATTAAAAGGCAAAGTAAAACAAGTTTATGTAGATGTAGCCAGGTGCTGGACTACAAAAATATTGAGGAAGAGACATTTTCCATTTCACAACTAGCTTCACTTTCAACCTACACTGCTTTGCTGGGATTCTGATGCACTGTTCCTTTCCATCCAGCAGAGGGAGATCTCAGCCAGAGAAAGTCTCTGGATTTTTGTATGCTGAACGCTGAGGACATTGGGAATTGCAGTTCACAGCATCAACAGTACAACGGGACCCATGGACCTTTACACTGCATTGCCTAGGAGACATTGTGAGAAAGGGTGAGTGGTGGAGTAGCCTTCAAGAGACTGCACAGGAGGCCTCTTCCTCTTGGATTCAGGGGATTCCATGCATCTACATCAGCCTATGGGGGTGTACAGCACAGAAGGGACACTGGCTTGGCGGAAACTGGAACTGAGGATCACCATCGGCCATAGAGACAGTGCTGTGTGATGGCAGCCAACACATCAGCCACAGCCACCTGTTGTAAAGTCTGAGAGTGTTCCCTCCATCACCGCTCTGCCCACGTCACCTTGTGGCAGCCATATAGTCATCGCCAAGGGACTTCTATACATAGAGGGACTTTGCAGCGGTATTGCAAAGGACAGGACTGCGGAAGGGCTATTCGCCCAAATACATTACACACTGTCGGCAGGGACTGAGTCACTGTAAGCAGGAATTAGCTCCTTACTGCATGCAGGTTTACGAGAACTGTGGGTAGGTGCACCTATCTTATTTCATTTAAAGGGCCCCAACCATAGCTGGCAGAAGGAAACAACAAGGGACTAATCCAATTAAAATCATTACACAAGGACTCTAGTGAATAATTATTTAAAGAACATCTAGTCTAGGCTTAGCATAACCACTTTGTTACACTTTGGCAGCCTCGTCCCCTGAACGCAGGTATTTTCTTATTCATCACTGTCCAAGGTTGCACCACAGGTGGTATCGATATCGTTTACTCTAAGTCTGTTAAGTGACATCTGTATCTGCTGCTATTTATCGCTACTTTGTGCTGAATTGTTCTATAACTACGACTGCTATCATTGATATGCATTGTTGCCTATATTTTTGTTCACTTAAGTACGCAACAATAATGTTATTTCATATTAAATGGGTCAAAATAAGAAAGAAAAATATTTTTAATATTTCTTTATATTTATATTATATATTATTATATTATATTTATATTATATTATATTATTTATATTATATTTTTTTAAAGTTAGGACCAAAATAAAAAAAATAAATAATAATACTAAACCGCTGCACGTTCTCTTTGCTATAAAAGCACAGAACAAAGTAGTGAAAGCTTGACTCATTTTTTTTTACTGGCCCAAAAGGACTATATTTCTGCTCAGCTATTTAAGAAGTCTGTGAAGAAAATTATTTCTTAACACAGATTTAGATTAATGAGTTCCTACACTCTTTTTGTTAATTAGGTTTGCCAAAACATCAGATTTAATCTCCAAGCCCGTTAAGTAGTTATTTGTCGGCCGGCCGCAGTCTCTGCAGGAATAATTCTACAGGGGGGCTGGAGAGAAGGCGTGTAGGTCACTGTATGGTGGCATGGATCTGGCCCCATGGGAGAAGAGATTGTACAGTTTAATAAGCACAAAAAGCGCAAAGTATGCTAATCAGCAACAAAACAAGAGGCAAGGGATGCCGAAGAACTTTATAATGATTTTATAAACTGTATTTAAATGTTGCATTTCAGGGTAAATAACAAAAAGTCGAATTTTGTGTGGAAAAGGTCATTAAAGGAAGCAATCGCTCTACATTTTTATTACTTTTTGTATATTGGAGTTTATACTTATTTCAACTGATGTTTATATATTTTTTCTCTTTCTCTGTTTTCTTATTGTATCTCTCTCTACCCCCCTCCATCTCTCTCTTTATTTCACTCTTTAGCCACCCCCTCATTTTCTGTATCTCCTTTAAATCATTTTCTCTAGTTATCTATAGTTCATCTCTTCCTCCATCGTTCTCACTTTTTTTTTTATATCTCTCTTTTTGTCCCTCACTATTTCTTTCTCCTTACCCCTCTCTTTATCTTATTTTCTCTCTCCCTATCCCACCGCGCTCTCTCCATCTCTATCCCTTTCTTTCTATCATTTTATTTTTATTTTGATCCTTTAGACTTTCTTACTTTTTCATCATTTTTCTCTGTCACTTTTATTATCTATTTTTCTTTTTATTTCTTCCTCTCTTCCTCTTTTTCTCTTTCTCAATGCCATCTCTCTCTCTCCCCATCGCTATCTCCCTTTTTGTAACTCGTTTTTATCTATTACCTATCTCTTTCTTTCTCTCTTGCTACTTCTCTTTCCAGTCCTTCCTTCCTCTATTCCTTCCTCTCTGTTTATTTTTATCTGTTATTTGTATAAATCAAGCTCTCTCTCTGATCTCTCTCTTTTCTTCTTTCTTTCTTTCTTTCTTTCTTTCTTTCTTTCTTTCTTTCTTTCTTTCTTTCTTTCTTTCTTTCTTTCTTTCTTTCTTTCTTTCTTTCTTTCTTTCTTTCTTTCCTCCTTCCATTCTCTCCTCCTTTCAGTCTTTCCTTCTTTCTTTCTTTCTTTCTTTCTTTCTTTCTTTCTTTCTTTCTTTCTTTCTTTCTTTCTTTCTTTCTTTCTTTCTTTCTTTCTTTCTTTCTTTCTTTCTTTCCTTTTTCTTTCCTTCTTTCCTTCTTGCATTCTTTCCTTCTTGCATTCTTTCCTTCTTTCTTTGACACCCAGAAGACAGCAGTAATTACTGTGGTAGTGGTGACTACTGCAGTGATTCTCCACTTCCACAGTGGTTCCACAAGTATGGCTTATGTATACTTACATTTGTCCAAGCTGGAATAACTATATAACTATGAAAAAAATCCATACCTAGAATTAAGCCAGTCCAAAATACTGTCTTAATGTGTTATATGTGTTTTAGATCTGCACCTTACCTATTGAAATGCATATGACATACAATGAGTAGCTGCTCATTGAGTCTCCTATCTTCGTTACTGTACTCAGTATTAATAGTGTGTGATGCTGTATTTGTATAGGTCACGTACCTGGTTGGAGGCCAATGTGACAAGCGGAATTTCTTTGCGGCTAAGCTCCAAGCACCCCTGGAACTGAGAACAGGGAATGCATGGCTCAGAGAAGCACAGGTTGCCTGCAGAAGACTGCTCATAGAGACTTCTGGCAGGAGGGTTGTTGGACAGGGCATCCAGATAGCCAGCTATAGTACTGTTACATTCAAGTCGTGACACAGGTGAGGCGGGCATAGCAGAACTGAAGCCGAGTAGTCAGGACCAGAGCCTAGGTCATACATGAGGACAAGAGAGTGGTCAGGAGGGCAGGTTCATACACGGATGGTCAGAGGAGGCGCAGTCTGCCAAAGTAAGTCAAGGTCAGAACCAGGAATCAGATAGAGGACAGGTCCAGAAGCAGGCCGGGAAGGCATTGAGAATTTCAAAGAGCACTGGAAACAAAGGAACAAAAGCACCGGGGAAGATTAACCAGCATCTATGAAGGCTGCTGCCCTCCGTATAAAGGGCATTTGACACCAGTCTTAAAAGAGGGTGTGTGCAGGCACACGTCAGTATGCATCCCATGTCAACGCATTCCTGATGTGTCCTTGTCCATTCCCTATGCATCTGTGCGCATTTCTGCACAGACGAGCATTGTCATGCAAGGTCTTCACTTTGGCGCATACGTGCCTTTGATCCAAGTAGCATCCTGACAGTATCGTTTATGTAAAAAATGTATAATATTATTATCTACAATATGTTAATTAGGGCTTTTTTTAATTGGGAACATGGTGGTAGATAGTTCTGGCACCTTCATCACTGAATGTATGTACTGGCTAGGTGTGTTTAGGCATGCTGGAGGATCTATTCATTCTCTTCAATACAATAGACAATAGAGATCTATTGTCACTGGAAATGTGTAGTGTTACTGGAGTGGTCTATTGTTCCTGGTGGGGGGTCTATTGTGGCTGGGGGAGAGGTTTTATATTGTTAGGGGGTCTATTGCTGCTGGGGTATCTACTGTTGTGGGAGGGGTGCTATTGTTGCTGGATGTTGGGGGATTTATGGTTGCTGGGGGAGTCTGTTTGCACATACACTCACTGGCCACTTTATTAGGTACACCGTGCTAGTACCAGGTTGGACCCCCTTTTGCCATCAGAACTGCCTTAATTCTTCATGGCATAGATTCAACAAGGTGTTGGAAACATTCCTCAGAGATTTTGGTTCATAGTGATATGATATCATAACACAGTTGCTGCAGATTTGTCGGCTGCACATCCATGATGCAAATCTCCCGTTCTACCACATCCCAAAGGTGCACTATTGGATGAGATCTGGTAACTGTGGAGGCCATTGGAGTACAGTGACCTCATTGTTATGTTCAAGAAACCAGTGGTGAGATGATTTGAGCTTTGTGACATGGTGCATTATCCTGCTGGAAGGAGCCATCAGAAGATGGGTACACTGTAGTCATAAAGGGATGGACATGGTCAGCAACAATACTCAGGTAGGCCATGGCTTTTAAACTATGCTCAGTTGGTACTAAGGGGCCCAAAGTGTGCCAAGAAAATATCCCCCACACCATTACACCACCACCACCAGCCTAAACCATTGATACAAGGCAGGATGGATCCACGCTTTCATGTTGTTTTACACCAAATTCTGACCCGACCATCTGAATGTTGCAACTGAAATCGAGACTCATCAGACCAGGCAACGTTTGTATAATCTTCTATTGTCCATTCTTGGTGAGCCTGTGCTGTAGCCCATCTGCTTCAAGGTTCGATGTGTTGTGCATTCAGAGATGGTATTCTGCATACCTTGGTTGTAATGAGTGGTTATTTAAGTTACTGTTGTCTTTCTATCATCTTGTACCAGTCTGCCCATTCTCCTCTGACCTCTGACATCACCAAGGTATTTTCCTCCTCACAACTCCCGCTCACTGGATATTTTCTCTTTTTCAGGACCATTCTCTGCAAACCTGAGAGATTGTTGTCCGTAAAAATCCCAGTAGATCAGCAGTTGTTGAAATACTCAGACCATGCCATGTTCAAAGTCACTTAAATCCCCTTTCTTCCCCATTCTGATGTTCAATTTGAACTTCAGCAAGTTGTCTTCATCAAGTCTAGATCCCTAAATGCATTGCGTTGCTGCCATGTGATTGGCTGATTAGCAAATTGTGTTGCTAAGCAATTGAACAGGTGTACCTAATAAAGTGGCCGGTAAGTGACTATCTTCATTGCACACCAAACCGTAATACCCCAAAAAAGGGGTGCAGGAACAACTGGGGGATGGCGCCACAGTAAGCAGAAGAAAATATGGCAGTTGGAGCACATTCCATGTCCTTATGCAATATGATGACCAAACGCCAGTAAAGACAGCTTTGATGCAAGAAGACCTAGGTTTGCTGGCAATATATGTTCTTCTATTTTCTTCAAATAGCCAAACTTATTTCACATTAATCCCATAGAAAATCCATTTATCCCTTTCATCACGTTTTTGCATTCAAGACCTATATTGATAATTCTGGTGTCCCATCCTTTCCACCTCTATTTCAGAACCCACCTGCAATCACTAGGATTTTATTTCATTTTTTATATTATTGTAAGTTATTTCAGGTGATAGTATGTTCCCAGATTGCGGTTTCTCTCATTAATTATCAGGTTTTTTTTATCAACTGTTATATAAATGCCTATATTAAGGTCCTTTTAAATTCACTTATATGTATATGTTATATTTACTTAATCTTAAAAATCATATCAACAGATATACAGAATATGCCATTTGTGATAGATTTTGCATATTCTGTAATACATTTTTTAGGCAAAAACAAACTAAAACAATAGGACTTCCAACAACAATCCAAATCATTGAAGAGTAGTTTTATTTTTTTTAATAATCAATTTTATTAAATACAAAAGGCTAAAAGGAGACACCTATATAGTGCTGCATATTTAAAAAAAATACTTAAAGGGCTCTATATAGGGCTCATCAATTCCCATTCCCAGTATACATTTATAAATATGCAATAGAGTATATTAGGCCCAAAACATCCCATCATGTTTTATGGACAAATTTACTTCTTCAGCAAAGAACTCCATACAGGGCGCATCAAAACATCTCCTATAAATACATTATTACGTCCCTGTAATGAGTATACATTTACAAATATACAAAAACACCTTGACATGTTTCGTGCACATATCCACAACTTCAGGAGGAATGGACAGAAGTATTCATTAGATATAGATTCATGTGTTAAAGGTATTAATTGTAGGCTCCATGCCTTCTTTCTGCTCCCTCATGGGGTAAAAGAGGCGGGAGAGACCCCAGGAGCTAACAGGAGGTAACAGTGGCTATTGAACCGGTTGGAGGCAAAATTGTAGTAAATATACTTTAGTTAGAACAAAGAGCAAAAGTGAAATTCTGCGTGAAACTGGGCAAATCTGCCACAGAGATATTTGACATGATTCGGTAAGTTTACGACGATCCTGCAAGGAGTCGTTCGAGGTGTTTTGAGTGGCATGCGCAATTGTTCTCAGATGATTATCATGCAGAAGTTGCCAAATGGTTTAGACATTTTCAGGGGTTGAGCTCATTGAAGGTCTTCCTGATCTCTCGTCGTCTTCCAGTGATGTTCTTCTGCTCTTGAAGCGCGTGTGCCACTCAAAACACCTTAAACCACTCATTGCAGCATTGCCGTTGTTGTCATCATTGACATCGTTGCTGACCTTGATGAAATAGCAGATGTGGTAATGCACGTGGTCATAATACTACTAGTATCACAGTTCCCCATGTTACACAGGACAATGTCTTTTGGCACAATGACTTATGAAGGTCGGTGCTTCCTGCCACTGTGTGTGCAGCCTTGTTCTGCCATCTGTTGGCTTGTTACAAAACTATTCTAAAAACTTTTTGATACCACCTCGTATATGGGGATACTATCAAATCCCCCATAGGTTCAGGCAAAGAAATCAATGACTGGTACAAATCTAAAATGGTGGCTCAGTCCCCCCCCCCCCCCCCCCCCCTTAACTTCTCTCTCCTTTTGGATTGTTGATGTAAACTAAAAGTTATTTGGGAAGAGGAAAAACCTCAAGGGGACAGCTGATTGGAACCCTTAATGGTTCTTTTTATGTATCTTGATATAAATTCTTAAGGTTTTCAATTGATTGAGGCTCTGAAGAAAGGTGAGTCCTAAGACCTTGAAATGTGATGGCTGTGGATATGTTTAGCAACTAAAAGGACAATAGTTTAAACTTCCTGCTTCTAGACCTGCTATTTATGGTGCTATAATAGTTTGTAGAGACAGCATATAGATGAATACATTGAATAAAAGAGGTGTTGTATTATTATTATTATTATTATTATTATGATCGTTACTATTATTAATTATAGTAAAGTCAACTTTTACACAGAGTTTTCACAGCTGCTATCTGAGGATTGCTAGAATGTTGTGATAGAAGAGAGGAAGCAATAATGATCTTAAATGATCCTTTATGCACAGGTACTGTATTATGTAATATCAAGAGGAATGGCATGGGTCACTTCACATAAATAATATTTAAATAGTAGTATAGCCCCTTTGTATATTTGTATCCACCATAAAAACAACAGACTGTGAGGGTTATTATGTAATCTCAGTGGTTTCTCTTCCAAATGCTGAGTATACCTCCTGATATAGCAATGGTCACCAGAGGGATTAGCTACCAATATAAAGTAAAATAATAAATATATAAATAGCATACATGTAAAAACAAAAGTCATATGAAAACATTTTAGGTAAATGTTACAGTAATAATGTTTACTCAATGAGGGGGAGGGGAGATTAGGGAACGGTCCCCAACCGATCACCCAGAAAAGGGCATTTAAGCTGGACTATTACAATACCGATATTAGGCAATATATACTCAATATTAATAAAAATATACAAATTTATTGATACAAAAAACAACACATTTGATACATTTACAAAAGGTGCATAATAACAATCCATATGTGTCACCAGCATACATGTCCCCAGTACGGGAGGATCAAGATGTGGTGGGTTCCCATGGATATCCCCAAATATCCATCTTGATCCTCCCGTACTGGGGACACCTATGCTGGTGACACATATGGATTGTTACTATGCACCTTTTATAAATGTATCAAATGTGTTGTCTTTTGTATCAATTAATTTGTATATTTTTATTAATATTGAGTATATATTGCCTTATATCAGTACCGTAATAGTCCAGCTTAAATTCTCTTTTCTGGGTGATTGGTTGGGGACCGTTCACTAGTCTCCCCTTTTCCTTCTCAATTGGATGATGGTACACCTTATCTAGCTTATCCTCAATTTATACTATCTTTACTTTATTTATCGTTAGGCAGAAGCTTGGTCATATAACAGGCCAGGGTCAGTTCCGGAGAAGGCAGAGGTATGTTTATCGTTAGGCAGAAGCTTGGTCATATAACAGGCCAGGGTCGGTTCCAGACAAGGCAGAGGTATGTACAGTTCAGTACAGTGGCATAAGGGGTGTGGAGGAAAATGACAGGAAATGAGAATTACGTTTACCATACTTCCCTAATAATGTAGAGAAGTATGGTAACAGTGGAAACATTCACATATACAGAGCCTGGTTGGGAAGGACATTGGGGACAATAATACGTGGTGTCTCTTCTAACTCCTTCTCTGGAGCACACCCGGCATTTCTTCTGACGTCTGTGGCCTGTTTCACGGGGGAGGGGATTTTGTCAGGAAAGTGGCGTTCGTGGAGTCTGCTCACGGAATCAGAGCGAATATTTTCTGATGGGCTTTCAGGGTACAAAAGGGCGGAGATTACTTGTTCCTGGTAATGCAGATAGGATACGGGGGTTTCAGTAGATTTTTGGTAAATCACATAAGTGTTATACATGGCCAAACTGAAAAAATAAATGGACACTTTTTTATAACAATGACGGGATTTTCTTGTGGGAAGGTAGGGTTCAATCATCTGATCATTGAAGTCCACTCCCCCCATAAACAAATTATAGTCATAGATACAAGATGGTTTCTGGACTGGGCCGTTTCTTCTGGAGACTTCCACGTAGGTGTCATTATAAATTGTCGTGAGCATGTGGACGTTTCCTTTGTCCCTCCACTTGACAGCCAATAGCTCCTGGTTCCGCAAAGACGCCGTCTCCCATCGTCGTAGCCTTTCCTTGACCAGTCTTTGCAGGCAGCGCTTTCTATTGGCTCTTACAGTACCACATGCTGGGGTGCAGATTGCGGAAGAGGGGCAAACTTGTATATAAATTATCCACATAAAAGGTGGTACCCCTTTCCAAGGAGTTGATAAACAAGCTCCCAGACAACTTTGCCACTGGCTCCAATATACTTTGGACATTCAGGGGGATGCAGTTGGAAGTCCTTCCCTTGGTACACCCGGAAGGCTTACATGTACCCCGTGGCTTGGTCGCAAAGTTTGTACATTTTAACCCCATATCTGTCCCTTTTTCTGGGGATAAACTGTTTGATGCCAAGCCTGCCTGAGAATTTTACAAGTGACTCATCAACGGAGATATTCTGTTTGGGGGTATATAACTGGGGAAATTTTTCAGAAAAATAATTTAGGAGTGGCCGAATTTTAAATAATTTGTCAAAAGCTGGGTCATTTTGGGGAGATACTGCTACCTTGGTACCTTGGGCCAGGTGGCACAGGAGGGCGTTTCAATTTTGCCTTCTTTAGCCTATGAGCTGGGCTATCTATGGATCAGAAAATCTTTGTGCCCATACAAATTCAACAAGAACTGGAATTTTGGACATTGCCACTGTGGGGTGTTTTTTTTTTTTTTTTGGAGACATGCCTCTGAGCTCAGGAGATAGGATGATCCTGAAGCCAGATGTCAGTCTCTGGGGCTGGGGAATCCAAGAACTGAAGAAACAAGTGTAAGACAGTGGTGAAGCACAGACTCCCCAAGTATCTTGAATGGAAGGAAGCTTTTTTTTCTAGCATTGCAAGCCTTTCAGGATCTTTGAGGGGGCCTGAGTAAGGCTGACAACAAGACAGTAGTAACCTACATGGCCTGACAAGGGGACATCAAGTCTTTTCTTGTTACATCTTGCAAAGAAACTTTTTGTGGGGCAGAGAACCACTTAGTCAGTTAAAATTAGTCTTCTTGCCAAGGAAGCAAAATCAATTATTGGTTCGGTTATGTCAATATTGGCCTTATGGGGCATTCCAGCAGTAGTTCTCAGGGAGACTTCACTGAACATGCAGCTTCTAATATTTGCAACAGGATACCAATGCAAAGACTCCGTCATACAAGGTGCAGGATGCCATGGAATTTTCTGTTTGATTTTTTGTCACTGATCAAGTGAATTCTTGGCAAGGTCAGTAACAGCACCCCAATCCAATTGGACTACTTTTAATAGCCTGGCTATGGAATAGGCTACACTAGAGGTGCAGAGATTCTCATCTGATGTTGTTCAGATCCTGGTGACCAAAAGATCATCCATGAACGCTACATAGGAGGAGATATGAAAGAAGTTTGTTTTGTTTGCTCAGCAAAGCTTTCTCTCCTGTGTTCCTTGCTCTAGCCAATATCCTTGACATTTTACAGTTAGCGCTAGAGGTTGGACTAGCATACAACGCCGTTTAAGGGATCTCTACTTTATTTTTTTCACAGGCTGCAGTTGGGTGCAAAGCCAGTGACCAGCTGCTTCTTCCAGATAACAATCTATATATAACCTTAAGGGAAATCCTTGTTCCCTCTGTGGGACTTGGGCTTGGATCTGAGAGCACCCTTTGCTCCAACAGGTTTCATTTCCATTGAAGTACTGCATGGTAAAACTAGTTCTCCTGACAACAACTACTTCAGACAGAAGGATGTTGAAGATTGCAACACTGTCTTTTTCTTTTTTACCAGAGATAGGGATACCACGTCTATCCCCAAAGTTCAATTTTAAAGTGGTATCCAGTTTCCAGGAAAACTGGGAAGTAGTCCCTCTTTTAGTTTTCACATGAGAGTCACTGAGTGCACAGCAGGGAGACTTCAGTTCTCTTACACATGGTCAAGTTACTAACAGTGTACTTGGTCAAAAGAGGAAAGTGTAAGATCTTTTCATTTAGCCGTCAGGCCCTTGGGAATCATCCACTCTTGGTTTACCAGGGTGATTAGATTGGCATGCAGGAAGTACACTTTTTCTGCTCTGAAATAATTGCAAGCCTATTTGACTAGAGGGGTGGCAGCCTTTGAGGCAGTTATGCCAGGATTGCATGGAATATATAGGTAAGGGCTAGCTTGAAGGTCTGGTGCGGCCTTCATTCAACCTTACAAACTAAATATGTGACCAGTATGTTTGGGACCAGAGAGATCAATTCCTTCTGGCTTTAGCAGCTTTTCCTTAGATGTGTCTCTCTTAATTTGTTCTCTCCCACCCTATATTAAGCTTTGGTATATCCCATTGTGTGCTGACGGGAGGATGGGTCAGGAAGGTGGAAAATTGTTATCAAATACTTACCGTAATTTTCCTTTCCTGGCCCATCCTCACGTCAGCACAGGACTCCCTCCCTAGTGGTCTGTCGCAGGCTAAGTTATCAAACTATCTCAGTTGGGGAGGAGCTGCCTTTTATTCAGCTATACAAGTGGTAATGTGGGGCTCCAGAGGAGATGTTAACCCATTATGGGCAGACGTGAGGATGGGCCAGAAAAAGAAAATTACAGTATGTATTTTATAACAATTTTCCATTATATCGGCACTGTAATAGTCCGGCTTAAATGCTCTTTTCTGGGTGATTGGTTGGGGACCATTCACTAGTCTCCCCTTTTCCTTCTCAATTGGATGATGGTACACCTTATCTAGCTTATCCTCAATTTATACTATAGAGACTACAATCCTTTCAAATGTTTACTCAATGTGTATTTAAAGCCAAAGGTTAAAAAAAATGCTCAGAACTCCTATTTATTTCTTGCTGTCTAAGGCCCACTAGGTAGATTTCTTTTTACTTCCAGAGTGAGGGAAAATCCCCTCTTGGGTAGTTGCCATCTGAAAAGGTGTCTCCGCTGGATGATTTTTCTGTTCCTGTTCTGGTAACAACTTTAACATTTTGGATTTTCTTCTCTCATCACTTTTTGTCTTGGAGAAAATGGTCACCAGGATGGAGAGAGTGACAATACCAATATAACCTGACAAGGGCTCTAAAGCAGCCCAAAGAGTAGATAGGTGGAAGGAAAGAGAATTTCTTGATTCCCCCTTCAACGTAGTCAGTATTAATGGGGGAATGCCTCCTGCAACACTATTTTCTGCTGGTAAGAGGGGCGTAGGGAGTCTTCCCGGCCAGCAGAATACAATGATTATCACTAACGTCTCTAGCCTCTGGCAGTAATCGCATGATGAAAAATCCAACAGAGTGGTTGTGCTAAGGCAATGGCTGGATCAACCTAGATGATAATCAGCCTGCCCAAACATGGATCAACATTCGGCCAGTCCCAGCTGAACCGGTCGAATTTCAATCCATGTTTGGCCTGTTTAACACTTCACAAGTCCATTTGAAAACAAAAAAGTTTTGGTTTCGGATACATTACAGTTTCTCTTCAGGCTTGGCTTTATACCTATGCATTGTGGTAATGCATGGCACTATATGTGTTTCTTTGAGATGACATTCATTTAGAATAGCACAACAGTAGCTGTCACGCTTTTACTTCAGGGCGCCACCAGTTGCCATTCTCTTCGCCAAAAAGATATATAAAACAAGTGCTGTATGGAATGGTACAGAACCGGAAGGAAGAGAAAGAGGGGGGAAAGTCACTCCTCTGACTAAGCATGAGAAATTTGTTTTGGTCCGAATTTTTGGTTTTTCAGAGATTCAGATGTATCCGAATTTCCAAATGAAATAATAATGAATTTCATTGAAATTCGTTTAGTTTTGTATATATTCGTTTTCTAAAGAATTTCACATTTTTGGAATGATTCGAATTTGGATTGGTGAAAAAATGATCGACCGATTCTAATCCTGTGTGAAGAATAGCTGGTTGTTAAGGAGTGGGTCGGGAAGACGGCCGCCACATCCTTAATAACGGATGACTTATTAGCTGTCAGCGGGCTTCCCCGCTGACAGCTTAAATGTAAACAAAAGAATACCAGCAATGAAAAATGCAAAAAAAAAAAACCAGTGTGCCACCCCCTACCCCCAGGCCCTTTGGGTCTGGAATGGATTTTAGAGGGGAACCCCACGCCTAAATGGAAAAAAAAATGGTGTGGGTCCCCCCCAAAATCCATACCGGACCCTTATTCGAGTATGCAGGCCAGGAAAGAGGGGATGAGCGAGCGCCCCTCCCCTCAGATCCAGTGGCGGTGTTCCTCAGATCCAGTGGCGGTGCGTCCATAAGGGCGCACGGGCGTTGCCCACTCTCTCCAGCCACCCCTCTATCATCAATATATAGATTCATGCAATGCATGAATCTATCTATGGCCGCCGCTGCCACCCACTATTCAGGTGCCTGGCCCCTTTTCGGGCGCCTGAATTACAGCGGCGGGGTATTTTTTCGAAGCACCTGATTAGAGCCATAGGCTCTAATAGGCATCAAAAAAGGTAAACCGCGAGCGCCATGCTTGGCACTCGCAGTTCACCCAGCTGTGTTAGAAAAGCAAATGAATATTCGCTTTCCTAACACTGAACCACCTCTCCGCCAATCAGGTGCTCGGGTCTGTTATCAGTCACCCGATTGACTGAAATGACAGGCGCCGCTATTGGACGCCTATTAGGAGGAGAGGACGGGAGATGAGGACAGCAGGAGACGCATGAAAGACCCTGCTCGTCGCCGTCACCCGCTGCCCCACCAAGACAGGGTAAGTGCTGGGCAGACGACGAGCATGCAGGGGTCACAGTGGCGGCATTTAATGGGCACAGTGGCAGCATTTGATGGGCACAGTGGCAGCGTTTGATGGGCACAGTAGCAGCGTTTGATGGCACAGCGGCAGCATTTGATGGCACAGTGGCTGCAATTGATGGCTTTTTTTTTCAAAATTTTTTTTGCTTCCCCTCAAAAATTGAGCACCAGCCGCCACTGCTCAGATCATGACGCTTGGATAATATGAGCTGTGAATAACTTGAAAACAATTGTGTGCGGTGACCTTGTCTTCTGCATGCTACAGTGTGTCATCCTCAGGATATAATGAAGTCACATCTCACATGGGAAGTGACAGGATACATTGTATCATATCTCATATGGGAAGTGACAGGATACATTGTATCATATCTCATATGGGAAGTGACAGGATACATTGTATCTATGACTCTGGAGGAATCTATCAACCCAACATCTATCTAGTGCAGCCTTTCCCAATCGTTTTACCCCAGAGGAAAACCTTGAAATAACTGTCACATCTCAGGGAACCCCTTCTAAAATTACCGTATTTATCGGCGTATAACACGCACTTTTTTCCCCTTAAAATCAGGGGAAAATCGCGGGTGCGTGTTATACGCCGATCCCCTGCAATCCTGACCTGTCAGAACGAAAAAATCGCTGACCGCGATTTGAAAATGGCGCCGCCGGCACCAAAATACACAGTGCCGGTCCTCGGCTCTTCTCGGCCGCTTTCGGTTTCACTCGAGCGCCGCCCGAACCTAGCCGAGTATACTCGGCTAGTTTCGGATAGCTCCGCTCACCGTCCGAGTGGAGCCGAAAGTGAACGAGAGCCGCCAAGAAGAGCCGAGGACCGGCTCTGTGTATTTCGGCGCCGGCGGCGCCATTTTCAAATCGCGGTCGGCGATTTTGAAGCTCAGAGGCTTCAGCAAGACTGCACTGGGGTAAGGCTGGACTGGGGCAATGCTGGACTGGGGCAAGGCTGCACTGGACACTGGGGAAGGCTGCACTGACATGGCTGCACTGACATGGCTGCACTAGCAAGGCTGCACTGACATGGCTGCACTGACAAGGCTGCACTGACAAGGATGCACTGACAAGGCTGCACTGAGAAGGCTGCAATGATGGGCATTTAAATGTAAGTTTTTTTCCCTTCAAGTTCCCTCCTAAAAGTTTTTTTTCCTTAAAATTCCCTCCTAAATTGAGGTGCGTGTTATACGCCGGTGCGTGTTATACGCCGATAAATACGGTAATCCATTTGTGGTCATTAGAGGCATTTTTCTAACGTTGGTGGAAAGAATGTCCCCCTTACAGTGGTGGTTAGAATGCTATCCTTACAGCTTTAAAGATCATTTAGAGTCTTGCTGCTGGTTCTGCCAAGTGGTGATGGATCTGGATCTATGAAGGTACTATCTGATTGGGAGGTCAATCAGACACAGCTCAATAAACCCCAAGAAACCTCTGGATTCATGGAACCTGGGTTGAGAATGGCTCATCTAGTGTTATAATGCAGATAGGATGTGCCAATGTTCAGTTTCTGACCTGACCTGGACTCACAGCAGGGGCTTTTTTCTGAATGCAGTGGGCATGTGTGCAAGATGAGACCTTGGGCCCCCTTTCTCAAGAAAAGAAACCCAAGGGAGAATACTGAGGCAGTGCACACTGCAACATGCAGTAGATTGTGGGTGGGGAAAAGCTGCACTAACAGTGAGGGAGCTTAAAACTTGAGACTGCATAGAGAAATATATAATGTACAGTGTACAGGTGTCATGAGTATGTAACATACAGTGTGCGGGGGACAGGAGGTCGCTAAAACACAGAGTGCAGTGTTCAGGTGTGTAATGCACATAGTGCAGGGGGCAGCAGTGAGTAACACACAGAGTGCAGGGGTCAGATGTGTAATGTACATAGTGCAGGGGTCAGTGGTGAGTAACCCACAGAGTGTAGGGGCCAGGTGTGTAATGTACACAGTGCAGGGGTCAGGGGTGAGTAACACACAAAATTCAGGGGTCAGGTGTGTAATCTACATAGCGCAGGGGTAAGGGATAAGTAGCGCACAGGGTGCAAGGGTCAGGTGTGTAATGTACACAGTGCAGGGGTCAGGGATGAATAACACACAGAGTGCAGGGGTCAGGTGTGTAATGTACACAGTGCAGGGGTCAGGGGTGAGTAACACACAAAATTCAGGGGTCAGGTGTGTAATCTACATAGCGCAGGGGTAAGGGATAAATAGCGCACAGGGTGCAAGGGTCAGGTGTGTAATGTACACAGTGCAGGGGTCAGGGATGAATAACACACAGAGTGCAGGGGTCAGGTGTGTAATGTACACAGTGCAGGGGTCAGGGGTGAGTAACACACAAAATTCAGGGGTCAGGTGTGTAATCTACATAGCGCAGGGGTAAGGGATAAATAGCGCACAGGGTGCAAGGGTCAGGTGTGTAATGTACACAGTGCAGGGGTCGGGGATGAATACCACACAGAGTGCAGGGGTCAGGTGTGTAATGCACACAGTGCAGGGGTCAGGAGTGAGTAACACACACAGTGCAGGGGTCAGGTATGAAATGTACATAGTGCAGGGGCCGGGTGTGTACTGCCGATAGGTCAAGTGACAGGGGATGGTAACACACAGAGTGTAGAGGTCAGGTGTGTAATGTACATATTGCAGGGGTCAGGTGTATGTATCATGCAGAGTGCAGGAGTCAGGTGGTGGGTAAAATACAGAGTGCATGGGCTAGATGTGTAATGTAAATAGTGAAGAGTTCAGGTAGGTAACAAACAGAGTACAGGGTTCAGTTATGTAATGTGCAGGAGCCAGGTGAATATTGCCGCTGAAGCTTGTATCGAGTCATTTTCTTTTAAAATTTTGTTTTGCTCAGAATTGGGTTTTAAAGTATAACTAGAGGCAAAACTTTTATTTTTAGTTTTAGATAGAGTGGTGTTGCTGTCTGTGCCCGCTGGTAGGAAGATTCACTCTCTCTTGATCCAGTTTACCGTTATTACCAAGAGTGAAAGTGAAAGAAAATCCCACTTTTTGGGTTGTCACCAGAACAGGAACAGAATGGAAATCGTCCAATGGGGACACTAGTTCTGGTGACCCTGGTGACAACAAGGCATTCCCTCTCACTTCCTATTTTGGCTATGGCACAGGAAATGAAGGGAAATCTCCCTAATGGGACACAGATGGCAAAGAAAATACTCCCTTACACTATCCAAAATGGAAAAATAAAAGTTTGTCTTTAGTTAAACTTTAAGAAAAGCATTTCTTCTGATAATGATAGATCATATTCATTGTGTATGATGAAATATGCCTTATAAAACAGCTCCAGGTAGATGTAACCTTATCTATTATATTAATGTACCGCCGATCGTTGTCCTGGGAATAGAAAATTTAGTCAAAAAAAAAAATTCCTATTCAGCCTTTCAATTTCCATCAGTCCCTCTGATCAGATAAACGCTACTTTTGTGTGTTTCCGCATGCTGATCTTGCAGCAAATTTATTTATTAAAATAAACTAAATTTGTAGTGCCAGTTCTGCGCCATTTAGGCATCATAAAGGATAGCCGTGGTGTCACCTACTAATAAACTCAATTTTCTATTCAGCTCTGTGCTAAGAATTCAGCTTCCTCGAGCATCTCATCCTCCCACTTCTACATTGTCTGAAATCCAGATAGATATAAATCAGGCTTGTCAGGGCTGGTGGGACCCAGAGGTGCCGAATTCGCCGGGAGAGTGAATAGATAACGAAGGGCGGCTGACAAAATGTAATCTCTTGATGAAGTGGATTAATACACCGGCTGAATGCTTTCATTTAATGGAACTAGAGCCGAGGCACGGGCACATTCACATTTATCAGCCGAATGAAGAGAGCAAGAAAAAAAAAAAACATAATTCCTTCATAAAAGACATCTGAGAAATGTGTAAAATGATCAGGAATAATGTGAGCGGCGACATGGGGCGTCACACTGGTTTATGGAAAGTTTGAAAGAAGTAATAAATAAATGAACTGTATTTTGTGTTAAACCTCACACATGAAATATTAACAAAGCATATCCCTCTATAGCAGGGGTCTCCAAACTTTCTAAAGAAAGGGCCAGTTTACTGTCCTTCAGACTTTATGGGGGGGTGGACTGGGGCCACCGGGCCATTGAGAGTAGAAAATGCCTTTGCGTCAATGGGAATAAACAATGCCCCATCATTGGTGTCAGTGGAAGGAACAGTGCCCCATCATTGGTGTCAGTGGGAGGAACAGTGCCCCATCATTGGTGTCAGTGGGAGGAATAGTGCCCCATCATTGGTGTCAGTGGGAAGAATAGTTCCCCATCATTGGTGTCAGTGGGAGGATTAGCGCCCCATCATTGGTATCAGTGGGATGAATAGTGCCCCGTCATTGGTATCAGTGGGATGAATAGTGCCCCGTCTTTGGTATAAGTGGGAGGATTAGTGCCCCATCATTGCAGTCAGTGGGAGGAATAGAGTCCCATCACTGGTGTCAGTGAAAGGAATAGTGCCCCATCATTGGTGTCAGTGGGAGGAATAGTGCCTCGTTCATTGGTGTCAGTGCTAGGAATAGTGACCCATCATTGCAGTCAGTGGGAGGAATAGTGCCCCATCATTGGTGTCAGTAGAAGAATTGGTTCCCCCATACAAGGCTACCCTCAAAGAATGGGCACAACCCATTTATCACAAACAGTATCCATTGTCAAAAGAAAAAGAGGAAGGCATTGCCGCTATGGTAGAACACTTCTTAAGGAAGGGCATTCTAAAAGAAGTTGTATCCCCCTACAACACACCCATCAACCCAGTTAAAAAGCCGGATTGGCAGTTATAGGTTTGTTCAAGACCTTCAAACTGTAAATAACCTGGTGGTGCCCATTGCACCTATAGTGCCTGATGTACCATCACTCCTTACCTCCATACCATCCGATGCAGAGTATTTTTCTGTGATTGATTAAACAAATGCATTTTTTAGTGTCCCTGTGGATGAGGAGACACAGCCAATCCTTGCTTTTTGTTTGAAAAACCGCCAGATGACCTGGTGTAGAATGCCCCAGGGTTATGTAGATTCCCCTGTAGTCTACTCAGTGGTCCTCCAGGCAACCCTGTGGTCCTGGACACCCCATCATGGGTCCGTCCTGCTTCAATATGTTGATGATTTGTTGTTGTGTAGTCCAAGCCAGGTTTCATGTAAGGAGGATGGTTTTGATCTGTTACATTGGTTAGCAGATAATGGTTTTAGAAGAAATGGTCGCACGCCACTGTTTCACTATTCAGAATTCACTTAATTGTAATCTTGAGATTATGATTAAACAAATTCTGATTTGTGAAACGCGTTAATCTCTGCCAGGTCTGCATTGATGTTTATGATGTCATATGAAGTTGTTTTGATGGATTTTTATCTTCAATAAAGTTTTTATATTATTATTATATTATATATTATTATATTATTACCATTGTTTCACACCTGCAAGTGCGGTCAACCTTTTCTTGTTCCATTGGCTTCTCATCCAGATCGTGGACTGGACTTGTACCGGAAGTTTGGAGAGAAAGAATGTTCTAACCTGGAGCAGCTTAGCTTTGTTCCCTTACCAACCATGGGAGCTGCCTTTTCATTACTAAGGCACAAATATGCAGCCAGTGCTTGAAACCTGTTAGGATCTTAGGATGACATAACTGGGCAATACAGATATCTATTTCTATTAAAGACATCAGTATATTTGATGTTTTCCTTTCTTCTAGCTGCAAAGGGGACGTTCTACCACAATCGATTGGTTAGTTGGGGCCAGCTGTAAATGATCATGGTGTTTAATGAAGCAATAGATCCTCGTTAATGAAGAGCTGAAGTTTGGAGTGACTGTTTGATAGCAAAATCTATGAACCACTGTGTTCTCTACAAGGGAACATGTTCATTATATTAACTGCAACAGAGGAAAAGGATAAGAAATACGGTACAGCAATACTCACCAACCCCCACCCCCCCCACCCCTGGAAAGAGTGAGACTGAAGGTTAGAGAAATTAAATAATTTAACTTTGTAGAAAACATTTAGGGTCCATTCCGACCTTAGCATCCTGGTGCATTGTATT
Organism: Aquarana catesbeiana; assembly: GCF_042186555.1. Lineage (NCBI taxonomy): Eukaryota > Metazoa > Chordata > Amphibia > Anura > Ranidae > Aquarana > Aquarana catesbeiana. The sequence continues at coordinate 58,078,824 of NC_133331.1, read as the reverse complement.
AATACATGTATAGTAATGTACAGCTTTTCACACATTATATGCATTGCATTAGGACAGCTCATTCAAATTAATGGGCTAGCAATAAAACAAGAGGTCCAAATTAATAGACGTGCAATTATTTGCAATGCGGCACAAAACAATGCATGGTTGAGCTTTGGATCTGTATTGTCTTTGCAGTTGGTTGCCTTTCTAATGACAAACCATATTAATGCACATCACATGAGTTGGCAAAGGAATGCACTAATGGCACCGCAACAACTCACCTAATAAAAGGCATTGTAATGCGATAACTCCCTTATTGTACCTTGCGGTAGGGGGCGCTAAGGCACTGCAGTAAATAAGTGCCCTAGTAATACACCATTCTCTCTTTACGGCCAGGTCATCAGTTTGAAGTACAATTTCTCTTTCCAGTTCCCTTTCCTCTCTTCCTTTCTTCTGCTTACCACCCCTCCCTTCTTTTCTTCCTCTCTCCCTCCCTCTTTTTTCCTTTCTTCCTCCCTCTTCTTTCCTCTCCCACTAACTCTTTTCTTCCTTCCTTTACAATACCTCACTTCATTCCTCTCTTCTGTCCTCTTTTCTTTCTTCCTTCATTTCCTCCTCCCTCTCTTCTTTCCTCTCTCACTCCCTCTTTTCTTCCTTCCTTCCTCTCTCACTCCCTTTTTTCTTCCTTGCTCCCTCTCTCCTATCCTCTCTCCCTCCCTCTTTTCTTCCTTCCTCTCTCCCTCTTTTCTTCCTTGCTCTCTCCCTCCCTCTTTTCTTCCTTCCTCTCTCCCTCTTTTCTTCCTTGCTCTCTCACTCCCTCTTTTCTTCCTTCTCTTTCTTTTCCCTCCACAGTTACCTGTATCTGAGCTTTATATAATCTGATACAGACACATTCAGCAGACTTTTTTCACTGCTCCTGGGTGGTACTGCTGCCTCTTGTCACATGACCCTATGATTTACAACCTCCCTACCTGAGAGGCCCAGGAACAGGCAGCAGGTTTCTTGTATTTTCACAGACTCTGTCCTACTGAAGGATTCAGTGCAGATGGATGTAGGAGATGGATGCCAGGATTAAGATCCCCAGAGACTAATAAAGCAAAATGTTTGTGTCTGACTAAAGCTTCATCCTAATAGGAATTGATTCAAATATGCAGAAAAACACGGATATCATTTTTATAGTTCAGTTTTATAGAACAGTTTATGAGCACAGACATTTCAAGGGGCAGACGGGGGCTGTACTGGGAAAAGAGAAAGAGCAGTGAGCAGTAATAGTTCTGGGTGACAGAAAATATCTACATAGAAGCAAGCCATCATCAAGGGTCAGTCCACCCAAAACTGAGATTTTAGCTTTTAGTGGATGCTGGAGAGATAAAACCCTCCAAGTTCATATCTTCTGTCCCTCAGGGACACTATTGGTTAGTTCCCTGCACTGAGTTTCCAGCTCTGCACACAAGTTGTACCCATTGTGAAGGTTCCTATCATCCCCGCACTGAGCTCCTTGGTCTGTACATCTGCTGTGCCCATTATGAGGGGTTCCCACCATCCCTGTGCTAAGTTCCTGGGTCTGCCCACCTGCTGTGCCCATTATGAGGGGTTCATTTTGTTTATTGAAAAATCTTACAAACAACAACTTATATACAATAAAACCATAATAAATAAATAAATAAAACATATTTATAAAATAATTGAATATGATTATACAAAACAAGAACATAATAAATGGTACAAACCAAATTGCGCACAACACAATCCCTATGGGAGAGCCAGACTAAGGAACATCACCGTCACCATGCATGTAGCCTTTTATCAAAAATATATTTGATCTTGAAAATCTAGGGGCGTGAAACAAGAATACAAAGAAAAGCCGCACACCCCGACATCAACAGGCAGCAGCTACACAGTCCTGATATTCCTCCACGCCCTTATCCAGGCCTCCTGCTGCCACCTGCCTTTCTCGAGACCCTGAATCTTCCCAACCTCACCCAGAATGTCCTGCACCACCACTTCGACAGGGAGGATTTTACTCCGTAAGGATACCTGACACTGTGCACTCCACGTGAAATAACGGACAACTAGACTAACTAAAAAAAGTGTTTCCAAATCATAATCCCGACGAGTCTGGAATGCCCCATACACCCACTCTGCATAACTCATATGGGGGAGGAAGGGTATACTCAGAGCCCTCCCCACCCTCTTGTACACCTCTATGTTAAAAGGGCATTGAAGTAGAAAGTAATTCATGGACTCCACCACTCCTTCACACTCCACTCTTGGGCAGCCCCGATCACTCATGGAAAGAAACTTCAAGTTGCCCTTCGCATATAGTTTTCCATGAAAGGCAAGCCAAGCCTGATCCCTAAACTTCTTTGGGATTCTCTCCAAATTAATCAATCGCAAACCATGTCTGCTAATGTCTGCTGAAATGGTCACTTGTAGTCATCAGTGTAAGCCCGTGTGGTAGGGTGACAATGCAGAAGCACAACTGGGAGGCAAAAATTGAGGTGTTGTCACCCTATAAAAGGAAGTGCCTGAACACAGACCATCATGGCAGGATCAAGCTAGAGACTTTAAAATATTCCAAATGACTTAAAACCACATCAGCATGTTAAATATTATATAAGTAGAGCAGAATCTCTGACCTCTTTCAGTCTAATGGTCTAATGGTCTAATGTTACCTATGGTAGCAGTACTTAAACAGTCCCTAACTCAAAGTAAGAGTTGTACTACAACTTCTTCTTGTAGTTCTTCAGCCCCTTGAGCTCCTGGTCTCTCACCGGACCCTCTGATTCACCAACCCTGAATCCCGTGAGCACCTCAAGGCTTTTGCGGTGATATGTCCCTCAAGCTTCACCCACGCTTCCCTGCTGGGTCCCTAGCTTGGCACTTTGGATACCTTCAAGCTTCACTCCTGCTCTCCACCGTGCCCCTTCATTGAGAATACTGCTCCCGTACTTGCTTCAGTTACTCACCCTGGTAAAGGCGATTGGTCCCTTAATGGCGACAGCTTCCCTTCTACCTCCGACCAACGGACAGATTCTCCAGCCAGCAGAACTGTCACTTTTGGTTGGACTGCAAGTCGCAGTCCCAACCCTGCGCTGCCCTCTTACTTCTGGATAGACCCTCACACACCCTGGCAGCCTGATGTCCCCGGGAGAGGCCCAATCTCTGGTCTAGCAGCCCAGGGTCTACGACACACGTCCACCCAGGCGGCGGTCCGGGTGGCACACAAGAACCTGGATCACCTAACCTCCTCCGAATATATAGGTTCTCCCAGCAGGCCAAGGGATTCAATAAAATCCCTGCCCATTGGCTGAGATACCCCAAATACCCATAACCAAAAAAAGAAATATTTGTCAATCTTAAGCACCCGTTCACATCGGGTCAAGTTTGCATGCGATTTCACATGTCAAAACGCATGCCAAATCTGCAGCTATTGCCAGCAGTGGCACTGTTCAAATCAGGGTCACAATGATTCCCAAAAGTAGCTCCTGTACTACTTTTGAAGACTTCGGGGGTGATTTCAATAGACATCTGTGCATGAACCCACACAGATGTCTGTCAAATCGCCCCTGAAGTCGGACTGCATTGCCGGTTTGAAATCGTGTGAGCTGAACCTGCACGGTTTCTAACCTGAAGTCAGTGTGATCCTAGGTTTAATGTAGTCAGCAGGATAGGTAATAAAATCCAGACTGTTCTATGTTCAGAAATTACACTTTTATTCATATGTTAGAATGCAGCATTAGCCATACAGGTAGTAGCTATGAAAGGTTAACCACATATACAAGCAGACACTAAGGTGTTACATACCATTTATACCAGAAGCACCAGCTTGCAGATGTTAAGATGTAAAGAGTTAAACATTTAGGTAAGCAACAGTGTACGTGTGTCCATTGTAGTGTTGCCACCTCATCCCTTTAAACCCAAACCCATATTAATTACATAGGTTCGGTGGCTGAATAAGGTGGTAATTAAACTGACTTGGTGCCTTATCTGAATTAAATTGGCCTCAGAACCAAGGACATAAGGGGTTAATTACCAGAGAAAATGTATCAGCGCAAAAAAAAAAAAATGTGAATGGGTAAAACAAATATGACAACGTCATTATATGACGAAACACGTGTCGGGAGGAGCTGACATGCTGACGACATCGCGTGTTGCAGTCTAAGCGGACGGGCGTTCGCACAAGTCGGCTGTTTGTTGCTGTTTTATAACTTGGATATTGTAAGTGTTATTCTACTTTTTTAATAAATGATGGTCCATCAGAATTATGCTATGGTGAGTTCCTTTTTCATTTTGAGCAACATCTGAGCACTCTGCTGGAACCTTCTGGCCTGGGGGATTCGTGCTGTTTGCTGACTACACCCTTTGAATCCTATTGAGGCACCGTTGTCCATATCTGGATAAAGGCCCTGGCCGGGTAATTGGCCGCAAATGTACTCAGCTTGCCCTATGGAAAGCGCGCGCTCTATGTGGTGTTGACACTTTGTTTGCGGTGGAGGATTCGTCACTATTATTTCCAAGCATACACTTGGTTTATGGACTTTGTGTTATGGACAGTTCTGTTATTGATGAACAGTTTTATCACTGATGAACATTAACCCATATTCACTTGTGTTACCATTTATGCAAATATGTTTTAGCAATCCTATTATTCACCATTTAATAATCACCGTTTGGTTTTGGGTTGAGTAGGAATACTACTTTTAGTCTGGTTTATACTTAGTTAATTTTTGTTTTACCCATTTACGTTTTTTTTTTAGCGCTGCTACATTTTCTCCATTTATTCTGTGTGTGTATCTCACTTTTAGTGGCTGCATTTAGTTAATGTTTTATTTATTTATTTATTTTTTTATGTCTCACTAGCGCTGTATTTTTTTTTAATTTAATTACCAGAGAGTCCATATTTCAGATAACTGGATAGGAGAAACAAAGTTGGAAAGCTGTAGCACAGATAAGCCAGGGCATGAGGTTTGCAAGGAGAGACAGTGAGGAGGATTGGCATCTTACTTTCACCCCCTCCTGCTCCATGAGAGAGACTCTGGGAGAGATTTACTAGTACTAGAGAGTGCAAAATCTGGTGCAGCTCTGCATAGAAATCAGTCAGCTTCCAGGTTTTATGGTCAAAGTTTAATTGAACAAGCTAAAGTTCTAAGCTGATTGGCTACCATGCACAGCTGCACTAGATTCTGATTCCCCCAGTTTTAGTAAATCTCCCCCGCTGTCTGAACACTGCAGCCAGCAACCTCGGCAGTGAATGGGCTGACTCGGCAGGGGGGGGGGGCTTTTTTCGTGCAGGCGCAGCTTTTTTGCCGCCCCTCTGCTAAGTGCCGCCCTAGGCCTGGGCCTTGTCGGCTTAGGTCAAAACACAGCACTGGAGGGGGCGGAGACAAGACCAGTCACCCTGCACACAGAGAGAGAGCAGCAGTGAGCAGCCTTTATTACAGGAAAAGTCTCACACTGAATTACTGCACAGATTTGGAAGAAATACACAAAGCACACCAAGATTCAAGGAAGAATACACATGTTTTTTGTATTTAGAATATATTTTCTTATCCCAGAGTCCAGCTTTAACATTACCTTGTTCTCCATGTTGAAGATAAGCAAAAAATTGTGACCTTCTGTTCAATCCTGCGAAATGATAAAATCCATTTTTTATTTAATATTAATTCCCTTCTAATAGAGCCTGCCGTGAATTTTCTCATTGCTTAATGAGTTTATTTCTGCATAGCTGCGTAACGAGATTCTTACTGATGCCTGTGCATCATTATTTTCCTCCTCGGCAGCAGAGGACCTCTAATGGGAACGGGTCTACGACAGCATAAGAAGAACTGCAGCTGGTCTCCACAAACAACAAAATAAAATCCAAAACGCCCTTTCTGTGGCCGCAGGCCAAACCAGATGATGAGAAGTCCGTTTTCTTGGAGGTGAAAGAGAAAAGTTCATCCTTATATCATTGCTTGTGGTCAGGCTGACTCAGATAGACTGGAGGTTTTGGAGAAGCCCGAGTTCATGGAAATTTGTGCCCGTTCAGCATTTGTAATGTCAGGTGCTGATGTTGGATGAGAAGATTTGGCTCATAATTGGCATTCTAATTCATCCCAAAGGTGTTCAGTAGAGTTGAGGTCAAAGCACTTTGTAGGACACTTGAGTTACACTAAACTGGTCAAACTAATGTAGCACCCTCTGGTTTGCTATTAGTATAGTGCAGGAAAATTGATTGACTCATGGTAAGTAGGGGTGGGCCGAACACCCCCGGTTTGGTTCGCACCAGAACATGGGAACAGGCAAAAAAATTTTTTGAACATGCAAACACTGTTAAAGTCTATTGGGCACGAACATGAAAAATCAAAAGTGCTAATTTTAAAGGCCTATATGCATGGTATTGTCTTAAAAAGTGTTTGGGGACCCGGGTCCTGCCCAAAGGAACATGTATCAATGCAAAAAAAAAGTTTTAAAAACGGATGTTTTTTCGGGAGCAGTGATTTTAATAATGCTTAAAGTGAAACAATAAAAGTGTAATATTCCTTTAAATTTCGTACCTGGGGGTGTCTATAGTATGCCTGTAAAGTGGCGCATGTTACCCGTTTTTACAACAGTACGAGAGCAAAATTAAATTTCTAAAGGAAAAAAAGTCATTTAAAAGTACTCTCGGCTATAATGAATTGTCGGTCCCAACTTCCGGCAATACACATAAAAGTTCATTGATAAAAATGGCATGGGATTCCCCCACAGGGGAACCCCCGAACCAAAATTTTAAAAAAAAATGCGTGGGGGCCTCAAAAATTCCATACCAGGGGAACCCCGCGCCAAAATGAAAAAAAAAATGGCTTTCCCGTAGCGTCACAGGGGGCGGGGCCACCCAGTCCGCCCCCCTCTGATGCTCAGGGACATCCCTATAGTGTATAATAATTGGTTTGTGTGATCACGGACAGATGTACGCAGATGATCATGTACAGATGTGTGCAGATGATCATTGGGACATATGATTTAACTGTTACATATGTGGGGGACATGTGTTTTTACTGTGTGGGGACAGGTGTGCGGGGACAGTGTTTGGGGGACACTATTTTGGGGAAATTGTGTGTTTACATTGTGTGGGGACACTGGGCCGGTGATCAGTGTGTAAAAAGCTGTAAAAAACAGCTCATGCTCACAGATCACTGGCTGGCTTCAGTAATCTGCTCTCCTCTCCTCACTGACAACTTCTGTGTGAGGAGAGGAGAGACGATCGCCTAGCAACCAGCTCTCTATTTACATCACATGACGGCTGTGATTGGACACAGCCGTCATGTAATCAGGAGGGCCAATCACAGAGCCCTCCTGCCAATCGGAGATGCGCTGTGTCTGGGTGACATGAGCACATTGGGGTCGCGCCCCTGCTCTGGATCCCCCTCCTTCTGAGGGACGTCCCTGAACGTCCACTCAGAAGGAGGAAGCTCCCACCCGGCCGTATATGTGCAGTGGCCGGGTGGGAGGTGGTTAATGGGACAGCTGGTGATGTGGCAGTGACACAACAAGGTGAGGGACATGGTGGCAGCAGGTGAGTGGATGCCCGCTCACAGGCACTGCCATGATTGATCTGAAATGACAGGTGCTCTTTAAACGTAAGGACTTATTCTTGCTGGTAGTTAGAATCTTTAATATTAGGTAGAGACATCCCCAAAAAGACTTACAGCTGTAATTGCAGTGAAAGGTGGGGATCGATCCGAGCAGCATGCACAAAGTCTGGTCACGTGGGCAGCGGCACCTAACTCCCAAGTCTATTGGACGTCACACAGTCCTGCCCGCGATCCCGGTATTGGACCAGTGAGTTGTCCATCATAGGCGCTGCCATGTCCAGGAGGCACCGCCTCCTGGACCCGGCAGCACCTATGATGGACATCACACAAGTCCAATGAATGCCGGGACCACGGGACATGTGACATCCATCATAGGCGCTGCAGGCTCCAGAAGGCGGGAATTAAAATGCGTGTCCCTGTAAGAATATCCCGCTCGGGCGGGCGGCTCTCCTCTCCTATCCTCCTCCTCCTCTCCTCTCCTCCTGCCCTGTCAGGGGCACGGCTCTCCTGTCCTGTGTCCTGTCCTGTCCTCCTCTCCTCTCCTGCCCTGTGTCCTGTCATGGCTCTGGCTGCGGCTGCCTGGAGTGCCTGCTCAGCAGGCCCTGCGCACCCATCCCTGCTACTGTGATGGGCGCGCATCCACTACTTACCATTTGAACTGTCTGTAACACTTGGGATGTTCGTTCATTAAATAAGAGTTTTGATGGATCTTGGAGTGCAGCCATTTCTTAAGTGTTGTTTGCGCATCCACACACTACGGCTGAGCTGCAGGAGGAGGTCAAGTCACCTGAAGTCTGGTCAGTGTGTGTCAGGTGGGTCAGTATATGTCAGTGTAGGTCAGGTAGGTCAGTGTGGGTCACTGTATGTCAGGTAGGTTAGTGTGTGTCAGGTGGGTCAGTGTATGTCAGTGTAGGTCAGGTAGATCAATGTAGGTCGGTGAGCGTCAGGTAGGTCAGTGTATGTCAGTGTAGGTCTGGTAGGTCAATGTAGGTCGGTGAGCGTCAGGTAGGTCATTGTGCGTCAGTTAGGTCAGTGCGCAACGGGTAGGAAACACCCCCCCCCCCTGGTGCCGGACTCGGACTTCGGGCTGAAGCCCCTGGTCTTTTTGCCACCTAGTAACGCCGCTGGTATTGACTCAGGGGGGCTTAATACATATGTATGCCACACTTTTCACATATTTATTTGTAAAAAAATGTTGAAAAACATTTATCATTTTCCTTGCACTTCACAATTATGTGCCACGTTGTGTTGGTCTATCATATAAAATCCCAATAAAATACATTTACCTTTTTGGTTGTGTAGCAATAACTCTCGGTGGAGCTGCTGGTTTAAGCGGGCTTGTTACCTTCACTCTCCTTCCCTCCGTTTCACCGGCACCGGGTCTAGGGTTCCGTTGAGTTTACCTCTGAACGACACACACACCAACACTTGAGTACATTTTCAATGCTTTATTAAACCATCAACATGGAAGTAGCAGGAAAGAGGCAGAAGGGAAACTGCAGAGGAAAACTCAAATACCTTTTTAGTAAGATTCTTGACAAATGTTCTTTGGGGTTGGATATTTCAGTAGAAAGCACTCCCTTGGTGGGATACACTCCTTGCACGCCTGGATAGGCATCTCTCACTAGCCTAGCAGCCAGTACGCAGCACGAACAAAAGTCTCTGCCACAGATTTTTTTGGGATGAACCCGTACGATCCTCTGCCACAGGATGTAGTGGTTTTTGTGGTGAAAGTCAGTCACAGTGCTTGAACCTTTAAGCCAACCCGGCAACACTATGCTGTATAATCTCTTTAGGATCCGTCCTCCAACCGAGTCACCAGGCCCCTCTCCAGACCAGCACGCCGCATGATCCTTCCATGACGGGTCCTCCTCTGGGATCTCCTCGGTTGTCCAGCTTTTTCCCTATGGATAGACAGCTCAGGACCATTCCTCGGCCGCTGTGGTAGGCCACAGACAAGCTTCTGGGCCCACCCCTGCGCCGCAGCAACGTGGGCCTCCGGAACGGAGGACCACGAGATAGCTCTCTAACGCATACCTGTCGGCCAGGAGGGATAGCAGGTGGCTGTAAAATGAACCCCAGAATATGGCGTCTGTCCCATAAATACCCTCGCCCAGAATGCAACTCGGAGGACCACCTCCACCAAGCCGTCCCCGGGACAGAAGAGCATCCACACGCCTAGACACGATGCCTTTCCAACACTAGCCAGCAGTAACAGCGACACCCACGGCTCAGTATGGAAACACACGCAACGTCAGCCAAGCTGGAACAGAGGCAAATCTAACCTTCCTAACGAACAAGTTACTAAATTTACCTATCAGATGGTAGATCACAAATCTACCAGCGCTACAGTTGTAACATGACAAAATGTGGAAAATTTCAAGGGATATGAATACTTTTTCAAGGCACTGTAAACCCTTTGAAATTGGAGTTTTCCTTTAAGAATTTTGGCAAGTGTTTTGCCAGTGAGTTACAGCCAACGAAAATGTTTTGGCCTAATGTGACTTGTGGTCTCAGCATAGAATCTTCCACTGCCTCTTACATTACTAACAGCCATGTCAGATGACCCCCGGGCCAGCTCTCGTTATAGTTTCACATGCCCTCGTGACCCCCTACAATTACTTTCTGGGGATGGGAACATTTGGCTGGTGTCTTAGCACAGTGGGCTGCGTGTCCCTCTTATGTATTTACTCTGATAGATTCTTGATGTGTAACACACATCCGTCTAATCGCACACTAATGACAGAGTCACAGCTCACTCCACTGGACGAATTCGGACACTGAGGTCACTCAAGGGGAGTTCGGAGTATCATTTTTTTTTCTTAAATGTGATTGACATAAAGGATATCTATTGCTTTGGATTTAATATTACTTGCCGAACGGTCTGATGCAAACTGTAAAATATTAAAAAACAAAAAATAATTCAGCGCAGACAACTAACGAATCAAAAGTGAGAAAAGTAAATGCCAGCTGAACACGTATAGCTAATTCTACAAAACCCATATACAAAAATAAATAGTCATAAAGCGCGGCGCATCAAATAAATATAAGATCCAAATAGAGAGTCCTTAAAAGATGAACAAAGCCAGAGGAGATACACCAGCCCATGGATGAAGGCAACTGTGTCATACAAATCACATCAGACAGGACAAGTGCAAATCCCATCACCAAAGGCACTCCAAGCCGCTCACCTTAAATAAATGACCCCTGAGCTAACAGGATGGTCAGATAACGCTTGTGTTACCAGATGTAACATAGGGCATAGCTTAACCACGCATCTCAATAAACAGTTCCTCAGATCGATCCAATTGATGGTGATTTACAAGTAAACAGAAGACAGAATAACGCTCTTTGTTTCAACATTTATTAAAATACCAAGACAAAGAAATGTACTTATATAGCAAGGTCTCCGGCCTCCTTCAGTCTAATAAAAACCTCCAGGGCCAGAGATAGCTGACATCCTTCTGTATGTGGTGGGTTGAGAGGCATAGTGGGTTAAGGTGGATAAAGTTATTGGGCGCCAGACACTTCTTAAAAGAAAAAGAGATGTTTATTTCTCTTACAAACTCTTGAGGGAAAGAGGGTTAGGGCCAGGACAACCCCCGGGTAGCCGCAAGTTCAATTAGCAGACTCTGAGACTTCCACAGGATGACAGCCATGCAGGGAAAGGCCTCCAGCAAAATGACACATCTGCACGTGCAGGAATGCTGTCTCCCATGGCAACAGTCTCCAACAGTTCCCAACATAAAGCGCAACAGTTCCTTAACCTTCCCTACAACTTCTACTTGTATTTCTTCAGCCCACCGAGCTCCTGCTCCCCCACTAGACCCACTGATTCACCGCCACTGAATCCCCTGAGCTCCTCCAATCTTCATGGTGGTATCTTCCTCAAGCGTCACCCCTGCCTCTCTGCTGGGTCCCTGGCCCGGCACTACCGACACTTCTCAAACTTCACCCCACTGGCCTGCTCAGTCCCTGGCTTGACACACAAGACTGCTCTGCAGGCATCACATCCGCTGGCTGGGTCTCTGACTTGATCACTGCCTAAAGTTTCCCTATTCTCCACCATGCCCATTTGGTGATAATACTTCTCCGGTACTTGCTTCAGTTACTCACTGTGGTCCCTGGCAACAAGGTGATTAGCCCTGTCATGGAATGTCCTACACTCCGCTTGAGTGCTTCCGTCAGTATACCAAACAAAGGCTTCCCCTACTTTCCAAGGGATTCTGAGTTCCACGGGCCCTCCCGTCACAGGCCCCTTAGTGGCGACAGCTTCCCTTTTACCTCCGACCACTGATAGGTTCTCTGGCTGGCAGAACCCTCACCTCTGGCTGGACTGCAAGCCGCAATCCCAACCCTGCGCTGCTCTCTTGTTTCTGGACAAGCCCTCAGACAGGGCAACCAGATGCCCCAGAGATAGGCCCAATTTCTGGCCTAGCAGCCCGGGGTACATGACAAAAGTCCACCCAGACAGCTGTCCAGGTGGCACAGAACATAGATCACCTGTCTCCAGACGAATATATAGGCCAAGGGATTAAAAAACCCTGCCCATTGGCTAAGATACCCCATTAACCCATAACCTGACCTTGGGTTGCCCTTCTCATATCTAGTACCGCCAAGTACCCGGTCACCTAGTGGTAGAAGAGAAAAGTGCAACAAGGCCAAACTTAGGGAGAAATCAATGGATCTCTAACAATCAACCAGGATAACTACTCCTGGCAAGTAAATTTGTAACAAGCATCCCTGCCTAAACTCCAGGCTGCTACACTTACAAATAAAGCACTTCAACAGTGCAAGTAACGAGCGCTCAATACTACAAATCCAAACAGGAATACTGAAGACAGCTCCTGGTGAGGTCAGATATGTGCTTCCTCCCCTGTACGCGTTACGCCCTGGGCAGGACTTTGACGCACATTTCGGACATCACCCGCATCTGTCTTCAGTATTCCTATTTGGATTTGTAATATTGAGCGCTTGTTACCTGCACCGATAATGCCATTCAAAGGTAATTTTTTTTATTTTTGTAAATCTGCAGTTTTTTTATCTAAATAATCCCCAGTAATTGTTCCAGGAAGGTCTTTGTTCAGGTACTTCTTGTTATAAGGTGACAACGCTGTCCCTGTCTTCCAATCATGCTCTTGCGTTGTCAGTCACCCTGTTTCTGATGGAGACTACAGGTGGTCCATTAGGAAAACCTGCACTGAGAAATGCTATGCAGCTCTTGCTGGAGTGAATGTAGGTACACCCTTGGAATTTAGGTGCCTACTCCATATGCTCAAGATTTTTAACTGCTTGTCATAAAATAATTAATAAAACTGTGACACTTTTCTAACACTCATATTTGCATACATAAATTCCATTCCCCCCACCAAGCACATGCATTGTCATTTTCAGTGTGAATTGAAGAGTAGGGAGTGGATATCTGTCAGTTTTTCAGGTGGACCCAGTCGTACCCTCCAGTTTCCTCTATGGAGCAGTAGATGTCAACGGACACCCGCTGACATCTGATCTAACCCTGCCTGCTAAAAACAGATGGATGAGGATCCATTTCAAATCCATCTGGGGGAGTCCCGACAGGCGGTCTGTTTACATTCGACCGACCATAGAGGAGAGCGGGCTGTGTTTGTTTCTGCTATGCATAAGTGGAGCAGACACAGACCAGCCATCCTCCTACTCAGCAGAGATAAGCGAAAAGATTACCCACTGAGCTGGGAAGAAGGATACGCAGTACTTTCACATTTTAGTGAAAGTCTGCTTTAACATGACTTTTGTAAATTGGATATACAGTACAGTAAGGCCTGGTTCACACCTATGCATTTTTTGGGGGATTTTCAGTTTTGCAGAAACACATTACAGTCCATTTAACATGCTTTCCCTATGGATGGAGTTCACATCTGTGCATTTTCATGGAAAGGGCCAGGGTTTTTTCTTCTGTTTTTTTGGTTCCATAGATTTAAATGGTTAATCTCTTGAAAGCAAAGGTAACTAATAGGGAGCTGTATTAAGGGGTGACTTGATGACTGGTCTCTATATTCTATCATTCTTTTATGCATTCAGGTCCAGGGCAGTCTCTCTATGTCCATGTTTCTCAACCAGGGTGCCATTTTGGTTCCCCCAGAGTGCCCCATGCTTGAGACTCAGTTTGCCCTGGATCTTAGATGGATGAAAGATCTATGTGATGGGGAAACTCTGATGTTTAGGGGGGACTTTGATGTGATGGAAGGACTTTGACATGAAGGGAGGACCTGTGATATGATACAGCCTCTGACGTGAATGGTGGACTCTGATGTGAATGATGGACTCTGGCGGGAAGGGTGGACAAGGATGTTAAGGGGGGACCTTTGACATGAAGGGGAGCTCTGATGTGAGGGGTGGACCCTGACAAGAGAAGGGATCTCTGACCTGATGGTGGGGCTCTGATGTGAAGAGTAGACTTTGATGTGAAGGATGAACTCTAACGTGAAGGTGGAACCCCTCTGACATGATGGGGCCTTTTATGTGAAGGGTGAACTCAGATATGAAAGGTGGACATGACTTCAAGTGTGGACCTCTGACATGATGGGGGGTGGGGGGGGGCTCTAATGTGAAAAGTGAATTATGATGTGAAAGGGAGAGCTGATGTCTGATGAATAGTGAACTCTGACAGCAAGGGTGGACTCTGATGTCAAGGGTAGACTCATGTGTGAAGAGTGAACTATGATGTGAAGGGTGTATCTCTGACATGACAGGGCCTCTCATCCGAAGGGTGGACTCAGATGGGAAGGGGGGACCCCTGACATGAAGGGGGCTCTGATGTGAGGGGTGGATTCTGATGCGAAGGGTGGACTCTGACATGAGGGGGGGACCTCTGACCTGATAGGGGGCTCAGATGTGAAGAGTGGACGTCAATGTGAAGGGTGAACTCTAACGTGAAGGGTAAACTCTGACATGAAGGGGAGATCTCTGACATGATGGAGCCTCTAATGCGAAGGGTGAGCTCAGATATGAAAGGTGGATACCGACGTGGAGGGCGAACCTCTGAGGTGATAGGGGGTGTGGGGGGGGGGGGCTCTAATGTAAAAATTGGATTATGTGTGAAAGGTGGCTCTGATGTGAATAGGGAACTCTGACGTCAATAGTTGACTCCGATGTCAAGGGGGATCCCTGACGTCTAGGGTGGACTCTGATATGAAGGGTGGACTATGATGTGAAGGGTGTATCTCTGACATGAAGGGGGCCTCTGAAGTGAAGGGTGGACTCAGATGTGAAGGGGGACCCCTGACATGAAGGGGGCTCTGATGTGAGGGGTGGACTCTGATGTGAAGGATGGACTCTGATGCGAAGGGTGGACTCTGATGCGAAAGGAGGACCCCTGACCTGATGTTGGGGTTCTGATGTGAAGAGTGGACTTTGATATGAAGGATGGACTCTAACTTGAATTATGGACCCTGATGTGAAGGGGGATCTCTGACATGATGGGGTCTCTGCTGTGAAGAGTGGACTCAGATGTGAAAAGTGGACTATGATGTGAACGGTGTACCTCTGACATGAACGGGTGCTCTAAAATGAGGAGTGGACTCTGATGGGAAGGATGGACTCTGATGTAAGGGGTGGGGGGCTCTGATGTGAAGTTAATTTTATCAAGGTGTTTGAGTGAACTGTCTAATGCCGTGTGCACACGATCGGACTTTACGGCATACCTGGTCCGGCGTACTGGATTTCGTCGGACAATTCGATCATGTGTGGGCTCCAGCGGACTTTGTTTTCTCAAAAGTTTGACGGACTTAGATTTGAAACATGTTTCAAATCTGTCCGACGGACTCGAGTCCGGACGAAAAGTCCGCTCGTATAAGGCATAAGCATAAGGCTCAGGTTTCCCATTGATAAGTAAAATTAACATCTTTTACATTTTAGACCGGGGTGCCTGAACATTTTGCATACTTTTAAAGGTAGCAGCAACTGAAAAAATGTTTGAAACGCTTGACTATGTATACTGCTTAAAAAATTAAAGGAATGCTTTAAAAACACATCATATCTCAATGGGAAAACATATCATGATGGATATCTATACTGATATGGACTGGGTAATGTGTTAGGAAAGAAAGGATGCCACAGCGTTTGATGGAATTGTTAACCTACAGTTGGCTGAATTCAAAGACATCCCGAAAATCAAAGTGAAAAAATTATGCAGCAGGCTAGTCCATTTTGATGAAATTTCATCGCAGAAACTCAAAATGGTACTCAGTAGTTTGTATGGACCCCACATGCTTGTATGCATGCCTGACAACATCAGGGCATGCTCCGAATGAGACTATGAATGGTGTCCTTGGGTATTTCCT
This sequence comes from Aquarana catesbeiana, assembly GCF_042186555.1. Classification (NCBI taxonomy): domain Eukaryota; kingdom Metazoa; phylum Chordata; class Amphibia; order Anura; family Ranidae; genus Aquarana; species Aquarana catesbeiana. The sequence continues at coordinate 58,062,965 of NC_133331.1, read as the reverse complement.
CCCAGATCCGGACCGGGGCATCACTGAGCTCCTGAACAGACTGAGGTGTAACCTGGTGTCATGGGATGGACCGAAACATAATGTCCCAGAGGTGATCTATTGGATTTAGGTCAGGCGAGCATGGGGGGGCCTTTCAATGGTATCAATTCTTTCATCCTCCAGGAACTGGCTGCATACTCTCGCCACATAAGTCTGGGCATTGTCGTGCACAAGGAGGAACCCAGGACCCATTGCACCAGCGTAGGGTCTGACAATGGGTCCAAGGATTTCATCCCGATACCTATTGGCAGTCAGGGTGCCATTGTCTAGCCTGTAGAGGTCTGTGCGTTCCTCCATGGATGTGCATCTCCAGACCATCACTGACCCACCACCAAACCGGTCAGGCTGGTTTGGTTCTCCACGGTTCTCCACGGCTTCTCCAGACCCTTTCACATCTATCACATGTGCTCAAGGTGAACCTGCTCTCATCTGTGAAAAGCACAGGGCGCCATTGGCGGACCTGCCAATTCTGGTGTTCAATGGCAAATGTCGATCAAGCTCCATGGTGCCCCGGCAGTGAGCACAGGGCCCACTAGAGGAATAGTATGTAAACTCTTGGAGGGGATGATAAGGGACTATATACAAGATTTTAGTAATAAGAATGATATCATTAGCAGTAATCAGCATGGATTCATGAAGAATCGTTCTTGCCAAACCAATCTATTAACCTTCTATGAGGAGGTGAGTTGCCATCTAGATAAAGGAAGGCCCGTAGACGTGGTGTATCTGGATTTTGCAAAAGCATTTGACACAGTTCCCCATAAACGTTTACTGTACAAATAAAGGTGCGTTGGCATGGACCATAGGGTGAGTACATGGATTGAAAACTGGCTACAAGGGCGTGTTCAGAGGGTGGTGATAAATGGGGAGTACTCAGAATGGTCAGGGGTGGGTAGTGGGGTTCCCCAGGGTTCTGTGCTGGGACCAATCCTATTTAATTTGTTCATAAACGACCTGGAGGATGGGATAAACAGTTCAATCTCGGTATTTGCAGACGATACTAAGCTAAGCAGGGCAATAACTTCTCCGCAGGATGTGGAAATCTTGCAAAAAGACCTGAACAAATTAATGGGGTGGGCGACTACATGGCAAATGAGGTTCAATGTAGAAAAATGTAAAATAATGCATTTGGGTGGCAAAAATATGAATGCAATCTATACACTGGGGGGAGAACCTCTGGGGGAATCTAGGATGGAAAAGGACCTGGGGGCAGTGGTGTATTTAGGTTTTGTGCTGCCCTAGGCCTGACTAAGCTCGCGCACCCCCCTAATTTAACTATGACCCACCCCTTCCTGTCAAGGCCACACCCCTTCCTTTTTAAGATCCGCCCTGTCATCTTCATGGGAGGACAGAGGGACGCCACGGGAAGAGGACAAAGGGACGCCGCGGGAGGAGGACAGTGAGTGATACAGCATCTTTTCATTTGGGGGTAAGGGGATATGTGCTGGGTGCTTTGGGAGGCTCTTGCACTGAAGTCGTGTCCCTCCTCTGTGGCTCCTCCTCCTCCTGGCTGTGTACTGAGTGTGTGTGGCTGACAGTGGGGAGAGAGGTGTGGGCTGCTACGGAAAGCCCATCGCCGCTTGTGGGACTCCGGGCGGCAGATGTCCTGGGTGCCCACGCTGGCGCATCCCTGTCTGGCCAGTTACCGAAACTCAGTGCCGTAACTTGTTGTGGGCTCTGGGACAGTGGCGTCACTAGGGTTGGCCTAGAGGATATCAGGTTAGGTACTTCCTAATGGCTCAGTTCCTGGGAACAGTAATGTATAATGGCCAACAGGCTCTCTTACCAGACCCGGTGAAACTGCAACAGTGATCCCTCCGGCTTAACGTTCACTCACTCTGGGTTGCCCAGGCCAACTCTAGTCAGTAGTGTAGCATCTCTACCCTGGCAGTGGCTTCATCTTTCTCCCCCTCTAGTGGTGCGGGTACAGCGTGGCTCTCTGGTGGTGCGGGTACAGCGTGGCTCTCTGGTGGTGCGGGTACAGCGTGGCTCTTTGGTGGTGCGGGTACAGCGTGGCTCTCTGGTGGTGCGGGTACAGCATGGCTCTCTGGTGGTGCGGGTACAGCATGGCTCTCTGGTGGTGCGGGTACAGCGTGGTTCTGGTGTTGCGGGAACAACATCTCTCTGGTGGTGCGGGAACAACGTGGCTCTCTGGTGGTGCGGGAACAGCGTGGCTCTCTCTCTGGTGGTGCGTGGCTCCCTCTCTGGTGGTGCGGGTACAGCGTGACTCTCTGGTGGTGCGGGTACAGCGTGGCTCTGGTGGTGCGGGTACAGCATGGCTCTGGTGGTGCGGGTACAGCATGGCTCTCTGGTGGTGCGGGTACAGCGTGGCTCTGGTGGTGCGGGTACAGCGTGGCTCTGGTGGTGCGGGTACAGCATGGCTCTGGTGGTGCGGGTACAGCGTGGCTTTCTGGTGGTGCGGGTACAGCGTGGCTTTCTGGTGGTGCGGGTACAGTGTGGCTCTGGTGGTGCGGGTACAGTGTGGCTCTGGTGGTGCGGGTACAGTGTGGCTCTGGTGGTGCGGGTACAGTGTGGCTCTGGTGGTGCGGGTACAGCGTGGCTTTCTGGTGGTGCGGGTACAGCGTCGCTTTCTGGTGGTGCGGGTACAGTGTGGCTTTCTGGTGGTGCGGGTACAGTGTGGCTCTGGTGGTGCGGGTACAGTGTGGCTCTGGTGGTGCGGGTACAGCATGGCTTTCTGGTGGTGCGGGTACAGCGTGGCTCTGGTGGTGCGGGTACAGCATGGCTTTCTGGTGGTGCAGGTACAGCGTGGCTCTGGTGGTGCGGGTACAGTGTGGCTCTCTGGTGGTGCGGGTACAGCATGGCCCTCTGGTGGTGCGGGTACAGCGTGGCTCCCTATCTGGCTTCCCCCAGCACAGTACTCTCTTTTTCTCCTCCTGTAACCCCCCCAGCAGAGTGCATGCATGCTGGGGTCTGTAGCATGATGTCTGTGGACACACAGGGATGCCATTCTTCAGGGATTACTCTTCCCATGATGCCCCCAGAGTCTTCTGATTGGCCCTCTGCTGTAGCCAATTATGGGGTGAGAAACAGCGGTCAGGAAGCTGGGCAGCGGCACAGGGAAACCAATTAGAGCCGCTCTCTCTCTCTTCTCTCTTCGGCTGGGCTGACAGAAAGAGGAGGGGGGCGAGCGGGGGAGATACACAGACAGCCCACATCTCTCCTCTCCCTGTCACAGCTGCTCCATTTACCAGAGAACTCCCCCGCTCGCCCCCCCTCCCCTTTCTGTCAGCTGAACGGAGAAGAGAGAAGAAAGAGAGAGAGCGGCTCTAATTGGTTTTGCCGTGCCGCCGCCCAGCTTCCTCCCTGCTGTTTCCCTCCCCATGATTGGCCACATCAGAGAGAGAGAATGACAGCTTTACAGGGGCGGCTTGACAGCTCCTCATTTAACTGATTCCTGGCCCCATCTGCAGCCGCGAGGCCACTGCACTCCCAAGCTGTACTCTCTTGATGTGCCCTGCTGTGCGGGAGGAGAGCGGGTGCCGTTTTTGTGTGTGTGGGGGGGGGGGGGCGGCTTTTTGCCGCCCCCCACAAAGTGCCGCCCTAGGCCTGGGCCTTGTTGGCCTAGGCCAAAACACAGCACTGCCTGGGGGTCCTAGTGGATGATAGGCTCAGCAATGGCATGCAATGCCAAGCTGCTGCTAATAAAGCAAACAGAATATTGGCATGCATTAAAAGGGGGATCAACTGCAGAGATAAAACGATAATTCTCCCGCTCTACAAGACTCTGGTCCGCCCGCACCTGGAGTATGCTGTCCAGTTCTGGGCACCAGTCCTCAGGAGGGACGTACTGGAAATGGAGCGAGTACAAAGAAGGGCAACAAAGCTAATAAAGGGTCTGGGTGATCTTAGTTATGAGGAAAGGTTGCGAGCACTGAACTTATTCTCTCTGGAGAAGAGATGCTTGAGAGGGGATATGATTTCAATTTACAAATACTGTACTGGTGACCCCACAATAGGGATAAAACTTTTTCGCAGAAGAGAGTTTAATAAGACTCGTGGCCACTCATTACAATTAGAAGAAAAGAGGTTTAACCTTAAACTACGTAGAGGGTTCTTTACTGTAAGAGCGGCAAGGATGTGGAATTCCCTTCCACAGGCGGTGGTCTCAGCGGGGAGCATTGATAGCTTCAAGAAACTATTAGATAATCACCTGAATGACCGCAATATACAGGGATATGTAATGTAATACTGACACATAATCACACACATAGGTTGGACTTGATGGACTTGTGTCTTTTTTCAACCTCACCTACTATGTAACTATGTAAGGATGTCGGCCCCTTAGGTGACCCTCATGAAGTCTGTTTCTGATTGTTTGGTCAGAGACATTCACACCAGTGGCCTGCTGAAGGTCATTTTGTAGAGCTCTGGTGGTGCTCATCCTGTTCCTCCCTGCACAAGGGAGCAGATACCGGTCCTGCTGATGGGTTAAGTACCTTCTGTCCAGCTCTCTTAGAGTAACTGCCTGTTTCCTGAAATTTCCTCCATGCTCTTGAGACTGTGATGGGAGACACAGCAAACCTTCTGGCAATGGTACATATTGATGTGCCATCCTGGAGGAGTTGGACTGCCTGTGCAACTTTTATAGGATCCAGGTATTGCCTCATGCTACCAGTAGGGACACTGACCCTAGCCAAATGCAAAACTAGTGAAAAAACTGTTAGAAAAGATGAGTTGGGTAAAAAAATGTCAGTGGCCTCCACTTGTAAAACAATTACTGTTTTGGAGGTTGTCTCATTGTTGCCCATCTAGTGCACCTCTTGTTAATTTCATTAACACCAAAGCAGCTAAAAATGATTAACAACCCCCTCTGCTACTTAACTGACCAGATCAATATACCAGGAGTTTACTTAACTTGATGCTATACTCTGATTAAAAAGTGTTCATTTAATTTTTTGAGCAGTGTTCATATCAAGTGACAGTTGGGACTCACAAATCATCTGAACTGTCATCACAGCGTCTTTTACTGTATGACATTGTTATCAACATATAACGTGAGTCTATATATGTATCATTGATTATTAATGGTGAATGAATGCTTGTAATATTCATGTTTGGACAAGCGGGTGACAAATGTAACAAAACACATCAGTCCCACTCTTCGTCTCTGAAATTTTGTCACTTGTTTATGGTACAAATATTTTTGCTGATTTTCTTTGTAAACAATCCCAGAATATACATTTTTTGCCAGCTCTAATTAATGGACTTGGCTGACATTTTGCTCCAGAGTTTCTAAATATGACACAGAGGCCATTTCTAGTGCATCTGCCGAGTTTTACGACTTTCCAGAAATTTGAGTGCTGAACATTTTCCAATCAGTAATAACTTTTAAAGCGCAATCGAAGTAAAAAAAAAAAAAAGACATATATTAACTAGTGAGAGGGAAGTCAAAATGGCAAGTAGTATGATTGCTTCTAAAAGCCAGTTATAACGACTATGAGACACAGATGGCAAAAAAACTGACAGGGGCTTTAACCCTCCCAAATGCCCTGTACACACTGTCGGATTTTCCGACGGAAAATGTGCGATCGGAGCTTGTTGACGGAAATTCCGACCGTGTGTGGGGTCCATCGGACTTTTTCCATCAGAATTTCTGACACACAAAGTTTGAGAGCAGGCTATAAAATTTTCCGACAACAAAATCCTTTTGCGTAAATTCCGACCATGTGTGGACAATTCCGACGCACAAAGTGCCACGCATGCTCAGAATAAATTCCGAGACGGAACTGCTTGGTCTGGTAAAGTTAGCGTTCATAATGGATATAGCCCTTTCGTCACCCTGCAATGTTTTAAATTGTTTAATGCAGCGCACTCTCTTCTTCTTTATAATGCTAGAAGAATGAACTTGTTTTGCTGCTCATATTCACACAGAGTTCTCACAAACTTCTTTCTTTGTTATTTATCGTGATTTCATGAATATAATTTTTTTATTTGTCACATCTCCTGAACAGTTTTTTTTTTTATGTTTTTAGATTTTGTATTTTTTTTTAGTTTTTTAATTCCTGATTTCCTGTTATTTTTTTAATTATTATTTTTTTTTAACTCCAGAATAGTTTTGGGTGTGTTTTGTGTGTCAAGTTACCACAACATGATTATTATATTGTATTATTTAATCTCAAGGAGGTTGGTTGTTGTTGGTGTCTCTTGTTAATTTCACATTTTATTTTTGAAATGTACCTGCCTCCTCACAAACTGTCCTTTTTGAAGGAAAACACACATAGGCGAGTATTATTAAAAAAAAAAAAAACTTTATTAAGGGGACCTAACCAAAGAAAGAGGGAGGCAACGCTGGAGAAACTGCAGAAATGTAATGAATGAATGAATGATTTGTAAAGCGCTGCAAATGCGAACTGAATCGCCTCAAGGCCTCAATTGGCAAAGCCTTTGGCCCCAGGGCACACATCAACTATTTTAATGCAAAATTGGTGGCCTGAGGAGTCCATATATAAGGGAGTACAATCTGGTCCAGAAGTCCAAGAGATCAGGAACAGCAGCAGATGACATGTATGTCCCCAGGCTGTGGTCATACAAGAGCCTACATCTTTTGTCAGACCAGACTGAACCCAGGCCATCACTTTCTTGTCTTTCTTCCACTCTTCCTTCCAGGCTGTGTCTGTGGTGGTGGAGGTGTGGCAGGAGTAGGAGGAGGAGGATGATGCAACTCACACAGGTGGGTATTGGGTGTGATTTGCCCCTCACCCCCTTGGTTAATGTTTTATAAATGATTTCCTCACACATGAGGCGTTGGCCCTCCTCCATGTCCTGCAGTTTGGTGGCAGCCATGCAGACAAAGGCCTCTTCACGAGTGGGGGTGGCTGTGAGGGACGCAGAAGCCTCCTGAATCAGCCTGAGCACTGACTCCTCCACGTTACTCCCCTTCCTAGGTTTTTTTGTTTGGAAGGCGGAGGGGAGGAACCTGTGATTCTGTGAGGCTCCTACTGGGCCTGGCCTCCTCCTGGATGCCACATTCCACAGCCTCCTCCTGGCTGAGGTCTTCCTGTGTATGAAAAAGGGACATAGTTTTATTTTTTTCTTCATCAATCACACACAATTTTTATCTCATGACTGTTGCAAATTGAATGTTAACAAATATAACAGACTATCATTCTGAGCCCAGCATTTTTCATTCTTGTCCCAATTATTTTTGCCCACTACTGTCTATTGATATGTAAAACGCTTTATTAAATCAGCAATTAGTGATTAATAATAACATCTAGTAAACATCATTTATTTATTGACCAGAAATCTGTAGAACAATTCTATACCTGGCTTAAGCTGGGCTCCTCCACTTCTTCCTGGCTGGAAGTCCCAGGTTGGACATCGGAAGCCTCAGCTGGGGTGGAAGATAGGGTGGAATTAAGGGTTGAGAGGGCTTCCCTGACTTCAGTTTGGTCTGACAGAAATCGCAGTCTCTCATAGTACCACAGCCTGGGGACATAAACGTTATCTGCTGCAGCTCCGGATCTCTGGGAATCCTGGACCTTCTTGTGCTCCCTAAGATAAGTGCTCCTCAGGCCACCAATTTTGGCTTTTAAATAGGGGGTGGTTGCCATGCGGACCACCGGCTTCACCAACTCCAGCAGTTTCTCCAGCGCTGCCTGCCTCTTTTATTTATGATTATATTGCGGGTGTTTGACCTGCCACAGACAGGGCAACTCCCTGTACTTGTCTATGAACAGGGGGAGGAAGTTGTGGTCATTGAAGCCATCCATTTTATCTGCAATACACAAGACAAACCCTAAAGTCAGGCTAAAGTCTCCTAATCTTGTCCCAATATAGGCCTCAATCTATAAGCAGTATAGGCCAAATTTAAAATTGTACCTTCGTTATCACGATCAGCGCTTCCAATACTCCTTCCTCCGCTCACAGATCGTAAGTACGATGCACGCATGTTGCGCTTTATATACACTGCGCATGCGTGAAACTCCGTCCGCCCCTGACGTTCTTTCTAGTCTATTCCCCGCCCCTTCTCTTTCAGCACAGTGGGGAAGAGCACATGGCGGAGACACAACAGGTGCATGATAATAGCAGCAACGAGGAGGAGGAGGAAAGCCCGAAGCCAGAAACGTCACGATCCCGGAGGAGAAGATTTAAGGCATCAAATATGGCCTTTGTTGAGATGGTGGAGATGGTCGACATATTGAAGAGGGCCAACTATGACGGGAAGTATGGACCTTACCCCAACCCAAATGTCAGAAAGGCCAAGATCATGGAGAAAGTTGTGAAGAGTCTGCAGAAGAATTTTGGGGTACGGTGATCCAAGGATCAACTGAGGAAACGGTGGTCGGACCTCAAAATCAGAGAGCACGATCAGTATACAAGGATCAGGAGAGTGCTGCAAAAAAGTAAGTAGTTGTCCTGTGTTCCTATTCTTTATTTTTATTACATTCGTGCTGCTCCGTGTGCTTTTCTTTACTGTTGTACAGTTTAAAATGGCAACTTTCATGTTCATGGACACATTATTCATTCGTAGGAAACATTGTTCGTTCGGCCATTAAAACACTATGTTTTGGCCAGATGCAGTTCAATACATTTTTTCTGGCCTACTTCTCTTAAAATAAGTTTGTTGGCTAGATGGGTTTGTAACTAGAATGAAATGCAAAATAGATTCTTTGTAAGGAGAGGACACTCAGCAGCTGTTTACACATCTGGACGCTGGAGCACTAGTGTGGGACACCAGAACACCCTTTTTATTAGGGGGCCCACACAGGTGCTCCAGTGGATACTATAGGAGTGTCTCTATCTGTGAAGCTTGCACAAAACAGGTAAGTATTCAAGCTTGACAAAGGACAAAAATATTTCTTCATCTTGGAACTCTGCCAAAACAAACAATTGTACCCCGCTTCTAAAAAATGTTTCATATTCCTATTTCTGGCCTCACATATCTGTGTGCTAAGTATACCTATTTTTGTTCACATAGATAAAAGACTCGGAGGACACCACTCATCAGAGGAGACCACGGACCCCCCACCTCAGGAAGAAGGGGAAATCCCCCAAACCCAACCAGAGGAGGAGGAGGGAGACGTTATAGAACTTTGTCACCACAACAGGTGAGTGTCTGCGACCACAGCTTCAGGTAAGAGATGGATGCCTGCATATTTATAATACATGGTGTTTTTTTTTTTTTTTTTGGTTTTAGGTGATCGTGATGTTGTGGAAGAGGAATGTCATTTCACAAGTGAAAGTGCCCAGATCCTCATCGGGGAGATAATGGGGTGTAATAGGGATTTAGAAACCCTAAAGAAAAACATCAATGATGTTCAAAACAAAATGAAGAACATCATTGAGGTTTTAGGGAGAATATAAAACACCCAGAAATCCCTAACTTATTGCAGGTTTATTTTTGTTTTTATGACTAATTTTTGACATATTATAGAAAAGCCAAATTTTGAAGATGCACACAGTGTGTCAACATGTGCTATCTGCCATCACGGGAGATCAATGTACGCGTTTTGTGGGTGCAACCCCTTCCTCAATAATAAAGTATCTGAGAGGAAGGGGTTGCACCCCCAAAACACGTCCCTTGATCCCCCATGATGGCAGCTAGCACATGTTAATATTAGACAATTAGTGTGCATCTTCAAAATTTGACTTTTCCAGGGGTGACATCACCCCATCTGCTGAACGCAATATCAAACACAGTTTATAAATACTCATGTCTGATATTGCCTTCACTTTCTATAAAAGTTGAACTTTGTAAGTTCCAGAGTTGTGTATTTTTTTATGGTTTTAAACATGCCTGTTTTACCTTAAAAAGCAATTTCTACTTATTAATGTGACCTAAAAAATTGTTATACAACAAACATGTTGGTTTGTTCAAAAACCATTTTAGAAACGCACATGTGATTGTGCTTTGATTAAAAAGATTGATAATCAACAATGTGTGGCTTCTTCTTTCAATGCTCAAAAGCAGTTTTTGGAGTAAAGTTGTTGTTTTCAGTGGCAATGGGGGTTATTTACTAAAGGCAAATCCACTTTGCACTACAAGTGCAGTTTCAGTGCAGTCTCAAGTGCACTTGTAGGTGCAAAGTGTATTTTCCTTTAGTAAATAACACCCACAGTGCTTTCTGATTTTACACAATCATGCCATTTTCAGGACTCCCCAAATTTCGGTCATGGTGTTGAAAATTATTAATATTTTTGTCAGTAATGCATTACATACATTCACAAAAAAAAACAAGGTGTGTGTGTAGCAGACCCACAACATAATAATAATAGTTAGCTGAAGAAGAGATTGTCACCTCATGTGTCAACGAAATTTAGTTTGCAATGTTAAAGAAAAAGGCCAAAAAATTAGAACATTAATAAAAGATAACCGAGGAGACAGCTAAAAGAAAGCCAAGCAGTAAATCAAAGCAAATATTTGTTCAGTTTTAAATATATTTTTATTTAAAAAATGTCTCAGATATTGTCTGGCATATCGATGGCCCCCCTACTCGCAAAGTATTCCATGTATCTTATACGGACCTCGCAGGCACTCTGGGGGGGCAAGCCAGGACGGCCAGCTTCAAGCGCCGTTAGGGTTGGTTCATTAATATTAATTTCGGCCTCAGGCCCAACTGAGCCAGCATAGTTCAAAGAATTTCTCCTTAAGAAGTTGTGGAGAACACAGAAAGACAGGATGATGTGATTGAGTTTATATTCCTCCATGTGTATCGGTGTAAGAAATAGGCGGAACCGGCTGGCCATTATTCCAAACGTGTTCTCCACCACTCTTCTGGCTCTGGCCAGCTGGTAATTAAAAACCCTCTGGTCCGGGGTGAGGGTCCTCATAGGGAATGGCCACATAAGATGGTCCCCAAGCGCAAATGCTTCATCCGCAATGAAGACGAATGGAAGTCCTTCTGCATTGTCTTCTGGAGGTGGCAAGTCCAAGCTGCCATTCTGGAGACACCTGTAGAACTCCGTCTAAGTGATGACTCCACCATCTGACATCCAGCCATTCTTCCCCACGTCCACATACAGGAACTCGTAAGTAGCTAACACCACCGCCAACATCACAATACTATAGAACCCCTTGTAATTATAATAGTATGACCCCAAGTTGGGGGGTGGGACCATGTGGACGTGTTTCCCATCAATTGCCCCTACGCAGTTGGGAAAGTCCCACCGCTGGGCAAAGTATGAGGCCACAGTCTGCCATTCCTGTGGGTTGGAAGGAAACTGTGGAGTCAAACAAGAAAAAAAAAATATTCATTTTGCACATAAACATTGAAAGCAGATTAGACACAAACATTCTTGGCTAACATCAGTATAACATTTATTTTAGGGAGTATTTAAAGACAAAGGTATAAGGTCCACCTATCAGATTACCCCCCCCCCCTCCCCGATGGCCCATTTAAAAAATTTTAGGGGGGGAGATGTTTTGGACAGGTAACCCTCTCCACTTCATTGAGAGATGAATGCCTAAATAATGTGTATTACTTTGGCCAGCCCCTCCTTACTTACACTATTGGCAGCCCACTGGACAGGTAAGAAGTGTCATAATACAAAGATATAAAACACTGTACACATTTTAGCACATTTTTACATTCTGCTATTACCTATCAAGATAATAATAGGATTACAAAAACTTTTAACATTACCATTTGAAAGTATTCAGGCAGGCCCTTGCACTACATGCTTTGGGGAATTCATCCATAAATCTGACCACAAAAGAGGTGGGTATAGTGTGTATGGGTTTGGCAAAGTCAGCAGATAGAGGATTGGTATCAGCTGACAGCAGTTGGGGGGGAGGGAGGGTTCCAAATGATTTTGGGACACAAAAAAAAGCCTCTGGCACGCTGCCTGAATTTAAAGCACAAATAACATTTTTACACATTTTAGGGGTTGTTTAGGGTAAAGCACTACTATGGAGCTGACAAAATACATTGTTAAGTGACTAGACGAGGTGGATATAAGCCCAGGAGAGCATGCTGGGGAGGTAAGTGAAGGCAAATATGCATGAAGGACAAAAAAAAAAAATCCAGCATGCATGAGGACAAAGGGAACATTCACACCATATTACAATCATGGTAATTGGGGAATAAGGAAAGAAATTCAATACATTAGCAAACATTAAATACAATAAAATGTGATGTTAAAGGATAAAAATCTTACCTTAGTATAGTGCTTCTCCCCGTCGCCAAGTACCACAGGGTGGCAACTAGCCTCTGCTCCGCAGTGATGGCTTGCCTCATGCAGGTATCCTGCCTGCTGATATAAGGGGTCAGCAAAGCCAACAAACGGTGAAATACGGGGTCCGTCATCCTGAGAAAGTTCCTGAAATCATCAGGATTATTCTCACGGATCTCATGGAGCAAAGGCATGTCCATGAACTCCTCCTCGCCCTGTTCATGGACTTGGCTTGTGTCAAAGTAAGAACCCCAACACCAAGCCCCCGCACAGCACGAACTCTACGATGAGTATGTACACGCAACATGGCTAGAAAACGGTCGGCTGGTCAGAACGAAGTAACAGAATGCACTGAAGAACAGCAAGGCCTGTGAAGAGCGACCTGAAAATCAGTAACGAATGGACAAGAACACACTGATAAATCAATGGGAACTCACGGCACGAACTGAAGACCAGATACAAACCCGCAAGCACAAACTGAACAGCAGAAAAACAAACTGAAAAACGCGAGTCTGAAAAATCGCGAATCGTCTCTCACCAAACTTTTACTAACACGAGATTAGCAAAAGGAGCCCAAAGGGTGCCGCGCTTGGTATTGAACTGACCTTTTATAGTCTCGTCGTACGTGGTGTACGTCACCGAGTTCTCGACGCTCAGAAATTCCGACAACTTTGTGCGACCGTGTGTATGCAAGACAAGTTTGGGCCAACATCCGTCAGAAAAAAACTATGGATTTTGCTGTCGGAATGTCCGTTCAATGTCCGATCGTGTGTACAGGGCATTACACTATCCAAAATTAAATAAAATGTTTTGCCTATAGTTTTATATAGATTTTTTTTTCCAGAGAAAGGGTACAGGAACTCACCCTCCCTCCCTTAGGTCATGCTTGTCTCCACCCCTACCCGCCCATAGAACCACCCCTAGAACTGCCTCCTTTTGAGAATAGGGAACCAAATATAATTTGGGGGGGCTATACAAGTAATTTATATGGACTTTGTCAATAAAAAGCAATGCATGATCTCATCCCTACTGTACATCTCTAAGCGCATATGTGCATGAGCCCTTACAGTTTGTTATTGCAGTAAAAGACCCACTACAGCAAGAATAGATCCCTCCAGCAACAATAGACAGCCCCCATATCCAGCAACAATAAACAGCCCCCTATATCCAGCAACAATAGACAGCCCCCTCATATATCTAGCAAAAACACAGCCCCAATATATCCGGCAAAGAGGCAGCCCCATATTTTCAGCCAAGAAACGGCCCAATCCAGCAAGAGACATCCCCATATATTCAGCAAAGAGACAGCCCACCATATATCCAGCAAAGAGACAACCCCATATGTCCAGCAAAGAGACAGCACCTCCATTTATTTAGCAAAGAGACTGCCCCCTATATATCCAGCAAAGAGACATGCCCCATATATCCAGAAAAGACACACCACCCCATATACCCAGCAAAAAGACGGCCCTCATATATCCAGCAAAGAGGCAGCCCCAAGTATCCAGCAATGAGCACCATCAAAAGAGATATCCCCATCCAGCAAAGAGACATCCCCATATATTCAAAGAGATGTCATATCCCCATATGTACAGCAAAGATACAGCCCAATCAAGCAAAGAGACATCCCCGTATAGCAAATTGATGGCCCAATCCAGCAAATAGACATCCCCATATAGCAAAGATATGGCCCAATCCAGCAAAGAGATGGCCCAATCCAGCAAATAAATGGCCCAATCCAGCAAAGAGATGGCCAAATCCATCAAAGAGATGGCCAAATCCAACAAAGAGACATCCCCATACAAAAAAGAGATGGCCCAATCCAGCAAAGAGACAGCCAAATCCAACAAAGAGATAGCCTAAGCCAACAAAGAGATGGCCCAATCCAACAAAGAGACAACACCAGAACCAGTGTCCCCAAATGTAAGATTTCCTTTCTATTATTGTTCTGAGGACAAGCCAAAATTGGGGATTTTCTTTTGATGATAAAGGTATAGAGAGGGTGACTCTCCTTAAAGCAGACCTTCGGTCATTTTTTCAACTTTCCATCTATTAAATCTTCTGCCTTTGTTGTTTTAACTTTGGATAGTAAAACTTTTTTCTGCCAGTAAATACCTTATACAGCCCACTTCCTGTTTCTTGTCTGGTCATTAGCCTAGGCTTATGACATCATGCACAGCTCTCTCTCACTCTTGTGAAAGTTTGCCAGGAAGGGAGGGGGGTGAGTCATAAGAGGGCCAGTGAAAGCTGCAGGGCTGCAGAGCTGGAGGTGTGTCTGTGTAAATCCACAAAGTGAACAAGCAGCAGCTTCAGCTGCCCACAGTTAAAATGGCTGCAGCCAGACTTCGTGGAGGGAGATTTCTGCAGCATATTTGGCAAGTACAGAATCACAGTATATGTATAATAATACGCAAAGTGGTTGAAGAAAGCTTCAGAATGGCAAAGATGTTTTTTTACAAATTATGTGAGCAGACTGCTGCTCCTCTTTAATAGGGCAAAGGTAGAAACTTGTCAGGTGTTATAATCTCTCTCCACTTTATCCAAAACAAAAAAAGGAGTAATAAATGCAGACTGCAGAGGTCAGGCGTATGTAAATCATAATAGTTCAGAAGTCAGAGGTAAGTAACACACAGATTGCAGGAGTCAGGAGCAAGTAACACAGTGTACGGTCAGGAATGAGTAACGTGGAGATTCCAGAGTTCCAATATAAGTAACACATAGAGTGCAAAGGTCAGGAGAAAGTAACATACAGATTATTTTGTATATAATATAACTGGATACTAACATTTATAGGTAAAGTTGATCCAGAGAATATCCGATTGGCTCTCTGGGGATCAGAAAGGAATTTTTTTCCCCTGCTGGAGCAAATTGGATCATGCTTTGCTGGACTTTTTTGCCTTCCTCTGGGTCAAATGTGGGTATAGGATTGTGTATATTTTATTGGTTGAACTAGATGGACTTGTGTCTATTTTCAACCTGACTAACTGTGTAACTACCAGTGGCGGCCCGTCCATAGGGGGTGTATGGGCGCCGCCCCCCTATTCCATGCGTCCGGCCCCCTAATCTACGCCGGACGCTTGGATTTCAATAGAGGTTTTTGTTTTTTTTAGAAGCACATGATTAGAGTCTGAGGCTCTAATTGGCTTAAAAAAAGAGTTGGCTCACCCAGTTGTGTGACATTAGTAAATTAATATATGTTTTCCTGTTTCTCCTCCCGGCCAATCAGGAAGCGGCTCCTGAGACCCCATTGGCCGGGAGTCCTAAGAACCCATTGGCCAGGAGTACAAAGACCCGATTGGCCGGGACAAGAAGACAGAGGGGGACATGGAGGAGATGTAGGGGGAAAGCTGCTGCCGATGGATACAAGAACGGGGGAGATCCGCTCTCCTCCCCCCTGCTCTGCATGTCAGTTCGGGGGCAGAGTGTGGAGTCATCTGCAGCAAGTCCAGCACAGCACCCAGCTCCAGGGATGAGGAGCTGAACAGAGGAAAGAGTGTGTGTCTGCTTAGCTGTGGCCGGGGTGGGAAGGTGGGTATGGTGCGCAGTGGCAGGCTGGAATGACGGGGGGTCTGTGGTCAGGTCCGTCTGCTGCCTCCCGCCCCTGACCTATGGAGCACCAGCCGCCACTAGTAACTACTATGTAACAGAGTGCAAGGTGAGGAGTAATTAACCTACAGGTTGTAGAGGTCAGACAACCCATGTATTTAGAACATAGAAGTGATGGTGCACACTCTCTGCAAAAGGTGATAAATATTGCACAGCTGCAATGTGCAAATAGTGGTGAACCCCCTATATATAATCATAATAATTAATGTACATACTTTACATTTTATTATGATTATATATAGGGGGTTAACCACTATTTGCACATTGCAGCTGTGCAATATTTCTGACCTTTTGCAGAGAAGGTGACACCATCACTTCTATGTTCTAAATACACGGGTTGATTTACATCTTTGTTATTATTATTGTATGTAGGGGTTTTACCATTATTTGCACATTGAAGCTCTGCAATTTCTCAAAATATTTTTGCAGAGAGGGTGAAAACATCACTACTATATTGCAATACATTGGTTGATTTACACTGGATATTCATCTGTAGGTTTTACCATTGTACGTTTAAGTCCATTTGTAGACTTGTATAAAGGAAGTGTAGGGTTGTGCTGCATTTTTGGGCTTTTTATTGGTATACAGACGCCAGGACATACTGATCACCATTGTATACCATGAAGAAACCTCCACTTGCTGACCACGCCTACTTGCTGACCACTCCCACAGGTTTGTGGCAGCGCGCCACATTAGCACCCTCACTTTTACATCAAGCACCGCCATAGTACCCCCAAAAAAACATTGTCTGGAGCCGCCCCTTCCTGGATTGGATTTTACTTTTTCCGCCCCATCCCTCCCTCCAAGTTTTTTTCTCTATGTTCTCTTCTTAACATTTGGTAGTCCTATCCCAAAAAAATTCTAACAAGTAGCTTTTTTTTTAGTCTCATGGAGGAAATGTGACAAATAACATATATATCATACAATCATTCCATAAACACATACCACACTGCATATATAATTTTAGGAAAATATGCTTATGAAATAGTTTACCATTTGCCAATTAAAAAAATATATATATATTTGTCCGCGGATGTCATTTTAAAAATCTGGTCACCTTATATTATGGGCACCACTGGCATCGACTCTGAGAGCCTGACAGTGTAGCATAAACCTTGCAGTACACAGAGAGCAACCCAACAGCAGCATGGGGCAAGAGTCATTTAAAAATTGTCCTGTTTGTTTACATGCAGAAACCAGCCATGGATCATTCAATTTGCAGCAGTAGTGTGGTAGGGCAAAATCGTAGGGTGGTGGGTTGCCATGGTGGCAGGGTAACATGGCAGGCATGGGTCATCTTGATTGATGCTGGAGCTACATGACTGGACAACATGATTGATGCTGAATTTACAACATACAGTAGGTTACTATTAACAATATTCCCTGGACAGATATTTCAGGTCCCTTGCCTTCAAACCCCCACATCCCTTTTGCAGACAGGATGTGGGGATGAGGCCCTTGTCCCATCAACATGGGGGACAGGTGCTTTGCAGCGGGGGGAGGAAAATCTCCCAAAAATGGGGAAAAAAGCTCTGTGCTATAGTAAAATCATACAAATCCAAACAAAGCAAAAGTATTCATTCCATGGGAAATACAAATGAATTATTAAAATTATGGCAAACAGCAGTCATGGAGCAGCCAACCAGTAGACATTACAAACCACAACATTGTGATGGAGGTACCTGGAAGCTGGAACCATACCTGGGTGATAAAGGAAGCCAACTGAACTGCCAGGCAAGATGTAAAGGAATGGCCACGATCAGGGGGTCTACAACACTGTCCCTTCTTGGGACCCCCTGATCGTGGCCATTCCTTTACATCTTGCCTGTCAGTTCAGTTGGCTTCCTTTATCACCCAAGAGATCCCCTGTCATTCATACGGCTCCAGCTTCCAGGTACCTCCATCACAATGTTGTGGTTTGTAGTGTCTACTGGTTGGCTGCTCCATGACTGCTGTTTGCCATAATTTTAACAATTCATTTGTATTTCCCATGAAATAAATACTTTTCCTTTTATTACCCAAGGCTGGATTTGTATGATTTTGATAAGGCATAGCGCTTTTTCCCCCCATTTTTGGTTCATTTTATGTCTTATTGGTCTATGAGTTTGGGATAGCAGCGGCCCTAGCTCTGGCAGCTTACATCCACCTGAGCAGTTGTCCATGTGCCTGGATGTTTTTTTGGAAGGAAAATCTCCTCCTATGCAAAGGTTGAGGAGAAAGGGAGGTGTTTGTAGTCCAAATCATAAGTGCAGCCAAGGATGACAATGCTGCCCCTCCATAGATATAGAACAGTAAGTGACAGGACCAGTGGCGGCTGGTGCTCAAAATTTTTGGGGGGGCGCAAACAAACTGAAAAATTCTGAAAAATACTGAAAAAAACCCCCATCAATAACAGCCTCACTGTGCCATCAAATGCAGCTACTTTGCCATCAATTGCAGCCACTGTGGCCATCAATTGCAGTCACTGTGCCCATCAAATGCAGCCACTGTGCCATAAATTGCAGCCACTGTGCCCCATGAAATGCAGCCACTGTGCCCCATGAAATGCAGCCACTGTGCCCCATGAAATGCAGCCACTGTGCCCCATGAAATGCAGCCACTGTGCCCCATCAAATGCAGCCTCTGTGCCCCATCAAATGCAACCGCTGTGCCCATTATATGCAGCCAGGACATAAAGTATGTTACTGGCAGGATCACAAAGTGAAAATAAATTTTAAAAAAATCAAAATTTAAAAGAAAACTAATACAGCAAGTACACCTGGCTGCAATAAATTACATTTTTTTTTTACATTTCTTTTTGAAATATCTTCCACTGTAAGAAGCTGTTGACGCACATTCACATTTATCTATGGATTATGGTGAAAGCTCTTTTACATATACTAGTTCATGAAAATAAAGTATTCTGTTCAGTGCAAGCGAAGCCATTGCTAATGCTGAAAATCCTTGAGAACTTGTCTGAGTTGTACATAATGTGCCGTATATATTATCCCGTTCTCTGCTTAGCTGTCTGTCACAGTTGCACTTCAATTATTCTCCTCTCAGAAAATCAGAATATCTCAATTAAGTGTATTCGTAACTTTATAAGGTCTTTTGACCTAATGCATTCAGGCCAGAATTCTTGCTTGTAACAGGAATACTTTTCTCTGAAAATGAAATGACCTTAGTCCTTAATAAACCTTAATAACAGCAGATGTTCGTGCCGCTTGCTTGTTGGCAGTAGAGGGGAATTTAAGGTGAAAACCTGGAAAGCTTGAGACATTGGGGTTGATTTACTAAAGGGAAATCCACTCTGCACGTGCACTTGCAAGTGCTATCGCTGTAGATCGCTGTAGATCTGAGGGGAAGCTCTGAAATTAGGGGAAGTCCTGCTGATTTTATCATCCAATCATGTCCAAGCAAAAATGCTGTTTTTTATTTTCCTTACATGTCTCCCTCAGATCTACAGGGACTGCACTTGCAGTGCACTTGTAGTGCAAAGTGGATTTGCCTTTCGTAAATAACCCTTATAGCAATGGTTTTCATTCAGTATAGAAATCAGTAAAGATTGTAGATCTTTCCCCAGACTGGATAAACAATCAGCAGAGTCTTAAAACCTTCATTTCTTTAAGTTTTGGATGCAGCAGAGAAGTGTTCCTCCAGAGGTTGCATGGAGTTTCTGGAGCAATAAGCTATTTCTGCCTCTAAAGCCGCGTACACATGAGCGGAATGTCCAACAGAAACAGTCCAACGGAAGCTTTTCAATCGTGTGTGTGCCTCATCTGACTTTTTTTTTTGCGAAAATTTTGACGGACCTAGAAATAGAACATGTTCTAAATATTTCCGATGGAACCAATTCCTATCGGGAAAACCACTTGTCTGTATGCTGTTCTGATGGACCAAAAACAACGTTTGCTCTGAAGCATGCACGAGACGGAAGCTATTGGCTACTGGCTATTGAACTTCCTTTTTCTAGTCCTGTCGTACGTGCTGTTCGTCACCGCGTTCTGGACAGTCGGACTTTGGTCATACTTTGGGTTGACCGTGTGTAGGAAAGACCGCTTGAATGGAATTCCGTCGGAGTTTCGTCGGAGAAACCTTTGGAGTTTATTCCGGCGGCAAAACTGGTCGTGTGTACGCGGCATAAGATACTTTTCAACTATCTGTAAGGGGGGCATTCTTCCCACTAATTACCAATGTAAGGAACATTTTTCCCACTGACCATCAACCACTGAAAGGAGCATTCTTCCCACTGACCACCAATGTAAGGAGCATTATTCCCACTGATCACTAATAGATAGAGCATTCTTCCCACTGATCACCAATGTAAGGAACATTCTTCCCATTTATCACAAATGTAAGGGGCATTTTTTCCACTGCTCACCAATGTAAGGGGCATTCTTCCCATCGATCACCAATGTAAGGAGCATTCTTCCCACTGATCACATATGTAAGGGGCATTCTTCCCATTGATCACTAATATAAAGGGCATTCTTCCCACTGATCATGAATGCAAGGAGCATTCTTCCCACTGATCGCCAATGTAAGAAACATTCTTCCCACTGACCACCAATGTAAAGGGCATTCTTCCCACTGATCACTAATGTAAGGGACATTCTTCCCACTGATCATCAATGTAGAGAGAATTCTTCCCACTGATCACCAATGTAAGGAGCATTCATGCAACTGATCACCAATGCAAGATGTAAGGAACATTCTTCCCACTGATCACCAATGTAAGGAGCATTCTTCCCACTAATCACCAATGTAAGGAGCATTCTTCCCACTGACCACCAATATAAGGAACATTCATCCCACTGATCACCAATGTAAGGAGAATTTTTCCATTGTTCACCAATCTAAGGAGCATTCCTTACACTGATCACCATTATAAGGGGCATTCTTCCCACTGATCGCCAATGTATGGAGCATTCTTCCAACTGATCACCAATCTAAAGGGCATTCTTCCCACTGAACTCCAATGTAGAGAGCATTCTTTCCACTGATCACCAATGTAAGGGGCATTCTTCACACTGACCACCAATGTAAGGAGCATTCCTCCCACTGATCACCAATGTAAGCTTCATTCTTCCCACTGACCAACAATGTAAGGAACATTCTTCCCAGTGAATTCCAATGTAAGGAGTATTCTTCCCACTGAACAACAATGTAAGGAACATTCTTTCCACTGATCACCCAAGATCTTTGGCAGGGCTTCTATTACTCTGCTGGTTACAAATACCATACTGGTGACCCCTCAATAGGGATAAAACTTTTCTCTGTGAAAGGGAGTTTAATAAAACATGTGGCCACTCATTAAGATTAGAAGAAAAAAGGTTTAAACTTAGACTGTGTAGAGGGTTCTTTACTGTAAGAGCGGCAAGGATGTGGAATTCATTTGCACAGGCGGTGGTTTCAGCGGGGAGCATCGATAGATTCAAAAAACTAATAGATAAGCACCTGAATGACTACAACATACAGGGATATACAATGTAATACTGACATATAATCACACATAGATTGGACTTGATGGATTTGTGTCTTTTTTCAACCTCGCCTACTATGTAACTATGTATGCTCTCTACATGGAGGATATCTTTATCATGGAACATGAAACGGAAGTATACAAGAAAACAGTGAGAAAAAACAAACACTTCCTCTCATTACATTACCATGGATTACACATTATAACACTGCAGCACCACCTGCTGGTATAGGCAGGTATAATGCATAAGTATAGTTTACTGTACTTTACGCTACATGCTGTTGTACTTCCAACACCCCTTCTCAACAGCATATGCTTTGTCAAATTATATTCAGCTTCTTCTGGAAATAACTATGACGTTCCTTCAATAAAGGCTTGGTGAGTGCATAGGCAGTCATTTCCTCTGATGGGCAGTATTGAACATCAATAATACCTTGCTCTTTGATTTCAAATTTTTCTTTCAGCTTGTGAACTATCTGATTATAATCCCCTTCTTGTTCAAAACAGGTTATAATGTCACCAACATAAATAAGGAAGTATATCCACCTGTCTTCTTGATTTTTGGAGTAGAGACAGGGGTCTGCTTTACTTCTTGAGAGTCCTTCTCTGGTAAGCACTTTATTCACTTTCTCATTCCACATCCTTGCAGATTGCTTAAGACCGTAGATGCTCTTCTGAAGTTTACACACAAGGTTGTTTCCTTGCGCAATGAACCCTGGTGGTTGCTCCATGTAGAGATCTTCCTTAATGTCTCCATATAGGAAAGCAGTTTTAACCTCTAGGTGTTTCACTTGCATGCCCTTCCAAGCTGCAACGCTAAGAAGCGTTCTGATGGTGGAGTGTTTTACGACAGGAGCAAAGGTTTCATCATAATCTTCACCAAATTTCTTGGCGTAACCCCGGGCAACTAGTCTAGCTTTGTATTTGTGGATATTCCCTTCTGTGTCTGACTTTACTTTGAAAGTCTACTTACTTCCTATAGTTTTGTGGTTAGGAGGGAGCTCTGTGAGTGTCAGGGTTTTATTTTATTGAAGTGACTTTAATGCTTCTTCTGCTGCCTTTCTCCATTTATTGGCTTTACATTTTGGCAGTTTTTCTATGTCTTCCCAGGATGTTGGTTCAAGTATGCTGTGTGTTTTGACAGTGTATGACAGCTTGCAGGGTGGTATCCCCTTTGTAGTCCGAGTGGATCTTCTTACTTCAGGCAGTTCAGCAGGATCTGGTGTGAAACTTGATTTAGGCAATATGAGTTCCACCTCTTGTTCTGACTCCTGCACAGGTTCGCTTTGACTCTTTCTTTTGTGGATAGCTTTAGCATTCGCTGCTCTGCTTTCCAAATAGAACAGTCCTTTTTTAAGTGACCGGTCTTTTTACAGCGAAAATAGGCTCTGCTTTCTTTGTTGTGCTTTGTGCCTTTGTACATCTTAAGAGCTTTGTCATCACGGTGCGTAATTTCTGTCATATTCATCTATTAATTTCCCTTTGACATAGTCAAGCGTTAGTTCCTGCTCGGGTTTGGTTTCTAAAGCATTAAAGTGATTGTAAACTCTAAAGTTTCACTTCAGCTCATTATAATCTACAGTGGTAAGGCTGCTGATCGCTTCCTGTGAAATTTCACTTACTGTTATGCTATGTACACACGATCGGACATGCCGACAACCAAACCATCGATTTTCTTCCGACGGATGTTGGCTCAAACTTGTCTTGCATACACACGGTCACACAAATGTTGTCGGAAATTCCGATCGGCAAGAACGTGCTGGCGTACAACCAATGGCGACCCTAGGGGGGGGGCAGAGGGGGCCCTGACCCCCCCAACATTATGCTGTGCCCCACCATGTGCCCCCCTCAAAAAAAAAAATTATTTTTTTTTTTTTACAAAAAATCAATGTCTAAGAGAGAGAGAGTCCCCAGTCAGCTCCTGCGGGTGATTCCTCCCCCCTCCCCTGCTCGCTGACACTGCATAATGCGAGCGTTCACACAACCACGGCCGCCTGATCTGCTCCTTCACCTGCATCCTCATTGGCAGGGAGAAGAGCGAGTTGCAGGAAGGACTCCACCAGGACTTTCAGTTACTGAAAAAACAGACTGATTTCTCCCGTCCTTAGGACAGGAGGACCAGCCTGTAAATTCCAAGAGATGCCAGACCAGAGCTGTCAATAGCAGGGGCAGGACAGCAAGAGGAGGCTGGGGAACCCTACAGTGGCAGAACACCAGGGCCCGGAGGCAAGACAACCTTTGCAACCCTGATAGTTCTCCCACTGCTTTGGATCCTTATATTTTCTTGATATGCTGGTGACATATATCTCTTGTTTTCTGCCACCCTGGGGGACCCCAATACAGTAGGAAGGGAGCTCACTGCAGAACATGTGAAAGGGCCCGTTGTGGGGTCGTAGTAAAGGGCCCCAGGATATATATATATATATATATATATATATATATATATATATATATGCATTTTATAGTTGCCCCCCTACTTTTGTCCCTGTCCCCCCATGTGCCCCCCTAAATTTGAAAGCTGGAGACGCCACTGCGTACAACACGTACGACGGGACCAGAAAAAGCAAATTCAATAGCCAGTGCACCACCCTTTGGGCACCTTCTGCTAATCTTGTGTTAGTAGAAGTTTGGTGAGAGACGATTCGCGCTTTTCAGCCTCGTGCTTTTCAGTTCGTTACTGCTCTTCAGTTTGTGCTTGTGGGTTTGTATCTGTTTTTCAGTGCATGTTGTCAGTTTGCATCTGTTTTACAGTGCGTTCTTGTCCGCTCGTTTCTGATTTTCAGATCGTTATTCGGAGGTTCTTTCTGATTTTCAGTGTGTTCTGTTCGTTCGTTCCGATCAGCCGACTGTTTTATAGCCATGTTGCGGGTATGTACTCGTCGTACAGTTCGTGCTGTGCAGGGGCTTGGTGTTGGGGTTCTTACTTTGACCCAAGCCCAGTCCATGCACAGGGCAAGGAGGAGTTCATGAACGAAGAATTGGTTGCTCCAGCGTGACCAATTCTCTCACATGCCTTTGTTGCGGGAGATCTGGGAGAATAATCCTGATGATTTCACTAATTATCTTCGGATGACGGACCCCGTTTTTCACCATCTGTTGGCTTTGCTGTCCCCTTATATTACCAAGCAGGACACCTGCATGCGGCAAGCCATTACTCCCGAGCAGAGGCTGGTCACCACCTTGCGGTACTTGGCGACGGAGAGAAGTCTCCAGGACATCAAGTTCTCGACAGGCATCTCTCCCCAGGCTCTGGGGATCATTATTCCAGAGACCTATTCTGCCATCAGGGATTAAGATTCCCGCGCTCACAGATCAAGGCTTGCAGCCTCCCCTTGCTCACCCCCGCAGGGATGAGATAGAAGATATGTGTGGGTAGGGGCAAGTGGCGCTACCTATATGGGTACGTATCTTTTATGTATTAGCTATATAGCTCAAAATTAATTATGTGCTCTCCTAGTAGTGAATAAGTGTGCTTGGGCAAACCCGTGTAATAAAGTATATATATGCCCAATGGGATAATTATCCCGTAACAAGAAAACCAGTTTACCACCAAAGTGTATATGTATATACAAATGTGACAGAAAATATCATCAGTACCATTAATTGTAAATAATAAATAAATATGACTGCACACAACTCTCTCCTATTCTATAAAGGATTAACCTTATTTTACAATTCGTTCTTATACTTCCTACAGTGGCTAATATAGAGTCTATTATCTGTCCACATCCAGTGCCATCCACTGGTTACATATTGCCACTAAATATCCATTGTGCACAATTAACGTGACCAACCAATATATATATATATATATAAATAAAACAATGTGTATATAAAGTGATCCGTTGTTTCAAAAATATACCAGTTGTAACACAGTTGTAATATATAAAAAATTGTGGATAAAAATCAATATTATGAAAGTTCTATCTTGAAGATATTTCATTCAAAAAATTCCTGCGTGAAGTGACTGTGGTGATGACAGTTGAAATCCAGTGACTTAGGTGCTCCCCCTCAAGGGTCCCCACTCACCCGCTCCCTGCACCCCTGCAGGGGTAAAAAGCATCTGGTATCCTCGATACTTTCTTGGAATCCGATGTAGTTGTCCAATGGGGTTATCCTTAGGGGGCTTCCACTCCAGGTGTAACTGTCCTTCAGGTTTAGGCTTTATCCTTGTGTGTGTGGGTCTGTGACTGGAGACATAGCTGCTGTCCTGCTTGTGTGAATGGTTCATGTGAAAATCATCTGATTTTCACATGAACCATTCACACAAGCAGGACAGCAGCTATGTCTCCAGTCACAGACCCACACACACAAGGATAAAGCCTAAACCTGAAGGACAGTTACACCTGGAGTGGAAGCCCCCTAAGGATAACCCCATTGGACAACTACATCGGATTCCAAGAAAGTATCGAGGATACCAGATGCTTTTTACCCCTGCAGGGGTGCAGGGAGCGGGTGAGTGGGGACCCTTGAGGGGGAGCACCTAAGTCACTGGATTTCAACTGTCATCACCACAGTCACTTCACGCAGGAATTTTTTGAATGAAATATCTTCAAGATAGAACTTTCATAATATTGATTTTTATCCACAATTTTTTATATATTACAACTGTGTTACAACTGGTATATTTTTGAAACAACGGATCACTTTATATACACATTTTTTTATTTATATATATATATATATATATATATATTGGTTGGTCACGTTAATTGTGCACAATGGATATTTAGTGGCAATGTGTAACCAGTGGATGGCACTGGATGTGGATGGATAATAGACTCTATATTAGCCACTGTAGGAAGTATAAGAACGAATTGTAAAATAAGGTTAATCCTTTATAGAATAGGAGAGAGTTGTGTGCAGTCATATTTATTTATTATTTACAATTAATGGTACTGATGATATTTTCTGTCACATTTGTATATACATATACACTTTGGTGGTAAACTGGTTTTCTTGTTACGGGATAATTATCCCATTGGGCATATATATACTTTATTACACGGGTTTGCCCAAGCACACTTATTCACTACTAGGAGAGCACATAATTAATTTTGAGCTATATAGCTAATACATAAAAGATACGTACCCATATAGGTAGCGCCACTTGCCCCTACCCACACATATCTTCACTATTCTGCCATCATTCAGGTCCTGCAGAAGGACTATATTAAGGTAAGTTTTATCCTTTAACATCACATTCTATGTATTTAATGTTTGCTAATCTATTGTATTTCTTTCATCATTCCCTAATTACCAAGATTGTAAAATGCTGTGAATGTCCTCTTTGTCCTCATGCATGCTATAAGCTTTTAATGCTCCTTTTTTGCCCTTCATGCATATTTGCCTTCACTAACCTCCCCAGCATGCTATCCTGGGCCCATACACACCTAGCCTAGTCACTTAACAATGTATTTTGTCAGCTCCATTATAGTGCTTACCCTAAACACCCCCTAAAATGTGTACAAATGTGATTTTTGTCCTTAAATTCAGACAGAGTGCAAGAGGCTTTTTTTGGGGCCAAAACTCATTTGGAACCCTCGTTCCCTCCCAACCGCTAAGTCAGCTGATAACAATACTCTATCTGCTGACTTTGCCAAACCCATACACACTATACCTACCTTTTTGTGCTCATATTTATGGATGAATTCACCAAAGCATGTAGTGCAAGGGCCTGCCTGAATACTTTCAAATGGTACTGTTTAAAGTTTTTTGTTCTCCTATTATCTTGATAGGTAATTGCAGAATGTAAAAATGTGTTTCAATTAGGACAGTGTGTATTCATATTTTTGTATTATGACACTTCTTACCTGTCCAGTGGGCTGCCAATAGTGTAAGTAAGGAGGGGCTGGCCAAAGTAAAACACATTATTTATGCATTTAGCTCTCAATGAAGTGGAGAGGGTTATTTGTCCAAAACATCTCCCCCCCACCATAAAATGTTTACAATGGGCCATCAGAGGGGGTGATGAATCTGATAAGTGGACCTTATACTTTTGTCTTTAAATACTTGTTTCAATAAATGTTATAATTATGTTGGCCAAGAATGTTTTTATCTAATCTGCTTGCAATGTTTATGTGCAAAAGTACTATTTTTTTTTTCTTGTTTGACTCCACAGTCTCCTTCAAACCCACATGAATGGCAGACTGTGGCATTCCAGTTTGCCCAGCAGTGGGACTTCCCACACTGCGGAGGGTCAATCGATGGGAAACACGTCCTCATCGTCCCACCCCCCAACTCGGGTTCATACTATTATAATTATAAGGGGTTTAATAGTATTATGTTGTTGACGGTGGTGTCGCCGACATACGAGTTTTTGTATGTGGATGTGGGGAAGAATGGCCAGATGTCGGATGGTGAAGTCATCGCCTAGACGGAGTTCTACAGACGGTTCCAGAATGGCGGCTTGGGCTTGCCACCTGCGGAAGACAAAATGGCTGGTCTTCCGTTTGTGTTCGTCGCTGATGAAGCGTTTGGGCTATGTGACCATCTCATGAGGCCATTTCCAATGAGGACCCTCACCCCAGACCAGAGAGTTTTTAACTACCAGCTGGCCAGAGCTGGTGGAGAATGCTTTCTAAAAAATGGCCAGCCGGTTCCGCCTATTTCTGACACCAATCCACACGACGGAATATAAACTGAACAATATTGTGCTTGCCTGCTGCATTCTGCACAATTATCTACGCAAAAATGCTACAAACTATGTGGCCTCAGTTGGGGGTGAGTCCAGATTACCAACGAGTAATTTGACGACACTTGAAGCTGGCCATCCTGGCTTGCCCCCCCCAAAGAGCCTGCGAAGTGAGACAAAATTATCTTGAGTACTTTGCGGGTAGGGGGGTCATTAATCTGCCAGCTAATGTGTGAAACATTTTTTAGATTTTTTTTTATTATAAACTGAACTAATATTTCATTTGATTTACTGCTTGTGTTTATTTTAGCTATCTTTTAGGTTCTCCAATGGGCTTTTCTTTTTGGCCATTTTCTTCAATAGTGCAAACAGAATTTATTTGATACATGAGGTGACAATCTCTTCTTCAGCTATCTATTATGTTGTGGGTCTGGTACAAACACACACATTGTTTTGTTGTTAATGTATGTAATGCATTAATGATAAAATTAATCATCCTTTTCAGCACCATGAATTGGTTTGAGTCCCTAAAATGGCCTGAATGGGGCAAATTTTAGAGCACTGTGGGGGTTATTTACTAAAGGCAAATCCACTTTGCACTACAAGTGCACTGCAAGTGCACTTGAAAGTGCACTGAAACTGCACTGAAAGTGCACTTGTAGTGAAAAGTTGATTTGCCTTTAGTAAATAACCCCCATTGCCACTGTAAACTACAACAACTTACTTCAAAAACTGGTATTGAGCATTGAAAAAAGAAGCCACACATTGTTGAGTATAAAAAAATTTTACTCCGTGCACATTCACATGTGCGTTAGAAAAGGGTTTTTGAACAAACCAACATCTTTAGGGTAAAACATTTTTATGGTTGACATGAGAAATAGCCTTTTTTTGGTTAAACAAGCATGTTTAAAACCATAATAACATACACAACTTTGAAAAAGCAAAGGAAATATCAGACATTAGTATGTCCAAACTATGTTGATGTTGCCTTCATCAGGTGGGGTGATGTCACCCCTGTAAAAGCCAAATTTTGAAGATGCACACAAATTAGGAGTCAAAATGTGGATTTCCCTCCTGATCCCATGCCTAATGTCAACATGTGCTAGCTCCCTCCATGGGGGATCAATGGACGTGTTTCGGGGGTTGCAACCCCTTCCTCTCACCTACTTGAGTTGCGAGGAAAGGGTTGCACCCACAAAACGCGTACATTGATATCCCATGATGGCAGATAGCACATGTTGACACACTGTGTGCATCTTCAAAATTTGGCCTTCAAATTACTTAAAAACTTGATTTAAAAGAACAAATTCCACAACAAAACAGTACAATTTTTGTGTGTTTTAGATTCTGCCTAAAACATCAACGATGTTCTTCATTTTTTGTTGAACATCATTGATGTTTTCCTTTATCTTTTCTAAATCACGATTGCACACCATGATCTCCCCAATGAGGATGTGTGCACTTGCACTGGTGAAATGAGTTTCTTCTTCCACAACATCCACATCACCTAAAATAAAAAAACACACCATGTATTATAAATATGCATGCATACATCTATTACCTGAAGCTGTGGTCTCAGACACTCACCTTTTGTGGTCACTATTTCGCCCACTTCATGTACCTCGGAATCCACATCCTCAGCTTGTGGTGTGGGGATTTCCCCTTCTTTAGGAGGCGTGGTGTTCTTGGTGTCCTCTGATGTCCCGAGTCTTTTCTCCCCTATGTGAATAAAAAATAAGGTATACTTAGCACACAGATATTTGATGCAAGAAATAGGAATATAAAACATTGCTTGGAAGTGTCATACAATTGTCTGTTTTGGCAGTGTTCCAAGCTGAAGACATGATTTTTTCCCTTTCTTAAAGCTGGAATACTTACATTTTTTGGTAAAGTTTCACACATGGAGACACCCCTAGTATCCACTGGAGCACCTGTGTGGGACTTCCTAAAAAGGGTGTTCTGGTGTCCCACTCTAGTGCTCCTGCGTCCAGATGTGTAAACAGCTACTGAGTGTCCTCTCCTTACACTGAATCAAGTTTGCATTTCATTCTAGTTACAAACCCATCTAGACAACAATGTAATAAACTTATTTTAATACAAATAGGCCAGAACAAATGTAGGTAACCTGCATCTGTCAAAAACATCGTATTAGTGGGCGAACGAATGATGTTTACTACGAACGATTACTGTCCCTACGAACTGGAAACTTGCCATTTTAAATGCCATTTTAAACTATACAACACTAAAGAAAAGCACATGGAGCAGCATGCAAGTAATAATAAAATAGGATCACACGACAAAATACTTACTTTTTGCAACACTCTCTTGATCCTTCTGTACTGATCCTGCTCCCTCAATTTGAGGTTTGACCATTGTTTCCTCAGTTGCTCCTTGGATTGTCGTACCCCAAAATTCTTCTGCAGACTTTTCACAACTTTAGTCATGATTTTGGCCTTTCTCACATTTGAGTTTCTGTACGGTCCATGTTTCCTGTCATAGTCGGCCCTATTCAAGATGTCCACCATCTCCACCATCTCAACAAAGGACATATTTGATGCCTTAAATCTCCTGGATCGGGACGTTTCTGGCTCCGGGCTTTCCTCGTCGTTGCTGCTCTCCTCTGCATGCAGCTGCTCTGTTTCCGCCATGTGCTCTCCCACTGCGCCGAAAGAAAGTGGTGGAAATATACTAGAAAGAAGGTCAGGGGCGGAGTTTCACGCATGTGCAGTGTATATAAAGCATAACACGCGTGTGTCATACATACAATCTGTGAGCCGAGGATGGAGTAGCGTAAGCGCCGGTCGTGCAAACAAAGTTACCGTTTTAACTTGGTTCATCAGTGGCCTATACTGCTTATAGATTGAGGCCTATATTGGGACAAGATTTGGAGAGTTTAGCCTGACATTAGGGTTTGTCTTGTGTTGTGCCTTGCAGAGAATATGGACAAATTTAATGACCATGACTTCCTCCCCAACTTCATTGATAAATACAGGGAGCTGCCCTGTCTGTGGCAAGTGAAACACTCATTTTATAATAACAAACTAAAGAGGAAGGCAGCGCTTGATCAACTGTTGGAATTGGTGAAGCCGTTGATTCCCACGGCAAGCAACAACTATTTGAGGTGCAAAATTGGTGGCCTGAGGAGCACATATAATATGGAGCGCAAGAAGATCCAGGATTCTATGAGATCAGGAGCAGCAACAGATGACGTTTAAGTCCCCAGGCCGTGGTACTACAACAGACTGCAGTTTTTGTCAGACCAGACTGAAATCAGGCCATCACTCTCAACCCTTCCTTCCACTCTTCCTTCCACACTTCCTTCCACATCAGATGAGGCTTCCGAAGTCCAACCTGGGCCTTCCACCCAGCAGGATATGGAGGAGCCCAGCTTGAGCCAGGTATAGCATTGTTCAACATTTTATTGACCAAAAATTAATGATGTTAACTAGATGTTATTATTGATCACTAAGTTCAGATTTCACAAAGTGGTTTACATATCAATAGACAGTAGTAGCCAAAAATGATTGGGACAAGAATGAAAAATGCTGGGGTCAGAAGGATAGTCTTTTCTATTTGTTAACATTAAATTTGCAACAGTCATGAGCTGTAAATTGTGTTTGATGACCAAAAACCTAAAACTATGTCCCATTTTCATACACAGGAAAGTCTCAGCCAGGAGGAGGCCATGGAAAGTCTCAGTCAGGAGGTGGCAGGGGAAAGTGGCAGCCAGGAGGTGGCCGTGCCCAGTAGCCTGACCGAATTGCAGGTTCTTCCCCTCCACCTTCCAACAAAAGGACCAGGAAGGGGAGGAACATGGAGGAGTCAGCGCTTGGTTTGATTCGGCAGGCTACTGCGGTCCTCACAAACACCCCTAATGTCCAGGAGGCCTTTGAGTGTGTGATGGCCAGTAAGATGCAGGAAATGGAGGTGAGCCAACACCTCATCAGTGAGGAGCTCATAATTCAGGTCCTAAATAAGGGGGTGAGGGGCGAACTCACCATGAAAAGTTGGACCATACTCCTCCTCCACCTCCTGACACAACTACAACACCACAGCCACAGCCTGGAAAGAAGCATGCAAGGAAGTCTTGAGAGTGATGGCCTGGGTTTGGTGTGGTCTGGCAAAAGACGCAGACTGTTGTATGACCACAGCCTGGGGACATATATGTCATCTGCTGCTGCTCCCGATCTCTTGGAGTTCTGGACCATATTGTGCTCCCTATTAAATGGACTCCTCAGGTTAGAAATTTGGCCTGTCAAATAATTGATGACTGCTCTGGGGTACAAAGGCTTCACCAATTTCAACAGTTTATACAGCATTGCCTTCCTCTTTATTTTGTTATGACCCCTAATAAATTACTTTTTTTTTTTTTTTTTAATCCTTGGCTATGTGTTTTAGTTCAAAAAGGACAGTTTGTTTGTGAGTAGGCAGGTACATTTCAAAAATACAATGTCAAATTAACAAGGGACACCAACACCAATCAACCTCTTTGAGGTTAAAAAATACAAGATAATAATGGTGTTGTGGCAACTTGACACACGGAATGACAAAAAATATTATGGAGATCACTAGAAAAAAAAATCAGGAGATCTTGATAAAAAAAAAAAAGTTGATCACTCTAAAAAAAAATAAAAAACATTATTCTGGAGATCTGGAGAAAAAAAAAAAGATTATTCGGGAGATCACGAGAAATAATAAAGAAATCAGTTTGTCAGAACTCTGTGTGAATATCAGCAGCAAAACAACTTCATTATTCTAGCATTATAAAGAAGAAGAGAATGCGCTGCATTGAAATAATTCAAAATTTGCAGCGTGACAAATGTGCTATCTCCATTACGAATGCTAGTTTTACCAGACCGAGCGCTTCCGTCTCATAATTGTTTCTGTGCATGCGTGGAATTTTTGTGCCACGGACTTGTGTACACACGCTGGGAATTTCCAACAAGTTTTTGGTAGGAAAATTTGAGAACCTGCTCTCACAGTTGTTGTAAATTCCGACAGAAAATGTCCGACGGAGCATACACACGGTCGGAATTTCCGACAACACGCTCACATCGAACACTTGCCGTCGGAAAATCCAATCATGTGTACGGCCCGTTACAATCTCTTCATAATCCATCCTGCAATCTTTATTGACGTCACTGGTGCATGCGCAGTCTGTAGCTTAGTTAACGGCATGCTATGTGTGCCATTTCTATATTCTCAGCATGCCAGGTTATTTACTTCCACTAAAAATGGCACAGAAGGGAAGCCTCTCGATGGTGTGCCCTCCTACACACCTTCCTGGTTCTCCCCTTGTGACTGTATCTGACGTCACACAGGGGGCGTGAACCAGAGCATCACACTGACTTCCATATGAGCAAGCAGCTGTTCTACTACTGGGAGTCATTGTGAAAGAAACATTTCCAGTTAAAATGGCGCAGCCGATTCCCGGGAAGAAGCTATCTTTTATAAAACTTAAAAAAGGTATTTTAAACCTCGTTTTAGAGACATTTTCACATGTAAGACTTCTATATACATTGCTGAACTATAGTTTTTTTTAAAAAAAGGAAAAAAAATCTGGGGTTTACTTCCTCTTTAATAAGAGCAGTATATCTCTCTGGAAGGCAGCAGAAAAGCAGGGCAACAATATTGTTATCTTTGATGTCCTCTCCGATGGCACGTAGCTGCTCTATGATTTCTAGCATAGCTTTCACATGGTTACACATTTTCTGGCCTTCTGGTCTCATCTTATGAAGCTTCCTAAGCAGAAAGAGCTTGCTGTTTAGACTTGAACGCTCATGCAGTTTTTGTAATGAAGTCCACATGCAGTTTTCTCTGTTCTTATGTGGATAAGCTGGTCATCTTCCACTAGTAAACTTATGGTCGCTTTT
The DNA here is from genome assembly GCF_042186555.1 of Aquarana catesbeiana. Taxonomy (NCBI): domain Eukaryota; kingdom Metazoa; phylum Chordata; class Amphibia; order Anura; family Ranidae; genus Aquarana; species Aquarana catesbeiana. The sequence goes on along the minus strand of NC_133331.1, from coordinate 58,029,217 downwards.
GCCTGTCTGTCCTTCCTGTCCCAGTCCTCCATCTCTCTGTTTGTGGGTCTGTCTGTATTCAGCACTTGCCACAAGTCATCCATGTTAAAATGCATTTCTAGCTTGAACTTTCACAGCTGGTAGTTGGCATTGTTCAGCTTTGCTATTGCAAACTACCCTCCCAACAGCCAGCATCAGGTGGAAATTGGTTACTGGGATCTGCTGGCTGCTGGGAGACACCTGCTGGTGGACACTGGAATTATAGCCCTCTGCCAAGGGAACCACAGTGCCGCCAGCAGGTAATCTAGGTCCTGACACATGCTAAATCTGAGGAAGGATCTTGAAACATCCAAATCTGTTGTATGATTGCATGTGTAAATTCACAAGGTGCGGCAGATACAGTATATCTATTTGATTGTGATAATCTTGTTTAAAGCTATGTTGCACCCTGATGTTTATGCAGGGTTTCTCCTAAATTTACCTGCCAGTTGTAGTTGCCTTGGCCAATTGTGAGGGATCAATTGATTTCACCCTAAGTCCGGAATCGCTGCACTTCTCTCTTCTGTCGCTAGATGGCCAGGTATCTGGTGATATTAGATAAGACAAGGGCATTGCAAGGACCGATTAGGAATAGATAGGGTATCTCAGCCAATGGGCAGGGATTTTCTTGGGTCCCTTGGCCTTCTGGGAGAGCTTATTTATTTGGGTGAGGTCAGGTGGTCGGGGGTTCTGTGCCACCTATACGGCTGTCTGGGTGGGTGTGTATTTTGTTGCCCGGGCTGCTAGGCCGGCGTTTGGGCCTATCCCAGACACATCTGGCTGCTAGGCTGTCTGAGGGCCTATCCACAAACAAGAGAGCAGCCTAGGATTGGGACTGCGGCTTGCAGTCCGACCAGAAGTGACGGTTCTGCCGGCCGGAGAACCTGTTGTGGTCGGAGGTAGAGGGGACTAAGGGTCCATCCACCTTGTTACCAGGGGCCACAGTGAGTAGCTGAAACAAGTACCGGAGCAGTATTCTCACCAACCAGGGATGTGAAGAATCAGGAAACATCAGCAGGTGCCAAGCCAGGGACCCAGCCAGTGGGGTGACGCATGAGGAGTATCTGGAGTGCCAAGCCAGGGACCCAGCAGGGAAGCGGTGGAGACGCTTGAGGAAGATAATAAAGTAAGAGGATTAGAAGAGCTCACATGATTCAGTGGCAGTGAATCCGCAGATCTAGTGAGAGAGACTGGGAGCTCAGTGGGTTGCGTGTCTACAAGAAGTGCCTGTATAAATTTGTGTTAGGAACTGTTCTAAGACTGTTGCCATAGGAGACAGAGCTCCTACACATGCAGATGTGGTGTCTTGCTGGATGCCTTTCCCTACATGGCTGTCTACCTGTAGAAGTCTCGGAGTCTGCTAATTGACATTGCAACTACCTAAGGGTGTCCTCACCCTAAACCCTCCTACCACTGTTCTGTTCAAGAGAAAATAAAATCTCTTTGCATTCAAGAAGTGTCTGGCGCCCATGAATTTACCTCACATTACACCCACTATGCCTTGCAACCCACTCTATACGGAAGGATGTCAGCTGTCCCTGGCTCTAGAGGTTCTCTTAAGACTTAAGGAGGCCTGGGACCTTGCTACAGCTATAATCAGCACTCTGGCTAGGAGCAGCATCTCAAAGTCCCAAACAAAGCTGAAGTATGCTTTAAGGACATCAAGAAAGTCTCATTGGTGATCCATTATATCACTTTCTTGGAGCTGTAGCTGCATTCATGTGGCAGTGAAGATAATGAGAGTAGAAACTTGTTCATTTTTAGGTACTCTATAAATAATTATTCTTGGTAAACATGGTGGGCTTGGTAATTGAAAGTATGGAATGCTGGACTTAGCTCCTCAAATCTATATATATTTTTCTCCATGGGTTATAAATATATATATATTTTTAAGAAAGATGGTGCTTTTAACAACTATTTTTGAAAGTCTGGATACAGATGAAAGCAACATAACCATGAAAAAAGTTGCTCAAACTTAAGCTATCCAATACAAATTAAATAACTCCAGTAGTATGGATGTCATGCCCTGGGGCAAAAATAGAGATTCTGGAATATTTTACATGCTTGGCAATGTAGAAAAGAACATTATCTCTATATATTAGAAGCTGTGCAAGGTTTGGAGTTTCATTAGAAGGCCACCGAGTAACTAGCGAGCCAGTATGTTTACCAAGAAAGTATGAAAAACATATGCATTGAGCTGCCACTGAAAAGGGATATCAAGTTCCATTTAAATTTGGACCTGTCAGAAGAGCTTGAAAAAAGTCTTAGTTTAGAATAGAAGTTATTAAAAAAAAATATTTATAAAAATGAAAGAAAAAAAGTTATTTTCACAAATAGTGAACGATTGATTTTTATCCTTGAGGCTGCGTTCACACTAGTATGAATTGGATGCAGCTTTCCCCGAATCTAATTCACATGACAGGAGTGAGAGGAAATTTCCAAAAAAATAAGAGAAATTCTGGTCTTAGGTTTCCAGAACTGGTATCACCATTGGAAGATTTCCCATCACCTCCTGTTCCAAAAAAAACTGTAATATGCGTTTTTGAAAAACCATACAATCTTTTTAAGCGCACCCCCAGCATGAAAGGGCCCTTGCGGTAACCCCCTTCGGTGATTATTTACACTTTAAGTGATCAAATATTTTTTTAGCATGGGTAGATTACAGTCACTCTCACTACTTAAAAATCTCAGCAATGAAAGAGGTACTGTTTACACAATGGCAATAATAACATCAGATATTGACATGAGGCAGTTCCTCATATTTCAGGGACAGCAACTTCCCTGTTCTCAGTTCCTGTGCCCTGGGGACAGATAGAGTGCTTGTTCCCTTATCCAGGCAGTCTGTGTTCTTCTATAAACAATAGTATGTATAAAGGTGATAACATCTCTTCAGCCTCACACCAGTGCCAGCAGCCAAATTAAAGTGTCTGACAGATGTCAGGGTAAGAATTGGATAAATCTAATAGAGCAATCAGCTAACATCAAGGAAAGCTCAGGAAGTGGCGATACAGTAGGATCACATAATATAAGGTGTATGACCAAATAAAACTTATTTTCAATCCTTCTTATATTCTTATTGTTATAGACTCCTATGATGAAGCCAATCATGCAATGGTTGTGGAAGTCACAACTGAATGTATTCATATGAGGGTTGTACTGAAGGTATAATAAAAGTGGACATAACTTCTGTAGTACCCTCTAGTGCTAGAAGTGTAAATAGTTTCCTTCTTTTTTTTTTTTGTGTTAGTGTAGGTACATTTTTGCAGGCTTGGCTAGCAGCCAGGCCTGTCTGTGTTTGGTCCTGGGTTGGGCAGAAATCCAGGGAGAGCTCAGCCCAGCTGGGGAGAAACGTTTGGGAGGAAGCTGGTGATGGAGTGTTAGGCTGTCCTCGTCTTTGAGGGAGCTCCCCAGTCTGGGGGGGAGGGTGACCTTGGGCCTGGGCTCGGGTGCGGACAGGACCTTCCCAAAAACCATGGAGGTGCCCTGGCCATGAGGCACTGGGAGCAAGGAGAACAGTGGGAGAACACTGCCGGGCAAGTCTCAAGGAGCAACAGGAACAGCCAAGAGTGCTGGAGAGTGACACACAGTCAGAAGGACTGGGAGGCACACCTGAGAGGACTAGGATGGAGCAGTCTGGAATGGATGCAGAACCAGTCAGGAGGACTGTGGTGGCACGGGCAGTGGAAAGGGACAGCTGCAGCCAGGAGGGGGTGGTGCTGGGAGCGGTCGCCACCTGTGGGACAGCTAGCACTAAGGACTACCAATTTTGCTGCACCAAAGAGACCCATGGGCCCTGCCGGCAAAGGGCATTTGCTTTGGACCTGACAGAGCCAGTGTCAGTTCCTACATAAGTGCTAGCTGGTCCTTTGAGTGATAGTCTGCAAGCAAGTGTATGTGCTGGAGGTTGAGGAGAAGAGATTGTATATACTGGAGTGTATATAGTTAAGTCCCTACCAAGTTCTTCAATCAAGTGGGAATCCCATATGTCCCTATCCCCATCCTAGTTCTTGTCCCCTAATAAAACAAAAAAAACAAAGTGCAAGGACTGATTCTTGACTTGGTGTGTCTGGAAATTTGTGTGCCTGGCTGTGCAGGATAGGAGACAAACCACATTCACCAGCGGCCCCCATGGGGGTGGTGCTACACTTCTTATTAACTTACATAGGCCATTCAAATTTTACATGTTGATAGAGTAACTCTTCCTCTATAGTAACCCTTCTTCTTGTTTTCCATTTCAGGTAAATAATGGACTCCAAGCAGAAGCAATGTGCCGTCATTGAGTTCAGACAGCCTGTATCCCTTATTTTTTGTATAGCCCTCATGCATGACTGATGTATAGCTGATGTCCCATATACCCCACCTCAAACCATAACCCCAACTTATTTATCTTACCTTACTTAATAAATAAGTACACCACACCATCTGGATGAAATGGTCATCTGGCCCCTTTTTTAACATATTACAAATTTTATTGTTTATTATTTTACTGCTATGTCTGAGGTTCATGAGGAAAGTATTCTACCGCATCGGCTGCACCACCACCACCTCTGCATCCTGGTCCCTAGCCGTGATCCTACCAGCTCAGGGACAAACTATTGCCAGTTTGCCACCTTCTTGCCACTGCAGCCCGATAACCGGTAGCCCATTATTTCCAGATAGTGAGGGTACCCATACCAACCCCTGCCAATGACTCCCACACCTCACACGTGAGAGGCCCGCCACAGCTGCCAGGCCCGCTGCAGCCAATCCTGGAACCCCAGGAACCGCATGTCAATCCCCACGGCTGACAAGTGAACCCCATCGGCCCTCAAATACAGGCCAATGTTCTTCTCCAACTCACAGTGGCGGACCACCAGTCCCCCATTAAGCACCACAAACTTCACCACTGCCTTATTGACCTTTTTCCTGGTCTTGTCGATCAATGCAACCGACCGCCCCCCCCTCCAAGCTGTTCTGCCTATTATATCCGACCACACCACCACCGTCTCAGGAAATGCTGATCTTAAAAGAAGGAAGTCCCATTTAACATCCTGAATAAGATCCCTAGAGGCCCTGTTACTCAGGTCATTACCCTCAACGTGCAACAACAGCACATCCGGGGGCCTATCCAACCTAGCATAACGCTGCACTTCAGGAAGGACGCTGGACCATAACATGCCCGGAATCCCAATCCAACGTACTGAAGCCTCCTCCCTTGAGAAACCCAGCTGGCTGCCCTCCTGTCTGACCAGGACCCTTTTCGCCCCCCAATGGACATAAGAGTGCCCCAGGATCCACATCAGGCACACCGGGCCTGTAAGACAGAAAACAAAAAGGGAAACATAGACACACAAACCAACACTATTCACACCACCCCACAAAAGGAAAAATACAAACATTACCCCAAGACAACAAACCCCAGAGAAAGATATACACAGACAACACCAGATAGGACCTGTCTACCCGGGCACTACCATACCCCCAGACCACTTCCCTAACCCATCACAGTAAATGAGGGCATACATAGAGCCGGAACCGTTGATATTCCCAGTGACCAATACGTTGAAGCATCTGGTCACTGACACCCCACCTTGCCGCCTCTGTAGCCGCCCCAATTCTAAAGGAATGGGAAGAATAGTCCCGAAGGGAGAAACCCCCCGCCGCTAAACTCTTCTGGAAAATGGACACAAATTGATATCTTGACAATGGTGAACCATTGGCATGCACAAGGAGAGAAACCCCCCCAGAAGGCCGTACCCGCAGCCACTCCCGGGTAACCGCTACTGGGCATAACTCCAAACCAACTACCGCACCTAACACCACCCTTGCCCTCTTTCCCAACTGATCTGTTTTTGACCTACGGATGACCAATGTGACCGATCCGTCCTCCACGGACACGTTCGAAACCACCAAACCCCCAACAACCAACTTCGAGGGGCTAACCAATTCACCCACCCGTAACGCCCCTAAAAAAGCTAACACAAAAGCTGTACCTCAAATGGCGAAAAACAGACCTGGGGTAAAACACCCACCAAAACAGCTAACATCACCAATGACACTGGTTGCCGGGAATCCAGCTCCCTTCTGTAACCCCTCAAAGCCTTACGCACTATAAACGCCTTCGTAACATCCTTCACCCAGCTGAAACATAAACACAAGGCCCGACATCTTCCTGTTGACTGAAGCAACGGACACCCCTTCTTCACAGTTCTTACCCAGGAAATACAACTGTACCTGTAGTCTATCCTCATGCTGGAACAACCTCCTACACTACTCACCAACTCAAGCCATTCCTGCCATAGCTGCTCTTACGCACGCCACGTAGCGTCCGCCACGGAGCGCCGCACCAATGCCCAACGTGCCAACTGCCGGAACCATTCCCACTGTAAACGAGAGAGCGCATCAGCCACCTCATTCTCCACCCGCACGGCAGACACACAAATATTCAGTCGCAAACACAGTAATACCAGATGTCACAGCAGTTGTACTACCGGTAAAGAAGATGCCGTCAGGGAATTGATGACCTGTACCATCCCTAAATTATCGCAATGGAAAGAACCCTCTGGTTTTCCGAGCCCCAAAGGTCTACCGCGAGCACTATAGGAAACAGCTCCAACAGCATAAGGTTACAGACAAGAGCAGACCCCCCTAACTCCTCCGGCCACCGGTACACACACCACCGCCCATCGAAGTAAGCCATATATCCCACTGACCCCGCCGCATTGGTGAACGAATCCCACACCTGCAGATCATCCCAATGGTCCCGACCCAGACGCAAGAAATGATGCGGCACCTTGACTCCCGCAGTTGCGGCTGCCAGGCACCTGCAAAAAACCCTCCCCATTGGCATAATTCTACACGCGAAATTCAGTTTTCCCAACAAGGACTGCAACTCCTTCAGCTGGACCTTAGAACGCCGAGCGACCGCAGCCACCGTCACCCGAAGATCCTCAAGTTTATCAGTTGGTAACCTGCACTCCATCAATGTAGTATCAAACATGATACCCAAAAACTTCAAGACTGTGGTCGGGCCCTCCATTTTTTCTCGAGCCAGGGGAACCCCAAAAACCTAAAAGATGTGCTGCAAAGTAGCCAACAGAATGAGACAAGACCTCTCCCCCCGTGGACCTATCACCAAGAAATCGTCCAGTGCAAAACAGAACCAAGGCCTTAATGACCCATTCCAGAAAGGAACTGAACAACTCAACAAACGAACACTATCCGGATGAGCCGGCAACAGGCGAAAAGCCGACTCAATGTCGGTCTTGGTCATGAGCGCCCCCTTTCCAAATCTCTGCACCCACCGCACCACCTCGTCAAACGAGGCGTAAGACACAGTACACAACGACGGATCGATCGCATCGTTCGCTGGTCCCCTTTGGATGAGACAAATGGTGGATTAGCTGGAATTGATTCGGCTCCCTCTTGGGCACCACACCCAAGGGGGAAACCACCAAGTTCCCCACCGGTGGCCTATAGAACGGGCCAGCCATCCTTCCCAAAGCAACCTCCTTACGCAACTTACTCCCCACCACCTCTGGATGCTCGTATGCCGATCTAAGATTAGCCGAAACAAGGGGGACCCTATTTAACGTGTTCAGAATGGGGAAGCCCTCTCGAAAACCCAACCACAACGTCCGGGCAGCCCCCCTGTTAGGATACCTACTTAGGTACAGCGCCATTTTTTCCACCTTCACTGGAGTAATCCCTTTTTCCAGCGTCGGCCGGTTTCTTACCTTTTCGGAAGCACTTAGACCAAGGGTGGGCACCTCAGCACCCTGAACACTTATGTCGAAAACAGCAGGCTCCCCGAAATTTGCAGGTCCCTTAATTAAACTGCCAGCAGAACCCCTTGCGCTTTGGGGCCGATGGTGACGAGGTGTTGACACCTCCAGCTCCTCCATGAAAGGGTGGCGGCACAGCCCTGGCTTGTGTCATGAGCTTCATTCACAACCCGATATCTTTGTGGTCCCAACGTAAAGATGGCCAAAGAGCCTTTCGCTGCCGGAACTGCTCATCATACCGAAGCCAAGCCACACCCCCATAAACCCTTTGCACTTCACTGATGGAATCCAGGTAGCAGAATAACCCAGAATAGTTGTCCGGAGCCTTCTCCCCATGATGCGTGCCAGAATGTAAAACGCCTGCGACCAATTTGCAAACGTTCTCTGGATAAGCCGATAAACCTTGTCCAGGTTAAACTTTTCTAGCGGAAGCAGCAAGAAGATCTCCACGTACTCCCCTTTCCAGATCCTCTCCCTAACCTCTGCCTTCAGATGGGAACCAAGTGGTCCCTCGTAACAAACATAGACCTCACACCGCGCCGCATCCGCCAATCTCACCACGTCCACCACTGACCACCTGGCATCACTGCACTCGTACTCACCTGGGAAGATCCAGCCACCGGCGTGGGAACCACAGCCGTCAGCGACACCACGGCAAGAGGCGACGCAGCCGCCACTACAGCAGGTGTTGGCGGAGCCGCCACAATGGCAGGCGTCAGCTGGGCCGCCACCACAGAAAGCGGCAGCGGGGGCACCACCAATGCAGGCTTTGGTGGGGCAGCCATTCCAGCAAGCGGTGGCGGAGCCACCACTACCATCGGTGGGACCCCAGTCTGAGCCAATGCGACCGCCCGCCCATCCCCCCCGCCAGCCAAGCCGAGACCAGTGAGACCAGAGAACCGGGGGTACCTGCCACAGGGCCCCTGGATCCCAGGTCCCTACCCACCACCAGCGCTGCCAGCAAATGCTGCAAAAGCATGTCACTAGCACCCATGCCCAGGATACCCAAACCCATCTGAGAGGCCCTGCTAACACCCACGGAACCAACCCCAGCAGCAACAACAGGCACCGAGGCTGGCCCACCCCCCACCAACAACCCAAGGGGGGAACTAATAGGAGGTGGGGGGGACACAGACACAACAGGTGCAGTTAAAGGAATAGACAAGGACTCACCAGGCTACCCAGGGGAAACCGACTGACCAGCCGCTTCTCCAGATCCCTGAAGAGGTCCAGCCCGAACCGGCGCCACGCCAGGCACATCAGAGTCTGAATCGTATATTTCTCCCTCAGATCGTTGATCCCCCTGGCCACCAGGGGACGCTGTGGATGTAGAAGGACCTGGTCGCCCGTCCGTGACATCTTCAGCCCACGCCCTCCGTACCTTGCGGCTGGCTCCAGCACATCTTCCCCGCTGAGCACTCTGCCGGCTGACAGACGCCGCTCTAGCACCGCCGCTGTCACCAGGGAAACCTCTTCTTCCTCCACCGATGGCCGGCGGTCGCCTGGGGGGAGGGGCCAGCGCCAGCAGCCACAGACCGTCCTCGCCGAGCGCCACCGGGGGGCAGGGGAAGGCCCTGCACGGCACGCTGTTGGGTCCCGGTCCCAAGCAGAAGGAGGCCTGGAGGGGGATGCAGATGGTGTCCTCCAGGGATTCCTCCCATCCCCCGCAGCAGCAGCCATAGCAGGATGCTTCGCCCTGGTGGCTGGAGGGTCCATAACGGGGCTCCCAGTGCAGCGGCTCACCCGGGGGTCTCGTCAGGTTGAAAACACGCAGGAGGCCGCAACCTCCTCACATGCAGTAGTACAGGGACAGAAGGAGCTGAGCCCTGCCCCGACCCTTAAAGCAACACAGTGAGCTGAGAGTTCAGCCACTGTGTGCTGTTCTCCTCAGCAGCCGTCCGCAGTTGCTCGATCATCTAAAGTCTCCATGGCTGCACACAGAAAAAACTTACTGCCTGTGTCCTGTCTCCTACACTGCTGCCCCACGAGTAAGCTGACCCCTGCATCTGCAGGGGTCAAAATTAACTACAGCCACACCTACCCTACTGACCATAACTCCCCCCATTTCAGCCCTAATCCACTTCCTAACAGGAAGTTCCCTGTGCTAGTACCTACCACAGCTGTCCCCCCAGTCATGCTGGCTCTCCACCCAGGTTCCCTTTAGCTGCGGGCCTGTTCTTTCTTGTATCTCTTCCTGTAACCCTAATGCCGAGTACAGACGATCGGACATTCCGACAACAAAATCATAGATTTTTTTCCGACGGGTGTTGGTTCAAACTTGTCTTGCATACACACGGTCACACAAATGTTGTCGGAAATTCTGAACGTCAAGAACGCGGTGACGTACAAGACGCCGGTCGGAATTTCTGACAACAAATGTTCGATGTGAGCTTGTTGTCGGAAAATCCGACCGTGTGTATGCTCCATTGGACATTTGCTGTTGGAATTTCCGACAACAAATGTTTGAGAGCTGGTTCTCAAATTTTCCGACAACAAAACTTGTTGTCCGAAATTCCGAGCTTATGTACACAATTCCGACGCACAAAATTCCACGCATGCTCGTGGGTTGAATGAAAATGAACTGACATGATTCCATCATCCGCACATTCAAGGTGGATGGGGTTGAATCCTTTCCCTGAGCTATTGTATTCTGACAGTGCAGAGAGTTTTGTGATTGTACAGAAGTCGATTGGTAGATTGACTTCTGTACAACCAGGGTGCCCATATATAAATCAAAATTCCTTTGGTTTCTGCTGAAACTGACAAATTCTGATCCATGTATGGCCGGCTTAACCCACTATGTAACCCTAACACTAATCTGCTCTGTAACCCTAACACTAACCCTCCATGTATCTAACACTAACTATAGCTCCCCCTGTAACCCCAGCACTAACCCTTCTTGTAACACTAACACCAACTTTCCCTGTGTAGCCAGGGTCCGCTATTATGCCTATAATCTAGAGACATTTTCTGTGTTGTTAATGTGGGATTGGCTCCCTCTAGTGTTTGCTGGACTCTGTGTAAATTTCCTTTTTCCTGTGTGAGGATGTAGAACAAAGCATCACGGGATGTGTAGTTCAGAATGCTGAAGCCAGCAGGACAGAAAGGACCGTAGCTGAGCAGGCACACATTCAGCGGAGGGGATACATGACAGGGCTTGCCTCGCCACATGCTCGGAGGTCTAGGCTTCCGGAGCGCTTCAGTCCTGACAGGACCCCTAGGTCTCAGTGCCGCAACGGGAGCCCGCCTTCGGACCTTTAAGGCCCCCCTGCCAAGTTCACGCTGGCTTCGGCGGGTGGCGAGCCTGGGAGGAATCCCCAGCTGTGGAGGACCCGGAGAGGGAGAGTGATGTTTGTGGGCACCGGCCTGTACCCTGGTGCAGCTGGCGGCCCTTCTTCGAGGATGGAGGAACTGCGTGAGAGGGATCTGCCCTGGGAGGGCGGAAGATGGCGGCGCGCACCTCTGGGTTACAGACGGGGCCTGGGAGACCTGGGACTGTTGGGATGCATGCTAATGACATCAGCAGCAGCATTTGGTCGGGAACGGCATGGAGGACATCACGAGTGGCCAGCATGTCGGCCACTCGTGAGTCCCAGGCGGAGGTAGAGCTCTGAAGAGGGGGAGCTGGAAGAGAACGTTCTGGTGGCAGCGAGGGAGTCTAGATCCATGGCTGAGGGGTCCCCGGCCCCATGCAGCCTGGTGAGTGCTCTTCTGCTCTGTTGCCTTTTCTTTCTCCTTCTGTAGTTGATGGGCCAGGGGTCGAGGGTCGGGAGGCATGAGTTAGGGTTTCTGTTCAGGAGTCAGAGGTGCTTGCCCGCAATGTATTGGCCAGCCTGAGGGAGCTGTTACATAAACTCGAGAGGGGAGCAGTGCAGGGGGTGGCGACGCAGACATTGCGGAATCTCCGGAGGGTACTGGAGGAGTCGGCGCTTGGAGTCCCCCCCTTTCCCCCGGGGCAGGTGGGGTCTGGGGCAGGGGTTCCGACGGAGAAGGACAGTGTTGCCACGGGGGTGGAGGAGTCAAAGGATGGCGATAAAGACCCCGAATAGGTGAGATTGGCAGATTTGGTGAAGTGTCAGGTCTATGTGTGCTTTGAGGGACCCCTGGGTGCTCACCTTAAGCCCGAGGTAAGGGACAAGATTTGAAAGGGGGAGTATGTGGAAATCTTTTCCTTGCCCCCCTTTGAAAAGTTTAACCTGGGCTGGGTAAAATCTGACGAAAGCAAGAAAGAGGAGTAGAAGAAGAGGGCGTATGGTTGAACTAGATGGATTTGTGTCTTTTTTCAACCTGACTAACTATGTAGCGCCTCATCCCTCGCACATTTGCCAATTGGTTGCAAGTTTTTGCGATTTTGGCTAGTGTGATCGGTGAAAAGCGCCAGAGAATTGTTTGGCTCTTTTTTGTTACCTGGACGCCATTGGTGAGGCCAATAGGGTTTATGGTGGCGTGGCTCCATTATGATGAGCAGTTCTGGCAACAGAAGGCCGTCCGGCCTGCCATTCGCTGGGATCATAAGGATATTGGCCTCTGGATGAAACTGATGACCCTGGCCAGGGTTGGGAATCAGTTTTTTCCCAGGAGGGGCTGGCGGCACCGGTACCTCAGGTACGTCGGCCTCTAGGAAGAAAAGGTAAAGTTTGCAGTTTAATGACAGTTCCTTCCGATTTGGCGATACCTGAAGTTTTAAACATGAATGTTCCGGGCCATTCACTCACCCGCTGTTTTAAATCAGGAAAAGGTCGGGCAGGTGATACATCTGGAAAGAGGGAGGACTCCAGTGAGGGTGGAAAGGATGGTTCCTTTCCTAAGTAGGTACCCGGATCGGGAGTCTGCTCGACTCCTTGGATTTACGGAGGGATTTCGTATCCCGTGCACGTTGGCTGTTGTTCCACCTTTGTCCAATAATTTACATTTGGCGCTCCAGTACCCGGAGGTGGTGTCGGGGAAACTTTCTAAGAAAGTTTCCCTGGGTAGGATGAGCAGCCCTTTTTCCTCTCCTCCGTTTTTGATACCGCTTGATACATCATCTCTCCTACCCTAAAGGGGGCTCAGTTAATGATGGTATTGGCCCGCAGGCCTGTGCGGTCACCTATACATCGTTCAATGCAGCTGTTTCCTGGGTACGCAAGTATGGCCGCGGTTCTTTGTTGGCCAAAACGGATGTGAAGGCAGCGTTTCACCTGCTTCCGGTTCATCCTGAAAGTGTTCACCTTTTGGGTTGTAGGTGGCAAGGTTCGTATTTTGTCGATCGTTGTCTAACGATGGAGTGTTCCATTTCCTTTGCTCTGTTCGAAACATTTAGTTCTTTTTTCGAATGGGTTGTGCAGGATGTGTCCGGCCTGAATTCCATCATCCACTATCTGGATGATTTCCTTTGCATTGGACCACCACATAGTGGACCGTTTCGGCATTCCTTTGGCCCAGGACAAAACGGAAGGCCCGGCGACCGCGCTGGTTTTTCTAGGAATAGCGATTGATTCGGTGGCCATGGAGTACCGTTTTCCTGTGAACAAACTGGTGGCCCTGCGGAGGGAGGTTAGCGGTGCAGCTAGCAGGCAAAAGGTTCAGTTACCGGAGTTGCAGTCCTTGCTAGGGAAGTTGAATTTTGCCTGCAGGATCATTCCTATGGGCAGAATTTTTTGCCGTCGGCTGTCCTTGGCTACAGCAGGCGTTAGCGCCCCACGGCACTACTTTCGTTTGACTAAGGATTTACGGGCCGACCTTAGGATTTGGGACTCCTTTTTGGAGTCCTACAATGGTCGATCCCTGTGGGTGACAGGTCCTGTCAGCAATTCGGATTTGGACCTGTTTACAGATGCGGCTGGATCGGTTGGCTATGGGGCATACTTTCAGGGTAAATGGAGTGCGGAACGGTGGCCAGAGGAATGGAGTTTGGCGGGTTGGTTAAAAAACCTGGTATTGTTGGAACTGTTTTCGATTGTGCTGGAGGTTGAAATTTGGGGGGATGCCTTTCGCAATAGGAAAGTATGCTTCCACTGTGACAATATGGGGGTGGTAGCGGCTATCAATAGCATCTCAGCCTCTTCCCCGCCAGTGGTGCGCCTTCTGCGCCACTTAGTGTTGCTATGCTTGCAATTGAATGCTTTCATTTATGCTGTGCACATTCCTGGTATTTGTAACAAGATAGTGAATGTTTTGTCTCGTTTTCAGTGGGACGAGTTTCGCGTGTTGTCACCGGCAGCAGAGCAACATGTCCCCAGTGGCTGTGGGAAGACGTGGGAAGCATGCTCCAGGGCCTGGCAGGAATGGAGTTTGTTGCTGTTGGAGGTAGGGGGGTGGAGCCCGGGGTGGAGGTGTCCTCCTTGGTTCTCTATTTCGTGGTGCGTAATTTTGTTCAGGGGCGTCAGCGTTGTCTGTGGATCGTAAATTGGGAGGCCTAGCTTTCTGGTTCAAGTTACAGGGTGTTGGGGATTTTACCAAATCCTTCGTGGTCAGACAGGCTATGAAGGGGTATCGCAGGGGTCGCCGTACCAGTGACGCTCAGCGTCCTATGTCTATTTCCATATTGCGGGCCATCTTGGAATGGCTGCAATTGGTTTGTTCTTCAGCTTATGAATGAACATTGTTTCGGGCGGCCTTTTTGCTGGCTTTTTTTGGAGCCCTCCAAATTGGTCAGCCCCTCAAAACGGATAGCTGGGGGTGTATTATGGAAGGATGTTGGTAATTAATGATTCATCAGCATGTATTAGAATACGTTGCTCCAAAACTAATCAGGGCGGCAGGGGTGTTCAAGTGGAATTGTTCCCGGGGCAATACTACAGGTCTTTGTCCAGTTTCTGCTCTGGAACAGTTCTCTTTGTTATGTTTGCATTTAGGAGGTCCCTTGTTTATCCAGGTTTCAGTTTGTGGCAGTTTTTCGCAAATGTTTGGCGGAGTCTTGACCCGTTGGAGTATGTGTCTCATTCTTTTCGCATTGGTGCAGCCACCGAGGCGTCTCGGTGGGGTTTGAATGACAATGCGGTCAAGCAGATAGGCAGGTGGGAGCCCAATATATTCCGGCTGTACGTCCAGCCTCACTTATTGTAGGCCCTAGGTGTCTGTTATAATTTCCCTTTTTCCGTCTTCTTTATTCTCTTTTATGTTGTGTGTCAGTTGGTTTTTCATATTGGTGAGTGGTACTGTGGTTTTCTGTTTACTTACAGGTCAGCGATGCCTCGTCTGGATCCTGGGGTATTCGTACCTCTTTTGGGGAGCCAGAAGGGTAGAGGTCAGGCAAGAGGTTAGGCAGTTAGGCTTCCCCCAGGAGTTAGGCAGCGTTCGATGGATCGGTGTTCGGGGCATGCTGTGGAGTTGGGTGGTCCCAGAGGTTAACCGTTTTGCCAGATTGGACAGGGCTCCAGATATCCTTATCATACATGCAGGGGGCAATGATTTAGGCATTAGATCCTCTAGGAAGCTTATCAGAGATATCAGATTTGATTTTCTCAGGCTTCGTAGTGCTTTCCCGGGCACTATCATACTCGGGGTTCACCTCAACGCCGTGGGTACTGACCTGTGGTTTTTGGGGTTGGAGGATGGCTTGCAGCGGGCTTTCCACATGTGGCAGGGCGTGCAGGTGTAAGGCTTTACACCTGCGTCGCTGTGGTGTTTTGGGGTCCTTGACGACGGACTAATGCTGCTCATTGGGTAAACGGTGGGGAACCATCTGAGGTATGGTATCCTTGAGTTGGGAATGGCTCACTGCGTAGTGACAGGGTATTGTTAAGAACCCTGGGTGACTGAGGTCAGTTGGGTTTAGGCCCTGAGTCAGTAGGTTGTGGCTGGGGTGGCAACTCAGCTAGCTGGTGCCTCAGACACAAAAATGTTAGGGGTATATGGTACCATCAAGGATCTCAAAATCAATGTATCTGGATTAGGTCAGTAATATTATGTTAATTATTTTAAATAAAGCTGTTTGTTAATAAAAGGTCGATTTTGGCCATTTAAAGCCACCCCATGTGTTGTGTGGTTCTTATATAAGTAAGGGGGTGGCATTGGTTATAATGAGCGAGGAACAAAGAACAGAATGCTGAGTTAACAGAACAGACTGATGGGAAAGGATATAAAAGGGGCTAGATCAAGCTCTCTGGACGCCGTTTTGACTGCCAGCAGGAGGTCTGTGTGACAGTGAGCTGCTGATGATTTGTGGCTTACACAGCGGGGAGCCGGACAGCTATACCCAGAGGGATCTCTGCGGACAGCATCGCTTCTTTAGTGCAGTGGACCGGAGGGTGTTCCAGGTCTTCCAGAGGCGCCTGCTATTCAGATTCCCGTGGACTGCAGCGTGGCACGGCGGATGCCATTATCCAGAGCCAAGATACAGAGAGAGAGTTCCGGCTGGAGTCTTCTCATCATCTGCATCGTTGCCAAATCCATCTGAGTTCCAGAGTGATGAGCGGGCATAGCCCATGTTATAGTTAAGGACACTGCTGTTAGACATCACTCACACAGTTCTGCTGGTGGTACTTGTAGTCCCACAGAAGTTAAATGCTATGTTATAATGGACACAGCAAGCAGATACCTATGCTCAGTTCACATTATTGATTCCAGTAGCCATATTGGATGACACCTTTAGGGTCATAAAAGAAGGAAGTTATAATACAACCAGGATAAATCAAAGTTTTGCCAAATTTGCTACACTTTGCCATCCCCAATTACTTTTTTTACAACATAAAGAGGCTAGCTGAAGATATCTGGATTTCAAGGAATACCCTTTTATCATCCTTTTTCCATCATCTGCTTAAATTGCATTAAACTGCTATAGGAAGCCATCCTATTTGAATGTAATATTATTCATACTGTTTCTCCATATTGTGCAGGATTTACTGGCCTGTGAGTTGAGGAGGCAGAAGGGAGAAATCTGACACAGGATATAGTGTCAGTTGTCTACACTCCTGTTAACCTGTTCACATAAGTTTCTGTGATTGGTTTAATATTTGAGTTTATTTACAATCAAGGGAACTTTGCACCGCTATATTGTGTTTGTTTGATAATTTTAGATAAATTAGCGGTGTGTGCAGGAGTATTTCTTACTAACTGACAAAGTTGATATACATATGTATCTTGTGTTTTGATACTACAGTAAACATATTTGAACTGTTTCTTTAATACTGTGTGAGTCTCTATTTAATACTACAGTTGGTGAGATGATGGAACCCAGGGTGTCAGAGATAAGGGAGAATTTGCAGAGTCGAGGTAATCAGTGGGGTACAGAGTCTATAAGCAGCCCTTACGGGGGTACCGCTATACCTGTAATGCTAACACTGATCTTTCCTGCAGCTCTAACTCTAACCCTACTTGTACCCTAATGTACCAGTATTTAACACTAATCTTCACTCTATCCCAAATCCTTGCAATGTCTAAAGCTGACTAAGCTTTTACATAAACATGAATCAATGAGACTTTAGCAGCATCCCCAACCTCCAAAGGCCAAATGGTGATCTCCAGAGTTAGGGAGGGTTGACATCCTTCTTCACAGTATGGGTTACTAGGCATGGTGGGTGTAATGCAAGTTGAAAACATGGGCGCCATTCACTTTTTGGATGTGAACAAAAGAGATTTATTGTCTCTTAACAAGAACTGAGTGAGAAAGGTTTTAGGGCCAGGATGCAGATGCAATAGCAATTGGCAGACTCCGAGATAAAAATAGGCAGACAGCTATACAGGTAGAGGGCCTTTAAGCTGGATGCAGCAACTGTATTTGTAGAACTGCTTTCTCCTATGGCAACTAAACTTTGAACAGTCAATAGAGATCCATACACGTAACTCACAGTAACCCGTTATAGATCTTTTCACACATCTCACAGTATCTTACTGTAGATCTTTACTCACTGAGCTCCCGGTCTCTCACTAGATTTCGATCCCAGTCGTCACTGGATCCCCTGAGCTCTTCCACAGCTGACCCGCTGTATTCTGCTCAAGTGTCACCCCTGTTAACCTGCTGGATCCCTGGCTTGACACTCTGCTGAAACTTTCCCACTTGTTCACCATCCCCGGCTAGTGAATAAGGCTGCTCTGGTACTTCTTCAGACTTCCATACACTGGCCTCTGATAACCAAAGTGGTTGTCCCTTAATAGCAACTGTGTTTTCTTTATCTCTGACTTTGATCCTCACTTGCCTCTGGTAACAGGAATGGTCATCCCATGTGGCAACTGCTTCTCCCTCACCGCTGGCAGCGATGCGGTTCCCCATCTGGTGGAACCTCTGCAACTTGGTTGGGTTTCTGGCCGAAAGCCCCAACCCCGCGCTGCTTCTCTCAAACCTGGATAGGCCTCAGACAGCCTAGCAGCCCAATGCTCCCAGCATAGGCCTCAGGCTTCTTGCCTAGCAACCGGGAGCCTTGTGACACACATCCACCCAGACTGCCGTCCGGGTGGCACAGAGCCCCCAGTCACCTGACTCCTCCCGAATAAATAAGCTCTCCCAGCAGGCCAAGGGACTAAAGAAACCCCTGCCAATTGGCTGAGACAACCCATCCACTCCTAGTCTAAATTCACTATGCCCTAGTCAGTCCAATGCCAAAGGCAACAATGGCACTTAGTGACAGAAGAGAGAGGTGCATCAAATCCAGAGTTAGGGAAAAGCCAGTAAATCCCCTATCAATCAGCCAGGCTAGTTACCACCTAGCAAGCTAAATTTGTTAGCAACCCTGCCTACTACCAGGGTGCTACAGGGCAAAAAAGGCAAGGGTAGAAGTGAGTGACACAATCTGCTGTCTCTCTGTGTCTCTCACACACAAGCAGTATATCTGTTCCTAGGGAACAATGAAGGGTGCATCGAATCTGGGGATGTATCATGAGGCATGTTGATGGGAGTAACTAAGAAAAAATTACATGCTCAGAAAACCGGAGTCCCAGTCTTTAGGATAGATGCAGACCACTGGGGGCCCTGAAAACGTTTTTACAGGTAGACGGGGCCATTATAAGTGACCATTATAAGGGTTCTTTCTTTTGAATGGCCTAATCCTTTAATCTTCTCATTTATTATGTTATTTATCAAAACGGTCACTGCTTGGCTTGATTAATGAGGAGCTGGATTTAAGGTAACCTGTACGCCGAGAACAATTCTTCCTTATCTGCATGTAATGTCTGATGGTGCTTATAGAATAATCCATTACTGTGAATAGGCTGCGGGGAGAAATTGTGTAGAAAAGTCCCTTGCGGTCTTTAGCGCCGTTTCCAGGGCTGATTAATGAGGATCTGCCACCAATATGTTCTGGTGTAATTCCACTGGTACTGCTCTGAAGTCAGCCGGCCTGTTTAGTGAAATAAAGAGCAACGTGCACAGGCAAGTGAGGGTCACCGCGTGGCTGAATGGCTTCAGAGTAACTGGAAATGGTATAATAAATTAATTGCAAAACAGATTTTTTAAATTTTTAGATGAACATCAAAGAGATCAGGTTAATGTACGTATTTTATAATAATCATTATCTGATCATGTAAAAATTTGCTTTTATGTATCTCATCTTGCAACTAGGATACAATTGCTCATTATATGAGAGCTCTACCCCAAGTAATGCAAAAGCGTGCAGAATTTTTTTATCAATTTAGATAGGTCATTCAACTTTCATAGAGTAAGGATAGAAATAGATGTGCCTCTAATGCCCGTACACGCGATCGGAAGTGCCGCCAGCAAAACTCCGATGAGAGCTTTTGATGGGAAAATGCGACCGTGTGTATGCTCCATCTGACTTTTGCTGGCGGAATTCCAACCAGCAAAAGATTGAGAGCAGGTTCTCTATTTTTCGGTCGGAAAAAGTTCCTATCCAAAAATGCGATCATCTGTATGCAATTCCGACTCGCCAAAAATCACGCATGCTCAGAATCAAGTACGAGACGGAAGCACTCGGTCTGGAAAAACTAGTGTTCATAAGGGAGATAGCACATTCATCACGCTGAAAATGATTGGATCTTTTAATGCAGCTCATTCTTTTGTTCTTTATAATGCTAGAAGAATTAAGTTGTTTTGCTGCTAATATTCACACAGAGTTCTGACAAATGTATTTTTTTATTATTTCTCGTGATCTCCTGAGTAATCATTTTTGTTTTTAAAGCCAGATCTCCTTAATAATGTTTAGAATTATTTTTTATAGTCATCTTTTTTTTTTATTTTTAATCAAGATCTCCTGTTTTTTGGATTATTTTACATTTTTTTTCTAGTGATCTCCATATTTTTTTTTTTTTGTGTGTCAAGTTTCCACAACAACATTATTATCTTGTATTTTTATAAATCTCAAGGAGGTTGGTGTTGGTGTCCCTTGTTAATTAGACGTTGTATTTTGGAAATGTACCTGCCTACTCACAAACAAACTGTCCTATTTGAAGAAAAAACACATAGGCAAGTATTTTCATAAAAAAACAAAAAAAAACAAAAAAAAAACATTTATTCTGGCTCATAATAACAAAATAAAGAGGAAGGCAATGCTGGAGAAACTGCTTGAATTTGCGAAGCCTTTGGCCCCCAGGGCAAACATCAGCTCTTTGTAAATTAAAATTGTTAGGCTGAGAAGTCCATATAATAGGGAGCACAATCTGGTCCAGGACTCCCAGAGATCACGAACAGCAGCAGATGACATATATGTCCCCAGGCTGTGGTACTACCACAGCCTGCGTTTTCTGTCAGACCAGACTGAACCCAGGCCATCACTTTCATGTCTTCCTTGCAGCCTTCCCTCCACGTTTCCCTGCAGCCTTCCCTGCAGCTTTCCCTGGAGACTGTGGCTCTGGAGGTGGACTTGTGGCAGGAAGAGGAGGAGGAGGATGGGCGAGCGCACCTAAGTGCATGTTATCACTCCTTTGATCCCTCAACCCCTTATGAATGGCCTCAAATATAATTTTCTCACAGATGATGCGTTGGCCCTCCTCCATTTGCTGCAACTTGGCAGCTACATAGCAGCCACAGGCCTCTTCAGCATCGGGGGGGCTTTTCAGGGCCGCATTAGCCTCCTTAATGAGGCCCAGTGCTGCCTCCTCCACGTTACTCCCCTTGCTGGCCCTTTTTGTTGGAAGGCGGAGGGGAGGCACATGGGATTCAGTGTGGCTACTGGGCCTGGCCACCCCCTGGCTGACACTTACCCCCGCCTCCTCCTGTGTGCCACATTCCAGAGCCTCGTCCTGGCTGAGGTCTTCCTGTGTATGAAAAACGGACATAGTTTTAGTTTTTTTTTTAGTTTTTGGTTCATCAATCACACACAATTTTCAGCTCATAACTGTTGCAAATTGAAA
This sequence comes from Aquarana catesbeiana, assembly GCF_042186555.1. Taxonomy (NCBI): domain Eukaryota; kingdom Metazoa; phylum Chordata; class Amphibia; order Anura; family Ranidae; genus Aquarana; species Aquarana catesbeiana. The sequence goes on along the minus strand of NC_133331.1, from coordinate 58,008,212 downwards.
GTTAATAAATAGAAAAGACTATCATTCTGAGCCCAGCATTTTTCATTCTTGTCACAATCATTGTTGGCCCCTACTGTCTATTGATATGTAAAACACTTTTTGTTAAATCATTCATTTGTTATCAATAATAACATCTAGTTAACAACAATAATTTTCGGACAATAAATATGTTAAAAAATACTATACTCTACTTCTTCCAGGATGGAAGGCCCAGGTTGGTCCTCGGAAGCCTCAGCTGGGGTTGAGCGAAGGGTTGAGGAAAGGTTGGATGAAAGTGTAGAAAGTGATTCCCTGACTTCCATCTGGTCTTCCAGAAACCGCATTCTGTTGTAGCACCACAGACTGGGTGCATACACATCTTCTGCTGCTGCTCCTGATCTCATAGAAGCCTGGACCCTATTAAGCTCCTTCCTATACGTGCTTCTCAAGCTACCAATTTTCCTCTCCACAAACTCGATGTCTGCGTTGGGGACCTGCGTCTTCACAAATTGCAGCAGTTTCTCCAGCGATGCCTTCCTAGCTGGTTTATTGCGATATAATGGGTTTCTAACCTCCCACAAATTACACATATCCCTGTATTTGCCAATGAAATAGCCCATGAAATCAGACAAAATACAAGACAAAAACACTAATATTAGGATAAACTCTCCTAATCTTATCCCAATATAGGCCTCAATCTTGAATTACTATATTCCACTGATGTCCCAAGTTAAAATGTTACCTTCGTTAGAACATTCGGCGCTTCCGGTCCTCCTTCCTTCGCACACAGAACGTAGGTACGTCACACGTGTGTTAGCTTTATATACACTGCGCATGCGTGAAACTCCGCCCACGTCGCCCGCCCCTGACATTCTTTCTAGAATATTCCCCACCCCTTCTCTTTCGGCGCAGTGGGAGATGAACATGGCGGAGACACAGCAGGTGTGTAATAGCACTAAGGAGGAGGAGGAAAGCCTGGAGCCAGAAATGTCCCGATCCCGGAGGAGAAGATTTAAGGCCTCAAATATGGCCTTTGTAGAGATGGTAGAGATGGTGGACATCTTGAAGAGGGCCGACTATGACGGGAAGTATGGACCGTACCTAAACCCAAATGTGAGAAAGGCCAAGATCATGACAAAAGTTGTGAAGAGTCTGCACAGAAATTTTGGGGTACAGCGATCCAAGGAGCAGTTGAGGAAACGCTGGTCAGACCTTAAATTGAGGGAACAGGATCAGTACAGAAGGATCAAGAAAGTACTTCTAAAAAGTAAGTAGTTGTCGTGTGTTCCTATTATTATTACTTGCATGCTGCTCCATGTGCTTTTCTTTACCGTTGTACAGTATAAAATGGCAAATTTCAGGCTCGTGGGCACAGTAATCGTTTGCAGTAAACATTGTTTGTTCACCAACTAAATACGATGTTTTAGGCAGATACAGGGTTAACTACATTTGGTCATGCTAATTTGAATTAAAAGAAGTTTAGGACATTGTTGTCTTGATGTATTAGTAACTAGAATGAATAGCAAACTTGATTCAGTGTAATGTAAGGAGAGGACACTCAGCAGCTGTTTACACATCAGGACTCTGGAGCACTAGTGTGGGACACAAGAACAAACTTTTTAGGGTGTCCCACACAGGTGCTCCAGTGGATACTATGGGTGTCTACATGTGTGAAACTTGTCCAAAAAAAGGTAAGTATTGCAGCTTTGTTAAGGGAATAAATAATGTCTTCAACTTGGAACTCTGCCAAAACAGACAATTGTACCACACTTCCAAGCAATGTTTGGTAGTGTATGAATGTATGAAGCACATTCATATTTCTGGCCACAAAGATCTGTGTGCTAAGTATACCTTTTGTTTCATTCTCATAGGGGAGAAAAGACTCGGGACGTCTGAGGACTCCAGTAACCCCCCCCTCTCCCGAAGAAGGGGAACAGAGGGCACAACCTCAGGATGTGGAGGAAGGAGAGGTGGTTGAGATTGTCACCACAACAGGTGAGTGTCTGACTCCACAGATTCAGGTAATAGATGTATGCCTGCATATTTATAATAAATGGTGTGTATTTTTTCTTTTAGGTGATGTGCATGTTGTGGAAGAACAATCTACTCATTTCAAGACTGACAGTGCGCAAAGGCTAATCCAGGACATAATGTTTTATAGTCGGGATTTAGACCTCATAAAGGAAAAAAACAAGCATAATGAACAATGAATGAAGAACATGATTGATGTATTAGGGAGAATCTAAATCCCCAAAAAATTACAACTTTTTTTTTAATAGAAAATTTAAATAACCTTTTTATACATTTTAAAAGCCAAATTTGGAAGATGCATAAGGTGTGTCAACAGGTGCTATCTGCCATCAGGGGATATCAATGTACGCGTTTTGTGGGTGCAACCACTTCCTCGCAACTCTAGTAGGTGAGAGGAAGGGGTTGCACCCCCAAAACACGTCCATTGATCCTCCATGACGCAGATAGCACATGCTGACATTATACATTGGATCAGGAGGGAAATACCCATTTTGACTCCCAATTTGTGTGCATCTTCTAAATTTGGCTTTTACAGGGGTGACATCACCCCATCTGATGAAGACAAGATGAAGACATTTTTGACACTACAATGTCTGATATTGCCTTCAGTTTTTCAATGTTGAACTTTGTAAGTTCCTGAGTTGTGTATGGTATGTTTTGAAACATGCTTGTTTATGTACCAAAAAAAAAAATTTCAAGGTAAAAATGTATAAAATAAAGATGTTATTTTTTTACCAAAAAATGTTTTATAACGCACATGTGAATGTGCACGGAGTAAAATATTTCATACTCAACAATGTGTGGCTTTTTCTTTCAATGCTCAATACCAGTTCTTGTATTAAGTTGATGTTTACAGTGACAATGGGTGTTATTTAAATAATGGAAAAACCACTTAGCACTACAAGTGCACCAGGAGACAGATAAAAGAAACACAAGCAGTAAATCCAATTCAAGATTTTATCACATCATATTTTTTTTTTATTTTGCAAATATTTAAAAATTTGCTGGCATAGTAATGGCCCCCCTACCCGTAAAATATTCCACATATTTTTAATGCACTTCACGGGCGCTTTGGGGGGGCAAGCCAGGACGGGCAGCTTCCAGGGCCGTCATTGTTGGTTCATGAAGTCCAGTCTCAGGCCCAACTGAGGCAACATAATTAGTAGCATTTCGCTTTAAAAAGTTGTGCAAGATGCAGCATGCTAACACAATGTGGTCAAGTTTGTACTCCGCCATATTTATAGCCGTTAGAAATAGGCGGCTGGACATTATCCTAAAGGTGTTCTCCACAACTCTTCTGGCTCTGGCCAGCCGGAAATTAAAAATCCTCTTCTCCGGGGTGAGTGAATGGCCTCATCATGTGATCACCCAGACCAAACGCTTTATCAGCAATAAAAACAAATGGGAGTCCTTCCACGTTCTCTTCCGCAGATGGCAATCCCAAGCCACCACTCTGGAGACGTGTGTAGAACTCTGTCTGAGAAAAGATTTCACCATTTGACATCCGACCATTCTTCCCCACATCCACACAGAGAAACTCATATGTCGCTGACACCACCGCCATCAACACGATACTATTGAAACCGTTATGCAGCGTACACACAAGTTGACTTTTCTATCGGACTGGTCCGAATTTGGTGTGACCGTTTGTATGCAAGACAAGTTGGAGCGGAATCCCATTGGAAAAGCCATCATACCTTTTTCCGACCAAAATCCCGATCGTGTGTACGCGACATAAATACCTTTTCTCATCAGCAGTATAGAGCAGTCTTGTGACTTCTATCAGTTCCTAGTAAAGCTTGTAGGAGGAGTTTTCATTCTCCCCCAATTCTCTGTGTGGACAGTGCTGATTGACCCTGTGCTGATCACATGCACCCTCCCAAGAAAAAAAAAAAACTCTAGCAATACACACCAAACTGAGCATGTGCAGCCTGTCCCCTGGCTCTGTAAATATCAGGTTATTTTTTTTGGAGACAGTGGAAGAAGGGGAAGATCAGAGAAGACAGGATCAAACAGTCTTTATACACGATGCAAATAATTAACCCTTAGGTTACACAGTGCGTATAGCAAGCATGCTTTACTGCATATACAGACTGATTTTATGTTGTGGGTTTAGTAACACTTTGGGGGGGGGGGGGGATTGGCGGCTGGCAAGAAGATGGTTTAACCATGCATTTTTGACACCCCTCCAACCGCATGTCTGAATGAAGCTTAACTCTTCCTCTCTACAAAGGTACTACAAAACATAGTATCCATCACAAGTAATTCATTTGTCCCATCTGAACCCAACTCTTGTATTCTCTGAAGAAATTCAGGTGTGCACTGTTGTACCCACTTCTTCACAGACAACTTTACCTCGTCTGTATTATCAAATTGTTGTCCTCAAAGACTGTCCTTCATTGGACTGAACAAGTGGAAGTTGGAAGGCACTTCCTCACTATCTATGGTACGCCCCACTCACTACTCTGGGGAATGGTAGCAATTGCCTGGGCACTGACACTGCCTACAGTACACTTTACTACAGAGTAGGGATGAGCTTCAAGTTCGAGTTGAACTCATGTTCGACCCGAACATTGACTGTTCGCCAGTTCGCCAAACAGCAAACAATTTGGGGTGTTTGCGGCAAATTCGAAAGCCGTGGAACACCCTTTAAAAGTCTATGGGAGAAATCAAAACTGCTAATTTTAAAGGCTTATATGCAAGTTATTGTCACCCGGTTACGTAACGGGTGACCCCGCCCCCTCTGACGTCATGGGGAAAGCCATAGGGAAGCCCCCGTCAAGTCCCTGTGCGTCAGAGGGGGGCGGGGTCACCGGGTGGCCCTGCCCTCCTTTATATAAGAAGTGTCAGAAAAAGAGAAGCGTCACACTGCAGCAAGATGCAGAGGATCGGAGGAAGAACCAGTGGAAGAAGAAGATGGAGGAAGAAACCAAAGGAAGAAGGAAGGAAGAAGACCCGAAGAAGATGGAAAGAAGAAGACTTTAAATAAAGGAATTGTCAAAAACTGTCTCTTGTCATTTTTAACATTTTTGACACTTTTTGTGAAATGGTAGGGGTACTTTTGTACCCCATTACCATTTTACACAGGGGGGGCGGGATCTGGGGGTCCCCTTGTTAAAGGGGGCTTCCAGATTCCGATAAGCCCCCCCGCCCGCAGACCCCCACAACCACCGGCCAAGGGTTGTGAGGATGAGGCCCTTGGCCTCATCAACATGGGGGCAAGGTGCTTTGGGGGCTACCTCAAAGCACCCTCCCAAAGTTGAGGGCATGTGGCCTGGTACGGTTCAGGAGGGGGGGCGCTCTCTCATCCCCCCCTCTTTTCCTGCGGCCTTCCAGGTTGCGTGCTCGGATAAGGGTTTGGTATGGATTTTTGGGGAGACCCCACGCCATTTTTTTTTTATTTTGGCGCGGGGTTCCCCTTGAAATTCATACCAGACCTGAAGGGTTCCCCTTGAAATCCATACCAGACCTGAAGGGTCTGGTATGGATTTTGAGGGGGACCCCCACGCCATTTTTTTTTCAATTTTGGAGTGGGGTTCCCCTTAATATCCATACCAGACCTGAAGGGCCTGGTATGGAATTTAGGGGGACCCTCATGCCATTTTTTTAAAAATTTTGCTTCGGGGTTCCCCTGTGAGGAAATCCCATGCCGTTTTTATCAATGAACTTTTATGTGTATTGTGTATAGCCGCGAGTAGTTTTAAATGACTTTTTTTTCCTTTGAAATGTCATTTTGCTGTCAGATTGTTCTAAACACGGGAAACATGCGCCCCTTTACAGGCATACTATAGACACCCCCCAGGTATGAGATTTAAAGGAATATTACACTTTTATTGTTTCACTTTAAGCATTATTAAAATCACTGCTCCCGAAAAAACAGCCATTTTTAAAACACTTCTTTTTGCATTGATACATGTCCTCTGGGGCAGGATCCGGGTCCCCAAACACTTTTTATGACAATAACTTGCATATAAGCCTTTAAAATTAGCACTTTTGATTATTCATGTTCGAGTCCCATAGACTTTAATGGTGTTCACGTGTTCAAACTAATTTTTCGCCTGTTCGCATGTTCTGGTGCGAACCGAACAGGGGGGGGTGTTCGGCTCATCCCTACTACAGAGTTCCCAAACTTAATTATGGAGACATCTAGTGGCCAATTTGGGCAACTACACTGGGCATCTCTGTGCCCCTGGGCCCTACCCCACATAACCAGAACAGGTCCACTTAAAGTGCAGTAAGTTGTAAATGGTTCTCTGGTGCCCAGGATGGTGCTTACTCAGGGCCAGGGACTCAGCGTAACACCTGGATAGAAGCCCAACAGAGTGGCAACATAAGGGAGACAGTTGTCACCCTTAAAAAGGAAGTTCCTTAGCAAGGTGCTTTATGTCAGGATCATCAAGGATTATATTAATGCAGTCTTAAAGCAGAACTAAACTCTCCTATACTTTACAGCCAAGGAAGCTGCCATTCTAGCCTCTGTTTGATCTGCTGTTGCCATGGTGTTGTGCATGTGTTCAGTTATGACACCAGTCATTTGATGGCTTGACAGTTCAGTTGAGGTCACAAGCAGCTGTGACAGTTCTCATTCATAGCATGCTGAATGTAACGATTATGGGAATTTAATGGGATAACTTCTGCTTTAAAGCTCATATTCTTTAGAAAGCAGCCACATCCCTAGTAGAAAAACCCTGTCTCCCTGCCAGCAGACTGCAAAAAAGGGCCCTTGCTCCCTGTGTGGAAGCAGTGATCTCTCTGCAGAGGCCAGGCTGCAGGCATGCCACAGCTAGAGCGTTCCAATCACCAGGGAACATGAGCTTTACTGGTAAAAGAGATCTAGTTCTGACTCAGCAGGGGGCATGTCAGAGCTCAGCACGGAGACCGCTGCTTCCACATAGAGAGCAAGGATCCCTCTTTGCTGCATGCTGGCAGGAGACAGGCTTTTCTACTCAGGCTGTGGCTGCTTTTGAAAGAAAATGAACGTAGATGTAAGAACATACACTATATTACTAAAAGTATTGGGACGCATGCCTTTCCGCGCATATACATTTTATTGGCATCCCATTCTTAGTCCATAGGGTTCAATATTGAGTTGGCCCACCCTTTGCAGCTCTAACAGCTTCAATTCTTCTGGGAAGGCTGTCCACAAGATTTAGGAATGTGTCTATGGGAATGTTTTACCATTCTTCCAGAAGTGCATTTGAGAGGTCAGGCATTGATGTTGGATGAGAAGGCCTGGCTCGCAGTCTCCACTCTAATTCATCCCAAAGGTGTTCTATCGGGTTGAGGTGAGGACTCTGTGCAGGCCAGTCAAGTTCCTTCACCTCAAATTCACTCATCCATGTCTTTATGGACCTTGCTTTGTGCACTGGTCCAACTCATTTGGTGGAGAGGGTTTATGGTGTGGGATTGTTTTTCAGGGGTTAGGCTTGGCCCAAGGGCTGGCACAAGGGGGGCGGAAGGGACGGATGCCCTGGGCGGTACAATTTACTTGAGGAAGGGGGGGAAGGGGGAGCAGTGCAGGTGAAGTGCTTATAAAATTGGTGTGTGTGTGACTAACACACCCCTGGCCGGCAAACAATAGTTGTAATGATGTGCCGAGTGTGCTCCTGCACTGGGCAAAACATTAGCATAGCCCAGCCCTTCACTTCCCTGTCAGTGGCGATACCTCGCCTGACAGGAGCTTCGTAGTCTCACCCCGGCATGACGTCACTAAGAGGCCAGCTGCCGGCGGGAGGCGGGATTGAAGAGGACCCAGAGGAGAGGAGAATAGCATACTGCTGCTGGAGCTGTGATATAAAGGAGCTGCCGAGCCGAGGAGAATCAAAGCACAAGTAAGCAGATTACAGATCTTCCATCTGCATATGGAGTTAATTCTTTGGATTGGGATAGGGGGGGGGCTGAGGGGAGGTTAATTACCAGTGGTATTTGTAATATGCAGCATGAAGGGCAAGGCCATCTTATATGGATTGGACCCAGGGCAAACATTTTCTTGGCCCCCTCCTTCCATGTAATTTTGCTTTGCACCTGCTCTGAGACAATAAATAGCAGCTAGACTCAAAATCAGTTTACTGAATCAGATCAGGCAGCTAATGCGTTTGGTTGCCAGAGGTTACAGTGTATCATTACCGCTCACTGACTGGCTGCTAGAGGTTACAGCACACATTATGGCTCACTGAATATTTGTTAGCGGTTACAGCACATGACTTCTGCTTGCTGATTGGTTGCTAGAGATTACTGTACATCATTACTGCTCACTGATTGGTTGCTAGAGGTTATTGGACATCCTTACCACTCATTAATTGGTTGCTAGAAGTTACTGCACATTATTACTGCTCACTGATTGGTTGCTAGAGGTTGCTGCATATCCATACCCCTCAATGATTGGTTGCAATAGGTTAGTGCGCATCATTACTGCTCACTGATTGGTTGCTAAAGGATACAGCACATCATCTCCTCACTGCTTGCACACCATGGACTGGGGAGGTGAGTGGACCCATCAATAGACAGAAAACTCTTAGGGGTCCTAGGACTCCTGGGTTCAGTGGAAATGCTGGGGGGGGTGATCAGTGGCAATGCTGGGGGATTGATGGGATCAGTGGCAGTGGTGAGGGGATGGGATTAGTTAGGAGGCAGTACACTGTAGCAAATTCTGGATCATGTAGAGCAAAGCTGGAAATCTTTGGCAAGTATATAGTGGGGGATTCTACACTGACCACTGATGTAAGGGGGGATTTACACTGACCACCATTGTGAGGGGGGATTTACACTGACCACCATTGTGAGGGGGAATTTGCACTGACCACCATGTAATGGGGGATTTTACACCACCCACCAATATAAAGAGGGATTTCTACACTGACACTAATGTAATAGGAACATTTACACCAACCACCAGTGTAAGGGGGAATATACAATGACAACTATTGTCGATGAGATTTTTACTGACCACCAATGTATGGTGACACTTCTACACCAACCACCAATGTTAGGGGGAATTTACACTGACCACCAATGTAAGGGTGACCTTTACACTGGCCACTAGTGTGAATGAAAGGATTGTACACCAAGCCCCAATGTAATAAGACAATTTACACTGACCATCAATGTAAGGAGACATTTAGCCTGCGTTCCCATTTGTGTGTGTCGGGAATGCATGCAAAATCACTTTCCTGACACCACAGAAACGTGCTGTCCTTTGGCAGATACACAACAGTGGCATTAATTGTTAATGACACCCCCATGCACCAAAATTCATGGTGCTGTGGCATCATGTTATTTTGAAAAAGGGTTACACCTCCAATTTGCTTACCTTTGCAGAACAGGCTGATGTTAGGCTTAATGACCACAGTTGTAGGCATAGGGTGCCCACGTGTCCCGGATTGCCCGGGACTATCCCGTAATTGACATCTCTGTCCCTGTTCCCGGGCAGCTTCATTCCGGGACAATACAGTGTCCCGGAATGAAACTGGCACTGGAAACATTCAGGAAATTCATGGGACAGGGGCGGACTGAGCCGCCATATCACTGGCTCTGGCTCCGCCTCCACCTGACTATATTCCTGATCACTGGTTGCTATAGCCGCCTGGCGTGTAGCAACCAGTGACGTCACGGGCTCACGGCCATGACTCCCTCCCTGCCAAGCGTTGAAAGCGGAGGAGGATTTCACTTCCTCCTCCTCCTCCGCGCTAGTGCTCCTGGGGCCCAAAGCAGCTGCCCTTTGAGCTGAGTCCTGCAGCAAACACCCTCTTGTAATGCGCCTAGAGAGTGGCAGTCCCGCTGGTCTAGTGGTGGCGGGGTGCAGTGCAGGGCAGCGGAAGCGGAGCTAAAGCCGGCGTTGACAGCAGCAATTTGAAACAGCGAGCGGCGGCCCCGGTGAGCAGCACAAGTCTGGTAGAATCAACAGCCCAGGAGGGAGTTGGAGAAGACCTCACCGCCGGCCACCATGACCTGAGCAGCAGTGGGTGCAGCATCCCTGGAACATCCCAGAACGTGCACACTTTCTCCAGCCTCCTCTCCTAGCTGTCACAGTCATCAACAACAAGGAAGACAGGCTGACCAAGGGCCCAGAGGACGAGGATGGGCGGGAGGTAGGTGCATCACACACACCTACCCACAGACAGGGGCTGGGAAAGGGGAGCACAGGAGGGACTGCAGCAGGGGATAGGGGGTCACTTTCACCCACCCCCCCTCTCGCCCACCTACCTCTCTCACTCCCATCCCCCCTCTCTTATACCCTCCCCCTCTCTCTCGCCACCCCCTCTCTCTCACCCCCTCCCTCTCCCACCTCCCCTCCCCCCTCTCACCCCCCCTCCCCATCTCTCTCACCCTCATCCACTTTTCACCCACCCCCCTCACCAACCCCCTCTTTCCTCCCAAGTGGACACTGACTAACAACAGGTGAGAGTTATCCCATCCCCCCCTCAAGCACTGCCACTCATCCACCCCCACCACTGCCTTACTAATGAAGGATGACAGGTCCCAGCATGAACCCCTCAGAGCTGAGGATGTGACAAGCCCCCACAGTAGGTCAGTGTAATGGTCAGTGTAGGTATCAGGTAGGTCAGTGTAGGGATCAGGTAGGTCAGTGTAGGGATCAGGTAGGTCAGTGTAGGAATCAGGTAGGTCAGTGTAGGAATCAGGTAGGTCAGTGTAGGGATCAGGTAGGTCAGTGTAGGGATCAGGTAGGTCAGTGTAGGGATCAGGTAGGTCAGTGTAGGGATCAGGTAGGTCAGTGTATGTCCAGTTTTTACTCCAGATCCCTCAGGTCATTTGTATTCCTTTTGTTGTATAAAGTACGGGGTTTTATATACAACTTTAGTGCCTTGGATATAAAAAGCATTTGATTCATGTATGTTAGCCCAATATTGTAGGAATAATTACACTCTGTGACTCTAAGTGGCCGCCTGCAATGTTGGGCTAACATACATGAAACAAATGCTTAAATAGGTAAGGAGCGGGGCCACCGAGCGACGTCACATGGTGGCACCACCCCCTTGTGATGTCACTGACCGGTGTATGATGAGGGGTGTCCCTGAATGGCAGTTTGGAAATGTGGTCACCCTATGTAGGCAGGACTTTCAAGCATGCCCCTTTACCTCCCCAGTGGGCAGCATTTAGCAGAAGTAATGGTGGATATGACCTCAGAGGGGCATGATATACATAATGAGAACCTCCAGAGCCAGGGACAGCAAACATCCTTCTGTATAGAGTGGGTTGCAAGGCATAGTGGGCATAATGGAAGATTCATTGGCACCAGATACTTCTTGAATGCAAAGAGATTTATATTGTTTTGAACAGAACAGTGGGAGAGAGGGTTTAGGGCCAGGACACCCTTAGGTAGTTGCAATCAGGGCCTTTTTATTATTGATTGGACCCTGGGCAAACAACATTTTCTTGCCCCCCCACCCCATGCAATTTCGCTCTCCACCCCCCAGGAGGTCAGTAGTATGCAGGAAAGTGTACAGAGGTCAGTAGTATGCAGGGCAGTGTATAGGGGTCAGTAGTATGTAGGGTAGTGTTTAGAGGTCATTAGTTTGTAGGGCAGTCTACAGAGGTCAGTGCGATTAGTGTACAAAGAACAGTAGGGTAGAGGAGAGGGAGAAACAGATGTACAGGTGTCAGTGGGATGTAGCGCAGTGTATGGAGGTCATTAGAACCTAGAACAGTGTACAGGGATCAGCAGGGCAGAAGACAGGGGGCCAAGACAGATGTCCCTTCAGGAGAGCGCATGCAAAACAGTCGCGGGAGAGACTCGAGCGAGGTAGGGGGAGGTACAGGGGTGGAGATTCAATCCGTGCGGAGACAGTGGACAGCAATCCCTTACACTTTGATACAGTGATCAGTGATGTGCTGTGCCGATCGTGGTTCTGATTTTTGACAGTTGGTGAGTATAGCTAGTGCGGGCTCTAGGGGTAGCTGCTTTGGGCCCCCCAACAATGAATAGGCCCTGGGCAGCTGCCCCTTTTGCCCTGCGGTAAAGACGGCCCTGGTTGCAATGTCAGTTAGCAGACTCCGAGACTTCTACAGGTAGACAGCCATGCAGGGAAAGGCATCCAGCAAAACACCACATCTGCATGTGTAAGAGCGACCTCTCTTTTGGCAACAGTCTTAGTACAGTTCATAACACAAATTGTAACAAACTCCTTTACCTTTATACACTTACTTCAGCCCACTGAGCTCCCAGTCTCTCTCACTGATTCACTACCACTGAATCCTGCGAGTTCTTCTAATCTTCTTACTTTAGTATCTTCCTCAAGCGTCACCCCGCTTCCCTGCTGGTTCCCTGGCTTGGCACTCCAGGTACTCCTCAAGCGTCACCCTACTGGCTGGGACCCTGGCTTGGCATATGCTGAAGTTTCCCCATTCTTCACTGTCCCCGGTTGATGAGAATTCTGCTTCAGCTACTCACTGTGGTCCCTGATAACAAGGTGGATGGTCCCTTAGTGGCAACAGCTTCCCCTCTACCTCCGACCACGACAGGTTCTCTGGCCAGCAGAACCATCACTTCTGGTTGGACTGCTAGCTGCAATCCCAACCCTATGCTGCTCTCTTGCTTCTGGATAGGCCCTCAGACAGCCTAGCAGCCAAATGTGCCTGGGATAGGCCCAAACTCTGGCCTAGCAGCCCGGGCAGCACAACACACGTCCACCCAGACAGTAATCCAGGTGGCACAGAACACTTATCACCTGACCTCACTCAAATAAATAGGCTCTCCCAGCAGGCCAAGGGACCCAAGAAAATCCATGCCCATTGGCTGAGATACCCTTTCTATTCTTAATCTGTCATTGCTATGCCCTTGTCTTATCTAATGTCACCAGTAGGGATGAGCTTCGAGTTCGAGTCGAACTCATGTTCGACTCGAACATCGGCTGTTCGCCAGTTCGCCGAACAGCAAACAATTTGGGGTGTTCGCGCAAATTCGAAAGCCGCAGAACACCCTTTAAATGTCTATGGGAGAAATTAAAATTGCTAATTTTAAAGGCTTATATGCAAGTTATTGTCATAAAAAGTGTTTGGGGACCTGGGTCCTGCCCCAGGGTACAAGGATCAATGCAAAAAAAAGTTTTATTTTTTTTTTCGGGAGCAGTGATTTTAATAATGCTTACAGTGAAACAATAAAAGTGTAATATCCCTTTAAATTTCGTACCTGGTGGGTGTCTATAGTATGCCTGTAAAGGGGCGCTTTCCCGTGTTTAGAACAGTCTGACAGCAAAATGACATTTCAAAGGAAAAAAAGTCATTTAAAACTACTCGCGGCTATAATGAATTGCCGGTCCGACAATACACATAAAAGTTCATTGATAAAAACGGCATGGGAATTCCCCACAGGGGAACCCCAAACCAAAATAAAAAAAAAAAATGACGTGGGGGGGTCCCCCTAAATTCCATACCAGGCCCTTCAGGTCTGGTATGGATATTAAGGGGAACCCCGGCCAAAGTAAAAAAAAAAAATGGTGTGGGGTCCCCCTCAAAATCTATACCAGACCCTTCAGGTCTAGGTCTGGTATGGATTTTAAGGGGAACCCCGCGCCAAAATTTTTTTAAAAAATGGCATGGAGTCCCCCCAAAAATGCATACCAGACCCTTATCCGAGCACGCAACCTGGCAGGCCGCAGGAAAAGAGGGGGGGACGAGAGAGCGCCCCCCCTGAACCGTACCAGGCCACATGCCCTCAACATTGGGAGGGTGCTTTGGGGTAGCCCCCCAAAACACATTGCCCCATGTTGATGGGGACAAGGGCTCCATCCCCAAAATCCTTGCCCGGTGGTTGTGGGGGTCTGCGGGTGGGGGGCTTATCGGAATCTGGAAGCTCCCTTTAACAAGGGGACCCCCAGATCCCGGCCCTCCCCCCTGTGTGAAATGGTAAGGGCCTACCATTTCACAAAAAACTGTCAAAAATGTTAAAAATGACAAGAGACAGTTTTTGACAATTCCTTTATTTAAATGCTTCTTCTTTCTTCTATCTTCTATCTTCCTTCAGCTTCTTCCTCCACCTTCCTCCAATTGTCACCCGTTACATAACCCCGCCCCCTTCTGACGTCACGGGGAATGCTACAGGGAAGTCCCCGTCAAGTCCCCGTGCGTCAGAGGGGGGTGGGTCACCAGGTGGCCCAGCCCCCGTTATTTAAGAACCGTCAGAAGAGGAGAAGCATCACACAGCGGGAGCCTCCCTCCATGCCATCATGGATGCAGAGCGGCCCGAGGAGAAGAAGGAAAGAAGACGCCGACGCCGCGGAGGAAGATGACAGACGAGAACACCAGAGGAAGAACCAGAAGAAGAAGAAGATGGAGGAAGAAACCGAAGGAAGATAGAAGATAGAAGAAAGAAGATAGAAGAAAGAAGATAGAAGAAAGAAGATAGAAAAAAGAAGAAGCATTTAAATAAAGGAATTGTCAAAAACTGTCTCTTGTAATTTTTAACATTTCTGACAGTTTTTTGTGAAATGGTAGGGGTACTTCTGTACCCCCTTACCATTTCACACAGGGGGGAGGGCCGGGATCTGGGGGTCCCCTTGTGAAAGGGGTCTTCCAGATTCCGATAAGCCCCCCGCCCGCAGACCCCCACAACCACCGGGCCAGGGTTGTGGGGATGAGGCCCTTGCCCCCATCAACATGAGGACAAGGTGTTTGGGGGGGCTACCCCAAAGCACCTTCCCAATGTTGAGGGCATGTGGCCTGGTACGATTCAGGAGGGGGGGGGCTCTCTCATCCCCCCTCTTTTCCTGTGGCCTGCCAGGTTGCATGCTTGGATAAAGGTCTGGTATAGATTTTGAGGGGGACCCCACGCCATTTTTTTTAAATTTTGGTTCGGGGTTCCCCTGTGGGGAATTCCCATGCCGTTTTTATCAATAAACTTTTATGTGTATTGTCGGACCGGCAATTCATTAATAGCCGCAAGTAGTTTTAAATGACTTTTTTTCCTTTGAAATGTCATTTTGCTGTCAGACTGTTCTAAACATGGGAAACATGCGCCCCTTTACAAGCATACTTTAGACACCCCCCCAGGTACGAAATTTAAAGGGATATTACACTTTTATTGTTTCACTTTAAGCATTATTAAAATCACTGCTCCCGAAAAAAGGGCCATTTTTAAAACTTTTTTTTGCATTGATCCATGTCCCCTGGGGCAGGACCCTGGTCCCCAAACACTTTTTATGACAATAACTTGCATATAAGCCTTTAAAATTAGCACTTTTGATTATTCATGTTCGTGTCCCATAGACTTTAACGGTGTTCGCGTGTTCCAACAAATGTTTTGCCTGTTCGCAAGTTCTGGTGCGAACCGAACGGGGGGGGGGGGGTGTTCAGCTCATCCCTAGTCACCAGATACCCGGCTATCTAGTGACAGAAGAGAGAAGTGCAGCAATTCCAGACTTGGGTGAAATCAATTGATCCCTCACAATTGGCCAAGACAACGATACCTGGCAGGTAAATTTAGGAGAAACCCTGCCTAGACATCAGGTGCTACATACACATTAATGCCGCCACTATTTACATATAAATGCAGGTTATTTAAATGTAAACACAGGGTCTGCGGGTGACCCATCTGTACATGGCATTAGTAACAGAACTTCAAACTAAGATATCAAGACACAGCACAGGACTAAAACTTCAAGGGACAAGGAAACTTAAACTGGGATAGTTGGCAAGTATGAAACAGCTGCTTTGGGCCCCACAACAATGATGGGGCCCAGGGCAGCTGCCCCTTTTGCCCTGCCTTAAAGATGGCCCTGATGAGGGGTTTAATGTATTGCCATTGCTCACTGATGCATTAGTGACCAGTGGCAGTTAATTAACCCCATTCTGCTGCATTAGTGGCACCAGTGTCAATGACACTGATTTAAACTGAAAATTCAGTTGGGTTTTAATCTTCCAACTTTTGGTATCTTCTTCGGCCAATGCACAGGACGGCCTGAGCTGATGACTGATGTCTCTGTCATATTATGTAACAACATCACCCCATGCTGTCATTTTAATCACGTTTCCAATCTGGCCGCCAAGTTCTTTTGCCTCCTTCTATTCATCAACTCAATGGTTTGCCGAGCGGCGAGAATATTTGGCTCATTAGACCCCTTTTTCAGATGTGAGGTGACGCAGATGCCGCTCAACATATCTGCAGACGCCCTAACAACATAATTAATGAGACTGTAACCATTTATTTTTTTACAGTAAATTGGGATTTCAGATGCTCATTGCGCCTGAAACCGAAGGTGAAGTTGTTGCATCACAACATGTAAAATTCATCCTTTCGCTGGAGGTTTTCTATTCATTATTGAAATACGTGTGGGGGATGGGAGTTTGCTGTGCGGCTTGAGTCTTGAGCAATAAATATTCAAATTACTGCAAGCTGCGGTGATGGAAGAATATTCCATAAAGGTTTTGCTATGAGGTCCTGACCCCCGAGGATCATGTTTTATGCTTTGGTAGTCTGCATTCATTTCTGGTTTTCTTCCCACATGTTTCATTTATCTTACTATTCAGTCTTGCACAGTTGTGCAGGCTCCTCTATACGGCAGCAAGGTGGCACTGCTGCGCCGGATCACGTACCTAGTATGTGAGCCGACACTTCCAAGTCTGGGGTGCACACGTGTGTCGCCGGAAGCCCGCTCCCGTGGTAATTATGCACAGCGGGAACTGATCTGTGAGTACTGCGGACTCGATGTGCGCTGGCACACGCTGATCATTCGGTACTGAGGCAGAATGGTAGTCTGGTGGAAAAAATGATCCGCACTCCGGTTGTTGCTCTTAAAATTTCTTAATTTTATTGAATAGCCACAGTGAACAAACACAAATGAAGTCAGTTGACGCATTTCAGCCTATAAGGCCTTAGTCATAACCACATTACAGACATAAAACTTTGAAATAAATAGTAGCTCTAAAGATCACAGGCTCCACCCATTAATTGTCTTAATTGACCACAGGCAATTATCCAAAAAAGAGAATCAGCTGCAATACATATAGGGTGATCCATGTGTATGCCACTAATTTTCAGAATGGCAGTCTGTCTATGTAAACAAGGCAGATTGCTGTTCTGTCAGTAGGGAAGGCATTGATCCTGTGTCAGGTAATAAATTCCATCTCTTCCCTTAGTAAAAGCACATCCCTCACTGTACAAAAACACTGGGTTGGCACACAATTAACCCTTTGATCACCTCTAATGTTAACCCCTTTCCAGCCAATGTATTAGTGTCCATCTTTATGTAGAGTGTTTTGGTATCCAAAAAAGTGTCAAAGTGTCAGTTAGTGCCCAATTAGTCCACCGCAATATCGCAGCTCCACTATAAGTTGCTGATCGGCCCAATTACTAGTAAAAAAAAAAAAAAAAAATCCATATATATATGTATTACAGTATCTCACAAAAGTGAGTACACCCCTCACATTTTTGTAAATATTTTATTATATCTTTTCGGCTACTTGCACTGTCATTTTAGCGGCGATATTCGGCCGCTAGCGGGCGAAAAAGGCTTAAAACTGTCCGCAAAGTGCTGCTGCAGCGGCGCTTTGCTGGCGGTTTGGTGGCGCTGCCCCATTTTTTTCAATGGGCAGGGGCACTTTAGGAGTGGTGTATACACCGATCCTACAGCGCTGCAAAGATGCAGGTTGCAGGACTTTTTTGACCGTCCTGCAAGTGCACCGCTCCATTGTGAAAGCCCTCGGCTTTTACACTGGAGAGACAGGTGAGGCTCCTTACAGGCGCTATACAGGCGCTATTTTTAGCGCTGTAGTGTCTGTAAAGAGCCTCAGTGTGAAAGTAGCCTAAATGTCACAACACTGAAGAAATGACACTTTGCTACAATGTAAATTAGTGAGTGTACAGCTTGTATAACAGTGTAAATTTGCTGTCCCCTCAAAATAACTCAAAACACAGCCATTAATGTCTAAACCGCTGGCAACAAAAGTGAGTACACCCCTAAGTGAAAATGTCCAAAGTGTAAATATCTTGTGTGGCCACCAGTATTTTCCAGCACTGCCTGAACACTCTTGGCAGAGCTGATCCGCCCTATACACTCACTACGCAAGCTGCGTATGGCCCTGCCGCTGTGGGGGGGCCCCCAAGAGCGCTGTCTGTCTGTTATTTTTTTTTTTTGTGCTAGATGTCGGCTGCGGCGCTGGCTGTTTGTTAACTTTTTTTTTTTTGCTAGATGGCGGCTGCAGCGGCCTCCGATTGGCTAGCTGGCCGCGCTAAAAGTAAGGACCTTATCAGCGCAGCAAACTACAACTACCACCTCCCAGGAGTCTCAGAGGCAGGTCAGGGGAGGGTACGAGCAGCATCAAGAATGTCCCGTCCCATGTGACTTGCTGAGCTTGTGGGCTGGGGCTGGGCGCTGGCTGAAGAGAAGAGAAGAGAAGAGAAGAGACAGAATCATCACCCCCCCAAAGAGGTGCAAGGACCTGGTTCTCCACTGAAACACACAGCCCTCCCCAGCCTGAAGTAAGATGTGATGACCTCTGTTGTGATAAAACTTATTTACTGTATCCCCTTCAGTAGTAAATTTAAGAAATGATGCATAGCAACAATTTTAACGTTTGGCAGTGGCGGCTCAAGGGCAATCAACCAACCCCCCCCCTCCCACCGATGAGCACTGGCTGCATTGATGGGCACTGTCTGCACTGGTGAGGCTGCATTAAGGGCACTGATCAGGCTGCGTTGATAGGCACTGATGAGGCTGCATTGATGAGCACTGATCAGGCTGCACTGATGGGCACTGTCTGAACTGATCAGGCTGCACTGATGGGCAGTGATCAGGCTGCACTGATGCCTGGGCACTCTCTGCACTGGTGAGGCTGCATGGATGGGCACTGATCAGGCTGCATGGATGGGCACTGATCAGGCTGCATTGGTAAGGCTGCACTGATGGGCATTGATCAGGCTGCACTGGTGAGGCTGCACTGATGGGCAAGTGTAAGTGGAGGCTCTCTGGTGACCCTGATGTAAGGGGAGGCTCTCTGGGGACCCTGATGTAAGTAGGGAGGCTCTCTGGGGACCCTGATGTAAGGAGGGGCTCTCTGGGGACCCTGATGTAAGGAGGGGCTTTCTGGGGACCCTGATGTAAGGGGAGGCTCTCTGGGGACCCTGATGTAAGGAGAGGCTCTCTGGGGCCCCTAATGTAGGGGGAGGCTCTCTGGGGACCCTGATGTAGGGGGAGACTCTCTGAGGACACTGATTAAAGGGGGGCTCTCTAGGGACCCTGATGTAAGGGGAGGCTCTCTGGGGACCCTAATGTAGGGGGAGGCTATCTAGGGACCCTGATGTAAGAGGGGCTCCCTGGGGACCCTAATGTAGGGAGAGGCTCTCTGGGGACCCTGATGTAATATATATATTGTTGTACTTATTCTTTGACTGTTTTGTTTAAAGGAGGGAGGGTTGTATTGGGAGCACTGAAGTGTCAGGTGTGACTGTGTGGCAATGGCAAATGGTTTACATAGCTCATGGCATCACAGGTCAGGTAGAGGGCCCCTTAGCAGAATTTTGCTTAGGGCCCCAGGGAGGTCAGGATCGGCACTGCCTCTTGGGCATTGAGTTCACCAGAGCTTGCCACTGGAGTCCTCTTCTACTCCTTCATGCCGACTTCACGGAGCTGGTGGATGTTAGAGACCTTGCGCTCCTCCACCTCCCATTTGAGGATGCCCCACAGATGCTCAATAGGGTTGAGGTCTGGAGATATGCTTGGCCAGTCCATCACCTTTACCCTCAGCTTCTTTAGAAAGGCAGTGGTCATCTTGTAGGTGTGTTTGGGGTCGTTATGTTGTTGAAATACTGCCCTGTGGCCCAGTCTCCGAAGGGAGAAGATCATGCTCTGCTTCAGTACGGTGCCTTGCAAAAGTATTCACCCCCCTTGGCATTTTTCGTGTTTTGTTGCCTTACAACCTGCAATTAACATGGATTGTTTGAGGATTTGCATCATTTGCATCATTTACAGAACATGCCCACAACTTTGAAGTTTTTTTTTTTTTTATTGTGAAGCAAACAACAAATAGGACAAAATAACAGAGAAAGTCAATGTGCATAACTATTCACCCCCCTAAAGTCAATACTTTGTAGAGCCACCTTTTGCGGCTCCAAGTCGCTTTGGATAAGTCTCTATGGGCTTGCCACATCTTACCACTGGGATTTTTGCCCATTCCTCCTTGCAAAACTGCTCCAGCTCCTTCAGGTTGGATGGTTTGCACTTGTGAACAGCAATCTTTAAGTCTGAACAGATTTTCTATTGGATTGGGGTCTGGGCTTTGACTAGGCCATTCCAACACATTTACATGTTTCTCCTTAAACCACTCAAGTGTTGCTTTAGCAGTGTGTTTGAGGTCATTGTCCTGCTGGAAGGTGAACCTCCGTCCTAGCCTCAAATCACACACAGAGTGATACAGGTTTTGCTCAAGAATATCCCTGTATTTAGCACCATCCATCTTTCCCTCATCTCTGACCAGTTTCCCAGCCCTGACTGCTGAAAAACATCCCCACAGTATGATGCTACCACCGCAATGTTTCACTGTGAGGATGGTGTTCTTTGGGTGATGTGATGTGTTGGGTTTGGGCCAGACATAGCGTTTTCTTTGATGGCCAAAAAGTTCCATTTTAGTCTCATCAGACCAGAGCACCTTCCTCCATACATTTTTGGAGTCTCCCACATGCCTTTTCGCAAACTCAAAACGTGCCATTTTGTTTTTTGCTGAAAGTAATTGCTTTCTTCTGGCCACTCTGCCATAAAGACCAACTTTATAGAGCATACAGCTTATTGTCATCCTATGTACAGATACTCCACTCTCTGCTCCTCCAGGGTTACCTTAGGTCTCTGTGCTGCCTCTCTGATTAATGCCCTCCTTGCCCTGTCCATGAGTTTTGGTGTGCGGCCGTCTCTTGGCAGGTTTGCTGTTGTGCCATGTTCTTTCCATTTGGTTATGATAGATTTAATGGTGCTCCTAGGGATCATCAAAGATTTGGATATTTTTTTATAACCTAACCCTGACTTGTACTTCTCAACACCATTGTCCCTTACTTGTTTGGAGAGTTCCTTGGTCTTCATGACAGTGTTTGGTTAATGGTGCCTCTTGCTTAGGTGTTGCAGCCTCTGGGGCCTTTTAAAAAGGTGTGTATATGTAATGACAGATCATGTGACACTTAGATTGCACACAGGTGGACATCATTTTACTAATTATGTGACTTCTGAAGGTAATTGGTTGCACCAGAGCTTTTTTATGGGCTTCATAACAAAGGGGGTGAATACATACGCACATGCCAATTATCAGTTTTTTTATTTCTGGAAAATAGTTTTATGTATATATTTTTCTAATTTTACTTCACTAACTTAGATTATTGTGTTCTGATCCATCACATATAATTCAGATTAAATAAAACATTTAACTAAAGGCTGTAATGTAACAAAATGGGTAAAAAGCCAAGGGGGTGAATACTTTTGCAAGGCACTGTATATCACAGTACATGTAGGCATTCATGGCTCCCTCAATGAACTGTAGCTCCCCAGTGCCGGAAGCACTCATGCAGCCCCAGACCATGACACTCCCACCACCATGCTTGACTGTAGGCAAGATACACTTATCTTTGTATTCCTCACCTGGTTGCTGCCACTCACGCTTGACACCATCTGAACTAAATAAGTTTATCTTGGTTTCATCAGACCACAGGACAGGACATTTGCACTGTTATACAAGCTGTACACTCACTACTTTACATTGTAGCAAAGTGTCATTTCTTCAGTGTTGTCACATGAAAAGATAGAATAAAATATTTATAAAAATGTGAGGGGTGTACCCCCAAAAAGGCTGCTTAGAATATACCCAGGTCTCTCAATATTGTACAGAGGTCCACCGTCCCACACACAACGACAATTCAGGCTCAGTCTAGGCTGCAGTGATGGCGAACTTTGGCACCCCAGATGTTTTGGAACTACATTTCCCATAATGCTCATGCATTCTGGAGTGCAGTGGAGCATCATGGGAAATGTAGTTCCAAAACATCTGGGGTGCCAAGATTCGCCATCACTGGTCTAGGGGATGTCTTTTTAGAAAAGCCTGCAGCTAAAGAAAAGAAAAAATAAGCGCAGGGCTACATGAAATGGGACCCTGTAGGCTGGGCCAGTGAGGGTTAAAATTATTTCCTGAAGTTAACTTGGGCTCACAGGGGATTAGTCAGAGCAGTGTGAGTGGGAGGCAGTGCAGAGAGGAGGTCAGAGGTGCAGACTTCCTGTCAGCACACGAGGATAGTAAAAGCTAGTGTGCGGATGTGCCTGCCCCTGCTCTCCTCTGCGGATCGATGGCTGAAGCTGGCAGGATGGCTGAAGCTGGCAGGATGGCTGAGCAACTAATGGTAGAGACTATCGGCATGGCATGGCTGCAGAGCCAGCTCGCAGTCATGCAGGGGACGGCCGCTGCGGTCCCCAGCGGGTCGCAGATGCGGCGTGCTCGGCGGGCAAGCAATCTCCAGGTGGTCTCCAAGAGTCATCCCGCTCGGAAGGTAAGCTGTCCAGCGAGGAGGAGGTCGTCGTCCCGAGGAGGTCGGCTGCGGTGTATTCTGGATTGACGGCTGTGTGACCACGTCCTGGATGGCCTGGTAAGTCAATGCCTAATGTTGATGCTTCTTTTCAGTCTTCTCCTGCCCCTGTGTCCGGGTCCACAGGTGGGACGGCCCCAGGGGAACATGTCCCTTCAGCATCAGGGAGTGAGGTCTCTCGCCCCCCCCTTGGCCGTCAGGTGTGGGGTCCATCACGTCTGGGGAAGCCACAGCCGTGCAGGACCTATTGGTGGGGCTACAGTTGTTGGTGCAGTGTTTTGATGCAGGCGCACCCGCGGTGTCGGCCTGGGTTTCGGATGAGGGTCAGGCAGGGGCCCCATCAGTAGTGGGTCAGGTACAGGGGACGGGGCAGGGGTTAGAAGTGGTGGTGTCACCAGGGGATTCGGTGGTTTAGGAGTCGAGCGCTCCTTCCCCTGCGGTTCCCGCAAAGGAGGTTGATAAGAATACTGAGCTGGTGCGGATGGCCGATTTGCCAAGTGCGAAGTGTACGTATGCTTTGAAGGGGGCTCATCTCAAAGCTGAGGTCAGGGAAAAGATCTGGAAAGGGGAGTATGTGGAGATCTTCACGTTGCTCCCCCTGGAAAGGGGTTAAACCAGAGGAATCAAAAAAGGAAAACGAGGAGAAGCCGAGGTATCGGTTGATTCCGCAAACGTCTAGTAATTGGTTGCAGGCATTCGCCATTTTGGCTGGTGTCATTGACGAAAAAGCACCGGAGAATTGCTCGCCAGTTTTTTACTATCTGGACTCCATTGGCGAGGCCCAGAGGGTGTACTGTGGTGTGGCTTGGCTGCGATATGATGAACAATTCCGTCAGCGTAAAGCAATACGCCCTTCCCTGCGTTGGAACTATAAGGACATTAGTTTGTGGATGAAACTAATGTCCTCTCCACGAGCCTCTACGGACTTGAACATTGGCTATTTGCCCGTTCATCGAAAACCGAACATTATAAGCCGTTCGCACCAAATTCGAGCGCCGCGTAATGGCCCATAATGTACTGCGGGAGCGCAGTGCATTGCTGTATGATGATTGGCCAGAGCATGCACCATGACCTGCATGCTTTGGCCAATCACATCGCCCTCAGCTAAGAGAGCCATAATTGGCCAAAGGCAGGGTGCCTTTTGCCAATCATGGCTCAGGGGGACTAAGTCCATGCCCCACACTATATAAGGCCGTCTGCACGTCGGCCTCGTGTAGTGTGTCGTTGGCGTGGACGGAGAGAGAGTGTCATTTAGAGCAGGCAGGCAGATTTTTCGGTTAGCTGCAGTGTATTTAGTACATATATAGTCAGTCTCGTATATACAGTGGGGACGGAAAGTATTCAGAGCCCCTTAAATTTTTCACTCTTTGTTATATTGCAGCCATTTGCTAAAATCGTTTAGGTTCATTGTTTTCCTCATTAATGTACACACAGCATCCCATATTGACAGAAAAACACAGAATTGTTGACATTTTTGCAGATTTATTAAAAAAGAAAAACTGAAATATCACATGGTCCTAAGTATTCAGACCCTTTGCTCAGTATTTAGTAGAAGCACCCTTTTGATCTAATACAGCCATGAGTCTTTCACACCTGGATTTGGGGATCCTCTGCCATTCCTCCTTGCAGATCCTCTCCAGTTCTGTCAGGTTGGATGGTAAACGTTGGTGGACAGCCATTTTTAGGTCTCTCCAGAGATGCTCAATTGGGTTTAAGTCAGGGCTCTGGCTGGGCCATTCAAGAACAGTCACAGAGTTGTTGTGAAGCCACTCCTTTATTATTTTAGCTGTGTGCTTAGGGTCATTGTCTTGTTGGAAGGTAAACCTTCCGCCCAGTCTGAAGTCCTGAGCACTCTGGAGAAGGTTTTTGTCCAGGATATCCCTTTACTTAGCCGCATTCATCTTTCCCTCGATTGCAACCAGTCGTCCTGTCCCTGCAGCTGAAAAACACCCCCACAGCATGATGCTGCCACCACCATGCTTCACTGTTGGGACTGTATTGGACAGGTGATGAGCAGTGCCTGGTTTTCTCCACACATACCGCTTAGAATTAAGGCCAAAAAGTTCTATCTTGGTCTCATCAGACCAGAGAATCTTATTTCTCACCATCTTGCAGTCCTTTAGGTGTTTTTTAGCAAACTCCATGCGGGGTTTCATGTGTCTTGCACTGAGGAGAGGCTTCTGTCGGGCCACTCTGCCATAAAGCCCCAACTGGTGGAGGGCTGCAGCTATGGTTGACTTTCTACAACTTTCTCCCATCTCCCGACTGCATCTCTGGAGCTCAGCCACAGTGATCTTTGGGTTCTTCTTTACCTCTCTCACCAAGGCTCTTCACCCCCGATAGCTCAGTTTGGCTGGACAGCCAGCTCTAGGAAGGGTTCTGGTCGCCCCAAATGTCTTCCATTTAAGGATTATGTAGGCCACTGTGCTCTTAGGAACCTTAAGTGCAGCAGAAATTTTTTAGTAACCTTGGCCAGATCTGTGCCTTGCACACAATTCTGTCTCTGAGCTCTTCAGGCAGTTCCTTTGACCTGGGAAGGATCATTTGGGAGTATGGGCCCACCCCAAACTCACCGAGGACAAAAAGGGCAAGTGGACTATTGCAGTACATATAGAGGAGATATGACTATAAAGTACAAATCATTAGTAAAATTTCACAATATTTATTTATACAAAAATAACAAAGAAGACAGCAAAAAACATATACATTAAAAAGGTTCAGATGATATTTCAACATGTTTCGCGGATTTACCACTTCATCAAGACAATACATCTGTAAATATAAAAATACACAGATAAGTACCATATAGGGGATTATACAAAATTATGGCCCGGGGAAAATGAAATGAGGTAATAAGACTACCTACCCGTGCCTTAGAAGGTGTGTAGCAGCAGGGCCGCCCGGCCAGGTCTTCCCCGGCGATTGGGAAGGGGATATATGACACAGGCTAGATTCTAAGTAAAATGGTATAGAAATAAGTACTCAGATGATCAACGTAAGTGTCAGTAATGTAGAGTGAGATAATAGAAGGACACCACGGCAGTGCTAGGAGGGACATGCCAGTGTGTGGGAAGATGTGTATTTTTATATTTACAGATGTATTGTCCTGATGAAGCGGTAAATCTGCGAAACATGTTGAAATATCATGTCATCTGAACCTTTTTAATGTATATGTTTTTTGCTGTCTTCTTTGTTATTTTTGTATAAATAAATATTGTGAAATTTTACTAATGATTTGTACTTTATAGTCATATCTCCTTTATATGTACCGCAATAGTCCACTTGCCCTTTTTGTCCTCGGTGAGTTTGGGGTGGAGCCCATACTCCCAAATGATCCTTCTCAACCTATTTGGATGATGGTACATTTTTATCGATATATATCTTATTTTTGTATTGTGAGGCCACATATTTTCTAGTTACTTTGACCTCATGATTCTCATTTGCTCTGACATGCACTGTGAGCTGTAAGGTCTTACGAGCCACAGGTGTGTGGCTTTCCTAATCAAGTCCAATCAGTATAATCAAACACAGCTGGACTCAAATGAAGGTGTAGAACCATCTTAAGGATGATCAGAAGAAATGGACAGCACCTGAGTTAAATATATGAGTGTCACAGCAAAGGGTCTGAATACTTAGGACCATGTGATATTTCAGTTTTTCTTTTTTAATAAATCTGCAAAAATGTCAACAACTCTGTGTTTTTCTGTCGATATGGGGTGCTGTGTGTACATTATTAAGGAAAAAAATTAACTTAAATGATTTTAGCAAATGGCTGCAATATAACAAAGAGTGAAAAATTTAAGGGGGTCTGAATACTTTCCGTTCCCACTGTATATATATATCCACTGTATCCAGTTTAGCTAGATCTGACTGCAGTCCGTTCCTGGTGTACTGTTTCTAATATACTTTTGGCAGGTAGGTGATTCAGTTAGCTGCAGTGTATTTAATATAAATATATATATATATATATATATATATATATACAGATAGTCTTGTGTATATATATATATATATATATATATATATATATATATATATATATATATATATATATCTACTGCATACTGCATACAGTTTAGCTATATCTCACTGCAGACCTTCCTGGTGTACTGTTTCTAATATACTTCATGCAGGCATGTGATTCAGTTAGCATATACACAATACATACAGTGCACCCATAGTTGCTATTAGACTTCTGGTGGTGTACACAATACCATGCACCCATAGTGCAGTTGCTACTACTTTTCTGGTGGTGTACACAATACAGTACAACCATAGTTGTTATTACACTTCTGTTGGTGTACACAGTACCGTGCACCCATAGTGCAGTTGCTACTACTTTTCTGGTGGTGTACATGTACACAAAACATACAGTGCACCCATAGTTGCTATTTGGCTTCTGGTGGTGTACACAATACCGTGCACCCATAGTGCAGTTGCTACTACTTTTCTGGTGGTGTACACAATACAGTACACCCATAGTTGTTATTACACGTCTGTTGGTGTGCACAGTACCGTGCACCCATAGTGCGGTTGCTACTACTTTTCTGGTGGTGTACACAGTACACAATAGAGTGTAGTGTGGTGTTGTAAAACAAAATCCCCATCATGTCCAGGAGGCCACCAAGGAGAGGCAGACGCTCACAGGCCACTAAAAGAGGGCAAGCAGGCTCTGTGTCTACAGTCCACAGTGCTGGCCATGGACATGGTGCATCTTCTGCAGGTGGCCGTGGGGCACGCTTGTCCTTTTTTTACTGCTGCTGGGACAGGGGCAGAAAAATTGGGCCTTTGGACCTATTTCATTTATATTTATTTATTTATATGTAGCGCCCCCTGAGTATACTGGGAACAAAGAGACACATCCCGATACCGGGAGCGGGCTTACATTCACCCCAGGGCTGAGTCCATGGCTATAATTCGAAGTGAGAACAAATATGGGCGCCAGTCACTTTAGTATTTTTCAATGCTTTAATGAAAAAACTTGAAAGAAGTAGTAGTAAAGAGGTTGAGGGGAGGTTGCAGATACCTTACAGTTACCCTACAGTCACTTACAGACTCTTCAGAATAAAGACAAACACGCAGCTTTATCTAGCGGAATCTTGTATAACTGAGTAGGTCTCTGCCACAGACCTAACAAACAGTATAATGTCTGGATAAGCCTCTCTCACAGGACTTAGCAGCCAGCGGATACCTGGATAAGTCTCTCTCACAGACTTAGCAGCCAGACAGTTAGTTACCTTGAAGCTTCTTCGCAGTACCAGAGCCTTTAAGCCAACCCAGCGGTACTGTAAGGGTAGTTTAAATGTAGAACAGCTTCTTCACAGTACCAGAACCTTTAAGCTGACCCAGCAGTACTGTGAGGATAGGTTAGAGATAGGTGCGTCCTCCAAGTAAGTTATCAGGCCCTTCTGAGAGACCAGCCTTCATCCTGGCTCTCTCCAGCAAGGGTCCTCCTCTGGATCTCCTCAGCTTGGCTCGGCTTCTTCCTAGCAGGCTAGACAGCCTAAGGACCACCTCTGCGGTAGTAGGCCCCAGACAGGCTTCTGGGCCTACTTGCACAGCTGCAGTGACGTAGCCTCCAGCCAGGAGGGCCACGAGGTAAGAACTGATCCCTAGCACATGGCATCTGTCCCATAAATACTCTCCCCCAGAATTCACAGCAGCAAAAACCTCCCACTGGGCTATTTCTGAAATAAGAATATTCATTAAAGTTTCACTAAGTTGTTATTCGCACACTGTTCCATGGTACTAGTGACACCTACTGGCAACAGTGGGAACTGCACAATCAAGTCAATTCCAGAACAGATCCAGTAAACTATATACATTGAATCTGAGCTGGTTACAGCTCAGCCAAAAACTAAATTTACTTGCGAGCGCCTGGTCAAAAGGAGCAGGGCGCTACATATATGTATATATTTTATATATAACTTATATTTAATTTATTTATATTTAATGAATATATTTAATTTAGCTTTTATCTATGTAGGGCGGAACATATTATCTTCACAGAAATCTCTGGTAGACCAGACAAGTCGGTGCCTAGGCTTGTGTATACAAACAATGGGATCCAAACCTCATTGTTTTACACATACTTCAAAGGATTCCATGGTGGGATATGCAATGAAGGGAGGCCAACCCGTAATCAATACTTAACTTCCCGGGAAAATTCAAGTTAAGCTCCTGCTCAGAATAGTTACAAGGAATTACATTAAAGGGGGCTGACCTATGTAAAGTATAGTGATTGGGGATGTAGCCAGTCCTTAACCAGGAATAGGGAAGCTCACCAATCAGAGCCACGCTATGCCAACCATTGAGGCATCAGCATGTAATGATATATACAGACTAGATGGGAGGGAAACATACACTTTTATGGCAGAGCAACCATCTGAATGGAACCTTGTGCAAAGGTTAATTATGGGAAAGGTCTGCATTTTACTTGTAACTAAATATGTTTGCAGATTAATGTTTTCAGGAATATTCTCTGTATTCCTTCATGTAATTCTCTAATTTTAACCTAATATTTTCTTCCTAGGTGTAGACTATAGATAGATGGTTGTGTATTAGATATAGTATACGCGAAAAAGACTGCATGGGAGGTCGTCATATGTCTGGTCAAGCATGTGGTGCCCAAGCGGCTGCTGTTGTGGCCACGCTTGATCTGCTTCAGACATAGGTTGCAAACAGCAATGGTGCGATCTGCTGCACACATGTCCAAAAAGGCCCAAAGCAGAGTCAGTGACCTCATCATCCCCTCCCTCCTCGTCACTGGAGCAAACTTGGCACTATGCTGCAGCTGGGGGAACATGACTGCCAGTTTCTTGTCCTTCTTTGGCACCCCCTCTCTCTAGGCTCACGTTACTCCCTTCCTCAACCTGGGAACCAACATTGGAGCCTTCAAATCTCTGTGCATCCTCCAGCAGCATGTACCTGACACTGTGGTCGAATAGTTCGGGGGACTCCTCCATGCATGATGGTTGGGCTACGGAAGGAGTGACTGTGGACAAGAAGCCGGTGGAATAGGCCTCTTTGGCAGCTGCATAGGAAGAAAAACTACTCTGAGCCTGGGTGACAGAGGATGAGGAGGACGGCTTTGTTATCCACTCCACCAACTCTTCTTCATGTTCTGGCTCAATAACACGGCCAGCAGCAGAAAAAAAGGACAAGTGTTCCCCACGGCCACCGGCAGAGGATGCACCTAGTCCATGACCAGCACTGTTGACTGTAGACACAGAGCCTGCTTGCCCTCTTTTAGTGGCCTGTGAGCGTCTGCCTCTCCTTGGTGGCCTTCTGGACATGATGTATATTTTGTTTTGCAACACCGCACCACACTATATTGTGTACTGTACACCACCAGAAAAGTAGTAGCAACTGCACTATGGCTGCACTGTATTGTAATTACACTTTTTGATCTAATATTTCACAGCAGGGCCCGTTCCTGTGCTCAACAAGAGTATCTGTGGGGCTTTACAGTGTTGTGCCACCACCGCCTAAGGCCCAATTTTTCTGCCCCTGTTTAACAGGGGCACGTAATTACAATTCTTGATATAATATTTTGCAGGGCCCGTTCCAGCGCCCACCAAGAGTAACTGTGAGGGCTTACAGTGTTCTGGTACCACCAACACCTAAGGTCCAATTTTCCGCAGAGTGTATAGGGCAGGCCGTATAGTATATACAGGCGGTCCCCTATTTTCCCCTATTTTCAAACATCAGACTTACAAACGACTCCTACTTACAGGAAGTGAGAGGAAATCTACCCCTATGAAGGGAAATTCTCTCCTGTAAAATTTAATAGGGGAAAAAGGTATCTCCACTGATGCTTTATCACCAATCCGTGTTTCCCTAATAACCCAAAATTTTCTACATCCAATTGTCATTGGGACAGAAAGTGAGTTGAAATCTTCTGAACAGGGGCACAGACAGCAAAAAAAGTTACAGGGGTGATAACCCTGCCCTATATTATCCAAAAAGCTTAAAACTAGATTTTTGGGCTGGATCTACACTTAAAAAATGTACCTGTTCCAAATTACAAACAGATTCAACTTAACAATAAGGATGAGCTCCGGCGTGTTCGCACAGCCCACATGCAGAGCCCGCCAGGAAGTCGGCACTGCGCTGCGCTAATCACAGGTAGTGAAATATTGTCCCAATGCGTGGCTGCAGAGATCGGGAAATGTCTCACTGCCTGTGATTAGCGCAGCGCAGTGCTGACTTCCTGGCGGGCTCTGCACGTGGGCTGTGCGAACACGCCGGAGCTCATCCTTACTTAACAACAACAAACCTACAGTCCCTATCTTGTTTGTAACCCGGGGACCGCCTGTATACTGATGTTCAGAGTATATAGGGCCTGGGGACCCCACGTCTTTTTTTTTTTTATTTGGGTGCGGAGTTCCCCTTAATATCCATACCAGACCCAAAGGGCCCGGTAATGGGCTGGGGGGGGGGGGGGGACAACATTACATTACAGCCACAAGCAGTTTTATATGACTTTTTTTCCTTTAGAAATGTCATTTTGTGCAGGGACTATAAACACGGGAAAAATGCTCCACTTTACAGGCATACTATAGACACCCCCCAGGCACGATATTTAAAGGAATATTACACTTTTATTGTTTCACTTTAACCATTGGCATGGCTTTCTGGTTCAAAATGCGAGGCATGCCTGATTTTACCAAGGACTTTTTGGTAAAACAGGCATTGAGAGGTTATAGAAGGGGCTCTCGGCGGCCGGACGGCCGCTGGCCTGTCACTTTTGATATTTTGCATGCTTTGTTTCTACAGACAGCTACAGTTTGTTCATCGAAGTTTGAGACAGTACTATTCCGGGCGGCATTTGGGTTGGCATTTTATGGAGGGGAACTGGTCAGCCCTTCCAAGGTGGCACACGGGGGCTTGTCGGCGGACGATGTCCATTGTGACGACTCGGTGGTCAGGCTTTTCATCTGCCGTTCAAAGACAGGTCAGGCCAGCAGGGGGGCTCACATTGAGTTGCGCCAAATACAGAGTTCCTTCACATGCCCTGTGAAGACGGTGATGGCTTACTTACGGCTTCGCCCAGCAGTGGCTGGTTCTTTTCTGATCCATTCTGATGGTTTGGGTTTATCTAAGTTTCAATTTATTTCGATACTGTGGCGCTGCCTTTCGGCTGCCGGTGTCAAGGCCTGTAATTTTTCATCGCATTCACTTAGGATTGGGGCAGCCACTGAGGCTGCCCGGTGGGGTCTTGACAGCGCGGTAGTTAAGCGTATTGGTAGGTGGGAATCTGACAGATTCAAAATTTACGTCCATTCCCATTTGATTTAATACGGGTTGGTTGGTTTGAAAAAAAAAAAAGGGAAGGTGGGGGTTATGTGTCTCCTTTTTTGTTTTGTGTTTATTTCCATGATCTGTTGAGTAGTAGTGGTTGTAAGATGGTGATGGGTGTGTGTGCTATGTTTCACTTTTTCTTTCAGATCATACTTGCCTCGTTTGGATCCTCGGACATTCTTTTGTTCACTGGGGGGCAAAGAGGGCTGATGACAGGCCTAATGGCTGACAATTGGGTTTCCCATGAACAGAAGTCAGCACCCGGTGGATTGGAATTCCGGGGATGTTATGGAGCAGGGTTGTGCTGGGCATTAACAGGATCTCCAGATGGGATAGGCCCCCGGATTTATTGGTCATACATGCAGGGAGTAATGACCTGGGGGTTAGATCCACTAGGCACCTGATACGGGACATAAAATTTTATGTGCTGCGACTGCAAGCGGCTTTCCCATACATGATAGTGGTATGGTCAGAGATGGTGGCCCGCACCACCTGGCATCTTGCCTGGTTGGTGGCTAAGATTAACAGGGCCCGAGTTAAGGCCAATAAGGAGGTTGGGAGGATCATTGCCAGGAATGAGGGTCTTGTGGTCAGGCATAAGGAGCTTGAGTTCGAGACATGAAGATATCTCCATGGGGATGGAGTTCACCTTAATGAGGTGGGTACGGATCTGTGGTCCTTAGGTTTACAGTAGGGAATACAGTGAGCAGTTCGTTGTTGGCAGGGCACAAAGGTGTGAGGCTTCACACTTTGCGCTGTGGCAGTTGGGTCTTTGGAGGCACTTGGAAGTAAATTGATGGAATTAAAGGTTTGGGACACATCTGAGGTATGGGTCCCCGGTGAATGCCAGTTATGTGGTTAACTGGGAGTTTATGGTTATCTGCTGAAGGTGGTTTGTCCCCGAGTCGGATGCAAAGCGACAGGGACCATAAATGGTTAAGCAGATATAAGGTAAAGAGTTGGATATGTAGTGCCTCCAAGGATCAGGAACCAAAAAGTTTATGCTTTGTTTTGGTTTATACTGTTAATTATTTTATTTAATAAAGGGGCCGTAAACGGCAAGTTTTATCCCAACCTTTGGTGTCAGACTATTTTTAGTAGCAATAATAAGGGGCTACAATATGGGTCAAAAGTTATGGGTATTAGAGGTAAAATATAAGACAGTATACATAGGGGGTTACCTTTTCAAGAAAAGCCTGCCGCAAAAGAAAAGAAGAAATAAGCACAGGGCTACATGAAATGGGACCCTGTAGGCTGGGCCAGTGAGGGTTAAGTTATTTCCTGAAGTTAACTTGAGCTCACAGGGGATTGGTCAGAGCAGTGTGAGGGGGAGGCAGTGCAGAGAGGAGGTCAGAGGTGTAGACTTCCTGTCAGCACACGAGGATAGGAAAAGCTCCCGCCCGCCCTAATTATTTGAGATTAGTTGCATGGGGAATTGATAATGTTGGTTTGTTTTCTGTGTTTGTTGTTTTCCTTTTGTGTTTTATTTTCTCTTAGGAAGGTGGCTGGGTCTTTGGAGGCATTTGGAAGTAAAATGATGGAATTAAAGGTTTGGGACACATCTGAGGTATGGGTCCCCGGTGAATGCTACTTACGTGGTTAACTGGTAGTTTATGGTTGGACACTGGCTAGGAAGGGGTTAACATCAGGGGAGATCAGGCAAATGGACGGGAGGAGGAGGAGCCGGATGTGGGTGAGGACGGATCGCTAGAGACGTGAGGCTGCAGCTCGGCGTCCCTCCAGCCGTGATGCAGACGAAGCGCTCACGGAGCGAACGCTAGCCTCCCCCCCCCCCTCGCCTCGGCGTATTGCGCGGTGTACGCGGTCGTTATCCCCCTGTCACCCCCTCTCCCTCAGCTTTCTCCCCAGCTCCCGAGATTGAAGGCAGAGAGGAGGGCGGTGGAGGCGGTGTCTCAGTGTCTCAGTGCTGCGGCTCTCGGAAGCAGCAAAAGTATCAACAGAAGATCACAGCTGAGCCTGGGGCCGGGTATGCCGCTTCACCCCCCCTCCTGGAGATAAAGTATTCAGCTTACAGGAAGCGATTTCCATCAGAGGTGGTAAATCATTGGGAAAGCTGCTGCAGTGTATGTAACAGGAATCGAAGATTGCAACAGACAAGCAAGTAAGTGGGAATCTTAGCACTGCGGGAAGCTCCAGGAGGTTTGAGGAGCCAGGAAGGGTAAGATTCTACAAATCGCTAAACCCATGAGGAGGGTAAGTAACCTCCATAATGTGATTTACAGCTGATTGGATATCTGTATCTTCTCATCTTTGAAAGGACCGGCGCCTCAAATCATGTTTTATATGTAATACCATGTATCTTAAAGCGATTGAAACCATTCCACAAAAATTACCTAGTAAATGCTAATCATCTGGTCTAAATTGGGACATAACTGAAAGAGGGGCAGATTGGAAGGTTGGGGGGAGTTAAGGATAAACTCATAAAGATATCGGTGCCCCCCAGTGCACCCCACATTGGATCATATCCGGGACTATATTTGGGGGTGGAATAGTGGCTTGCATCCCCGAGTTTGCGATTATATCTCCCTATTCCTCTTTTGAGACCGTCTCAAATGTAAAGCATAACCAGTAGTAGCAGTTGCCCCTTAAGATTGGAACCCCAGGAAGAAGTACCAAAGCAGTACAAAGTAGTACAAACGGGAAGAAACCTCCTGAGAGGCAGCGAATACACTCTAGAGCGTTTAGGGAGGAACCACGTAAACAATCAATAAGAAATCAGCTACATAGCTAACATCATTTTGGGGCAACCCCGGGGGACTCCCTTACCCTCAGGGCCAGTATATCCCATCGGTCTACCCCTTAGGGAATAGAAGAAACAGGGAAATGAGGGGCAAGTCAACCAGAGGGAATGCGGCAATCCCACCCCGGACTAGCTCAAGCCCAGGTACAATAAGGAGATACATGACGAATGATGGTAGCAAAGAAAGTCCGAGTGAATCAACAGGGGCTACAGGGGCTACAGCGGCAACAGTGGCGACAGGCACAAAAAAGACACCGGAGCGTGCAGGTAAAACGGCAACAAGAAGACAAATGGCTGATGGGGACACAAGACTCATAGGTCAAGACATAGAAGAGGAACCATCAGGCGAACCCCTGCAGGGCAGAATGTTTCCCACGAAGGAAGAAATAGCAGAGATGTTCGCTAGGCTGGAGGCCTCAATTAAGGGGGAGATCAATATAGTTCACGACAATATGAGCCATCTACTGAAAAGAGTGGAAGAGGCGGAATCCATTGTGGGAACACAGGGAACCGAAATTCAAAAAATGAAACACCAAATGAAAGCAATGCAGGCCGAATTTAGAAATATCAAATACAGATTGGAGGACCAAGAAAATCGCAACAGAAGAAAGAACCTCCGGATTAGAGGTCTCCCGGAACCACAAGATGGAATAGAAAACCTCCCGCTTAAAATGGAAGAAATTTTTAATGAGTTGATGAACCCAATGGAAGTCGGCCGAAAGTTGAAAGTGGACAGGGTGCACAGATTAAGGAAACCATCTGATGTTAGGGGAAACCCACCACGAGATGTCATTGTGCGATTCCACAATTTTGCGGACAAAGAACAAATAACCTCCAACTTAAAGAGAAACCTCCAGGCTAAATATAAAGATACGAACCTACAAATCTTCCAAGACCTCACAGCAGAGACTCTTAATAGGAGAAGAATCCAGAAACCCCTCCTGGCAACTTTGAAAGCGCATGGAGTCCAATACTCCTGGGGCTTTCCAGCCTGCCTGATCGGACGCAAAGAAGGCCGAAAAGCCTTGCTAAGATTCCCTGAAGAAACACAAAAATTTTGTGAACACTTAGAAATTCCCCTGGTGGACATTCCGGGGTGGTGGGAGAAAAATACCAACCACGACCCAATAGGGGAAATACCTACTTGGAGACCTGTTTGAAATCTGTAGTATATCCGCAAAAAAAAAAAAAAAAAAAAAAAGCATTAGGAAAAAGGGAGAAAGAAGTAGGAATATGGTAAAACAGATGCCTGTGTATAGATGTACAAATAGGCTACCCAGCGATGATAAAGTAGATCGTGGGGTCGGCGGGGATGGCGGAGGGGAGGTGACGGGGACGGGAGGGGGAGAGGTATGAGGAAGGGAAACACGCAAAACTTATTACTTGGTCAAAAAAGAGAGGTACATAAACAGCAATAAGCCCGGCAGACACCTGGCAAGGATCCTAAAAAAGAAGAAAACAAGCAACTACATTGAAAGAATCAGGAACAGTGCAGGGGAAATCAAATACAAAACGCAAGATATAGCCAAAACTTTTCAAAAGTTCTATGAGGCATTGTATGCAATAAAAGCGAGTGGCACCCAAGAACAGGTCAAACATAGGCAGGAAGCCAGTAAAATGTTTCTAAAAGAGGCAAACCTAAAAAAAATCACGGAAGAGGATAGTAACATTCTGGATGCTCCCGTGACCCTTCAGGAGGTCAGGAGAGCCATCCAGGATATCCCTAATGGGAAAAGCCCAGGACCCGATGGGCTGTCGGCCCTCTACTATAAAAAGTTGCAAGAACCCCTACTCCCAATACTCTGCTCTTACATCAACGGGATTGGGGAAAATTGGGAGATAAGAAAGGAAGCATTAGAAGCGAACATAGTGGTTATAAAGAAGGAAGGGAAGGACGGTACTACATGCTCTGGTTATAGACCCATCTCCCTTCTGAACATAGATATAAAGATCTATGCAAAGATCCTTGCAGACAGACTGAAAAGGGTTATAACAGAAGTGATCCTCACTGACCAAGTGGGATTTGTACCAGGGAGGGAAGGGAAAGACAACGGCATAAAAACGTTAATGGTAACTCAGATAATGAGGGACAGGGGAGCCCCAGGTCTACTCCTGTCGATTGATGCTGAAAAAGCATTCGACAGGGTAGACTGGGGCTTCATGTGGAACACTCTGGAGGAATTGGGGATTGGTTACAAAATGATTAAAAAGATCAGGGCCCTATATACTTATCCCACGGCTAGAGTTAAAATCAATGGTATTCTGTCTGAGGCCATTGAGTTGAAAAATGGCACCAGACAGGGGTGCCCACTTTCCCCGCTGCTGTTTGTGCTGACTCTGGAACCGCTGTTAGCTACGATCAGACACAGCCCGGACATCAGCGGTATTAAAATCGGGGAAGACGAATACAAAATAGCAGCCTTCGCAGACGACGTCTTGCTATATGTCACCTGTCCAAGGATCACTCTCCCCAACATTCTAGCGACCCTCAGAAACTATGGGCGGCTTTCAAACTTCCGAGTAAACGCGACTAAGTCGGAAGTATTGGAAGTCGTAGAAGAAAAAGGGGGGGATAAGGCCTATCAAAAGAGCATACCTTTTAAATGGGGGGTAAAGGAATTGAGCTATCTGGGAGTAAAAATAACATCATCAAAGGAAGAAATGTTTCAAGCTAATTTTATGACTCTCCTCAATGAGACTAGAACAGAGTTAAATAGTGTCCCGCGGAATAGACTATCATGGGGCGGGAGAATAAATCTACTTAAAATGTCGATTTTGCCCAAAATCACATACAAAATTCAAATGCTACCACTGGCAATCACTCAGAGTTTTCTGAACAAAATGCACACACTTTTTTTAAAATTTATATGGAGAGGGAAGAAGCCACGGGTAAATTACGCACAACTAGCGAGCAGTAAGAAGAAGGGGGGTTGGGGAGCACCTGACATCAAAAAATACTACACAGCTATAATTTTATCACGTATACCAGACTGGATCAATAATAACAAGAATAAACAATGGGTGAAAATAGAGAATTCAAGGAGCGGGGTAGACCTGGGGAAACATATTTGGATACCACCACACGTCAGAAAACTAAACACAAAAACATTTGATATTACGACACACGTTCTAAACACTTGGGATAAAATTCACACTAGAGAGAGGTGGAAATATAACTCGCCGCTAATCCCACTTAAGGGCACAGATTACTTCCCACCGGGGAGGGAAGAGGTGGCTGGAAGATGGATCCTGAGCGAAGAGGTCCAACTTAAGGATGTTACCAGCCAGGGGACATTATGTGATTATCAGGATCTTAAAGCAAGAGAAACCCGGTTGGTGATGGACCGTTGGAAATATAGGCAGCTCAAACACTTTGTGGAGTCACTCCCGCAGCCAATCAGATCAATAGAAGATCTCTACCCCTTGGAGAAAGCACTTATAAAAAAATGCAGGAGGGGAGGAATGTCAAGGATATACAGAAGCCTGATAAAAATGGGAGAGACAGATCGACCAAGATTTCTCGGGAAATGGGAGGAGGAATTAGGAAATAAGATTAGTAACAATGAGGCGAGGAGAATTCTGAGTAGAGGAAATGGCATGTCAGTAAACTATAAGATTGCGGAAATGAACTATAGAGTAATGGCCAGAATGTATATCACCCCGGACAAAAAATGCAGGATGAGACCTCGCAGTTCTGCTGGAGAGGGTGTGGGGAAGTTGGGACAGCTGTGCATATCTGGTGGTCGTGCCCAGAAATAAGAAAATTCTGGGAGGAGGTGCGAGGGATCACACACTTGATAACCAATAAGAAAATCCCGGACGACCCCTGGGTATGCCTACACCACGGTAGCAATATACCATCTAAAAACTACCGGAAAAGCCTAACACCACACCTCCTCAATGCGGCCAAGAGTCTCATCCCTAGACACTGGCGTGATAGTATGAGACCCTCAAAGCGGGAGTGGCTCGACAAAATGGATGAAATCTATTATATGGAATATCTGAGGTATAGCGAAGGGTTGGAGATGGAAGAGTATGAGGAGATATGGAGAGATTGGGTCAAATTTAAGGCCTCTAGCCATGCAGCTGAGGCGTGGGAGGACAAAGCAGAAAACTCACCCCAAATTAAGCATCTAATTCAAGATCGAAACTATCTTACTTCAACATGCTATAGAAATACTAGAAATAGTAGGAAGGGACTATCATCAGTTCGAGGTTGCGTTGGGGCTCTCTCTCTCTCAAATGGGGAGGGATTTGGGAAGGGAGGGGGATAGGGGGGAGGGTATATAGAAATAAGATACGGAATTAAATAATGAAGGCAAAAGGCAATCATACGCATAGAGTATACATGGAATATCAAGAGTATTCGCAATTTGAAAACAGCCACAAGGATGTGAAAGTATTGAGGGATAAGTTTGACTGAAAAGTTGAAATAATATATCCTCATGAAAAGTACTTAGCTGATGTGGCGGGGAAAAAAAAAAAAAACTGGTAGTTTATGGTTGTCTGCTGAAGGTCGTTCGTCCCGGAGTCAGATGCAAAGCATCATGGACCATAAATGGTTAAGCAGATATAAGGTAAAGAGATGGATATGTAGTGCCTCCAAGGATCGGCAACCAAAAAGTTTATGCTTTGTTTTGGTTTATTGTTTGGTTTAATAATAGTAAACGGCCAGTTTTATCTCAACCTTTGGTGTCAGACTATTTTTAGTAGCAATAATAAGGGGCTACAATATGGGTCAAAGGTTATGGGTATTAGAGGTAAAATATAAGACAGTATACATAGGGGTTACCTTTTCATGTATTTATAGCTGAAGATAACAAAAGAGGGGTTTAAGGTCACAGGATACTCCAAAACAATCAATAGAAATAATGGGAGGACAAACTTCTCACTTATTTTCTAACAGCAGCTTTTCCCGGCGGTAACAAGGAATGGCCAGTTTATTCAGAACCCTGCAGCAGCAGTCCATAAAGCAACTTCTGCACTTGTACAACTAATAGTCTACAGCAAGGTCTTTACTTAGTGTCCCAGGAGCTGTCTGCTATTACTCAGCTTCCACAGAGAGATCTTCAGTGAGGGAGATAATTCTTCAGTGAGGGAGATAATCCTTATTCAGACTAGGACTTCAAGAAAGTGCCCTCCAGCAAATATATTTCTTTGGTAATGTTCTCTAGGTCCTCAGCCCAGCAGCTGCTGGGGCCCAGACTGCAATTATTTGTCTCAGTAAAGCTGCCTCCAGGTGCAGCAGCCCCAGGAGAGACTTACGCATAGGTGGCGCTGAAAGGCGGCACAGGTGGGCACTGATAGGCGGTACGGATGGGCACTGATAGGTGGCACAGATGGGCACTGACAGGTGGCACGGATGGGCATGGATGGGCACTGATAGGTGGCACTGATGTACACTAATAGATGGTACTGATGGATGCCAGTCAGTGCCAAACAATAATTCCTGCCAATCAGTGATGCCCATTGTGGGCACTGATTGGCATCTATTGTGGGCACTGATTGGCATCCCTGATGGTCTAGGGTGGCATACCTGGTGGTGGCATCCCTGGTGGTCCTTGTGGTGTCCCTGGTGGTCCAGTGTGACCATCCTCCGGGGCTGCACTGATAATTAATCAGCACAGACCCCCTGTCAAAGAAGCAGCCGATTGGTCCTTCTCTACTCATGTCTGACAGACGCGAGTGAGAAAAAGCCGATCAACGGCTCTTTCTCTTTACATCGTGATCAGCCGTGATTGGACACAGCTGATCATGTGGTAAAGAGTCTCTGTCAGAGACTCTTTACCTAGATCGGAGTTGCAGTGTGTCAGACTGACACACCACAACAACGATCGCCACAATGCGTGCCCCCAGGGGCACGCAGCGGCTTGATATCCTGGCAACGTCATAGGACGTCCGGTTAGGGTATCAAAACCACTTTTCCACCGTCATTTTGCTATATGGGGGGCGGCAAGTGGTTAAACAAACTCTTCTCATCTTTTTATGGGGGTGGAGAATCCCAGGTACAAATTAACTACTCTGATGCGCCCTTGTGAGCAGGGAGGACTAGTTTTCCCGGATCTATATAGATACTTTTTAGCCACTCAGTTGGTTACGGCTGCATGGTGGCTGAATCCTGATATATATAACTCCTCTACACGATTGGAAGTGGCAGTAGTAGGCTCTGTGGATGCCCTGAAGGCTCTTTTATTTAGGGGCCGTAGGCCACCATATCAGTTGACCCCTTTAATGCTTATCACTATCCGAGCTTGGGAGGCTGGTCTTAGATCATTACCCTAAGGGTGCTTTTTCTCCAAGTGCTCTTTTATGGTTTAAGCCTACTCTTCCTCATTTTTTTTAAGCACCAGAGCCTATTGCATGGACAAAGTATAATATTAAATTACTTTCTCAAGTGATTACTGATCGGGAAACTATCTATCTTCTCTAAACTTACTCTGACTTTTAATGTCCCAAGCTCCCATTTATATAGATATTTATAGCTTCTTCATACCTTTCATGCACAGTTTCCACAGGATAGTTTAACGATTAGACAATCAACTTTAGAACTAGTGCTTAGGTCTGAGTGTCTGGATAAGCCCACCACGAGATTGTATTCTCATCTTATATTAATTTCTGCCCTGCCATTAGAGGCTCTTATGCTGCGTACACACTACCGGTTTTGCCATCGGAATACACTCCGAAGGTTTCTCCGACGGAACTCCGGCGGAATTCCGCTCAAGCCAAAGTCCGACCATCCAGAATGCGGTGACGTACAACACGTACGACGAGACTAGAAAAAGGGAGTGCAATAGCCAGTAGCCAATAGCTTCCGCCTGGTACTTGCTTCAGAGCATGCGTCATTTTTGGTCCGTCGGAACAGCATACAGACGAGCGGTTTTCACGATAGGAATTGGTTGCGTTGAAAATATTTAGAACATGTTCCATTTCTAGGTTCATCAGAATTTTCAAAAAAAAAGTCAGATGAGGCCTACACACGATTGGAATAGACGATGAAAAGCTTCCGTCTGACTTTTTCTGTCGGACATTCCGCTCGTGTGTACGCGGCATTAGAGCTAGGTGGGTGCGAGAATACCAGATTTAGATATGGAGGATTGGAGGGGTGTGTGGGATTTCCCTCTGCGATCTTTGATATCCTTGAGCGATTGTATGATTCAATATAAATTGGTATGTAGAACATATTTTTATGCCACATAGACTTAAAAAGATAAATCCTGTGTGTTCTTCAGAGAGTTGGCAATGTGGTGCGAATCAGGGGGATTTTACACATATTTTCTGGACTTGTACATATATAGCTATCTTTTGGGTGGAAGTGGTGGATTTATTGAACTCTTTCACTTCTGTTCCCTTACCGGTTTCAATGTCTATCTGTCTACTGGGCCTGGTAGAGACTATTCTTCCCACAGTGTTTGAGCGAGTGTTTGTTAATATAACATTATTTTACGCAAGGATAGCTATTGCACTGCATTGGAAGAAACCTTGATCCCCTACGCTCTCATATTGGAAGCAATTGGTAAAAAATAATCTTCCATTGTATAGAGATACTTACATGAATAGGGGCTGTCCTAGTAAGTATGTTAAAGTGTGGGCAAAGTGGCTGAACAAACCCTATACAGCATCGAATGCCCATGGGGGCCATTGTTTATAATAGGTGTGCTCCCATATGATAAATGTTTGGGGTCATTGGGGAAAGAAGGAACTAATGTTTACTTTAAAAATCTTTTGCCCTCCCCCCCCTTTGGATTAACAATTGTTATACTGGATTTTGAAATAGTATTATTACATTTTTGATTCAGTGTGTATGATGTCTTGTGTTTTGTTTTGTTTGTCTGTTAAGAAATGTAATAAAAAAAGATTTAATTAAAAAAAAAAATAATAAAGAATCGCCCTGCCTTATACTCTAGAAACTTCTTTCAGAGGCAGGTGGGGGTAATCTAATACTCTAATCAGAAACCCTGAACAGATAAAAATAATCAATCACAGTTCCACTCACTACAGTGAAGCCAAAACCGAAATTAAAAATAGCAGCCTAACTTGAGGAGGGGGCCACATAAAATAAACACAATATTGGATTATGGAGTTTTTAATTTTTGAACCTACAATACCTGTTTAGTGCTAACTATGAATATTATAATAGGTTTTAAAAGGATATTTGTGTATTTTAACAATTTATAATAAATAATAATTAGAAAAAAAATGCTAATAATGATAATAATAACAACAATAATAATGATTAGAAAAAA
The DNA here is from genome assembly GCF_042186555.1 of Aquarana catesbeiana. Lineage (NCBI taxonomy): Eukaryota > Metazoa > Chordata > Amphibia > Anura > Ranidae > Aquarana > Aquarana catesbeiana. The sequence continues at coordinate 57,965,389 of NC_133331.1, read as the reverse complement.
TAATACATTTTGAGAGAAAATATAAAATAGCAAACAATAATTATTAGAGATAATAACCACCACCACCACAACAATATTAATTATTATTACGAAATAATTAAAACAAACATTATATGACATTTATAAAAACAATATAGCAAATAAAAGCATTACAGTAATAATTATAATACATAATTAAGAAAAAAAACATGAGCTAGGATTTTTTTAAAACAATATAACAAATAAAAAACGTATTGCTTTTGATAATTACCTCTGCTCTTGAACAAAATTTTACCTAATTATTTTTCTTTAGCTGCTGCTACAGGGGAAAATAATGAAATTTATAGGAAATGCTGTGCCAAATAACCCAGCGTGACTCGCTCTTGGCGAACACTACCCCTTTTATTCTGCCAGTCTTTAATTGCAAGCATATTATTATAATTAAACATTTATTTTGGAGGGTTAATGAAGTTGAAGCAATTTGATGATGACTACGGAACCTTATGTAACAATCTAATTTGTCTCAACTAATAACGCGTTCACATGGACCCGCTCAGCACACAGAGTCTTTTGCGATGTGATTTTTTTTTATATATTTTTTTTATGTTGGGTCTGTTCACTTTTAAACAATTTCTGTGAATAAGCGGTTAGGTAATTGTCAGGTTGTGAGAGGCGTATGCAAGGAGCACTTTGTCGTTGTGCGGCAGAACATTTTGGCAGAAACATTTCTGCATGTAAGATAACAACTGAGAAGGTTTTAAAATAATGGGCCAGAGTTGAACAGTAATTTTTGTGAAGTAATTGTAAAGTAATTTAAAAACAAAGAAAAGTCGGTAATCCCAATAATTTTAACACTACATTGGAATTCTTCTCTCATTGTATGTAATAATATTGGATGATGGAACAACCGTTCGCTAGTTAGAGATGCTGGCTGCACTTCCCGAGGCAAAAAAGAATAATAAAAAACTCTAGGACAAGATTGTTTCTATAACTTACATTTATTTTAAAAACGCACAACGTTTCTTGAAACTTCTATTTGTGCCCTGCTATTCTACCATAAAGGCTTCTTCTCATTAAGTGTTTTAATGTATATTTTGTACTTATTATTATGTGCAGGATAAAAAAATAATCTTGGAATTTTAGTAATTAGGAAATGCTGCATATAAATACCCTCACCGGCCACTTTATTAGGTACACTTGTTCAATTGCTTGGTAATAGGGATGGGCGAATGGTTCTGCCCAAGCATAGGTTTGGGCCGAACTTTTGTTGTTCGGTCGTTCGGCAAACAGCCGAACAAACGGGTCATTTGACTACCTCCCTGAACCGACCAAAATGCATTGCGGTGCTCCACAGTGCATTGCAAGCCCTGATTGGCTGAAGCAGTGAAAGCTTTAGCCAATCAGGGCACAGAGCACTGTCAGAGTCATGATTGGACACTGCCATCATGACTTTATCCAATCATGGCTCATTCCCATATCGTTTTGTGCGTTACTGCCAGTTAAACGCCATTTACTTCTGTGTGCATTACTGCTAGTTTAACTCCATATAGTTTTGTGTGCGTTACTGCCAGTTTAATGCCATATAGTTCTGTGTGCGTTACTGCCAATTTAACGCCATATCATTTTGTGTGCGTTACTGCCAGTTTAAAGCCATTTACTTCTGTGTGCGTTACTGCCAGTTTAACACCATATAGTTTTGTGTGCGTTACTGCCAGTTTAACGCCATATAGTTCTGTGTGCGTTACTGCCAGTTTAACACCATATAGTTTTCAGTTCGTTACTGCCAGTTTAACACTGTATCCTTTTGTGTGCGTTACGGCCAGTTTAACGCCATTTACTTCTGTGTGCATTACTGACAGATTAACGCCATATAGTTCTGTGTGTGTTACTGCCAGTTTAACACCATATAGTTCTGTGTGCGTTACTGCCAGTTTAACGCCATATCGTTTTGTGTGCATTACTGCCAATTTAACGCCATATCATTTTGTGTGCGTTACTGCCAGTTTAATGATTTACTTCTGTGTGCGTTATTGCCAGTTTAACGCCATATCATTTTGTGTGCGTTACTGCCAGTTTAACGCCATATAGTTCTGTGTGCGTTACTGCCAGTTTAACGCCATTTACTTCTGTGTGTGTTACTGCCAGTTTAATGCCATATAGTTTTGTGTGTGTTACTGCCAGTTTAACGCCATATAGTTTTGCGTGCATTACTGCCAATTTAACGTCATATAGTTCTGTGTGCGTTACTGCCAGTTTAACCCCATATAGTTCTGTGTGCATTACTGCCAGTTTAACGCCATATAGTTTTGCGTGCATTGCTGCCAGTTTAATGCCATATAGTTCTGTGTGCATTACTGCCAGTTTAACGCCATATAGTTTTGCGGCGTTACTGCTGGTTTAACACAATATAGTTCTTTGTGCATTACTGCTAGTTTAACGCCATATAGTTCTGTGTGCATTACTGCCAGTTTAACACCATTTACTTCTGTGTGCGTTACTGCCAGTTTAACGCCATATTGTTTTGTGTGCGTTACTGCCAGTTTAACGCCATATAGTTTTGCATGCGCTACTGCCAGTTTAACGCCATATAGTTCTGTGTGCGTTACTGCCAATTTAACACCATATCATTTTGTGTGCGTTACTGCCAGTTTAACGCCATTTACTTCTGTGTGCGTTACTGCCAGTTTAACGCCATATAGTTTTGTGCGCGTTACTTCCAGTTTAATGCCATATAGTTCTGTGTGCGTTACTGCCAGTTTAACACCATATAGTTTTCAGTGCGTTACTGCCAGTTTAATGCCGTATCCTTTTGTGTGCGTTACTGCCAGTTTAACGCCATTTACTTCTGTGTGCATTACTGACAGAATAACGCCATATAGTTCTGTGTGTGTTACTGCCAGTTTAACGCCATATAGTTCTGTGTGCGTTGCTGCCAGTTTAACGCCATATCGTTTTGTGCGTTACTGCCAGTTAAACGCCATTTACTTCTGAGTGCGCTACTGCCAGTTTAACGCCATATAGTTTTGCGTGCGTTACTACCAGTTTAACGCCATATAGTTCTGTGTGCATTACTGCCAGTTTAACGCCATATCGTTTTGTGTGCATTACTGTCAATTTAACGCCATATCTTTTTGTGTGCGTTACTGCCAGTTTAATTATTTACTTCTGTGTGCGTTACTGCCAGTTTAATGCCATATCATTTTGTGTGCATTACTGCCAGTTTAATGCCATATAGTTCTGTGTGCGTTACTGCCAGTTTAACGCCATTTACTTCTGTGTGCGTTACTGCCAGTTTAACGCCATATAGTTTTGTGTGCGTTACTGCCAGTTTAACGCCATATAGTTTTGCGTGCGTTACTGCCAATTTAACGTCATATAGTTCTGTGTGTGTTACTGCCAGTTTAACCCCATATAGTTCTGTGTGCATTACTGCCAGTTTAACGCCATATAGTTTTGCGTGCATTACTGCCAGTTTAATGCCATATAGTTCTGTGTGCATTACTGCGAGTTTAACGCCATATAGTTCTGTGTGCGTTAGTGCCAGTTTAATACCATTTACTTTTGTGTGCTTTACTGCCAGTTTAATGCCATATAGTTTTGCATGTGCTACTGCCAGTTTAACGCCATATAGTTCTGTGTGCGTTACTGCCAATTTAACGTCATATCATTTTGTGTGCGTTACTGCCAGTTTAACGCCATTTACTTCTGTGTGCATTACTGCCAGTTTAACGCCATATCATTTTGTGTGCCTTACTGCCAGTTTAATGCCATATAGTTCTGTGTGCGTTACTGCCAGTTTAACGCCATATAGTTTTGCGGCGTTACTGCTGGTTTAACGCAATATAGTTCTGTGTGCATTACTGCCAGTTTAATACTATTTACTTTTGTGTGCGTTACTGCCAGTTTAACGCCATATAGTTTTGCGTGCGCTACTGCCAGTTTAACGCCATATAGTTCTGTGTGCGTTACTGCCAATTTAACGTCATATCATTTTGTGTGCGTTACTGCCAGTTTAACGCCATTTACTTCTGTGTGCGTTACTGCCAGTTTAACGCCATATAGTTTTGTGCGCGTTACGGCCAGTTTAACGCCATATAGTTCTGTGTGCGTTACTGCCAGTTTAACACCATATAGTTCTGTGTGCATTACTGCCAGTTTAACACCATATAGTTTTCAGTGCGTTACTGCCAGTTTAATGCCGTATCCTTTTGTGTGCGTTACTGCCAGTTTAACGCCATTTACTTCTGTGTGCATTACTGACAGAATAACGCCATATAGTTCTGTGTGTGTTACTGCCAGTTTAACGCCATATAGTTCTGTGTGCGTTGCTGCCAGTTTAACGCCATATCGTTTTGTGCGTTACTGCCAGTTAAACGCCATTTACTTCTGAGTGCGTTACTGCCAGTTTAACGCCATATAGTTTTGCGTGCGTTACTACCAGTTTAACGCCATATAGTTCTGTGTGCATTACTGCCAGTTTAACGCCATATCGTTTTGTGTGCATTACTGTCAATTTAACGCCATATCGTTTTGTGTGCATTACTGTCAATTTAACGCCATATCTTTTTGTGTGCGTTACTGCCAGTTTAATTATTTACTTCTGTGTGCGTTACTGCCAGTTTAATGCCATATCATTTTGTGTGCATTACTGCCAGTTTAATGCCATATAGTTCTGTGTGCGTTACTGCCAGTTTAACGCCATTTACTTCTGTGTGCGTTACTGCCAGTTTAACGCCATATAGTTTTGTGTGCGTTACTGCCAGTTTAACGCCATATAGTTTTGCGTGCGTTACTGCCAATTTAACGTCATATAGTTCTGTGTGTGTTACTGCCAGTTTAACCCCATATAGTTCTGTGTGCATTACTGCCAGTTTAACGCCATATAGTTTTGCGTGCATTACTGCCAGTTTAATGCCATATAGTTCTGTGTGCATTACTGCGAGTTTAACGCCATATAGTTCTGTGTGCGTTAGTGCCAGTTTAATACCATTTACTTTTGTGTGCTTTACTGCCAGTTTAATGCCATATAGTTTTGCATGTGCTACTGCCAGTTTAACGCCATATAGTTCTGTGTGCGTTACTGCCAATTTAACGTCATATCATTTTGTGTGCGTTACTGCCAGTTTAACGCCATTTACTTCTGTGTGCATTACTGCCAGTTTAACGCCATATCATTTTGTGTGCCTTACTGCCAGTTTAATGCCATATAGTTCTGTGTGCGTTACTGCCAGTTTAACGCCATATAGTTTTGCGGCGTTACTGCTGGTTTAACGCAATATAGTTCTGTGTGCATTACTGCCAGTTTAATACCATTTACTTTTGTGTGCGTTACTGCCAGTTTAACGCCATATAGTTTTGCGTGCGCTACTGCCAGTTTAACGCCATATAGTTCTGTGTGCGTTACTGCCAATTTAATGTCATATCATTTTGTGTGCGTTACTGCCAGTTTAACGCCATTTACTTCTGTGTGCGTTACTGCCAGTTTAACGCCATATAGTTTTGTGCGCGTTACGGCCAGTTTAACGCCATATAGTTCTGTGTGCGTTACTGCCAGTTTAACGCCATATAGTTCTGTGTGCATTACTGCCAGTTTAACGCCATATAGTTTTCCGTGCGTTACTACCAGTTTAACGCCGTATCCTTTTGTGTGCGTTACTGCCAGTTTAACGCCATTTACTTCTGTGTGCATTACTGACAGATTAATGCCATATAGTTCTGTGTGTGTTACTGCCAGTTTAACGCCATATAGTTCTGTGTGCATTGCTGCCAGTTTAATGCCATATCGCTTTGTGCGTTACTGCCAGTTAAACGCCATTTACTTCTGAGTGCGTTACTGCCAGTTTAACTCCATATAGTTTTGCGTGCGTTACTGCCAGTTTAACGCCATATAGTTCTGTGTGCGTTACTGCCAGTTTAACACCATATCGTTTTGTGTACGTTACTGCCAATTTAACGCCATATCATTTTGTGTGCGTTACTGCCAGTTTAACGATTTACTTATGCGTGCGTTACTGCCAGTTTAACGCCATATCATTTTGTGTGCCTTACTGCCAGTTTAACGCCATATAGTTCTGTGTGCGTTACTGCCAGTTTAACGCCATATAGTTTTGCGGCGTTACTGCTGGTTTAACGCAATATAGTTCTGTGTGCATTACTGCCAGTTTAACGCCATATAGTTCTGTGTGCGTTACTGCCAGTTTAACACCATTTACTTCTGTGTGCGTTACTGCCAGTTTAAAGCAATATTGTTTTGTGTGCGTTACTGCCAGTTTAACGCCATGTAGTTTTGCGTGTGCTACTGCCAGTTTAACGCCATATAGTTCTGTGTGCGTTACTGCCAATTTAACGCCGTATCTTTTTGTGTGCGTTACTGCCAGTTTAACGCCATATAATTCTGTGTGCGTTACTGCCAGTTTAACGCCATTTACTTCTGTGTGCGTTACTGCCAGTTTAACGCCATATTGTTTTGTGTGCGTTACTGCCAGTTTAATGCCATATTGTTTTGAGTGCGTTACTGCCAATTTAACATCATATAGTTCTGTGTGCGTTACTGCCAGTTTAACCCCATATAGTTCTGTGTGCATTACTGCCAGTTTAACGCCATATAGTTTTGCATGCGTTACTGCCAGTTTAACGCCATATAGTTTTGCGTGCATTACTGCCAGTTTAACGCCATATAGTTCTGTGACGCATTACTGCCAGTTTAACGCCATATCGTTTTGTGTGTGTTATTGCCAGTTTAACGCCATATCGTTTTGCGTGCATTACTGCCAGTTTAACGCAATAGAGTTCTGTGTGCGTTACTGCCAGTTTAACGCCATATAGTTCTCTGTGCGTTACTGCCAGTTTAATGCTAGGGATGGGCGAACGGTTCAGCCCGAGCATAAGTTCAGGCGGAACTGTGGCTGTTCAGATGTTCTGCGAACACCGAACAATATGCGGTGTTCAGGGCAAATTCGAAAGCCGCCGGAACACCATTAAAGTCTATGGGACACTAACATGAAAAATCAAGAGTGCTAATTTTAAAGGCTTATATGCAAGTTATTGTCATAAAAAGTGTTTGGGGACCTGGGTCCTGCCCCAGGGGACATGTATCAGTGCAAAAAATTTTTTTTAAAACGGACGTTTTTTCAGGAGCAGTGATTTCTTTTCATGCCTAAAGTGAAACAATAAAAATGAAATATTCCTTTAAATATAGTGCCTGGGGGGTGTCTACAGTATGCCTGTAAAGTGGCGTATTTTTCCTGTGTTTAGAACAGTACCACAGCAAAATGACATTTCTAAAGGAAAAATTGTCATTTAAAACTGATCGCGGCTGTAATGAATTGTCGGGTCTCAGCAATATAGATAAAACTCATTGAAAAAAAGAGCATGGGTTTCCCCCAGTCCATTACCAGGCCCTTTGGGTCTGGTATGAATATTAAGGGGAACCCCGAACCAAAATTTAAAAGAAAATTGTGTGGGGGTCCCCCTAAAATCCATACCAAGCCCTTTGGGTCTGATATGGAAATTAAGGGAAATCCTGCCCCAATTTTTTTTTAAAAATGGCGTAGGGGTCTCCCCTAAAATCCATACCAGACCCTTCTGGACCCTCCACGTTTTGTGTGCATTACTGCCAATTTAACACCATATCATTTTGTGTGCATTACTGCCAGTTTAACGATTTACTTCTGTGTGCGTTACTGCCAGTTTAACGCCATATCATTTTGTGTGCATTACTGCCAGTTTAATGCCATATAGTTCTGTGTGCGTTACTGCCAGTTTAACGCCATTTACTTCTGTGTGCGTTACTGCCAGTTTAACGCCATATCATTTTGTGTGCGTTACTGCCAGTTTAACGCCATATAGTTTTGCGTGCGTTACTGCCAATTTAACGTCATATAGTTCTGTGTGCGTTACTGCCAGTTTACCCTGTATAGTTCTGTGTGCGTTACTGCCAGTTTAACGCCATATAGTTTTGCGTGTGTTAATGCCAGTTTAACGCCATATAGTTCTGTGTGCGTTACTGCCAGTTTAACGCCATATAGTTTTGCAGCGTTACTGCTGGTTTAACGCAATATAGTTCTGTTTGCATTGCTGCCAGTTTAACGCCATATAGTTCTGTGTGCGTTACTGCCAGTTTAACACCATTTACTTCTGTGTGCGTTACTGCCAGTTTAACGCCATATTGTTTTGTGTGCGTTACTGCCAGTTTAACGCCATATAGTTTTGTGTGTGTTACTGCCAGTTTAATGCCATATAGTTCTTTGACGCATTACTGCCAGTTTAACGCCATATCGTTTTGTGTGTGTTATTGCCAGTTTAATGCCATATCGTTCTGTGTGCGGTACTGCCAGTTTAATGCCATATAGTTCTCTGTGTGTTACTGCCAGTTTAATGCTAGGGATGGGCGAACGGTTCAGCCCGAGCATAAGTTCGGGCGGAACTTTGGCTGCTCAGATGTTCTGCGAACACCGAACAATATGCGGTGTTCAGGGCAAATTCGAAAGCCGCCCGAACACCATTAAAGTCTAGGGGACACGAACATGAAAAATCAAAAGTGCTAATTTTAAAGGCTTATATGCAAGTTATTGTCATAAAAAGTGTTAGGGACCTGGGTCATCAGTGCACAAATTTTTTTTTAAAACGGACGTTTTTTCAGGAGCAGTGATTTTTTTTAATGCCTAAAGTGAAACAATAAAAATGAAATATTCCTTTAAATATAGTGCCTGGGGGGTGTCTACAGTATGCCTGTAAAGTGGTGCATTTTTCCTGTGATTAGAACAGTACCACAGCAAAATGACATTTCTAAAGGAAAAATTGTCATTTAAAACTGATCGCGGCTGTAATGAATTGTCGGGTCTCGGCAATATAGATAAAACTCATTGAAAAAAAGGGCATGGGTTTCCCCCAGTCCATTACCAGGCCCTTTGGGTCTGGTATGAATATTAAGGGGAACCCCGAACCAAAATTTAAAAAAAAATAGTGTGGGGGTCCTCCTAAAATCCCTACCAAACCCTTTGGGTCTGATATGGAAATTAAGGGGAATCCTGCCCCAATTTTTTTTTTAAAAATGGCGTAGGGGTCCCCCCTAAAATCAATACCAGACCCTTCAGGTCTGGTATGGATTTTAAGAGGAACCCTGCACCAAATTAAAAAAAAAATGGCTTAGGGGTCCCCCCAAGATCCATACCAGACCCTTATCCGAGCATGCAACCTGGCAGGCCGCAGGAAATAAGGGGGGCGAGAGAGCGCCCCCCCCGAACCGTATGAGGCCACATGCCCTCAACATGGGGAGGGTGCTTTGGGGTGGCACCCAAAGCACCTTATCCCCATGTTTATGGGGACAAGGGCCTCATCCCCACAACCCTTGCCCGGTGGTTGTGGGGGTCTGCGGGCGGGGAGCTTATCAGAATCTGGAAGCCCCCTTTAACCACTTGACATCCACGCTATGGCCGAATGACGGCCACAGCGCGGACCTGAATTCCCGGGAGGCCATCATATGACGGCCTCCCCTGTGCACATGCCCTGGTTAAATGGTTCAGGATGCATGCATTGTATTGTCACCATGTGAGGGGGCCACAAGGATGATGAGCAGTGACAGTGCATGCATCAGTGACACAATTCCTGTTGTGTTCCTGCTGGAGCAGACTCTGCGTGGAATTATGGACAGGGCACTGGAGGCAGAGCAGCAGGAGGAAGAGGAGGACTTTCTTTCCTCTCAAGGCCCACTTTATCCAGACACCATCATTCGTATGTCACAAAACACACAGGAAGAGAAAGGGGAGGATTCTGGCACTTTCATAGGCTTCAAAGAAGAGGAAGTCATGTGTCAATCTGTAAGCGATGGCTTTCCAACCCCAGGACCCTTGGGAGTAGTACATGGCTGGGAGGAGGAAGCTCCAGATGCTGTCATCCTGAGTGACCCTGAGGAGTCTGCTTCTCAAGCATCGGCAAATTTGAGGCGCATGGGCAACCTCATGCTTCAAAGCCTACAAAAGGACCCAAGAATATGTGGCATAAAGGAGAAGGATGATTACTGGTTGGCAACCCTCCTTGACCACTGTTATAAGGGGAAGGTCTCAGAACTCATCCCGTCCCCACAGAGAGTGCAGAAGATAAAATCTCTTGAGGATTTTATTGAATGTTTTTCCTGCCTCCAGTAGGTTACAGTGTCGTGAAAAACGTAATTTTGAGTCTTTTGTTGGTCAAGAGAGGAGCGTTGGAGAGTGAGGCATTTCGGAATATTTTTAGTCCACGCCACCCAGGGCTGTCAGCTTCCACATCCCATCGGCAGCATCTGCATCACATGGTGGACGATTACCTCGGGGCCAAAACAGAGATGAGAGCTTTCCAGCTGATGATCCACTGACTTACTGGGTCATGAGACTAGACCACTGGCCAGAACTTTCCCAGTATGCTATTGAGTTGTTGGGCTGCACTGCATCCAGCGTGCTTTCAGAACGTGCATTCAGTGCTGCAGGAGGTTTTGTTACTGATCATAGAACACGTCTGTCCACAGACTTTGTGGACCGTTTGACTGTTATAAAAATGAATCAGTCCTGGATTACCAGCTATGAAGCCCCTGATGCCGATGTCACTGATTAAGTCTTTTTGGAATGTGGAATCTCTGCAGGACTTCGAAGCTGCCTAGCTTTGAGGGTGTTGAATCGATTCATCTGGAAGAATGTTTTTGGTATAGGTTTCATGGGCACAATTAACACCCAAAGACCAAATTTTCAACACCTGTTTGACAGGTGCATATCATTGCAATTTTTTACAGCAAGGCCAATTCTTGCTTTTATCAAGAGTACCTCTATAGGGTTACGGTGGGAAGGTGCCCCGATACCCAAAGAGTAATTTTTTGCACCTGTTTGACAGGTGCATATCATTGCAATTTTTTACAGCAAGGACAATTCTTGCTTTCATTAAGAGTACCTCTATAGGATTACAGTAGGAAGGCGCAACCGACACCCAAAGACCAATTTTTCTGCAACTGTTTGACAGGTGCATATCATTGCAATATTTTACAGCATGCCAATTCTTGCCTTCACCAAGAGTACCTCTATTGGCTTATGGTGGGAAGGCGCCACTGACACCCAAAGAGTAATTTTTCTGCACCTGTTTGACAGGTGCATATCAATGCAATTTTTTACAGCAAGGCCAATTCTTGCTTTCATCAAGAGTACCTCTATATGGTTGCGTGGGAAGGTGCACCGACACCCAAAGAGTAATTTTTCTGAAAGTTCTGGTGCGAACTGAACAGGGGTCCGTTCGGCCCATCACTACTTGGTAACACAAATTGCTAACCAGCAACTTAATGCATTTAGGCATCTAGAAGTTCAAACTGATCATCAGAACGGGGAAGAAAGGAGATTTAATCTCTTCAGCTCCAGAAGATTTACCCCCTTCACGACCACGCCATTTTTTGCGATACGGCACTGCGTTACTTTAACTGACAATTGCGCGGTTGTGCGAAGTGTACCCAAATAAAATTTATGTGCTTTTTTTCCCACGAATAGAGCTTTCTTTTGATGGTATTTGATCATCTCTGCGTTTTTTATTTTTTGCGCCATAAACAAGAAAGACCGACTATTTTGAAAAAAAAAAAACAATATTCTTTACTTTCTGCTATAAAACACAAGCAATATAAAAATGTAAAAAAATCTAATTTCTTTATCAATTTAGGTCAATATGTATTCTGCTACATATTTTTGGTAAAAAAAATCCCAACAAACGTATTTTGATTGGTTTGTGCAAAAGTTATAGCATCTACAAATTATGGGATATATTTATGGAATTTTAATTTTTTTTATTGTTTTTACTAGTAATTGTGGCGTTCAGCAATTTTTAGCGGGACTGCTACATTGCAGCGGACAAATCTGATACTAAGTGACACTTTTTGGGGACCAGTGACACCAATACAGTGATCAGTGCTAAAAAAAACGCACTGTCCCTGTACTAATGGGTTCAACATCTAGGGAGATCAAAGGGTTAAATGTGCTCCTAGGGAGTGCTTGATAACTGTATGGGGGAGGTGCTTTGACTGAGGGATGACAGAGATCTGTGTTCCTGCTTAGCAGAAACACAAGATCTCCATCTTCCCCTCTGAAAGAACGGCGATCTGCCTTGTTTACAATTAAAATCAGGTACAGGTACGTGATTTTGTGCTAAAGGGCCGCCGTGCTGCAGTAAATGTACATGGGGCTGTCCATAAGCGGTTAAGTGACTTTGAATGTGGCATGGTTGTTGGTGCCAGATGGGCTGGTCTGAGGATTTCAAAAACTGCTGATCTACTGGGATTTTTACACACAACCATCTATAGGTTTTACAGAGAATGGTCCGAAAAAGAGTGAGCGGCAGTTGCGTTGAAGAAAAAGAAATGCCTTGTTGTTGTCAGAGGGGAATGAGCAGAGGTTTGAGATCATAGAATGGCAACACTAACTCAAATAACCACTCATTACAACCCAGGTATGCAGAATACCATCTCTGAATGCACAACACATCGAATCTTTAAGCAGATGGGAAATGGGGGTATGGCTGGGAATCCTCAATAGATACAGCACCTCATCCCAGTAAGTACAAAAATAGTAAAAAGGGGATGGAAGGGGACTATAACGGTGCCAGAGAAAAAGGCAACAAAAAGTATTTAAAAGACAATTACATTTTATTTCATTTACAAATATATAAAAATAGAGAAAACAAGCACAAAGAGATTTTTTTTCATACATGCGCAGGCATAGTTAGTGCAGTACATGCAGTTTGTAATAGAACAAATCCAGCCTAGGTGTTGTAGGTGGATAATACAGTTAATCAGTTCCTACATGTTTCTCCAATACATTGGCTTCCTCAGGGAAATGATTTATGCCTGTACCAAATTTAAAGAGGTCTAAAAATAGAAAAAGAAAAATGTAAGAAAACAATACAGTGTAATTTGCATAAGATACAGCAAAGTATACATTTTTTAATTATCTTTTACTTATGGAAGCATGACCCGGCAACAGACCAACCCATATGGGAGGGAAACCCACCCCGACCACCCGTGCACATACCTAACCACTCACAGGGGAGCCCAGTAGGGAGAGGCAACCCTGAGGGGGCCACCCAAGCCGCACCGCAACTATGGCTACAGGGAGGTAGATAGAGACCTTTAAGCAGATGGGCTACAGCAGCAGAAGACCACAATGGTTGCCACTCCTGTCAGCTAAGTACAGGAAACTGAGGCTACAATTCGCACAGGCTCACCAAGTTGGACAATAGAAGATTGGAAAACCGTTGCCTTGTCTGATGAATCTCTATTTCAGCTGCAACATTCAGATGGTCGGGTCAGAATTTGGCGTAAACAACATGAAAGCATGGATCCATCCTGCCTTGTATCAACGGTTCAGGCTGGTGGTGTAATGGCATTGGGGAAATTTTCTTGGCACACTTTGGGCCCCTTAATACCAATTGAGCATCGTTTAAATGCCACGGCCTACCTGAGTATTGTTGCTGACCATGTCCATCCCTTTATAACTATGGTGTCCCCATCTTCTGATGGCTCCTTCAAACAGGATAATGCACCATGTCACAAAGCTCCAATCATCTCACCACTGGTTTCTAGAAAAGGACAATGAGGTCACTGGACTCCAATGGCCTCCACAGTCACCAGATCTCAATCCAATAGAGCATCTTTGGGATGTGGAGGAGATTGGCATCATGGATGTGCAGCCGACAAATCTGCAGCAACTGTGTGATGTTATCATGTCAATATGGACCAAAATCTCTGAGGAATGTTTCCAACACCTTGTTGAACCTATGCCATGAAGAATGAAGGCAGTTCTGAAGGCAAAAGGGGGTCCAACCCGGTACTAGCAAGGTGTACCTAATAAAGTGGCCGGTGAGTGTATATTGTAGAGAAGAATAACTTCCCCCAGGATCACAACTTTCTCTATAATAAATTTGTTTTGGATTAGCCTTTAAAAGTATTCGAAGGTAACGCGGGTTGCTTTTTTTTTCACATAAGCCAACTTGTACTATCATTGTTTATTTTGAAAACTGCGAAATGTTATTGTCTGCTTCCGTGTTGCAATGACAAATTTGCAATGCGGATTGTGATACTTACTCTACAAGGTCAGCGCCGTACAGCGGTACACTCTGCAGCTGGCCACTGGATAGGAACACGATGTTCTTTGATTTTCTTCTTCATCCCCCTAAGACGTGGAGAGGAGCACAAGGGTTGCTCAGCTCAAACTTCACAGACAAACGCTTGTCATTGATTTCCATCAGCAATTCTGCCGCCGAATTCTGTGCAATGCCGGCTTGCCTGATCTGCATTAAATGCATTTTTTCCATTTGCACAGATAAAGCCGCCATTGCTCCACCACTGACCCCTGGAAAGCCTCAGCGGATGTTTACGGCTATTAGCATTTTAGTCATCTTTTGTTTGTTTGAACTCACAAGCGAGTAAATAGTTTAGTAAATATAATAAATGAATCCCAGACAGCATAATAAAAACTGAAACGATCAAAAGTTCATTGGCAGCGTTCACTGGCAGCGGGCTTGGTGGCGGGAAATCAAATGGAGAGTGAGTACATGGCTCTTATACACCATACAAAAGCATGGCCTAGTGCCGAGAATGGACAAAATTTAGGCAATCGGTCGAAATATATACAGCTATGGGAGTTGTTTTATCTGCCTAAATATTTGTATATTTGTTCATTCAGTCCAGAGATTTACACAGCTCTGCCACACATTACAAACCTGTAGCGCAGGAGACCTGATTTTCCGACAACAAAATCCTGGGTTTATTTCCGACGGATGTTGGCACAAACTTGTCTTGCATACACATGGTTGCCCAAATGTTGTCGGAAATTCCGAACGTCAAGAGCGCGGTGACATGCAACACGTACGACAAGCCGAGAAAAATGAAGTTCAATAGCCAGTGCAGCACTTCTGCTTGATTCCGAGCATGCGTGGAATTTTGTGCGTCGGAATTGTGTACACACGATCGGAATTTCCGATTTTGTTGTTGGAAAATTTGAGAACCAGCTCTCAAATTTTTGTTGTCAAAAATTCCGACAACAAATGTCCGATGGAGCCTACACGCGGTCGGAATTCCCGACAACAAGCTCACATCGAACATTTTTTGTCGGAAATTACGACCGTGTGGACGCGGCATTACAGGTCTTGTCCCTTCTCCAGTCAGTGATTGGACAGTGAAAGGAAAAGCAGCAGACTGATGCGCTTATCTCTCTACTCTCTCCCCCTATCAGCATGTTTCATATTAGCATATGAGCACTGTAGCATAACTCTTTGTGCTGCTTCTTTCTCCCCCTTTCTGAGCTCTGCTGTAGAGGGATTGCAAGGGGCTGATTAGTGATGGGCCGAACACCCCCCCCCCCCCCCCGAGTTCGGTTCGCACCAGAACTCTCGATTATGGAAAAAGTTCAGCCCCGATCCTATTAAAGTCTATGGGACTGAACAATCAACAATCAACAATCATTGAAAAATCAAAAGTCCCCATTTTGAAGGCTTATATGCAAGGTATTGAACATAAAAAGGGTATGGGGCAAGTACTGCCCTGGGGGGGACATGTATCAATGCAAAACATTTTTTTTTAAAAAGATTGTTTTTACAGGAGCAGTGATTTTAACCACTTGCCGACCACCTAACATACATGTACTACGCCAGGTAGGCACTATTGCGCGAAATTACATACCTGTACGTGATTTCATGCAATAGCCACTAGGGGCTGCCGGAGGCACGATCGCGCGCTGATTGGACAGAGGGGGAGCCAATCAGTGGGTTCGGTGGTCCCCAAAAGAGGCAGAATGGCGGTCTGCCTATGTAAACAAGCAGGAACACGGATTTCTGTCTTCCTCCAATCAACGCAACCCCCACACAGTTAGCATTAGCAAGCACCCCCTAGGGACACATTTAACCCTTTAATCGCCCCTGATGTTTCCCTGCCAGTGTCATTAGTACAGTAACAGTGCATATTTTTAGCTCTGATCACTCTAATAATGTCACCGGTCCCCAAAAAAGTGTCAGTTATGTATCCGATTTGTCCGCCACAATGTCGCAGTCCCCCTAAAAATTGCTGATCGCCGCCATTACTATTAACCACTTCACTAATATGACGTCCAGAGATGGGATCTCCCATCCTGGGTGGACTTCATATGACGGCCTGGGCTTCCCGGCCGTCTAGGGGGCGCGCGCGCCACGTTGCTCGGGACCCGGTGCGTGTGCCCGGCGGCCACAATGTCCGCCGGGCACCTGCGATTGCCTGTTAACCGGGCCGGACCGTGGATCTGTGTGTGTAAACACACAGATCCATGTCCTGTCAGTTGAGAGGAGACCGATCTGTGTTCCCAGTACAGAGGAACAATGATCGGTCTCCTCCCCTTGTACGTCCCCGCCCCCTACAGTTAGAATCATCCCCTAGGAAACATATTTAACCCCTTGTGTCCCCCTAGTGGTTAACCCCTTCACTGCCTGTCACATTTATACAGTAATCAATGCAATTTTTATAGCACGGATCGCTGTATAAATGTGAATGGTCCCAAAAATGTGTCAAAAGTGTCCGATGTGTCCGCCATAATGTCGCAGTCACAAAAAAAAATCGCGATCGCCGCTATTACTAGTAAAAAAAATAAATACATTTTTTTTTTTTTTTTAAATGCCATAAATCTATCCCGTATTTTATAGACGCTATAACTTTTGCGCAAACCAATCAATATACGCTTATTGCGATTTTTTTTTTACCAAAAATATGTAGAAGAATACGTATCGGCCGAAACTGAGGAAAAAAATTTTTTTTTTTTAAATTGGGATATTAATTATAGCAAAAAGTTAAAAATATTGTGTTTTTTTCAAAATTGTCGCTCTTCTTTTGTTTATAGCGCAAAAAATAAAAACCGTAGAGGTGATCAAATACCACCAAAAGAAAGCTCTATTTGTGGGGAAAAAAGGACGTCAATTTTGTTTGGGTACAACGTTGCATGACCGCGTAATTGTCGTTTAAAGTGCGACAGCGCTGAAAACTAAAAATTGGTCTGGGAAGGAAGGGGGTGAAAATGCCTTGTATTGAACCGGTTAAAGATAAATAAATAAATAAAAATGTCATAAAAATATCCCATAGTTTGTATACGCGATAACTTTTGCGCAAACCAAACAATATACGCTTATTGGGATTTTTTTTGTAGCAGACTACATATTGGCCTAAATTGATGAAGAAATTAGATTTTTTACTTTTTTTTGGATGTGTTTTATAGCAGCAAGTAAAAAAAAAAATGTTTTTTTTTTTCAAAATTGTTGCTTTTTTTGTTTATAGCGTAAAAATAAAAACCGCAGAGGTGATCAAATACCACCAAAAGAAAGCTCTGTTTGTGGGAAGAAAAGGACATTCATTTTATTTGGGTACAGCATCACACGACCACGCAATTGTAAAAAGTAACCCAGTGCCATTTTGCAAAAAATGGCTTGGTCATTAAGGGGGTAAAACCTTTGGGGGCTGAAGTGGTTAATGATGCTTGGAGTGAAACAATAAAAATGAAAAAAAAACTTCAAATATAGTGGCTGGGGAGTCCCCTTAGTCTGCCTATAAAGTGGCGCATCTTTACCATGTATAGAACCTGTTGCAACAAACTGACATATATAGAGAAAACAAAATGACATGTAAACAGGTTTTCCCGGCTGTAAGCCATTGCTTGCTTACAAAAATGTTATAAAAAAGCGGCGTGGGGTCCCCCCCAAATTCCATAACAGACCCTTATCCGAGCATGCAGCCTAGCAGGCCAGGAAAGGGGGGTGAGCAAACGCCTCTCCGCTCCTGAACCATACTGGGCGACATGCCCTCAACATGTGGGCAGGGGGTTTGAGGTGGGGGGGTCCGCCCAGCTTCCCAACCCACTCCTTAATAACCAGTAGCCATTAACTGTGCGCTAGGTGGGAGAACTTCCCGCCGAGTTCCCCAAAAATTCTAGTGTTTGCCGAACACAAGAACGGGCGACGTTCGGGCCGAACTTATGCTCGGCCCCAACTGCTAGCCCATCACTAGGGCTGATACCAAATCAAGTTTCAGTACTTACACAACTTGCACTAAAAAATACATTTATGACTGATTCACACCAGTGCAGCTTTGAAATTGCGCTACTTCAGCCACAGATCACTGCGATTTGGACCTCCAATTTCACTGCAGCTTGCGAGTTCATTTACCATAAATCAATGCAAGTTGCAATGAAATTACAAAAAAACTTGTGCAGAGTCGCAACAATTTGATCTTTTCCATTGCCAGCAATGAGGTGCAACTTGTCTTGTGGTTTTATACTGCATGATAAATCGCACTGGTGTGAACCAAGGCTAAAAGTACAACTAAAGGCAAAAAGTTTTTTTGTTCTGGAGGGAGGGATTAGAACCTGTCAGGCTTTTATTGCTGTCTGTGCCCCTGTTAGGGAGATTTGTCATGTTTACCGTTATCATTGTAAGTGAAAGTAAAAGAAAATTCCAAATTTTGGGTTGTTCCCCAAAAAATGGTCAAAGAAAATACAGGAACCAATAGGTTCCAAACCTACGCAGATCAGTAACCAAAAAACAAATTAACTACAAGAGCTGCATGTTGTAAAGTGTAAAAAACACCTATAACGTGAAAAGAAACAAAGGAACTGCACTCCTATATAATAAATTCCATATCACCATAGTGAATAAACAAATAAATAAATACATCTTCATTTAAATTATAAAAGATACATAAAAATTGTGAAGTCCATGTATAGATCCCACATGTGAATAACATCCTCAGTAAGTATAGGAAAGAGAAGCCCGGAGCAAAAAATAAATAAAAATAAAAATAGCGGAGGGCTGGCATGACCGGGAAACAGGGTATATTAAAAAATGAGAGAGCTCACTCGACTGGGGGTGCCTGGGGGGAGGAGGGGACAGAGTTAGTTAAAAGGGAGCTGGCCCCTCCCCAGCATCACTACAGCATGCAGGAACAAGCTTGAGACATGGCCGATGTGGAGCAGCTGTTGGCTCAGCTGTGTCCAGGGGAGCCGTATGGCTGCAGGCACAACTAGTGCCGGTGCTGGGTGAGCAGGCCTTAGGTGCCGCTGCTGGGGGTTGGGAGTCCTCACGAGTCCCCCCATGCTAGTTCGGTCCACGGTCACGCTGCTTCCGGGGCCGATACGGGGTTGTAGAGGTTCCTGGTGGGGTTGAAGAAACTAGTCAAACAATTTGAACCAGGGATGAGCACACAAGTCAGCCTGTCGGAGGCCTGGGTTCCATAGGTGGGGTGGCAACAGAGGCTCCCGGGTCTGGGGGTCTCCCCCCGCCGTTGTGGAGATCACGAAGCAGGGGCAGGCTGTGCCAGCAGGTAAGACGGCAGCAGGGGACAAGGCTAGGACAGTGGGGGAGGCTGCTAGCAAACAAGAGGCCATTAGATTAGCCAACTTGCCCAAATGTGAGGTGTAGGTGTGTTTTGAGGAGCCCCTAGGAGCGCACCTTAAACCGGGGGTCCGTGAGAAAATTTGGAAAGGTAAGTATGTGGAACTGTTTTCACTACTACCCAGGGCTTTTTTTCTCAAACAATAGGTGCTGGAACTCAACCACATCCCCCCAAAACCCCTCCCCCCACACACACCCTCCAAATCACATCACATAGTGGGTGTGGTCATATTTCACAAACAGTAGAAGGGTCTTAATGGGGCATTAAATATCAGGATTGCATTACATACAGAGTGCAGAGTTCATGGGAGTTACACACAGAGTGCAGAGCTGTCACTTGTAAACACAGAAACCAGACTTCTGTGTTTACAGGTGATTGTTGTGATCAGGCACCAAAGGGTCTGAGCCAGAGGTGGGGGAATTGAGTTCCACCAAGTTCCCCCTGAAAAAAAGCCCTGCTACTACCACTAGAAAAGTTCAATCTGGACAGGGTCAAGCCAGAGGAGACTAAGATAGAGGATGAGGAGAAGAGACTGATCCCGCAGACTTTCTCTAACTAGTTACAGGCTTTTGCCATTGTGGCGAGCATGATTGGGGAAAAGAACACAGTTCTGCGCTCTTCTGTTACCTGGACGCCATCAGAGAGTACAGAGTCTACGGGGGTACTGCATGGCTGAGGTACGACGAGCCGCTCCGGCAGCGGAGAGAGATATGCACATTACCTCAGCGCGTTCCCCTAATCAATTTTTTCAAGGGGGAGGGGAAGCTGCTACCCCTGGACAATCAGCCGGAAAGAAGAAGGGGGTCAGTTGGCAGTACAACGAGGGTTCTTATAAGTATGGGGGGGCTTGCTTGTACAAGCACAAGTGCTCCGGTTGCGGAGGTGCCCACCCCTTGTCCTCTGCTTCAAGCAAGGGAAGGGTCGTGCCAGTTAGTCTGCTAACAAAAGGGACAACGCTGATGAGGGTGGAAAGGAAGCAGCCTTTCCTCGATAGATACCCAGATAGGGAGGCGGCGCGGTTATTGGGTGAGGGGTTCTTGGAGGGATTTTGCATACCTTGTGCTCTGGAAACGGTGCTTCCAGTGTCCCGTAACTTGCGCTCAGCCTTGCAACATTCGGAAGTGGTTTCTGAGAAATTACGGAAGGAACTTGCGTTGGGCCGCATGTGTGGCCCTTTCCCTTCATTACCTTTAGCGGATTTGGTTATCTCTCCCTAGGGGGTCGTGCCGAAGAAAGAGCCCAATAAATTTAGGCTTAATCACCACCTTTCATTCCCGAAGGGGGGGGGGTCAGTCAATGATGCGATTGACTCGGAGGTGTGTGCGGTAAATTACACTTCCTTCGATGTGGCTGTATTCTGGGTGCGACATTTTGGGGAAGGCACGCTGATGGCCAAATCCGATATTGAGTGTGCTTTTAGACTGCTTCCTCTTCACCCAGATAGCTTTCGATTGCTGGGATGTCATTGGGACAAGAAGTTCTATGTGGATCGCTGCCTTCCTATGGGATGTTCAATCTCATGTGCACTATTTGAGCAGTTCAGCTCTTTTGTGGAGTGGATGGTTCGTGATGTATCTGGAAAGAATTCTATCATCCATTACTTGGATGACTTCCTTTGTGTGGGCCCAGCCTCCTCCAGGATCTGCGCCGTGCTACTGACTATGTTGGAACACATCGCCGATCGTGTTGGTATCCCCTTGGCCCGGGATAAGACGGAGGGGGCGACCACAGTCCTTAGTTTCTTGGGTATTGTGTTGGATTCCAGCGCCATGGACTGCCGCCTGCCGGAGGACAAGCTGGTTGCCCTCAAGGAGGAGATTCGGAGTCTTTTGGGATTGCGCAAGGTTCAACTTCGGAAATTGCAGTCGTTGTTGGGTGAATTGAATTTTGCGTGTCAAATACTACCGATGGGGAGAGTATTTTGCCGACGGCTGTCAGCAAGTACGGCGGGGGTCACATCACCCACTCATTTTGTGCGCCTGGTAAAGGAACATAGGAAGGATTTGCGAGTGTGGCACTCTTTCCTGGAATCTTTTAACGGGCAGGCATTGTGGATGTCCGGGGCCGGTTAGTAACTTCGACCTGGAACGTTACACGGATGCGGCCAGCTCAACAGGTTTTGGGACCTTCTTGCAGGGCCTGTGGAGTGCAGGACCCTGGCCGCATTCATGGAAGGAAGCGGGTCTTCTCCGTAATTTGGTGTTACTGGAATTGTTTCCGGTGGTGCTGGCCGTGGAGTGGTGGGGTGAGGCTTTCAGGGATCTGAAAGTGCGCTTCCACAAGGACAATCTAGGGGTAGTACAGGTCATCAATAAGGTCTCAGCCTCGTCTCCACCTTGGGTCGTCTCCGGATGGATCAGAAGGTCAGTAAGCGAGGCGACTTGGGACGCATACAGTAAGGTATGGCAGGAATGGCTGTAGTTGGTGCATCAGGCCGAGGTAGACCAGGAGGGCCTGGAGGTGCGATTGCTGTTTCTGTACTTTGTCTCGCGGAACCTTGAAAAGGGGGTGTCGGTGTCTGGGTTAGAGAAAAAACTAGCAGGTTTGACGTTTCTATTCAAATTGCAGGGTTGCCAAGACTAAGGATTTTTGGGTTTGGCAAGCGTTGAAGGGGTATCGCCACTCTCGGAAGCGCAGGGATACTAGGCACCCTGTGGCTACCAAATGTTAAGAAGATAAGATAGAGAAAAAACTTTTCAATGCATATTTAGTATTTTATTTTTACCAAAGAATTTTGGCTCAACAATAACAATATAAATTAACAATTCAGAACAGTAAAAGATTGCATGGTAACAACACATACCCATATGACATTTTTATAAAAAAAAATTCACACAAATAGAGCTTTCTTTTGATGGTATTTAATTGCAGCTGTTTTTTTATTTTTTGCTAAACAAGCGAAAAAAGACCGAAAATTGTTTGGTAAACAAACGAAAAAAGACCGCCAAAGATGTGTGCTATACTCTTGTCCACGTTGCAGAACATTGCAGACAGGTTCGGGATTCCATTGGCTGAGGACAAGACGGAGGGCCGACTACCATGCTTAGGTTCTTGGGCATAGTCCTAGACTCGAACGCCATGGAGTGTCGTCTGCCAGAGGATAAATTGGTGGCCCCTTTCCCAAATGGCTGTGTAGGATTGCCTTGGGTCGTCTCCGGATGGATCAGAAGGTCAGTAAGCAAGGCGACGTGGGCCCGCATACAGTAAGGTATGGTAGGAATGGCTGTCGTTGGCGCATCTGGCCGAGGTGGACCAGGAGGGCCTGGAGGTGCGATTGCTGGTTCTGTACTTTGTCTCGTGGAACCTTGAAAAGGGGGTGTTGGTGTCTGGGTTAGAGAAAAAACTAGCAGGTTTGACGTTTCTATTCAAATTGCAGGGTTGCCAAGACTTCACTAAGGATTTTTGGGTGTGGCAAGCGTTAAAGGGGTATCGGCACTCTCAGAAGCGCAGGGATACTAGGCACCCTGTGGCTACCAAATATTAAGAAGATAAGATAGAGAAAAAACTTTTCAATGCATATTTAGTATTTTATTATTACCAAAGAATTTTGGCTCAACAATAACAATATAAATTAACAATTCAGAACAGTAAAAGATTGCATGGTAACAACACGTACCCATATGACATTTTTATAAAAAAAAAATTCACACAAATAGAGCTTTCTTTTGATGGTATTTAATTGTCACTGGGTTTTTTATTTTTTGCTAAACAAGCGAAAAAAGACCAAAAATTGTTTGGTAAACAAACGAAAAAAGACCGCCAAAGATGTGTGCTATACTCTTGTCCACGTTGCAGCACATACAGACATGCGGATTCCATTGGCTGAGGACAAGACGGAGGGCCTGACTACCATGCTTAGGTTCTTGGGCATAGTCCTAGACTCGAACGCCATGGAGTGTCGTCTGCCAGAGGATAAATTTGTGGCCCTCAAGACAGAGTTATGTGGGATTTTGGGTCTGCGCAAGATCCAGCTGCGGACTCTACAATCCCTTTTAGGTAAGCTGAATTTTGCATGCCGCATTATCCACATAGGCAGGGTCTTTTGCCGACGGCTGTCGGCTGCCACAGCGGGGGTTACATCCCCTACTAACTTTATCCAGCTCAAGCGGGAAGATCGGGAGGATTTGAGGGTATGGCTCTCATTTCTGAAATACTATAATGTACGATTGGTGTGAATGTCAGGGCCAGTGAGTAATTTTGACCTGGAACTGTTTACAGACGCGGCTGGGTCTTCAGGCTATGGGTCTTTTACCAGGGGCATTGGAGCGCGGAACCGCGGGTTTGATTGGTAACATGGTACTCCTGGAGCTTTTTCCGGTAGTGCTGGCCTTTGAAATATGGGGCGAGTCATTTCAAAACTCTAAAATGCATTTGCATTGCGACAACATGGGAGTGGTTCAGGTTATTAACCGCATCTCAGCGTTGTCGCAACCCGTCATCAGGCTGTTGCGGCACACAGTGTAACGCTGCTTTCAGTTGAACATATATTTGTATGCTGTGCACCTCCCAAGGGTAGAGAATACAATAGCTGAGGCCTTGTCTCGGTTTCATTGTGACAGGTTTTCCGGAACTTGCACCAGTGGCAGCAAAGTCGGGGGTCCTTTGTCCCGGGTGGCTGTGGGGAATTGCCTTGGGGGATGGATCAGCAGGTCTGTGAGTGAGGCTACATGGACAGCCTACTCCAAGGTATGGCGGGAATGGAATGAGGTGTTACGCTTAGCTGGGGTGGAGCAGGGAGATTCGTCAGTACGGTTGGTGGTTCTATATTTTGTGTCTAGGAACATGGAGCAAGGAGTGTCGGTGTCCGTTCTGGAGTGAAAAAAGGGAAGGTATGGCATTTCTCTTTAAGTTACAGGGTGGAGTGGATTTTACAGAGTATTTTTGGGTTGGGCAGGCGGTAAAAGGGTATCGTAAGTTGCATAAGCACAAGGAGGCGGCCCATTTCATTTAGTAATTTACAGGCCATTTTGAGGGATTGGGCTCATTATGTTTCTCTGTATACGAGGTTGCATTATTCAAGGTGGCCTTTTCCCTGGGATTTTTTGGGGCAATCCGGATCAGTGAGCTGGTCAGCCCATCTCGTAGGGTCCCTGGGGCAATATTGGTGCAAGATGTACTCTGTAGCGGGGAACGGCAAGTTTTGCTGCGCAGGTCGAAGACAGACCAGGCGGACAAGGGTGTGAGGGTCGAACTGTTTATACTGCCAGGTTCCCCGGTCTGTCCGGTACGGGTGGTGCGGGAGTTTATGGATAGCTGCCATTGAGGGTCCATTTCTAATACATGGGGATGGGTCTCTGCTGTCCAGGTTTCAGTTCATAGCCATATTCAGGATGGGGCTGCCGTGCAGCGGGCTTGGAAGAAAAACAGTACGCTTCGCACTCCTTCCGCATCTGAGCGGCCACAGAGGCCACTCGGTGCCGCTCAGTGCGCGTTGGGAGAGGTGGCTGCTAGGCAGACGCCAAGAGGTTTCGTTCCTACATTCGCCCACATTTGTTAGTGGATTGAGCATTTCATCAGGGGGGTGGTGTCCTATGGACAGCTGTTGTACAGTGTGGTTCTTGTCATGTAGGGTGAGTATTACTGGGGAGATTGATTTTATCCGGTGGTTTGTTCTTTTCTTTCAGATGGAGTGGAGCCACGCCTTGTCTGGTTCTTGGGCCACTACTATGTTTTTTGGGGGGGCCAGACGGGCGGATGTAAGACCTGATGGGAGGCAGCTGGGGATTTCCAGGAGGCGTGTGTTCGATGGTTGGGGGTACCAGGGATGACGTGGAGCAGGGTCGGGCCTGAGGTACATCATTTTACACGCCTTGACAGGCCACCCGACATACTAGTGCTTCATGTCGGTGGGAATGATCTGGGGGTTCGTTCCAGTAGGGAGCTCATTTTGGACATCAAAATCGATTTCCTTAGGCTCTGTACGGTCTTCCCCAATATGATGGTTTTGTGGTCCGACATGATGGCTTGGACGACTTGGCGCATGGCTAGGTCAGTTGTCCAAATCAACAAGACTCACATAAAGGTTAATAAAGTGGTGGGGCGCTCCTTTATTCGGAATGGTGGCATGGTTATCCACCATTTGGAATTAGAATCTGACTCTAGGCTGTACCTGAGAAGGGATGGTGTCCATTTATCTGCAGTGGGAATAGATTTATGGTCACTGGATTTGCAGGATGGAATTCAAAGGGTGTGGAGGGGCCTGCAAGGGTAAGGTGTCACCCTTTTGGGCGGTGGCGGTGGTTGGTCTTTTGACGGTGTAACAAAATACTTTAGAGATGGAAATGTGGGGGACTCATCGGTGGTATGTGCCCCTCTGGTGTAGTCCAGTTAAATAGGTTAACTGGAATATGGTAATGGTTGCACTGTGGGTAGTTGCGGTTGTCTCCGAGCTGGTGTTCACGGCTGGAGGCCTATTATGGTAAAAGGGCCCGCAGTGCAGTAGTGGAATAGTATTGGATTTCTGGGTACTGTCAAAAGACCAATCAGGCTGAAAATTGTTATGTTTGTTTTAGATGTTTATGTGAAAAAAATGTTAATTTTAATAAGTGTTTGGTTAATGAAGAAGGCTTCTATGACCATTTGTACTCTATTACAGGTGTGGTCTCATTAATGTTAAGGGATAAGCAGAGTACAGTGGTCAGGCAGACATAGAAGGTTGGTAACATCTGATCTACACTGGTCATAAATCCACCCAAATGTGCTCTGAATTGAAAGCTGCTCAACAGATGGATGTGACCTCTTTATTTAAAAGATGGTCTAATGCGCTTTTGGGAAATCCTGGATTGGATACCCTAGATACCCAGATGGATCCTCTGTAATATGACCCCCTCTCCACCACAATATCCCATACGGAAGAAACAAAAGGATACTACATAGCACAATACTGTTGGTGTATTTAAAAACGTGAATAAAACATAAAGATTGTCTGCTTACATTTAGATATGCCTTAGCCTGGCACTGAGGATAGCCTGCAGGGATTATATATAGAACTGCTTACCGCTGAGCTCATGTCCAAAACCGGCGTGCGTTCCACTCGTGCTTGGGAAGAAACCGGCAGCTAGGACCCGGAAGTGACGTGACCGGAAGTGCCTCAAGCACTGATGGACACTAATAGGTGGCAATAATGGGCGCTGATAGGGGGCACTGATATGTGGCAATGATGTGCACTGATAGGCGGCACTGATATGCAGCAATGTTGGGCTCTGATAGATCGCAATGATGGGCACAGGAAGTCGGCAATGATGGGCACTGATGGACACTAGTAAGCAACAATGATGGGCACTGATAGGCGGCACTGATATGTGGCATTGATGGACACTGATAGGCAGCACTGATATGTGGCAATGATGGGCACTGATAGGCGGCACTGATATGCGGCAATGATGAACACTAATAAGCGGAAATGATGGGCACTGATAGGTGGCACTGATATGTGACAATAATGGGCACTGGTGGGCACTGGTAGGCGGGACTGATAGGCGGCAATGATGGGCACTGATAGGCGGCTATGATGAGCACTGATAAGTGGCACTGACATACATTACTGATAAGGAAGGGGGGGGGGGCACTGATATAAGGGGACTGTGAGCTAATTGGGTTGCTGAACTAATGGTTGATCACCAACTATTAGATCAGCAGTCAGTACCCCCTCTTAGAGACCCCCATTGGCTCGCAGTCCCCTTATATTAGTGCCTCCACCCCCTTCCTTAGAGACCTCCAGAGATCAAAGAGATCCCCCCCTTATATCAGCGCCCCCTGCCCTCTTTAACACAACCATTCGGATTGCCTTACCAACGGGAGCCAGGAGCTACTGCAAACAGGGAGGGTTGTGTGAGAGCTGAGCTGTGGGGCGGGGCTGGGAGGTGGAGCTGCTCTAGGGCTAATTACCTCCCACTATGCAGTGTGAATGGCAGAAAAAGCATGTCATTGGTTGCTAATACAGCAATCAACGACTGCAAAGGAGATCGTTGAGGCTTCGGCAGTGGCGGCAGGGGGTGAGAGAGGTACCGGGTGGGGAGGCAGATAAATGCAGCCGACAGGAATCTCATTGAATGGAGCGCAGTGCCGGAACTTGATCAGACACTAACTCCATCCCTAGGACATATTTACTGGATGAATGGATGGGACTGGAAGTATGTTGTGTCCGGGTCACAGATGGACAGAGACCTGGACCTGGACTGTCCAGGGCAATACCGGACAGGTGGCAACCCTATCCAGGTACAAAACCAGGGACAGACTTGGTCCGGGGACAATGTTCTCAGTCCGGGGACTGTCCCCAGAAATCGGGGACGTCTGGTCACCCTACCCTAGAGAGTCATGTATGACATCACTTCTGGGTTACCCATCACTTTCCCCGGCTAGCATAGCCGGGAAGGGATGTATCACTATGCCATGTGCATTGCAATACATGCAGTGGAGCCCAAGGGAGACATGCAGATTCTTTAAGACCCTGCATGTCTCATTAACCACTTGCCGACCAGAGCACGCCGATGTACGTTGGCAGAATGGCGCTAGTAGGCAAAATGGTGTACAGGTACGTCCCCCTTAAGAAGCGGAGTTGCTGGCCCGCGGCGCTGTTGCGTGCCCACTGCGCTCCCCGTGACCATGACCGCGGGTCCCGCAGACTCGATGTCCACCGGGTGTCTGCGATCGTGTCGCGGAGAGGAAGAACGGGGAGATGCTTTTCTAAACAAAGCATTTCCCCGTTCTGCCTAGTGACAGGACAGAGATCACAGCTCTCTGTCATTGAGAGCAGTGATCACTGTCCTGTGTGTTAAAGCCCAGCCCCCTAACAGTTAGAATCACTCCCTAGGACACACTTAACCCCTTCGCTGCCCCCTAGTGGTTAACCCCTTCACTGCCAGTGTCATTTACACAGTAATCAATGCATTTTTATAGCATCAATCGCTGTATAAATGACAATGGTCCCAAAATAGTGTCAAAAATGTCCGATGTGTCCGCCATAATGTTGCAGACCCGATAAAAATCGCAGATCGCCGCCATTACTAATAAAAAAATTTAAAATAAAAATGCCATAAAACTATCCACTATTTTGTAGATGCTATAAATTTTGCGCAAACCAATCAATATACGCTTATTGCAATTTTTTTACCAAAGATATGTAGAAGAATACATAACAGCCTAAACTGAGGAAAAAAATAGTGTTTTTATACATTTTCGGGGGATATTTATTATAGCAAAATGTAAAAAAGATTGCATTTTTTTCAAAATTGACGCTCTATTTTTGTTTATAGCGCAACAAATAAAAACCGCAGAGGCAATCAAATACCACCAAAAGAAAGCTCTATTTGTGGGGAAAAAAGGAAGTCAATTTTGTTTGGGTACAACGTCGCACGACTGCACAATTGTCAGTTAAATCGACATAGTGCCGAATCGCAAAAAGTGCTCTGGTGAGGAAGGGGGTAAAATCCTCCGGGGCTGAAGTGGTTAAAGAGAATCTGTCACCTAAAAATCATCACATAATGGACTTTTTGTACCCTATGTGATAAAAAAAACAAAAAAGTTAAGCAAGAACATTTTTCCAAAAAAATAAAGTTACACCCAAGCACATAAAATTTCCCCCCAAGAAATTTTGAGGACCCCCACCCCCACATATACGAACATAAACGCACGCGTCGGGAGTGCCTACACACAAAAACATTGATTGTGATACACATGTTACACATCGGCGTGCAAGCCAATATGTAACATTAGGGTAAAACTAAAACTAGACTTACATATGCGTTTGCTTCTGCACACGAGCACTGAGCGATGGGGAGGTTTCAATTTTTTTTTTCTTATTTATTTTATTTTATTTTTACACTGTCCCTTTAATTTTTTTTGATTTCTGATCACTTTTATTGCAGTCACAAGGAAAACCTCCCTTGTGATAGTAATAGGCAGTGACAGGTACTCTTGATGGAGGGATCTGGGGTCTATAAGACCCCTGATCCCTCCTTTGCACTTAAAAGCATTCAAAACGCCGAGTTTGGCTGTTTTGAATACTGTCATTTATTTTAAATCTGACCCCTTTAAGTCTTAAGTAAACCGGAAGCAATGTCATGACATTGCTTCCAGGTTGCTAGATCCGTGACCCAATCAAAGTCGATTCCGGCATTGTTTGGGTCTCCAGCCAGTAGGCGGACCCAAGCAGCTGCTTAGCCGCATTGGTTGTTATTAAAAGTAAGTCGACTGTCAGCTCTAAAAAACGATACCAGATGCAGGCATCACCCTGGTACAACCCCTTGAAGCCAAAGAGCGCATATTTGTGTTATGTTGGCGTCAAGGTTTTAAAGTCCAATGACTGGTTCTCGTCTAAGACAAGCAGATGACCTTCAGCAATCGGCCTTCTGTACTGAAGGTACAAGTTTCATTTTCATTGCGGTATATTTGAGGACATAAAATACTACAATAAAATTTGTGCCGGATCTTCGGTTTTATTGTCACTGAGAAACTTATATGTATATATATATTTTTTTTATATAAATCTCTTTATTGTTTTCCTTTTCTTTAAATCAACAACACTAGCACAAATACAGTACACACTACAAAAACACAATACACAAAAAACAAAGAAAAAAACACAATACACGTTAGTCAAAGTATACATTCCTCATTGGGATCCTCATCGAATCACGATAGCATTTTTTCCCTTTTTCCTCTTTTCCTTCTCTCTCTTCTAATAAGTAGAAAAATATTATCTAAAACATAAAACCCTTCCATCACCACAATATCCTTAGCAAAACATATCACAAATAAACCATATAATCTATATAGCAATATATGTGTCAGTATCATACCAGAAATTTAGTATTGAAAATGAAAAATGTATATTGTTGGGGGATGCCGTACAGGGCTCCTCCAATCACTTAGCCCAAATGTTTTTGTATTTACAAGGACAACCTCTGTTCACATAGGTATCTCTATATAATGGCATGCTGTTATTAACCAGTTGTTTCCAGTATACTAATGTGGACGGGAAAGGTTTCTTCCAACATAGGGCAATAGCTTTTCTTGTGTAAAACAAAGTAATATTAACAAATATCCGCTCTGTAGGAAGAATATCCTTAACCAGGCCCAACAAACACACTGACATGGAAACTGGCATGTGAATATATAGAATAGAGTTTAACAAAGCCACCACCTCCATCCAAAACCCTGAAATATATGGACAAGTCCAGAAGATGTGTATGAAATCTCCCAGAGCTGCACCACACCACCAACAATCAGGAGAGCATGTAGGGTTCATCCTGTGAAGTCAGTGTGGCGTAAAATAAGCTCTATGTACCAATTTAAATTGAATCAAACGGTCTCATAATGAGACCAAGGATTGAAAAGGAGAATCCCACACTTCATCCCAGTCATCATTGTCTAGATCAGGAATGTCCCGCAAACATCTCACCATAAGTCCCTCTAACCCCGGAAGAGAGACTGTGATAAAATGAGAATACAATCTAGAAGTATGTTTCTCCAAACAGTCAGACCAGAGTACCATTTTCAAAATAGATTGTTCAATCATTGGATTAGCTTGTGGGAACTGGGCATTGAAGGCATGAGAAAGCTGATAATATTTAAACAAGATTACAAAAGAGGATAACTTCTGATTACTTACAACCTGAGAAAACAACTTAACATTATACTTGGTCCATTCAATAGGTTTAGGTAGTTTATAGAACTGGGGTAGAGTAGGATTCAGCCATAAAGGGGCATTTGTAGAGATTGCTGCTCTGGGATAGTGCTCACATCTAAGGCCAGTCCCCTAAGCTCGGATAGTAGTAAGCATTGAGGGGGTCAAATAATAGGGGGCCCGAGAGCCTCTGAATAATAGAAACTTAGCCCTCATGCACACAGGCTGTTAAAAAAACGTTATGAAAACGCCAGTATCTTTGCAGTGAATTTTTTTAACTTTTTTTCAGCTTTTTTCAGCGTTTTTGCAATAGCGTTTTTTAGCGTTTTTGAGCGTTTTTCCGCGTTAGCGTTTGAGCGTTTTTGAGCGTTTTTCAGCGTTTTTGAGCGTTTTTGAGCGTTTTTTAGCGTTAGAGCGTTTTTACAGCTGAAAAACGTCTTTCAGAACGCACTGGTCCTGGGTTTTTTTTACAGCTTAAAAACGCCTATGCCACTTGCAGCTCAAAAACGCCTAGGTGGGCATGAAGCCATAGACTAACATAGACAGGCCTTTTTAAGCTGCAAAAAAAGCTCAAAAAAGCAGCTGTAAAAACGTCCGTGTGCATGAGGACTTAAGAGCTTCTGTAGACTCCACCACCGCTCCTTCCAACCGAGTGGAAGGATTTGATATCTGGGCATAACCACCATGCGGCCGTCACCAGCTGAGTAGCTAAAAAATATTTATAAAGATCTGGAAAAGCTAGACCACCCTAATTACAGGGGCGCATCAAAGTTGTCAGTTTATATCTAGGTTTTTTTGGGCCCCATAAAAAGGAGGAAAGTAATTGATTGAGTCTTACAAAGAATGATCTAGGGATCCACTGAGGAGAATGTCTAAAGAAATATGTGAATTTTGGAATAATTTTCATTTTTAAAAGATTGATGCTTCCCAATAAGGATAATGGTAAAGATTCCCATGCCTTCAATTTCGGCTGCATATCCCTCAAGACTGGGGTCAAATTCAGAGAAATAAACTCCTAAGCCTTTCTAGATATCACCACTCCAACATACTTAAAATTCTCTACCCACTGTAATGGAATGTCAGAAGTAGCTATATAAAAGCTTCTATATCTATTGGGAATAGCAATGATTTTGTCCAGTTAACCTTCAACCCTGAAATGGACAAGAAGAAAGTTAATATCTGTAGAGCACCCTGTAGGGAAAGTCTGGCATCATTTAGGAACAATAGGAGGTCATCCGCTTAAAGAGCTACCCTCTCCTCCAGCCAACCAATTCTCAGTCCCAGAAACTTATATTTTTAAGTGTACAATAAAACCGGAACATTTGCGCAGCATCTGGGAATGTTCTGTGACCAGCGATGAGAGTGCTGGGATGAGGTTTAGCCGCAAACGATTACAGGAGAATCCCAGAGCAGGAAATAATGGCAGAGACGAGGCAGCGTGTGATATGTGGAGGAATCGTGCTCTAGGGGCCCCTGATGTCACCGAAGCATAAGACACTCATGTCGCAGTAGTAAAGCCTATGTGACACGTGTAAAGCAGAATCATTAAAATGGCGCTGAAGATGATAAAAACATTTTATTTTCATTCATCTTGTCATTGGCAAGTAATCAGTAGTGGAAAATTAGCAGTTCTAGCACTTTGTAATGAATTATAATTAAAAATGACCTTTCTACTTCAGTTTGAAGACAGCAATGAATTTCTAAAACTGTCATATTAAATCACATTTCCTTTCCCTGCAGCCATGGCAAGAGTGCTGCGTTTGTCAAGTCAGGATATCCCGGAGTCTTGAATCCATTCTGTTACTATAATTGGCTGAATGCCTGTCCCAGAAGTCTGCACAAAGCCCAAAGTTAACATTTATAAGAATAAATCCCTGATGTGCCACAATATACAGCAACTGTATTCATTTTCAGAAAAAAATCCACTTTGTATTATTAAAAAGCATTGGTGGCTGGTGAAGTTTTAAGATGGTGGCGCGCCAGAACCCACCTTTCCTTTTTGACCCCTCCCGCTTTTGTAAACAACACCCCTTATAGACTCCACCCACTCCGTCCCCTGTATGCCACTTGCTTCCACCTATAGTGTGTATAGTATAGTGTATATAGTATAGTGTATAGTATATAGTGTAATACA
Organism: Aquarana catesbeiana; assembly: GCF_042186555.1. Lineage (NCBI taxonomy): Eukaryota > Metazoa > Chordata > Amphibia > Anura > Ranidae > Aquarana > Aquarana catesbeiana. The sequence continues at coordinate 57,932,248 of NC_133331.1, read as the reverse complement.
ATACACTATACTATATACGCTATACACTATACTATATGCACTATACTATATACACTATACTATACACTATACTATATACGCTATACTATACACAATACTATATATGCTATATACTATAATATATACACTATACTATACAGTATACGCTATACACTATATTCTATACTATATACATTATACTATACACTATACTATATACACTACTAAATACACTATACGATGTACGCTATACACTATATACTATAATATACACTATACTATACTATACTATACTATACTATACTATACTATACTATACTATACTATACTATACACTATACTATGTGCCTAACCATGTGGGTCCAGTTCACATCTATGCAATACAATTTAAATCTAGTTCACAGTGGCTCTGAGTGTAGCACATAGGGTGGGCAGGAAACGAGAGGGGGGAGGCAGAAAGAAGTGTCCGTTGTGCCAGATAATGAGCAGATGCTGCTAATGCAGGGACTAGTAGGGTGATGCCAAGACCCCATCTGCTGCCAGACTTGGCTCTGTTTGGCTGCTGGCCACATCATAGGCAGGGATGGTGCAAGGATTTTTGACACTCTAGGCAAAACCTCATTTTGCCGCCCCCTTGGCGCCACCCCTGACTCCACCCTCTTTGTCCTGCCCATGTATACGGTGGAGGTGGCGGGGGTGGAGATATTTGCGGCACCTCTCCACCTATTTCTTCAGCCTTGGTCCATAGGCCCGTACCTGCTCCTCTGGTCCCGGACTGAAGACATATAGTGGCGGCACTGGCTCACTTCCTCACGCCAGCCGTGGTCCACAGCTATATGGACAGGGTAGGGTAGTATACGGACAGGCTAGGGTAATAAATATACAGGCTAGGGTAGTATACGGACAGGCTAGGGTAGTATACGGACAGGCTAGGTTGGTAAATAGACAGGCTAGGGTAGTATACGGACAGGCTAGGGTAGTATATAGACAGGCTAGTTTAGTATACAGACAGGCTAAGGTAGTATATAGACAGGCTAGAGTAGTAAGTAGACAGGCTAGGGTAATATATGGACAGGCTAGGGTAGTATTCAGACAGGCTAGGGTAGTATACGGACAGGCTAGGGTAGTATACGGACAGGCTAGGGGAGTAAATAGACAGGCTAGGGTAGTATATAAACAGGCTAGGGTAGTATACGGACAGGCTAGGGTAGTAAATAGACAGGCTAGGGTAGTATATAAACAGGCTAGGGTAGTATATGGACAGGCTAGGGTAGTATACAGACAGTCTAGGGTAGTATATGGACAGGCTAGGGTAGTATACGGACAGGCTAGGGTAGTATATAGACAGACTAGGGTAGTATACGGACAGGCTAGGGTAGTATATGGACAGGCTAGGGTAGTATATGGACAGGCTAGGGTACAATCAGCCTGCCCATAGATGTTTCGTATCTCAGACGGTCCCTCCTGAACCATTCAAGATTTTAACTATCTATGGCCGGTTTAAGGATGCATTTCACTGTCCTTTCTTCAATGATCATCATCATTATCATCATGGTAATCACACAGTACAGGTTCTGTGTCTCAAGGCATCTGTATTGTGTGATTATCATCATGAAAAGTTGGTTAGGGGATGTAAGCTCTCATGTTTTTTCACCTTAAAGTGGATGTAAACCCGAAATAGTTTTTTTCTTTTTTGATGTCATAATGTAGACTATAAGATTTCCTATCATTTGAGCCCAGTCTTGCCACAAAGAGTTAATCCAGCTCTGAGCAATCCTCTTTTATTGTTCAGTGAGATAAAACTTGACAAACAGAAATCCTCCCCCTTGCTTCGTTCCCTTGGCGGAGACGCACTCTTCCTCTCTGCCCAGGTTTGCGGCTCTTGATTGGATAGATTGATAGCAGCGCAGCCATTGGCTCTTGCTGCTGTCAATCAAATCCAATGACACGGGCACCGGGGGAGCGGGGCCGAGTCCGGCATTCTGTGTCTATAGATGCAAATGCTGGACTCGGGAGCGTGCCTGCAAGGTAACCCCCCGGAAGAGCGCTTCTCCGAGGGGGTTTACCAATGCGAGGAGGAGCCGCAAGAGCCACCGGGGGATCCCAGAAGACGATGATCGGGGCCACACTGTGCAAAAGAAACTGCACAGTGGAGGTAAGTATGACATGTTTGTTATTTAAAAATAAAAAACGAGGGTTTACAAAAACTTTAACTGTGTGAGAAAAACATGGGATTGTGGTTAAATCTTATACCATAAACACATGCTTTTTTCCGCGTAGTTAAAAGGGCTGGGCTGGAAGGGAGCATTTGTTTTTTAGACACATGCCCCTTCTATGACACTGCAGTGAGAGGCGTGCCTCCACTGTAGCATTTTTATTGGACAGCTGGGACCAATGGTACTTTACCATTGGTCCAAGACTCCAAGCTGTATATTGAGTTCAGTGCCTCTGACAAGAAGTGAGGAGAGGCACTGTGAGCTCAACCTCTCCTGCTGCAAACAGAGTGTGTCAGCCTGTATTTAAAGTGAGAAAGATTATGGGTTTAACGTGTAGCTTTCACAGGGTGACACTGTGGATACACAAGTAACAGTGTGCCAACGTACCGACAATGGATATATAGAGACTAGGAGCTAGAAAATTGGACTTTAAAGGCACACAGATAGACCATATAAAAGTAATTAGGTTTTTTTTATTTGTAGAAAACTATTAAAAAAGAATTTTTACACATAGATATATATATAAAAAATTCATGAAACTAGTATTATATGACCCACACAAAACTTCTGACACCACTTCCTAAATAAACAGTTACAGTGATACACCTGATGGTACAATGATTGAAGTTCCGATAGTAGTAATCAAATAGGGATGTAGACATGGAATAGTTTGAGTCAGAGTGTGAATCCAAATACAAGAAATTCGCTCTACATGTTGCGCGTAGGGATACGCTTCTTCAGGAGCGCAAAGATCTATTAAACATATATGAAAAACTTGAAATAAGTAAACAATTTTTAACATAACATAAAAAACTTAGTATTCAAAAACAAGTACAAAAATGCTCTGATAGGGTCAATGGGCTACAAACAACCCCCCTGAGGGAAAGGGCCTATTGGTTGAGCCGCATACAAATAAAAGTAGTATACAGATAATCAGCACAAAAGCACAATCAGCACAAAAGATGTGGAAACTTTTTCTATAGTGACTTGATGTCTCTTTACTGGACACATATAGCAAGATGTAAGCTTAGTGGTACTCACAGATAAAGTACTTAGTGTAAACAAAATTGATGCTGGGCTGTTAGGAAGTTAAATAGGAAACTGACCGATCCAGGATGTAGGGTCTATAAATAGAGAGGAAAAATGCAAGGCTATAGATTCAAGAGACATATTACTCAGTGGTGTCTGATGCCGATACATGCTAGATTGCACAATATCAGGTTAGTACTGTAGTACAGATAGATGTAATAATACTGATGTAGAGGGGGGAGAAAAGGGTTTGGAAAAAGAATAATGCCCTGTACACACGATAGGATTTTCTGATGGAAAATGTGTGATAGGACCTTGTTGTCGGAAATTCCGACCGTGTGTAGGCTCCATCACACATTTTCCATAGGAATATCCGACACACAAAGTTTGAGAGCTTGCTATAAAATTTTCCGACAACAAAATCCATTGTCGGAAATTCCAAACGTGTGTACACAAATCCGACGCACAAAGTGCCACGCATGCTCAGAATAAATAAAGAGATGAAAGCTATTGGCTACTGCCCCGTTTATAGTCCCGACGTACGTGTTTTACGTCACCGTGTTCAGAACGATCGGATTTTCCGACAACTTTGTGTGACCGTGTGTATGCAAGACAAGTTTGAGCCAACATCCGTCTGAAAAAATCCTAGGATTTTGTTGTTGGAATGTCCGATCAATGTCTGACCATGTGTAAAGGGCATAAGGCTTACCATATAGTCATCAGCCGCAGAGGTATTATAGTTGTAGTTTGCTGTTAAGCAAAGGGATGTATAAATATATCCAGGGATAAATGACCAACACACAGCTAGGGAGACACAAAAGCTCAAAAAAGCTGGTACCTATAATTGCAAAGAAACAATATAGCGTCAAACGAATGGCAAGCTATTTGTAAAAAATAAGAAGAAGAAAGTTCAAGTAGAAAGGTTTAGCGTTGTTACCTTAGCGTTCAAACCACGCTGTGTGATGTGTGTATCTCTTGGTATCCCATGTGATGACTGGCAAGCTCTGTACATATATATATATACGAGTCCCAACCGAAAATGCGTCATCCCCGGGCGGAAGTGACACCAACAGGCCTCGACCGTCGTCTACCGGGCATGCGCCGGATGACGCCGTGTAAGCAGCCAATGCGACGATAGCAGAGGCGGAGATCATGGAGGACTGGAGGTCACCGCGGGTCCCCGCCAATCGCCGCACATCCGGCCCAGAGAGAGGAGACAAGATGAGTGGCGCTGTGCGGTCAAACACGATAGGCCAAATGCCTCAGTGCCAACAAGTGGACCAGCAGGGCGGAAGCGTGCCACATAAAACCATATCAGAGCCATCAAACAAACAATCTTGAAATAAAATAGACAATACAGAGTTATATTAAACAAATATAACTATAATGCAGCGTACACACGGGCGGACTTTTCGACAGGACTGGTCCGACGGTCTATCCGACGGACTTTCGGCGGACTTCCGACTGACTTTTCCAGCGAACGGACTTGCTTACACACGATCACACCAAAGTCCGATGGATTCGTACGTGATGACGTACGACCGGACCAAAATAGGGAAGTTGAAAGCCAGTAGCCAGTAGCTGCCCTAGCGTCGGTTTTTGTCCATCGGACTAGCATACAGATGAGCGGACTTTTTGACCGGACTGGAGTCTGTCAGAAGGATTTGAAACATGTTCCAAATCTAAAGTCCATCAGATTTTCGACCGAAAAAGTCAGCTGAAGGTCCGTTGAAGCCCACACCTGGTTGAATTGTCCGCCGGACTCGGTCCGTCGGACCAGTCCGGTCGAAAAGTCCGCTCGTGTGTGTGTGGCATAACAATTAACATTAAAATACAGATAAGTAAAACATCAAATACCATGTAAGCATACCCACATGGATAGTCTACAGAGATATATTAGTGGTTATATGTATTATAGTATTCACTAGATTAAATAGAGTAAGGAGATTTTAGGGTTTTTAAGCTAGGGAAGTTTCTTAAAAATCAGAACGAGACCAATAGGCTATAATTATAATATGAAGTAATATTATGACAGAAATACAGATGGGGAAATAGTTTTAATAAGGAATATATTGTCAACTAAATGTTTATAGTGAGATGACCACGTAGCAAATAGATGACATAGATTCGTTAATAGAGTGTGACCTAATAAGAAAGGGGGAATATGCCGTGACACTTCCAACCATGGGATTCATATACAGTCGAACATCAAAGAGAGCAAGAGTCAATCAATCAGATTGCAGAGCAATAACGATAAATTAGAGAAAAGGTTTATAGGATTGAGTTTCATTTAACCCCGGCAATCGAGTAGCATTAAGCTGCTCAATCCAAAGAGTTTCCTTCTGAAGGATAAATTTGTTCCATTCCCCCCCTCTGGGGCTTTTGGGGACAACGGCCAGAATAACAAATGAGACAGAGGATGTATCAAAACGATGATAAAAATCGAGATGTCGGCTAATGGGAGTAAGCATTTTCCCATTACCCGAATAATAAACATGATCGTTGATTCTCTGTCTCAGTTGTCCAGCCGTCTTTCCCACATAAAAAGCCCCACATTTGCATGTCATGAGGTAGACCAAACCTTGTGTGTAGCAGGTTCCGGAAAATCTTGAATAATAAGTCTCACCATTGGGGAGTAGAATTTTTTGACTAGGTAACACCCATGGGCAAAATGCACAGTTGCCACAGCATGACGTCCCCAAGGGTAATTTGGATGTGCATTCTTTGTGTCCAGTGTAGTGACTGGTCACAAGTCTGTCTCGAAGGAAGCTAGCACGTCTAAATACAATTTCTGGGCGTTCACCAATATTTTTTTTAAGGATGGGGTCTTCCTGTAAGAGATGCCAATGGATGTCCATTATCATCCTTATGTCTTCATGGTGTGATGAAAATCTAGTGATAAGTTTAAGATTTTTCACAGGGGACTTTGGTTTTAAATAGCAGGTCATTGCGTGTTTGACGTATTGCCTTATTGTAGGCTTGATGTAGCAATGATCTGCTATAACCTCTTGCAAACAGGCTTGATTGTAATGATTTGGCTTGTTGCTGGAAGTCTGATAAATGCGTGCAGTTGCATCAGAGCCTAATGTACTGAGGGTATGTATGCTCTGAATGAGCGCTGGAGGGTGTGCACTGCCCCCATGCAACAGCGTGTTACCCGCTGTAGTTTTTTGGAAAAGGTCAGTTGCTAAGGTGTTATCCTTATCCTTGTAAATGACAAGGTCAAGGAAGTTGGTTGTAAATGTGTCACAACTAAACGTGAATTTAAGGTTGAATTGATTTGTATTCAATGATTGAATAAATTTATCCAGAGACTTACGAGTGTCTGTCCATACAATGAAGACGTCATCAAGGTAACGTCTCCAGCATAGGATTTGGTCAGTATATTTGGTCAACAGTTTGCTGGAAAACAGGTACCTCTCCCACCCCCCCACTTACAGGTTGGCGTAGGCAGGTGCACAACATGTGCCCATAGCCACCCCCTGTATCTGTAGGTAGTGGGAGTCCTTGAAACCAAACCAGTCATGGGTGAGGATAAGCCATAACAACTTCAAAATTAATTTGTTACACTTCCAACGATGATGGTCCTCCTCATGAAGGAAGGCCCGAATCATCCCAACTCCCTGCTTGTGCAGGATGCTGGAGTACAACACCTCCACATCCAAAGTCACGAGCAGGGAGTTGGGAGGAACAACCATTCCCTCAATCTGTTTGAGTAAGTCTAACGTGTCTCTGGTATACGAAGGTAAAGCTTTGACATGTGGCATAAGGACAGAATCCACAAGTCTGCTAGCATTTTCAGTAAGACAACCGATCCCTGAAATTATCGGTCTCCCAGGGGGGCGACACAGGGGGACCAAACATTCAGGTAATCGTAAAGGTCTTTATCAATAAGGCCTTTAATGAAGGCCTCATTGATAATTTGTAAATATTCATTTTTGAAAGAGGAAGTGCGTGAAGCAGAAATACGGCGGTACCAATGGGGATTAGATAGAATATTATGACACATAGTTTCATAAAAATTCCTGGTCATTAAAACTACATTGCCGCCCTTGTCTGCTTTGCTTTTTGCCTCCAAGTGGCCCTTTCCCTCGGGGGGGGGGTTGTTTGTAGCCCGTTGACCCCATCAGAACATTTTTGTACTTGTTTTTGTACACTAAGTTTTTTATGTTATGGTAAAAATTGTTTACTTATTTCATGTTTTTCATATATGTTTAATAGATCTTTGTGCTCCTGAAGAAGCATATCCCAAACATTGTACCATTGGATGTATCACTGTAATTGTTTATTGTGGAAGTGGTGTCAGAAGTTTTGTGTGGGTCATATAATACTAGTTTCATTAATTTTTTATTTATATCTATGTGTAAAAATTATTTTTTAATAGTTTTCTACAAATAAAAAACCCTAATCACTTTTATATGGTCTATCTGTGTGCCTTTAAAGTCCAATTTTCTAGCTCCTAGTCTCTATATATATATCGTATTTAAAGTGGCTGCTCTGTATGTAGCTTCTGACAGGCTGTGCAAGGAGCCCGATATAGCCGGAACCATAGGTTGTAGGAGCCCCAATTACCAGTGGTGGGGTAGGACTTAGGCTACATACCCCTCAAATTTGGGGTCTCTGTGACCCCAGGTCGCCGAGCTATGACCCTCGAAGGTCGATTTTTATTTTTTATTTTGTTCATGGCAGGTGAGGCCCTGCCTCACCTGACTGCACGTCCCTTGTGTGCTGTCATGACTGTACCATTCCTGTGACTTCTTCTGCTGTCAGCAATCCCTCTATGTGCACTGCTTGGCTGGCTGCTGAGCTGCTAGATGGACATCACATCGACTCTGCTGCCTCTGGCTGCACTAATCGCTTCCAGTTCCAGCCATCTGTCCTAAGCCTGCCAGTACTCTTCTTCTGCCTGATTTCCTCAGCACCTACTTGCTGCAGGAATCAGGCAGTGTGCAGGGAAAGCAGAATCACTTTACCAGGCGGGCAGCAGGGACTGAGCGCCGGGACTTCTATCTCACAAAAGAGGTTGGCACAGGATAGTGTAAATCAACAGGTGCCCAAAAAAGAAAAAAAAAAAAAAGTCCCCCTCTACAGTATCTATCATTGGCTCTACCCCACACGCACGCCCCCACAAGCACACAGGATGGGGAGCCCAGTGTCCTGCCAGTACAGGAAACACGCACTCCAGGAATGCCGTGCATGGAAAGTCCCGCCCCTCCTCTGCTCACCAGCCATCGGGATCCTTTCCCCAGCTCCGTATCCCGTTCCCCGGATGCAAAATAAAGCTTCCATGCTGCGCCCTCTCTTCTATAGGGCACAGGGTGGATGTTTTAGTTTGCCTACTGGAGGGACAGACAGGTATTTTAAAAATCCAAATCCCCAGCGAGTGGCTGGTGATCCGGATTTTGCTGCCCCCCTATCCTGGTGCCCTAGGTAGCTGCCTGACCTGCCTATTGCTAGCACCGGCCTTGATCATAGGAAACTAAAGCAGCCTGTAGCTCTCATACATAAAACCACACAAAACACATCACCTGCCCTTGCATAGATGAAGGCAGCCCCAGTACCTGACTGACAATGGTGTTCCTGTTCTGCTCATACACCCAGCCCTCCTGGCACTGTGTGACCAGCAGCTGGTCCAGGCTGCGGTTGGTGAAGGCATGCATAGGGTTGGCACAGCTGAAATTGGAGGTGCTATTCTTCCAGTCTGTCATAGATCAACACATGCTGCTCCTTGTGGCTGGGGACTCTGGGCACTGTGAAGTTCCTCTCCTCCTCAGGGCTCCAGCCTCCAGCTCTAATCATGTGTCTTGAGAAAAACAAATAACTCATAGACACCTATGAGTCTGGTGCCCCGCATCATGCATCCCCGCATGCAAACTAGAGGAGGGCCGCCCCTGCGCCCCTTATTGACCGGCCTTGTTAAAAAGACTTTTAGGGACTTTGCCTAAGCTGGGATGATGTCATTAGTCTGCTGCAGGCAGGAGGATGCATTTCCTCAGTCTCCTCTCACCCCAGTGGTCGGCCTATAACATTATAATTTTGCAGCAAGTCACAAGGTGAGAGGCTGAAAAAAGGGCTAATCTGTGCCAGACATTTGTGAACACAAAAACTGCACAGGCAGGCAGCAGGATTTATCTTTACACTGGTGGTCAATGGGAAGAATTCTGCCTACATTGTTGGTCAATGGGAAGAATTCTACTTACATTGGTGTTCAGTGGGAAGAATGCTCCTTACATTGGTGATCAGTGGGAAGAATGCTCCTTACATTTGTGATCAGTGGGAAGAATGCTCCTTACATTGGTCATCAGTGAGAAGAATGTTCCTTACATTGGTGGTCAGTAGGAAGAATGCCCCTTACATTGGTGATCAGTGGGAAGAATGCTACCTACATTGGTGGTCAGTGAGAAGAATGTCCCTTACATTGGTGATCAGTGGGAAGAATGCTCCTTACATTGGTAATCAGTGAGAAGAATGTGCCTTACATTGGAGGTCAGTGGGAAGAATGCCCCTTACATTGGTGGTCAGTGGGAAGAATGCCCCTTACTTTAGTGGTCAGTGGGAAGAATGTTTCTTACATTGGTGGTCAGTGGGAAGAATGCCCTTTACTTTGGTGGTCAGTGGGAAGAATGCTCCTTACTTTGGTGTTCAGTGGGAAGAATGCCCCTTACATTGGTGGTCAGTGGGAAGAATGCTTCTTACTTTGGTGTTCAGTGGGAAGAATGCTCCTTACATTGGTGGTCAGTGGGAAGAATGCCCCTTACTTTGGTGGTCAGTGGGAAAAATGCCCCTTACATTGGTGGTCAGTGGGAAGAATGCTCCTTAGTTTAGTGGTCAGTGGGAAGAATGCTCCTTACATTGGTGGTCAGTGAGGAGAATGCTCCTTACATTGGTGGTCAGTGAGAAGAATGTTCCTTACATTGGTAATCAGTGAGAAGAATGTTCCTTACATTGGAGGTCAGTGGGAAGAATGCCCCTTATATTGGTGGTCAGTGGGAAGAATGCCCCTTACATCAGTGGTCAGTGAGAAGAATGTTCCTTACATTGGAGGTCAGTGGGAAGAATGCCCCTTACATTGGTGGTCAGTGGGAAGAATGCCCCTTACATTAGTGGTCAGTGAGAAGAATGTTCCTTACATTGGTGGTCAGTGGGAAGAATGCCCTTTACTTTGGTGGTCAGTGGGAAGAATGCCGCTTACATTCGTGGTCAGTGGGAAGAATGCTCCTTACTTTGGTGTTCAGTGGGAAGAATGCCCCTTACATTGGTGGTCAGTGGGAAGAATGTTCCTTACATTGGTGGTCAGTGGGAAGAATGCCCCTTACATTGGTGGTCAGTGGGAAGAATGCTTCCTGCTTTAGTGGTCAGTGGGAAGAATGCTCCTTATATTGGTGATCAGTGGGAAGACTGCTTCTTACTTTGGTGGTCAGTGGGAAGAATGCCCCTTACATTGGTGGTCAGTGGGAAGAATGCTCCTTACATTGGTGATCAGAGGGAAGAATGCACTTTACATTGGTGCCGGTGGTCAGTGGGAAGAATGCTCCTTACATTGGTGCCGGTGGTCAGTGGGAAGAATGCTCCTTACATTGGGGATCAGAGGAAAGAATGCCCCTTACATTGGTGGTCAGTGGGAAGAATGCTCCTTATAATGGTGATCAATGGGAAGGCTGATCCCCTACAAATAGATAAAGAGATCATTGATGTTAGTGGTTACTTATGAGAGAGGCAGAAATTGCCCAATTCTTGAAGAACCCCAGGCAACATCTGGAGGAACCCTATGGTTTCACCCTAGTTGAGAAAGGCTGGTGTAAACCTTCAGCACCTGTTGCACATTTTAGTATAAGACTCTTAGGTTTGAGTTTATGGCTTAAGTGTGAACAAGCTTTTAGACAGTTATCAAGGGGTTCCCGCATTGTCTTGGACCAGAGAAGACACACAGTTCCTCCCGTCACTCTCCCTCGTTGTGCCGGCTTGTGACAAATATCATTTCCAGAAACTTCTTGCCTGTAAGGGAAGCCGGTGGAGCCTAACCAATCTTAATGTTCTAATTTGTAGCTGTTATTCATTACAAATCCTATTAAATTCCAGCCACCAAATCTCAAGCCTCGGGGCCAGCTCATTAAAAACGAGTTCAGCTTGGCACCAGAGTCACACTTCAATTCAGAGGAGAATTGCTCTAAAAAAAAAAAAAAAAAAAAACATTTTTTCTGAAGACAGATTTTTCTTTTTCTGTTCGTAAGAAATCGCATTTTGACACGGCGGCTAGAACAAAGACTGTGTATCGTTACGAACCTGCTGAACATCATGAAGAAACTCTTCAGTCTAATTATAATGAACATTGTTTAAAAATAGCAAGTGGATTCAATCACTGAGCATTAGTAATCAATAGTTTTTGTGTCTTTCTTTGCAGTTGAAATCAGCTAATATGAAGTCTAGGTGGGGGGCTTGACTTTCTTGACAACTGAGTATATGGCCATACTTAATTATGATGACTGAGGGCACGCTTTTCACAGACCAGATTAAAGGGTCAGTCTACCCAAACTTGATATATCAGTGTTCAGTGGATGCTGGAGAGTTAAACCAGCTGACAATATTTTGTATTTCTTGGTGATTGATGAGATCTCTGTTCCCAGGTCTGTACACCTGTTGTGCCTATTTATGAGGTGTTCCCACTATACCTGTGCTGAGTTCCCAGGTCTGTGCACCTGCTGTTTCCATTATGAGGGATTTCCATCATTCCTGAGCTGAGTTCCCAGGTCTGTGCACCTGTTGTGCCCATTATGAGGGGTTCCCACCATCCCTGAGCTGAGTTCCCAAGTCAGTACACCTGTCATATCCATTATGAGGGGTTCCCACAATTTACTGGTGGGAAACCAGTCAAGTTCCTCCACCCCAAACTCAATCATTCATGTCTTTGTGGACCTTGCTTTGTGCACTGGTCAAAATCATTTTGTTGAGGCGGGATTATGATGTGGGGTTGTTTTTCAGGGGTTTGGCTTGGCCCCTTAGTTCCAGTAAAGGGAACTCTAAAGGCATCTGCATATCAAGACAAGTAGGACAATTTAATGCTCTCAACTTTGTGGGAACATTTTGGGGTTGGCCCCTTCCTGTTGCAACATGACTGCGCACCAGTGCACAATCAAGGTCCATAAAGACATGGATGAGCGAGTTTGGGGTGGAGTCCTGACCTCAACCCGATAGAATACCTTTGGGATGAATTAGAGCAGAGACTGCGAGACAGTCCTTCTCGTCCAACATCAGTGCCTGATCTCAAAAATGCGCTTCTGGAAGAATGGTCAAATATACCCATAGACATACTCCTAAACCTTGTGGACAGCTTTATCAGAAGAGTTTAAACTGTTATAGGTTGGGCCAACTCAGTATTGAACCCTACGGACTAAGACTGGGATGCCATTAAACTTCATGTGCTTGTAAATGTAAGCGTTCCAATACTTCTGACAATATAGTGTATATATATATATATATATATATATATATATATATTTAGTCCCAGTTTCCTAGTGTAGACATGCAGATTTGGCCATCTTTGCTGCTGGTTCCTGACAGTATGTCAGGAGGTAACTGGAGGCGGTATTCTAAATCAACATACCATAACTCATTGTTATAGTCTTTGTAACATTACATCCAAAATATCATCTATGACATTACTGCAGCTTACAAAAATGTAACTTTGTCCAACCATGGGAGCCAACCAAGTGCCAAAGTGTCAAGGGGGACCTTAAGGGCACAACAGAAACTGATCTCAATCCTTCTGCTACAACAGATATTGAGAATAAGGGCTCTACAATGGATCTACATAATCAGCAAATAATCAAATACATTCCACCACAAACCCTACACATTCCCATATTGAAACTCTTCATTTTCAAACCCATCTTTAAGATAAAAATATTCTATATTTCCACCCTTGTTTTTTTATCTTTAAGGGCACTGTAGCTTTTAATGCCAGTAGATCTCTGGCCACTGGGAGCTTGGATTAGGTGGTTTTGGCTCTGGATTGGGTTGAGTTACATTTATATTAATATTAATATGGAGAGCCCAGGATCACCAGCCAGCCACTAGGGATGAGCCGAACACCCCCTGGTTCGGTTCGCAGCAGAACATGCAAAAAATTTGTTCAACACGTGAACACCGTTAAAGTCTATGGGACACGAATGTGAAAAATCAAAAGTGCTCATTTTAAAGGCTTATGTGCAAGTAATTGCCATAAAAAGTGTTTTGGGACCCGGGTCCTGCCCCAGGGGACATGCATCAATGCAAAAAAAAGTTTTAAAAAATGGCAGTTTTTTTGGGAGCAGTGATTTTAATAAAGCTTAAAGTGAAACAATAAAAATGAAATATTCCTTTAAATATCGTGCCTGGGGAGTGTCCTTAGTATGCCTGTAAAGCAGCGCATCTCCCAAGTTTATAACAGTACTACAGCAAAATGACATTTCTAAAGGAAAAAGTGTCATTTAAAACTACTTGTGGCTGTAATGTATTGTGAGATCCCGGCAATATAGATATTATGGATATTAAGGGGAACCCTGCACCCAATTCTTTTAAAAAATGGCGTGGGGGTCACCCAGGCACTATGTACTCTGAACAGCAGTATATATACTATGCGGCCTGCCTTATATACTCTGCAGAAAATTGGGCCTTAGGTGTTGGTAGTACAGAACACTGTAAGCCCTCACAGTTACTCTTGTTGGGCGCAGGAACGGGCCCTGCCTTGAAATATTATATCAAGAATTGTAATTACATGCCCCTGTTAAACAGGGGAAGAAAAATTGGGCCTTGGGTGGTGGTGCCACAACACTGTAAGCCCTCACAGTTACTCTTGTTGGGCGCAGGAACTGGCCCTGCGTTGATATATTATATCAAAAATTGTAATTACATGCCCCTGTTAAAAAGGGTCAGAAAAATTGGGCCTTGGGTGGTGGTGATGGTGCCACAACACTGTAACCCCTCACAGATACTCTTGTTGGGCGCAGGAATGGGCCCTGCTGTGAAATATTAGATCAAAAATTGTAATTATATGCCCCTGTTAAACAGGGTCAGAAAAATTGGGCCTTGGGTGGTGGTGGTGGTGCCCTAAACCAAAAATATTGTTGTAAGCTAGCATCATCAAGATTGAGGAGGAATAGGATAGTCAGCATTCAAGGGATCCCACATCCATAGCAATCAATCCGTTACATCAGCATCAGGTGCTTGATAGCTGCTGATCCAAGACTGATTAATTTTAATGAATGTGAGCCTATCAATGGAGTCTGTAGACTCTTTGATCCATTACAAACCCTCCAGCAGCACTGAATGTGCATTCAGAAAGCACACTGGATGCAGGACAGGCCAGTAGCTCAATTGCATATTGAGCAAGTTCTGGCCAGTGGTCCATCCTTAAGACCCAGTAACCCAGTGGATGCTCTGTTGAAAAGGTCTCCAAGTCTGCTCTTGCCCCTAGATATTCCTGCACCATGTAATGCAGATGCTGACGATGGTTGCTTGAAACGATCAGACCTTGGCGCTGAGGACTGAAAACATTTTTAAAGGCATCGGTCAGCCGGGCACCTTCTCCACCGCTCTTCCTCTGACTGAACGAAGCCTCAACAACACGTTGTCCAGCACCAGGAAATTGTAACCTCCTAGGGTCTGGAAATGCATTGCACAAACCTTTCTTCAAGGCCTCCTAAAGATGTTTCATCCTCTGCTCCCTCTGCAAAGGCAGGATGAGTTCTGCAACCTTACCCTTGTAACGTGGATCAAGAAGGGTTGCCAGCCAAAAATGATCCCTCTCCTTGATACCACGAAACCTAGGGTCCTTTCTCAGGCTTTGCAGAATCAGGGAGGCCATGCAGCGTAAGATTGCAGAGGCATTCGGTTTTGAGTCCTCTGGGTCACTAAGGATCACATGATCCATAACTACCTCCTCCCAGCCACGTACAACTCCTTGGGTTTCTGGGGACTGAAAACCATCCCTTGAAGGCTGCTGCTGAGTGTTACCCTCTAAATTCATGCTGACACAATTCTCCTCCTCCTCTTCTTCCTGTGTGTTTGGTGGGCCCGCAGAAATGCTATCTGGCTATCTGGATGCTATCTGGATAAAGGGGGCCTTGAGAGGAAAGGAAGTCCTCCTCTTCCTCCTGCTGTTCTGCCTCATGTGCCCTGTTCATGATTGCACAAAGTGTGTGCTTCAGCAGGAAGACTAGAGGGACAGTGCCACTGATGCATGTATTGTCACTGCTCACCATCCTTTTGTCCACCTCAAATGGTGACAGGACAGTGCATGCATCCTTGATCAGTAGCCACTGGCGTGGCAAAAAAAGAAGCCAGGCTCCCCTGACCCTGTCCTGGTGCCATACTCACACAGGTACTCATTGATGGCCCTCTGCTGTGTGTGCAGCCACTGCAGCATTGCCAACATTGAGTGCCACCTGGTGGGCATGTCACAAATGAGGCGGTTGGTGGGCAGGTTGCATTCCCTTTGAATGCCAGCCAGCCGAGCACTGACATTGTATGACCGGCGGAAATGACCACATACTTTTCTGGCCTGCCTCAGGAGATCCTGTAAGCCTGGTACCTGCTCAAGAACCGCTGCACCACCAAATTCAGGACATGTGCCAAACATGGAACATGTCCCTGTCGGAGGGCGGAGAGAAGGTTGGTGCCATTGTCGCATACAATCATTCCTGGCTGAA
Organism: Aquarana catesbeiana; assembly: GCF_042186555.1. NCBI lineage: Eukaryota > Metazoa > Chordata > Amphibia > Anura > Ranidae > Aquarana > Aquarana catesbeiana. Next base: position 57,916,338 of record NC_133331.1, on the reverse strand, counting down.
GCTGGTGTGGCATCAACCACCTCTGAGCCTGCCCCTGCAGAGCTGACAGAATCTCTCTGCCCCAGTGTGGCTCCTGTCCCCTAGGCAGACCAACTTAAGCACCTCATGGTATCTTTTAGCCTGACTGCTTGTGTAGCCCCTTGAACGCTTAGGGAGCACCGCTGGTTCAGAGGAAAAATCTGCAGAAGAGGCCATAGAAGAAGAAGAGAAGGGGTGGAGGACAGAGCTGTGGCAGAATCACCACTAGCATTTTGGAGGCGTGGTGGCGGAACAAGCTCCAATAACACTGAACCCTGTCCTGCATCCTTCCCAGATGCCAGCAGAGTTACCCTGTGCACTGTGAAGGAAAGGTAACGTCCCTGCCCATGCCTGCTGGACCATGAGTCAGCGGTAATATGAACCTTACTGCTGAGCGCCCTGTCCAACGAGGCCAAAACATTGCCTTCCACATGCCGATAGAAAGCCAGAATGGCCTTCCATGAAAAGAAATGGCATTCTGGGAGCTGCCACTGAGGTACAGCACATTCCACAAATTCACGAAAGTGGGCAGAGTCTACCAGCTGAAAAGGCAGCAGTTGCAGTGCTAGCAATTTGGCCAAGCTAGAATTTAGACGCTAAGCATGTGGCTGACCGAATTTCTTTTTATGGTTCAGCAACTGGAGTAGGGAAATTTGCCTGCTAAAATCAGATGGTGGTGTACTGCTAGCAGATTGGCTGCAATACTTGGGACACGCCTATTGCTATACCTTCATTCCTCTCAGTGCAGGTTTTTCAGAGGACTGGAGGTATAGTAGGGTTGGAGATCCCAGATGAGGAGCAAGGAGAAGCCCGCCTTTTTCTTTGATGTGGGTATTTCAAGTGCTGTTGCCAACGGACTGCATGGCAGGTCGTCATATGTCTGGTCAAGCGTGTGGTACCCAAGCAGCTGCTGTTCTGGCCACGCTTGATCTGCTTCAGACATAGGTTGCAAACAGCAACGGCACGATCTGCTGCACACGTGTCAAAAAGGCCCACACCAAGGAAGTTTTAAAAGTCAGCGGAGAGTCAGCAGTGCCCTGCTCCTGCACAGCTCTGTGGTGGTGGGGAACATGACCACCAGTTTCTTCTGTGGCACCCCCTCTCTCTAGGCTTACGTTGCTCCATTCCTCAACCTGGGAACCAACATCGGAGCCTTCAAATCGCTGCACATCCTCCAGCAGCATGTACCTGACACTGTGGTCATATAATTCTGGGGATTCCTCCTGTGCATGATGGTGGGGCTATGGAAGGAGTGACTGTGGACAAGGAGCTGGTGAAATAGGTCGCTTTGGCAGCTGCGTTGGAAGGCAAACTACTCTGTTGACTGTAGGCACAGAGGCTGCTTGCCCTCTTTTAGTGGCATGTGAGCTTCTGCCTCTCCTTGGTGGCCTTTCGGACATGATGTATTTTTTGTTTTGCAACACCACACTACACTGTATTAGATACTGTGTACACCGCCTGAAGTGTATTAGAAACTGTACACACTGTATTAGATACTGTGTACACCACCAGATATGTATTAGAAACTGTACACACTGTATTAGATACTGTGTACACCGCCTGAAGTGTGTTAGAAACAGTACACCACTGAATGCACTGTAGATATAGGCTACACTGGATGCAGAGTATATACAGTATCTCACAGAAGTGAGTACACCCCTCACATTTTTGTAAATATTTTATTCTATCTTTTCATGTGACAACACTGAAGAAATGACACTTTGCTACAATGTAAAGTAGTGAGTGTACAGCTTGTATAACAGTGTAAATTTGCTGTCCCCTCAAAATAACTCAACACACAGCCATTAATGTCTAAACCGCTGGCAACAAAAGTGAGTACATTCCTAAGTGGAAATGTCCAAATTGGGCACAATTAGCCATTTTCCCTCCCCAGTGTCATGTGACTCGTTAGTGTTACAAGGTCTCAGGTGTGAATGGGGAGCAGGTGTGTTAGCTTGGTGTTATCACTCTCACTCTCTTATACTGGTCACTGGAAGTTCAACATGGCACCTCATGGCAAAGAACTCTCTGAGGATCTGAAAAAAAGAATTGTTGCTCTACCTAAAGATGGCCTAGGCTATAAGAAGATTGCCAAGACCCTGAAACTGAGCTGAAGCACAGTGGCCAAGACCATACAGCGGTTTAACAGGATAGTTTCCACTCAGAACAGGCCTGGCCATGGTCGACCAAAGAAGTGCACATGCTCAGTGTTATATCCAGAGGTTGTCTTTGGGAAATAGTTGTATAAGTGCTGCCAGCATTGCTGCACAGGTTGAAGTGGTGGGGGGTCAGCCTGTCAGTGCTCAGACCATACACCACACCCTGCATCAAATTGGTCTGCATGGCTGTCGTTCCAGAAGGAAACCTCTTCCAAAGATGATGCACAAGAAAGCCTGCAGTTTGCTGAAGACAAGCAGAATAAGGATATGGATTACCGGAACCATGTCCTGTGGTCTGATGAGACCAAGATAAACTTATTTGGTTCAGATGGTGTCACGCGTGTGTGGTAGCAACCAGAGGAGGAGTACAAAGACAAGTGTGTCTTGCCTACAGTCAAGCATGGTGGTGGGAGTGTCATAGTCTGGGGATGCATGAGTGCTGCCAGCACTGGGGAGCTACAGTTCATTGAGGGAACCATGAATGCCAATATGTACTGTGACATACTGAAGCAGAGCATGATACCCTCCCTTCGGAGACTGGGCCGCAGGGCAGTATTCCAACATGATAACGACCCCAAACACACCTTCAAGACGACCTCTGCCTTGCTAAAGAAGCTGAAGAAGGTGATCGACTGGCCAAGCATGTTTCTAGACCTAAACCCTATTGAGCATCTGTGGGGCATCCTCAAACGGAAGGTCGAGGAGCGCAAGGTCTCTAACATCCACCAACTCCGTGATATCATCATGGAGGAGTGGAAGAGGACTCCAGTGGCAACCTGTGAAGCTCTGGTGAACTCCATGCCTCAATTACACTGCCACTAACTGAATAACCTGCCTGCTTAATCTAACTCAAGCTATCTCTCTGTCCAGGCCAACAACACTACACATGGCCGCCATGTAAGCAGCCTTATATAGTGTGGGGCGTGGACTTAGTCCCCCTGAGCCATGATTGGCCAAAGGCACCCTGCCTTTGGCCAATTATGGCTCTCTCAGCAAAGCTCACTGTGATTGGCCAAAGCATGCAGGTCAGGTGTATGCTTTGGCCAGTCGTCATACAGCCATGCACTGTGATCTCGCAGTGCATTATGGGACGTTCCACGGTGCTCAAATTTTCCGCGGACGCCCCATAATGTTCGCTGTTCAAACGGGCGAACACCTGATGTTCCAGTCGAACTTATGTTGCAATCTCGGAACACCCAATAAGAGGATAGTATACTACATGGCATGTCTAAACTACATGGCATGTTCACCAATGCCAGGAGCCTGGCGGACAAGATGGGTGAACTGGAAATACTGTTGTATAAGGAGAATTTTGATTTTGTGGGAATTTCAGAGACCTGGTTCAACAGCTCTCATGATTGGCTGGCAACCATTCAAGGGTATACCCTTTATCGCAGGGATAGAGAGGGTAAAAAAGGGGGAGGGGTATGCCCATATATCAAGACTAATGTACAATTGAATGTGAGAGATGACATCACTAAGGGAGCTAGGGAGGAGGTGGAATCCTTATGGGTAGAGCTCCAAAGGGATGAAGTTAAGGGGAAATATTACTGGGAGTATGCTATAGGCCCCCTAACCTGAGGGAGGAGGGGGTGACGGATCTCCTATCACAAGTTGGATTAGCAGCAAGGATGGGAAGTGTTATCAAAATGGGGGATTTTATTTATCCAGACATAGACTGGGCGGAGGGAACCTCACATTCGTCTAAGGCTCGCCAGTTCCTAAATGTCTTGCAGGACAATTTCATGGTTCAGATGGTAGACGCACCAACTAGAAATAAAGCGTTACTGGATCTACTGATTACTAACAATACAGACCTGATCACAGATGTGGAAATACAGGGCAATTTAGGAAACAACGATCAAAGGTCAATTGGCTTCAGTATAAATCACACAAATAGGAAACATAAGGGGAATTCAAAGACACTGAATTTCAAAAGAGCCAACTTCCCTAAACTACGAACCTTGTTAGAAGGCATGAATTGGGATAAAATCTTACTAACAAAGAACACGGAGAAGAGATGGGTTAGCTTTAAGAGCATATTAAATAAGGGCATTAGCCATTGCATCCCATTGGGTAATAAATTTAAAAGAGCAAACAAAAGTCCTGGATGGCTTAACTCCAATGTAAAAATGCAAATAAAAGCAAACGAGAAGGCCTTCAAAAAATACAAGGTTGAGGGATCATCATCAGCATTCAGACTTTATAAAAAATGCAACAAGAAATGTAAGGGTGCAATTAGGGCGGCTAAGATAGAACACGAAAGACACATAGTGGAGGAGAGCAAAAAAAAAAAAATCCCAAGAAATTCTTTAAGTATGTAAACAGTAAAAAAGGGAGGCCAGACCATATTGGCCCCATAAAGAAAGAGGAAGGACATCTGGTTACAAATGATGGGGAGATGGCGAAGGTATTGAATTTATTCCTCTCCTCAGTCTTCACGAGGGAATCGGGGGGCTTCAGTAACTAAAACTGCCGTGTTTATCCTTATGACACATCACAGGAAGCACTTCTATGGTTAACAGAGGACAGAATTAAAATTAGACTTGGGAAACTTAACATTAATAAATAACCGGGACCAGATGGCTTGCATCCGAACGTACTTAGGGAACTCAGTCAAGTAATTGCTAGACCATTGTTCCTAATTTCTACTGACTTGAATGGTACCAGGTGATTGGAGAAAATCCAATGTAGCACCAATATTTAAAAAGGGCCCAAAATACATCCCTGGGAATTACAGACCAGTTAGCCTAATATCAATAGTATGCAAGCTCTTGGAGGGGATGATAAGGGACTATATACAAGATTTTAGTAACGAGAACGGTATCATTAGCAGTAATCAGCATGGATTCATGAAGAATCGTTCCTACCAAACCAATCTATTAACCTTCTATGAGGAGGTGAGTTGACATCTAGATAAAGGAAGGCCCGTAGACGTGGTGTATCTGGATTTTTCAAAAGCATTTGACACAGTTCCCCATAAACTTTTACTGTACAAAATAAGGTCCGTTGGCATGGACCATAGGGTGAGTACATGGATTGAAAACTGGCTACAAGGGCGAGTTCAGAGGGTGGTGATAAATGGGGAGTACTCGGAATGGTCAGAGGTGGGTAGTGGGGTCCCCCCAGGGTTTCTTTGCTGTGACCAATCCTATTTATTTTGTTCATAAACTACCTGGAGGATGGGGTAAAAAGTTCAATCTCTGTATTTGCAGACGATGCTAAGCAGGCAATAACTTCTCCGCAGGATGTGGAAACTTTGCAAAAAGATTTGAACAAATGAATCGGGTGGGCAACTACAAGGCAAATGAGGTTTAATGTAGAAAAATGTAAAATAATGCATTTGGGTGGCAAAAATATGACTGCAATCTATACACTGGGGGGAGAACCTCTGGGGGAATCTAGCATGGAAAAGGACCTGGGGGTCTTAGTAGATGATAGGCTCAGCAATGGCATGCAATGCCAAGCTGCTGCTAACAAAGCAAACAGAATATTGGCATGCATTAAAAAGGGGATCAACTCCAGAGATAAAAACGATAATTCTCCCGCTCTACAAGACTCTGGTCCGGCCACACCTAGAGTATGCTGTCCAGTTCTGGGCACCAGTCCTCAGGAAGGATGTACTGGAAATGGAGCGAGTACAAAGAAGGGCAACTAAGTTAATAAAGGGTCTGGAGGAAATTAGTTATGAGGAAAGGTTGCAAGCACTGAACGTATTCTCTCTGGAGAAGAGACGCTTGAGAGGGGATATGATTTCAATTTATAAATGCCGTACTGGTGACCCCACAATAGGGATAAAACTTTTTCGCGGAAGGGAATTTAACAAGACACATGGCCACTCATTAAAATTAGAAGAAAAGAGGTTTAACCTTAAACTACGTAGAGGATTCTTTACTGTAGTAGCGGCAAGGATGTGGAATTCCCTTCCACAGGCGGTGGTCTCAGCGGGGAGCATCGATAGTTTCAAAAAACTATTAGATAAGCACCTGAACAACTGCAACATACAGGGATATACAATGTAATACTGACACATAATCACACACATAGGTTGGACTTGATGGACTTGTGTCTTTTTTCAACCTCACCTACTATGTAACTATGTAACTATGTTCGACCCGAACATCAAGCTCATCCCTACCAGCCACATCTAAAAGTAAACAGTCTCTTTTTGACTCTAAGAACAAACAAAAACAGCTTTCTTCAGAAAAAGTAAAATGAACAGTTCATAATTCTGGTATATTAAAGACAACATAATGGCTCACCGCCAGTATACCAGACATACACTTGAGGTTAGAGTTCCCATCTGCTTCTGTAATAACACAAAGGCTGCAGGAACTCAGCAAACAAAATGTCCCAGTCACCAGACAGTCCACACTTGCCCACAGCTGGGACCTGTCCCACACTCCACATCTTAGACAGACTCCTTCCTGCTGTTTCTCAGGTGTCCTCCGCATGCCGGTTAACCCCATCAGGAATAAAGTCACTGTACTCAGAATTGTAGGCTCTTTCCCGCTCAAAGTCTCTCTGAGCCTCTTAATTCTGAGTCCTAAATGAGGAATTACCAAGCCAGCGAGCATTGTAAATCAGTCCTCCCTTCTCTGACCAGATTACCCTGGAATCCCTCACCCTGCATGGATGAGAACCCCTGAGTTCCCAAAACTGAATTCAAGTAGTCTCCCTTAAAAGGAACAATAACCCAAATAATGGGGACACATATCTCCTATCCAGAACCAATTCCTGGTTGTCCTGTACAATATGTAGCTAAGATGGCTACATGAGATGGTAAGACTGGAAATACCTGAATAGAGGAACCTGAAGGCAGTTGGAGGTGAACACTTTGCCCATCTTTTTCCTTAATTTGAGGTGGGTTTGAAATTGGGAGTGTTTAAATCTGGGAATATGTAGGGTTTCTGGTTGAATGTATTTGATGATGAAGTAGATCCATTGTAGAGCCCAATACTCACTGTGACTGTTCTCAATATCTGTTGTAGCAGAAGGGCTGAGACCAATTTCCACTGTGCCTTTGTGGTCCTCCTTGACACTTTAATGCTGGGTTGGCTCTTGTGGTTGGGAAAAGCTGACGGTATTTAAGTTGCAATAATGTTATAGATGATATTTCAGATCCAATGTTAGAAAAACTGTAACAATGTGGTACTTTAGAATACCGCCTCCACATACCTACTGAAGAAGTGGACATAAGTTCAATGAAAGGTGAGAGAGACAAGCGGCGCTGATCTAAGTGAAGCATGTAGTGGGAATTAAATATTTATTAGAAAATGCACAAAAAATTTGGACAAGTGTATAGGCTTTGTATAGATTGGTCACGCTGTGTGCCTTGTGTGTAGGTGGAAGGCGATGGTCCCTGGCATCTCACGTTGCCAGCCGCATCGGTGGTTTCTGGGGTTCTGCGCAGTGGGCGAAGGACAGCTAGGCTGATGTCACCTGGAGGCTGGAGAGGCAGCAGTGGGTGCGTCCTAGCTGGCGCACGTTTGGGCCTCCTGGGTGGCCATCTTTGTTTTGGTTATATAGGGGCGGCGGGGGCGGCGGTGTCGGCGGACAGCTAGGTTCAGCATGCTGGCCCTGCCTACCCTAGAGAAATGCCACATAGTAGACAGCGGTCTCAGGGATATATAGATACAAGCAATACACTATATAGCCATAAAATCTAATTTACATGGAAAATTAGAAAACAAAAATAATAATAATATTGATAAATAAATTCCATTAAACGCGTTGCACAAACAACTTTGCACAAGCCCTGATCTGATACCTCTCCATTTCAACAAATACATTAAGAGCAATTGTGCCTCTGATTGACCTGTGAATGTGTATATGTAGTTGTCAATAACGTCATAGATGATATTTTGGATCTGATGTTACAAAGACTATAACAATGTGCTATGTTATTTTAGAATACTGCTTCCACTTACCTCCTGAAGTAGACACATGTTCAGCTAAATGCGTTGAGATTGCACAAGCATTGAATTGTATGGTTTTATCAGAATGCATAATAAATACTATAGTTTTTAACAGGTTATGCTTTTTTATATATTTTGAGTACCATGAAAGTCTAAACAAACAAAAAACTACCTGATGTATAATTCTACTGTAAGACTAGTCTTTACGTGGGAAATAGTAATAAAGAAACAACAGCAGAGGTTATACCTACACACCAGACCCACTATGACCGAAAACTTCATTTTTATTAATTACTGTCTAAAACTCAAAATGTAGAAAATGAAAGGAAGTCATAAAAATACCAAGTGTATAATCTTATGGGGCAATGGGGAACTAGTGCAAAAACACAAAATGCTGGAACAAATATATAACTGCCTTCATTATAGGGAGATAACAATCAGACAGCAAGTATGTCTTTAGCTGCCGTTGGTCAATCTTTCTGAGTGGAGATGTGTATAGGGTAGGGTCAGTATCCTGACCACATACCACACCCCAAATGCATGAATTAATACCGAGGGTTACTGTGATTTTTTAAATGGCTTAGTTGCCTATTAATATAAAAAATATCACAGTACCCTTCCAGCCTGGGAAAAGAATACACTTCTATCAATCCACTATCTCCGCCAGTCCACAAAAATCTCCCTTTTCCTCCTACAACTAAACCCACATTGCCCCAATATATCTAAGTGCCTATAATGAAAAATACAAAAATAAAAATAATTAAAAACCACAAAAATACCTTAACCCAACATGTTTTTGCCTCAAAAAAAGGCTTCATCAGGGGTGTACATTGCAAAAAGTCTCACTATATTGTTTTTTCTGTTTCTTCTTACACAAAAAGATACACCTCAGTTTCCTTTAACAGAGTTCTTAAACTTTCAGTTTTTAACTTTCCCATGTTGTTCAGACTCTCAGCTCCCTATAGAATCTCAGCAGCTTTTAGGCCTTTTTCAATAATAATCCATTGAAAACTCCTGAACTTTTTGTGTGGCTGGAAACATACTGAAAGGATTTACATGTTTTAAACCACCGTGAAGGTTTAGATTTCATTTTAGAGATTAAACTCGGAAAAATAGTTTTGATTGGATTACATGTCATGAGATTTGAACACTGCAAAATTTAACATATCTGCGCCTAGAAGATTTCTTTCAGGATAATGAATTTCAAAATATAGAAAGAATTTTATTTATTTTTTTTTGCAAATTAAAACATATATATGTAAGATGCTTAAATAAAGTATTTTATATTTTAGCAAACTTTTACAGCCCCATTCATACTTGTGCATTGCAGCAACCAGAACACATTGCAGTGCCATTCACCTGGTGTTTGGAGGTGGATTGTGATTCAACTAGGGGTTAGGCACCGGGTTGGTTTGAGAGTCAGGGGCATTGATGCTTACCCACCAGTAACAAGTCTATGCAACTTTTCCAAAGCTGTAACTCTATGCAGAACCAAAGTTCTCCATGTGAGCACATCCTGACTAGCTAACCTTGGTGGGTTGCGTTGTAGTTTGCAAAGTCTGATACTATTGCCCCCACAATTTGGCCAGCACTGGGCTGCCTGCTTGATGCATAATCCTTTGCGGCTGGTCAATTCCAATGTGCATGTCCATGTTCCAGTGAATGAAAAGAGCAATCATTCTGCAGACAGATCTTTGCCTTGCCTGCTGCGATCCACCCTGAACCAAAAGTGGATCTGTTTATTCATGGTTCCTGATGCTTATGTTGTAAAATTGCTAGACAACTTTTTCAGTGGAAGAATTGCTAGCTGTGACAAGATTTCTGGCATAAGATGAAGCGTTTCACTTGTACATTTTCCACATCGCCTGAGCGTACACCAAGCACGAGGATATTGTTTGCGCCTTTGAATTTTTCATTGGCCTTATGTGGCAGCCGCCAAGGCTCAGAGCTGATGTCTTTATTTTATTTTTTCCTTTCAGACCTGTGAAACAAGACTTAGAGAATCTATCCTGTAGAAAATAATAGCAGACCAATAAAAAACCCAGATGGTGACCAGTTCAGTTCAGTGAAAGTCAAAAAATGTGCCAACAGCCTATCCTGGTAGCTCCCAACTTCTTGGAAAAATTGGTATCCAGTCAGACACATCCAGTGTGGGACTTGGAGCTGTTTTGTCATAGGTTTTTCATGGAGAGGAATAGCCTGTATTGTTTCTAAACTGGAAGTTAATCATGGCTGAAAGAAAATACACTATACTTGAGTGAGAACACTTGGCTATTAAGTGGAACCTAATTTCATTTCACTATTCTCTCTTATAGTGTTACTAAACCCAGTCGCTATATCTGGTCTCCCACAGTACACAGAACATGAAAATTCAATTATTTTCGGAAATATAAACTGCTAAACACCTTTTCTCATCATGCAGTCCTTCTATCAGTGTCTGGCTGAGCACTGGTTAAAGCTTGTAGGAGGAGTTTTCATCCTGCTCTGACTGTCCTACGAGGCTGCATGACTCCTGGCCCTCTGTCTGGACAGTGCTGATTGGCCCTTTGTCAATCACATACCCCCCCCCCAAAAAAAAGAAAAACGTTCTCTAGCAATACACACCAAACTGAGCATGTGCAGGGTGCCTCCGAGGCTCTATTTAATCAGCAGATGGATTGGGGACAGTAAAAGAAGGGCAGGATTAGAGAAGACAGGATCAAACAGCTTTTTTACACAATGCAAAGGATTAACCCCTTATGTTTTACAGTGAGTATAACAAGCATGCTTTACTGCATGTATAGCATGCTTGTTATACCCACTATATATGTGTATATATATATATATATATATATATATATATATATATATATATATATATATATATATATATATATGGACTGTAGGAGATGCTGTCACGGTAAAATTTGTAGTTTGGGGGACACAGGGTGTGCACATTTTCTTGGTGCAAGACTGCAGAGCATAGGTGTGGTCTGGAGAAGACTGCTTTCACAGCTTTCTCCAAGTTTTGGTATTCCATCATGGGGCTCTGTAGTTTGGAGATTCCACAGTGTCTTGGGTAGGACAGGATCTCCAACCCTGTGTCCAGATTTTGCAGATGACCAGCAGGGTGTGTGCTCAGGTGAGCACAGCTCTTACAATGAGTTTATGGGAATACCTCAGGGCTCCCAGTTGGAGACTGCTCCACACCAAGAGACAGGAGGTCTCCAGGAGTCAGAGGGGCTGCAGGAGGCAGCCGGAACATGTGTGACTGCAAGAGGCAGTGAAATGGCCTGAGGACTAAGGCCAGAGCGGAGCTGTGGGCTCTAAAGTAAAGCCGTCCACACTAAAGGATCCAGTGGTCTGTGTGACCAGGATAACGAGCAGAAGTACTACTACAGAGAGCCGGGTGGGCTAGCACTTTCTGTTGTGTGCATTTGCTGGAGAAGAACCCCTGTGTGGGAAACCATTATGTTATGGACTTTTATTTGCCTTTTTAATAAAAATGGGCTACCATGCCCTAAAATACAGTTCCTATCTGGCTTGGAATCACTGGCAAAAGGGTCTACTACGAGAGCTAAACAACCCCCAACTTTACATTATGGTGAAGAATGCGGGCATAAACTGAGATCCCTGCAATCAAGTAAGTTCATCTGTGATCTGAACTGTGTGTGTTTAGTGCATGAGACTGTACAATCTGTGAGTACAGGTGAGAACCTGTAAGAGAAAAGTAACCTGCTTTAAAGAGACAGTGCTCTAAAAAAATAAAATTTTTGTTGGACTACAAAATTGTTCTGGAGTGACTGTGAGTATGGGGCGGTCAAAGCTCCTAAATAAAGCAAGGATGGCTGAGATGATAGACAGAGCTCTGTGGCTGGAGGGGTTGTTACCACCTTAACGAGCCCCATACATGCCTGAGCAGAGTTTGCCAAGGAGAAGGACTGGTGTTGTTCCTAGCAACACTAGTGAAATGAGTGCACAGGTGACTGCAAGTATGGAGAGTCCACCAAAGTCTGAGTCTGCAGGGGATTGTTGCAAGCGGGACCCGGCAGCATTGAACCAAGTTAAAGAGGAGAGCAACAGAACCCTTAGTGTAAGGAGAGAGCGGCTGGATGCTCATACTCAGGAGAGGGGTGTTGTTGCCCCTGGCAACGCTGGTGCAAGTAGGCCAGCTATCAAGATGCAGAGGCCTAAAATGGAAAGCAGATGCAGTGTGTGAAGCCATGACAAGACATGGAACCAAGTGCGCTGTTTGCGGTGCAGTGAGTGGGTGCATCAAGTCTCCAAGTGTCCCAGGCTCCAGTGCAAAGTTACCTAGCAGAGCAAAGGTCTACATCTGTGTTTGAGAAGCCTGCTTTAAGTGCCAGGAGGGAGCAACAGGCTTACCAGAAGTTTGAAAGGAGTGCAGTTGCCCATAGCAACGCCTATGATGTCAGGTCGGTGGCCTGCAAGACAAAGATATTGCCTACAGAGGATCGTGGCAAGTTTAAAGCAACACCGCTTCATAGAGAGAGAATTCTACAGGTTTGGGAGAGCCAGCAAAGTGCAGGGGGGAGAGTGCCATCTCCTTAGCAACAGGAGAAAGTCGTCAAGTACCATGCCAGGTATGTGGTCAACTGGGCATGGGATCTTTTCTTGTCCCAGCTTGTGGAATATGGCTGCTGATATTGTTGCTGGGCTTACCTCTTCGTCTGCAAGCCCCAGATTCCTGTGTTAAAATGTTTGCAGTCACCCCTGCCAACAGAGAAGAAATTCCTGTTGTGCCTGCTGTAGTTTCATTCCGTGGCCACCAGGGGGAGTGGGCCAATAGAAGTGAAGTACAAGAAAGTCAACATACTCAAGTGAACATGGCAAGACCTGTTACACTGATGAGTAAGACTCTTGCAGTTTGTGGGACTGATCCCAGTGAAGTGGCAGTGTGTCCAGTGGGGAGATCCGCAGAAGGTGTAAAAACAGACTTGCTGCAGTGTGTTACACAGAGCAGTGGGGAGACACAGGTTAAAACCCAGCTTGCAGCAAGGTCAAGGACTGAAAAGGACAGCTGGACTCTGTATGCACCCAAGGTAATACAGCAGAGTGCTGGGAGAGATGTGCTGGGGGTGACCAAAGCAGTCGGTGTGCCATGTTCCCTAGTGACAGCTCCTGCAGAGTTGCCCAGGGAAACCTCCCAGGCGCCCACTGTGGTGAGGCACATGGTTTCCCAGGACAACTGGGGAGCTGCCCTAGTGGGCAAAAGACTCCCTTTGGAGAGGAAGGGTGGTGTGCTGAGCGGCACACAGGGTGCTGTGCATTATGATCATAAACAGCCTGATAAAGCGTATAACCCTGCTATGTTTATGAATGCTGATGATAGAGATATTGCTGGTACATGTACTTTTTTTGGTGATGTGTTCGCTAATAATGAAGAAGGGGGGATGTCTCCCTTGGCAACTAGAAGCAGATCCACAGTGTTATCCATTGAAATCTCTGGGGGTCTCCATATGTTGGAGCCAGAGATTTCCAGGACAGCCCTGATATTGCTCTGGTTGAACAGACTGGGTCTACACCATGCTGTGAGAGTGTGTGGGAGCAGTCCACTCACACTATGTGTAAACCAGTTGGTAAAGGGTTAAGTCAGCCAGCCAAAGCTGAAAGTACAGTACACAGCTGAGTGTGTTATCGCCCCCAGGACAAGCTGGCCAAAATGGTATATTGCAGCCTGCTTTGATGGATGATGCATTATCTAACAGTGAAAGCATGTTGTCAAAATGTGATTTATATAAAATGGACAAAGGTACTGTTTGCGCTGTAGAATCCCAGGTGCCTCCTAGAGCAGGTGATGAGGTGCTGCGGAGCACTCGGAATAGAAGCACAATGGATTGGGGCAGTTGGGCTAAACAATTGCTAACCATGCTAGACAAGGCTATGTTAAGTGACAGGGGTGTGGACACAATAACTGCTATGCCAGACAGGGAGATTGCAGAGCGGCTGATGGTTGAAGGTGGGTTGTTTCCCTTCCAGTCAGAAGGACCAGATCAGGGCGCAGGTATGGCAGATGTGTTGTCCACAGCCCAGCCACTGAATGTCAAGTGTCAAGGTGACAATGTAATTAATGTTGACTTGCAGAGGCTTATTGGTGAGTTAGAGGGCATGAGTGGGAGACATGCGTCTGACAGTGTTTCAGAGGAGCGTCAGGCTGTGATGGGTACATCCAGTGAGGTGGAGGCCCCCTTAAATGTCTTGGCCCCTCAAGCTGCAGTAAATGAGCCCCTGCATGTCTCTGATAAAGGAAAGGTCCCTAAAAAGGTCTTAAATATTGATGTGGAGTGTATTGAAATGACGAGTATGCTAGTAGAACTGCTTGAAATGGTGAAGGCACATTCCTTGTATACCTGGGTGCCTCCATTACAGTCAGATGTGGTGGTGCTGCGTGGTACCAATAGCTGGAGCCAGGTAGTACAAACTGTGTCGGTTAACATTAATCACCAGTGGAACTGGTTGGTACGGTGCTTTCTAATAGTGTGGCAAGTGATCTCCTGGTTTCCTGTGAGGGTGCTTCCGGATACGGTTCAGTGCGGAAGGCGCTCTGGGGAGCTGCTACAGAGCTCTCTCCACCTGATGTGGTGATGGACATGTCTGCTAGACCAGTCTGAGGTGCGGCTGAGCAGGGATTAGTGAATGCAGCGGATACGGGAGAAGGAACGGCCAGATATGGACGCGACAAAAGCAGAGATTCCGTCTGTCACCTGCAAAGAGGTACAAGTTGAGGTACCCGGAAATGCTCTAAAATCTAGTACGCAAAGGAACAAAAATTGTGACATAGAAAAGTGTGAGCTGGCAAAGATTGATGCTGCTAGCAATGGGTCATGCGTTGCTCAATGTCAGTTGTTGGGACAACTGCCCATAGAGATTTGGACAACAGGTGAATTGAAGCCTAGTGAAGGTCCCATAAGGGATAGCTGCTCACCTGTGTGTTGTCCCTCCTTGGACCTGGGCCTAACAAACCCTGAACAAGAGAGAACGGACAGTATTGGTAATTGATATAACCATGAATAATTTCTTGGAAAATGAGCATGATACATAAATGTTGAGCTCTGGGGAGTTGGTGGTCAAGGGTAAAGGCAAAGGAGTTGGTAAACCCAAGAGACCTATTGTGATGGGGAAAACGGTTACCGAGGGAAAATGTGGTTCCTCATCAGGAGTAGTGTCAGGAGCAGGTTCCCTGCAGAATTCGGAAACTGAGTTGAAAGGAAGTAGCAGGAAAGGTAGGGAACCACCAGAAAAGAAATATGAGTTCAAGCACAGAGGGGGTAGGCTGAGGATACAGAACTGTAGGACCCCGCTGAGATCCAGGCTAGGGCGTGCCTGAAAACACACCCGAAAAAAAGATTGGGCCTACGCAGACAACTGGACAGGCCTGGACAACTGGTGCAGAGGTGCCCCAATCAAGGATTCAGGCTGGTATGTTCTGCCCCCTTCGGGTTCGAAACAAAGGGGGGGATATGTGACAGTAAGAGATGCTGTCACGGTAAAATTGGTAGTTTGGGGGACACAGGGTGTGCACATTTGCTTGGGGCAAGACTGCAGAGCATAGATGTGGACCGGAGAAGACTGCTTTCACAGCTTTCTCCAGGTTTTGGTATTCCGCCATGGGGCTCTGTAGTTTGGAGATTCCACAGTGTCTTGGGTAGGACGGGATCTCCAACCCTGTGTCCAGATCTTGCAGATGACCAGCAGGGTGTGTGCTCAGGTGAGCACAGCCCTTATAATGAGTTTATGGGAATACCTCAGGGCTCCCAGTTGGAGACTGTTCCACACCAAGAGACAGGAGGTCTCCAGGAGTCAGAGGGGCTGCAGGAGGCAGCCGGAACATGTGTGACCAGGATAATGTCCTCAGGCCTCAAAAGTCCTCAAAGCCGTCCACACTAAAGGATCCAGTGGTCTGTGTCACCAGGATAATGAGCAGAAGTACTGCTACAGAGAGCCAGGTGGGCTAGCATTTTCTGTTGTGTGTATTTGCTGGAGAAGACCCCCTGTTTGGGAAACCATTATGTTATGGACTTTTATTTGTCTTTTTAATAAAAATGGGCTACCATGCCCTAAAATACAGTTCCTGACTGGTTTGGAATCACTGGCAAAAGCATCTACCAGGAGAGCTAAACACCCCCCCAACTTTACAATATATATATATATATATATATATATATATATATATATATATATATATATATATATATATACAGTACTGTGCAAAAGAAGTTTTAGGCAGGTATGAAGCAACGGTGTAACGTTGGAATTCTGTCAAAAAAATGTATTATAATTGTTTATTTTTATCAATTTACAAAATGAAATGTGAGCGAACAGAAGACAAATCTAAATCAGATCAATATTTGGTATGTCTACCCTTTGGCTTTAAACCAGCATCAATTCACACTTGCACACTTTGTACACTTGCACAAAGTCAGGGATTTTGTAGGATTAGATTTAGGTGTATGATTAATTAATTATACCAAGCAGGTGCTAATGATCATCAATTTCAACTGTGGGTTGAAACACAGTCATTAACTGAAACAGAAACAACTGTGTAGGAGGCTTAAAACTGGGTGAGGAACAGCCAAACTCTGCTTCCTAAGGCAGTTTCTCTTTCAATATTTTTATTGAGTAAGCATAAGAGAGTTAACAACTGCTACATTCTGAATGAGACAAAGTAAATGAGCAAAGGGCATATATGGCCCAACATAACCAACAATAAGCAGTAAATATTTGAAGAAGGCAGACTAGAGGCATATAGTACCCCTGATTCTTTCAATCCATATAGTTAGATGTAGTGAGCTATATTACTTGGTATCTCTCTGATTTTTTGGGGGATATTGAGCTATGTTACTCCAGGTGAGACTAATCTAAATTAGCTGGTGGAGACTAACTCGTCCAACTGCAAGACTTCTGGTATTACCACTCCACCCCTATGGGTTCACACTGTGGAGTGATAGATCCCAAGGCCTCACTTTAAAAGTGAGTCAGGTTTGCTTCTCCTTTCCGCAACCTGGGGACAAGGACCCCAGCTGGGACCTTAGTTGCTACTTTCCACATGTGGAGGCAAGGGACGTTGCATCTACGTGCAACAAGCCCAGAGAGACCCGCAACACATTATTTTAGAGTCATCATGTGGGACTCTGATAGAGCTTTATATGGCTCCGTATGTATCAGAGAGAAAGTTGCCTTCAAGATTATTATTATTATTATACAGGATTTATATAGCGCCAACAGTTTACATAGCGCTTTACAACTTGAGGGTAGACAGTACAAATACAATACACTTTGATACTGTAGGAATCAGAGGGCCCTGCTCCTTAGAGCTTACAATCTAAGATGCGTGGAAAGTTCTGAAAATATGTGCTTTAAAAGGTATAGCGAGAAAAAAAAGGAGAGATGAGGACAGAAAAAGTGGGGAAAATCAGGAAGGAGATAAGTGGGGGAAGGCCATCCTGGGGAATCCACTAGGTAGATATGTGACCAGGGTTTAGCGAAACCTTATTGTATAAAGCCCAGGGTTCCCATACCAGTTCAAATCATTGTACAGTGTCTAACAGCTTAGCTACTATTTGCTCCTGGGACATAATCCAAGAAATTTTCCTCTTAGTTGCTAGAATTAAGACTATAGGTTTTTTCCAGGCTTTCATTATCGCAAGCTTGGCTCCCAAACACATAAAGAGAACAGGTTGCTGTGTATGTTTTGGGAGGTTTTTTACCATGTTATTCAAAAGAGCATAGGTGGGATCCTGAGGGACCGCCACCCCTGCCACCTTGCGTAGCATGTGAAAGAATTTGTTCCAGTAGCTTCTAATTCGAGGACATGTCCACCAAATATGAGGCATCGTACCTTCAAGACCACAACCTCTATAGCATAGAGGAGAGGCGTCCGGATAGATCCTAGCTAGTCTAGCGGGAACATAGTACCATCTTGTAAACACTTTAATACTGGCTTCAATTAAAGAGATGTTCATAATACCTTTAAAGGATCTACGGAATGCATAGATCCAGTTGGACTTCCAGGTCGGACTCCCAGGATCGGGCGTATGAGGGAGGGAACGAAATAAGTACAGAAAGTGGGGAAGTAATGTCATTTTAATTGCATTGATCCTGCCCAGCAAGGACAGACCACACCTTGGCCAGGTTTTCATATCCTCTTCTAACTTGAGGAACATGGGTGGATAGTTAGCCGCATATAAATTACCTATGTTGTTAGTTCTTTAATTTCCCGGATAGGGGATCGTTCCCGATGCCCAGTATAATGGAAAGTGTTGTTTCAGCTGGTCCACTCGTTGTGGATGAAAAGATACATTTAAAGCTATGGATTTGGTTACACTGACTTTAAGGCCCGATATGGCACCCAAGTCTTGAAGCAGCCTAAAAACAATAGGGGTAGATATCAGTGGAGAGGTGATGAATAACAGCATGTCTTCGACGAAAAGAGCGCATGTGTGCTCTTCCTACCCACACCTAACCTCTCTGATGTTGGGGTTCGATCTGATGGCTCTCGCTAATGATTTAATTGCGATTGCAAAGATCAAGGGGGAAAGGGGGCAACCCTGTCTAGTCCCATTAAGTGTATTTGTGTATTAGGGTTCGAGTAGAGAGTTTGGATAACCCTTAAGAATTTGTTGGAAAAACCCCATCTTTCCACAATATCAGTATATAAGAGGTATGACCAGGACACAGAGTCGAAGGCCTTCTGGAGATCTATTGATAATAGAAAGCCCTCCTGTGGGGGTCCCCAGTCCCAATGCGATTGAAGTAGTGATATCAAGTCTATCGCTCTTCAGATCTGGTCCGAGCCCTGTCTTCCGGGATGAAGCCTGCCTGATCTTTGTGTATGTATTATGAAGTCATTATTAAGTAAAATTGGCCGGTAGTTACCAACATCACTGGTGTCTTTCCTAGGTTTGGGTATGACCGTGATAAAGGCTGAGTTTAGTTTGTTGTAAAGGGGGGCTCCATCCCGGAGAGAGTTTAAAAAACGTGCCATAAAGGGGGCTAGGTGGGTACCAAATTTCATCGAAAATTCGTCGGGCCCCGGGGAGGAGGACATCTTTATGGACTTTATGACTTTCTCTATTTCTTCTGAAGAGAAGGGTTTGTCTAAAAGTTCCTGATGGGAGTGTTTTGGAGAAATGATTCTATTGTTTTTGGAGTCTTAGGGAGACAGTCATTATATAATCCTGAGTAAAAGGCATGGAAGGTTTCCATAATTCTCAAGGGATTCTGGGTTAGGTTTCCTGTCCTGGTTCAGACTTTGGGAAAGGCTAGTGTGTGTGGTTCGGGGCTCAGTTTTGTTGCCAATTTAGAGCCTATTTTGTCTTTTTGTGAGTAGAAACGTGCCCCGGTCCATCCAAGTGTTTTTCAGCTGAAGTGGTCACCTTTGTGGCGCTTACTTAGTAGAAGGAATTCTTCCTCCAGCTTCCTTTTTTCATTCCCTTGTTCACGTTTCAGTTGTGAGGAGAGCTGAATGAGTCTTCCTCTCATTACTACTTTGTGGGCTACCCCCAAAGTCCCTGGAGAGACCGAGTCGTTATTGTTTTCCACAAAGTATTCCTTTAATGCTTTTTCTAAGATTGTACAGTGAACTAGATTACTCAATAGGGTCTCTTTAAGGCACTATTTAAAGGGACCCTTTGCCCTAGAAGTGCCACTCAAGGTTAGTGTCATTATCGAGTGATCCGATAGGGAAGTGTCTCAGATTTTAGAGGCAATCACTAAGGGGATAGTCGTGGATTGTAGGAAAATGTGGTCTATCCTGGAAAGAGTGCAGTGTGGAATAGAATAGTGTGTGTAATTTTTGGTGTGGGGGTTCACTTCCCTCAAAATCTACCAATCCGTTTGCATAAAGTAGCTGCGCCACCTTCAAGCTTCGCCTGGGGGGCCGTTTTGCTTTTGGGGTTCTTACATTTGACTTGTCTAGGGAGAGGTCAAACGGTGTATTTGAGTCACCCCCTAGGATTATTGTGCCCAGGAAGTGCGGTTGTAAGGTTTGTAGGACCGATTCAAGGAATCTCCGTTGGCCTTTGTTAGGTGCATAATAAGAAATAAATCTGTAGGTCCCTCTGTCTGTCGTGCCAGCTACCAGTAAGTAGCAACCCTCAGGGTCTCTGATAGCCTGAGTGAGTGAGAAGTTAACCCATTTAGAGAAACAGACTGCCACCCTTCTCGTCTTGTTCTCAGCGTTTGCCAAGTAGAATTGCGGGAAACCTTTGTGGAGGAATGAGGGGCTGTATGTGGTTGGGAAGTGTGGCTCTTGTAGAAGTAAAACCTCCACCTTTAATGTATGGTATAGTTGGAGTATTTTACATCATTTTACTGGGGAGTTAAGCCCCTGAACTTTGTGGGAGATGATCTGAAGATTCAGATCTCAAGGTGTTGCGTTAGGCATGGATCAGATGGGAGGTAAACCCAAAATAGTAAGCGATCTTACCATATAAAGAGAGCTTCCCTGGCAGAGCGTTGATTCCATAGGTTCCATGGTGTCTCCAACCCATGTAGGCAGAGGTGGGAGCTCCAGGAAGGCCCCAAAGATGGTGGGGGTAAGGTTGAGGAGGAAGAGCAGGGAAGGAGGAGAGAGTAGGAGGTGAAGAAGGAAAAATTAGAAGGTGCATTAGTTGACAAATTATACAATACAACCCAAATCCCAAGTGAGCTGGGGTGGGTAAGGCCCCTTCCCAGCCCTGTACCCAAAAAGGAACAAGATTGTCCTAAATAGGACGAAATAATCTGACTCCGACAGGAGAACAAAAGCCTATTGGCGTCAGATGGAGGCGCACTGTGACAGCTGCGGTCGTCCCACCCTCAAAACTTTACTATAACAATAAAAAATACATACATTCTGAGCCCTATTCTGTTGTAATTAGGAAAAGCCATGCCCGTACAGCCCCCCATCCGACAGCCCCCGGCACCATGAGTAAAAGAAGGACATGGTGACGCTCACTGACGGGAGTAGAGAGGCAGAAGACGGTGGCCGGCTATTAGAAATGATTATGGCAAGAACCGTTATCAGGGATGCCTCCTTTACAGGGGTGCACCCTATAGCAAACTGAGAAGGCCCGTTGTGTTCCTTCCCTACCAAAGTCAGCTGAAAATGTTGCATGGAGTAACAAAATCCAAGTCTGCGGGCTATTGGAAGTTTGAGAGAACAGTCTAGTGAGACAGCCTAGTATAACAAGATAACATGGGAAGATGGGGAGTCCGTAAGGCAACCGGATGCCCGTTATGGGCCCCCGTCGGGAGGCTACTTGGATGACTTTGTAACAACAAAAAATAAAAGTCGGTTTCAGGGTGTGAGTGTATCCTCACAGAGCAGTTCCGAAAAGAACTGACTAAGTGGGCAGCTTTTGAAAGTTGACTGTCAGCGTCATGGAGGGTGAGCGCCTCTTGATCTCTTAGGTTGTTGTTTCTGCCATACATGAGACAAGGGGCTTGGTGGTGGTGGTCAATTGGAGGATGTAGTCCCTCTCTTGGATGATGGTTGATGAATATCTTGGGTAATCAGCCCTAAGTGAAAGAGCAAGCGTTCGCCTTCCAGAAAGAATGAGAAGCTGTAGAGCCTGTTGTAGTATGAAAAGGACAGGCGAAGAGGGAAGGCCCATCTGTATGTGGTATCTTTGTGCACCAGAACCTGAAGTAGTGGTTTTAGTGAGCGGCGCTTTTAAACCGTATATGGCGACAGGTCTGCAAAGATTTGGACTTGGTGGCCCATGATTTCCAGTTTGTCGGAAGTGCGGGACAACTTCATCACTTCCTCTTTGACGGTGTAGAAGTGGGGTTTTACTATAATGTCTGTTCGCTGTGGCCTATCAAGCTTCAAACGGTGGGCCGGGATGTCTGGAATTAGGCTTTTAATAAATTCTTAAACTGCCGGGTGTACTCCTTTTACAGATTCTGGGAGGCCCCGGATTCTAAAGCTGTACCGTCTAGATCTGTTTTCGAGGTCATCAATTTTGGAAAATGCTGACTCCAATTGATCCTGGAGATCCAGTATTCTGGCTGTATTCTGATTCATTCTGGATACTGCTTGGTCTGCTTTCTTTTGGGTGTAAGGAGGTCTCTTCATATACTCTCTTGTGACATTAACTGACTGTGTTCAGATAAATCAATATTTCGTTCCAATTTTTAATCATGTGTAATTACCAATAAAATGTACTGTTACTATATTATTTTTGTATATCTTTATATATGATACTATTAGTTGCCTAAAAAGTCCATTTTGGGGAACTCCCTTTTCTGTTCTGCTTTATTTTCAATTACCTCAATCCATGTCCCTATTTGCTGGAGATCAGCGTGGATAAATGCAGTGAGCTGCTGTTTCAGACAGTGCCCTAGCTAGCATTTTAGAGAATGATGTCATCATGGTGGGGAAGTCAGTGGGGGTGAGAGGAATATTGTGGGCCTCCTGTTCCCATGGATCTGGACTGGTCAGCAAGTCATGCATTGGAGTCAGGACAGGGCCATCCATTGCTCTCCCTATCAAGGACTCAGAGGATGCTAGGGAGTGAGCTACTTGCTGTGGGGTACTCACTGTGACTGACTCTTGGTGTATGGTGGAGGAGAATGCGTGGTCCTGGTCTGCAATAGAATCCTCCTGTTCACAGCCTGTGTCTCTTGTGCTCGCGGCCGCCTTCTTAGGTAAGCCGGGCTACGGAGATGCGAAATCTAGCTGGTGGGACAGGTCCCTTCTTGCAGTGCCTGCGGACATTGGGCAATTCCTGGGTTCTCCCCCAGTTGGCAGGTGTTAATGCCAACCTGGATCAAGGGCTCAGACAGCTGCGGTCTGGGTTACAGGGCCCGAGCAGTGCGGAGCTATGCAGCCATCTTGGACGCTGCCGCCCATGCACCTTCTTTAGACAGTTTCATGCCACATGTCATACACCATGGCAAGACTGAGCCCAGCAACAAGATACAAGGTCTCTCCCAGGCAAAGATTTCAAAGCAGACAGGGGTTGTGCTGTTCAAGCTCTTTTGAATAAGCACAAAGAAACAGGCAATGTTGAAGACCATAGATACACTGGTTGGCCAAGGAACCTAATGCAGCAGATGAAAGACACTTCATGCTTTCTTCCCTTCGACATCAGAAGATGTCCATCAGTGCCATAAGCACAAAACTGGAAAAAAACAGTGGGACCCAGGTACACCCATCTACTGTCCGGAGAAGTCTGGACAGAAGTGGTCTTAATGGAAGAATTGGGGTCAAAAAGCCATACCTCCAATGTGGAAACAATGCTAAGTGACTCAACTATGTATGAAAACATAGGAACTGGGGTGCAAAAGAATGGAATGGTAGCAGGTGTTGTGGACTGGTGAGTCAAAATGTGAAATATTTGGCTATAGCAGGAGGCAGTTTTTTTTTCCTGAAGGGCTGGAGAGCAGTACAATAATGAGTGTCTGCAGGAAACTGTGAAGCATGATGGAGGGTGTTTGAAAGTTTGGGGCTGAATTTCTCTACAATCATGTCCTCAATGCTGAGAAATAAAGGCAGATAATTATCCAACATGACTCACCACAAGGGAGGCATGCGATTGGCCCCAAATGTATTCTACAGCAGGACAATGACCCCAAGCATATAGCCAATGTCAATATCAACTATCTTCAGTCTAAAGAAGAACAAAGAGTCCTGGAAGTGATGGTTTAACCTGCACAGAGCCCTGATCTCAACATTATGGAGTCTGTCTGGGATTAAATGAAGAGACAGAATTTGATTTGACAGAGATAGATTTGAGGCAGCGACATCCACAGAAGATCTGTGCTTAGTTCTCCAAGATGTTTGGAAAAACCTACCTGAGGAATTCCTTCAAAATCTGTGTGCAAGTGTACCTAGAAGAATTGATGCTGTTTTGAAGGCAAAGGGAGGTCACACCAAATATTGATTTCTCATCTGTTCATTTACTTTCCACTTTGTTAATTGATAAAAAAAAATAACACTTCTATTTCTGAAAGCAGTCTTAATTTACAGCATTTTTTTCACATATAAAATTTGTTTAAATTTTGAATAGAGCAGAGAACTTCTGCTGGGTTCTGATTGGTGTCTGTGCCCCATAATGAGGAGATTTATTTTTTACTCCCTGTCTACGTGACACCATTTGACATTCTGAAGTACAGAGTGTCACCGAGATAAGCAAGGTGGAAAATTCTTACTGAGTTTTCTCTATTTGTACCACTTTAACATAAGGGTCTAAATCTCCAATCAGTGGGTTTAATTTCAGCATTTCTGTTTGACGGATAATTTTCTTACTCTTGCAGTCCCTTTCTGCTCCTCTATCTGCAGTAATTAAATAAATAAATGAATAGAAATGTGACAGGAATGGAACAAAGAATTAGCACATATAATGTCCAGCGAGCTGTTCGTATGCGTGGCTGTAAACATAATTACCCAATGAACATAAGTGATGTAAAACACAATTCCATTTAATTAACTTGGCCCTACAAATGTTTGTTGTGTTCATCTCATGCTATTTCCAAATGTTCAAGTAATTAATCTTGCATAACCTTTTCATTTCCCTGCCGTGAGCAGAACACGCAGTTTGTTTAGCATTTTATAGCACAATAACACCATATAACCAACATTGTATGCGTGCATTAAAGGAAAATTCTAGATTTAGGGTTGATCCAGGTCACCTTTCCCCCTGCTCTCTTATCACCCCTACCTCTACACCCATCTAGCTGATCGCTGTAATTACAAAATTAAAAAAAAAGTGCCTTTTTTTTACTTTTCTAAAGCCATAGTCACATAATACTCTAATTCTGAATCTTCTTTTATCTACTTTTTACAGGTGGTGAGGTCCTTATTCTGGATGGCCACCAGTGGGCTCCTCTCAGGATCCAAAAGAGGAGCCTGCTGTGGTGATGTCGGTGAGAGGAGACTCGTGTTGGCACTTCTACGGCGCTCGATTAGCGGTCTCCTGCACCAGCACAGAACATGAACGACAGACTTAGGTGAGTAAAGCTTTCTTCACAAGGTAAGAAAGAAAAAAAAATAAAAGTGCAGAATATGTTTGGGGGAAGGGAACTTTCCTTAAGATAAGTTTTAACTTATTTTCACCGAGAGCATGCACGCATTTAGCCTCTCTGAAGTAGGTCTTCCTTTGTGCATACCTGTGCTTGCGCTGGGAGCACACTGCACAGTATGCTCCTAGTACAGAGACCACAATGGCACTGACTGTTACAGACCCAACCAGGACAGGGGCTTGTGGAGGGGACTGCAGGGTAGACTCTTGACTACTGACTATGGGCCCTGGCATTTGAGGGAGCTACGAGGATTCAGGAAGATGTCCTGTTAAATAATGCAAGATGACATTACCACATTTAACAGCCAAGGAAGTCATGATGGTCTCTGCCAACTTGAAACTCAGTGAGAAGATGAATTTGAAAAGAAAGCTGGTTAATTATATTTGGATAGTCCTGTGTCTTCTTAAATACTGGTGCCGAACTGTCTGGGTGGGCAGTGACACCTAGGCTTGTCTAGGTGACTAGTTTTTAATTAGCCTACTGTTTATATTAGCTGTTCATTAGATGTACTGACATTACTGTTTACAGTTTGCATTGTTTAGGATACCGTGATCAAGTTCTTACCTGATCTTGTGTGCTATATATTCTGTGTGAATTTACAACAAAGTCAGTTCCAGTTTGCACATAAGCTAGTGTCGTCGAGTTCTTGAGTGCAATGCTCAGCTACAATACCTGGTTCCTGGTTCCAGAGTGGAGAAAGCTGTATCTTGGCGGAAGCACCCAAGCAAGGTGCTAGGCAGTCCGTCATACTGACTAACATTCAGAAGGCTGGAGGACCGGCTAACGATCACATGATTACTATGTTAGTCTATGCCATCACAGTGATTAGTAACTATACATAAAGGAAAGGCAGAGCATACCAGCTCCTTGTGCAATACAGTTTTATTAGATGACTGAACAACAATAAAATTAAGTTTCACTCACAAAGGCTGTGTGAAACAGAGCATTCTTGCACATAACCATGGTCAGCATATGGGGAGTACTCCTCCGGACAGTGGGAGAGCAGGGGCTGAGGAGAGAAAGGATCCAGACAGCAGCAGCAAGCAGGTTGAGCACGAATTGCTCCTTCTGGCTAGGACATCTCAATCCTCTGTAAAGTTGGTTCCCGCTCCAAATTCATGTGACTCGGAGCCATGCCAGCTGACAAGAATCGCTCTGATGGTTGCTATGACAATGTGTTTCAGAGGGCGTGGCCTCCTTCTTTAGGTCTCAGAGACAAGAGAGCAGTTTGCGCGCAGCCTGCTTGTTGCTGCTGTCTGGATCCCTTCTTTCCTTGGCCCCTGTTCTCCCACCGTCCGTGGGAGCACTCCCCGTATGCTGACCGCGGTTATTCGCAAGAATGCTCTGTTTCACACAACCTTTGTGAGTGCTTCTTAATTTGTTTGTTGTTCAGACATCTAATAAAACTGTATTGCACAAGGAGCCGGTGCGCTCTGCCTTTCCTTTATGTTTTTACAGCTTTCAGTGTCCCACTGGCTGATGGAGCTGCATGTTCCTCTGCACCATTAGTATTGTTTTAACCCTTGCTTGGGCGGATTACAGACCATACTCTTGACCCCATGAACTGTACCCAATCCTCTTTGGGGCAATTAAGAGACTTTAGGGGTCCAACTGGAGGAGGTCTTATCCCTTATTTTGGTTCACTTTACATTCCTGATACAACAGAGGCTAGGGGACAAGCTGCACATGCTCAGTTTGGTGTGTATCGCTAGAGAGTTTTTTTTTTTTTTTTTTTTTTATGGGAGGGTCCATGTGATTGGCACTGGGCCAATCAGCACTGTCAAGAGAGAAAGTCAGGGGTCCTGCAGCCTTATAGGACAGTCAGAGCAGAATGAAAACACCTCCTACAAGCTTTAACCAGACACTGATAGAAATCACACAACTGCTATATACTGCTGATGAAAAAAGTATTTAGAAGTTTATATTTACTAAAAATAATTGCATTCCATGCTCTGTGTATTGTGGGTCCTGGTCCTGAGTTTAGTAACACTTTAAAAACTGACCACACTAAGCAAAAGAGCACACCATGGTCAGTTCTCTAGTTCTGCTGGAAACTCAGCCTGTTCTACTCCAATGATCAGACTTATCCTGACATGCCCCACTTTAATTTCCATGTTCTGTGTACTGTGGGAGACCAGATATAGTGAATTCAGGGTCCTGGGTTTAGTAACACTTTAATGCAATCTCTGCATTAAAGTATAATTAAAGGTAGAACTTTTTTTGTTAGTTTTGGATTGAGTGGAGGGGGATTAGAACCCTTGTCAGTTTTCATTGCTGTCTGTGCCCCCGTTAGGGAGATTCACCCTCTCTATTTATCCTTTTACTATTATCATTAAAAGTAAAAGAAAATCCCAAATTTTGGTTTGTCCCCAAAAAAGTAATAGAGGGGAAATCTTCCAATGGGGACACTAAGTTCTGGTGACCTGAAGGTTCCCAAAGAATTCCCTTAGTATGCAGGGATTTGTCTCATTTTCTGTTTGGCTATGGGACAGGAAGTGAAGGGAAATCTCCGCACTGGGATACAGATGGAGAAAAAAAATCTGACAGGGGTTATAGCTCTACTTTACTCTATTCAAAATATAAAAAAAAGTTTTGCCTATAGTTCAACTTTAAGGTAAAAAATATTTTGTGCACAGGATCCCCCTCCATAGCTACCCCTTATACTTACCTGAGCCTGATCTTGATCCAGTGCTGTGCCCGAGTGCAGTGGCTCTCTCCACTCTCTCCCTCCTCACAAGACAGAGAGGCAGCAGCAGGAGCCAGTGTCAGCCTGTCAATCAAATCCTGTGACAAGGGATCGGGGTGCGGGACCGAGGGCACAGGTGTGCCAACATAGCACGCCACTCCTATGGTGGCACACTGAGGGGAGGATGAGCCAGGAGCACCATTGGGGGACACTAGAAGAGAAGGATTGGGGCTGCTCTGTGCAAAACCATTGCGCAGAGCGGCTAAGTATAACATGTTTATTAATAAAAAAACAAAAACCCTTTACAATCACTTTTAAGTGTTATGTTTAGTGTTACGGAGGGAGATAAGAGTTAAGGCATTATTTTATGGGTTGGGTTTGGTATTCAGGAAGGTGAAGGGTTTAATGCTAGGTTAGGGTCACATAGAGAAATATTGGGATTTCATCTTTTTGCACCAAAAACGACCAGCTCTTGGCTTCTGGCACTGAATTGTAACACTGCCCGTGATGTACTCCTCCCCATCTGCTAATTACAGAAACGTTGTTTTTTATACATGAAAGACAGAGATCTGATTAGTATGCAGCTCGTTCGCGAGACTGCAATATTTAATTTTTACATTTCCAGCATTGGTGATGTTTATTTGCCTAAATTAAATTAGGTCGCTGTGAAAAGTCATCTGCAATCATTTGATATTATTATTAGTGGTCCTGTAGAGAGCTGGTTGATGTTTTAGAATTCAGAATGTCATAGGATAGGAAAGTGCCCCGCTCTATTATTCTACACTAAACATTCAGACGCAATGGGGGTTATTTACGAAAGGCAAATCCACTTTGCACTGCAAGTGCACTCGAAAGTGCACTGAAAGTGCACTTGGAAATGCAGTCCCTCTAAATCTAAGGGGTAGATCTGAAATGAGTGGAAGCTCTGCTGATTTTATCATCCAATCATGTGCAAGCTAAAATGCTGTTTTTTATTTTCCTTGCCTGTCCCCCTCGGATCTACAGCAACTTTACTTCCAAGTGCACTTTCAGTGCACTTTCAAGTGCACTTGCAGTACAAAGTGGATTTTCCTTTAGTAAATAACCCCCAATGTCATCTTGTCATTAACATTAAAGGGAAGGTTAAGGCTCCACAAGGTGCCATTTGGGGTATTTGATATGCCAAGCTGTTGTTGAAGGATCATCAAACCCATGCTCTGGCAGTATTCTGATTCTGACTTTTAGAAAAGTCAGTGCTGAGCCACACCCCCTCCAACATCCTACACTTAAATGCAGGGCTTTAGAAGAAGGGCCTTGGAGCATATTATGAGATAGAGCAGAGGAGAGCCTTAGGATTTTCTTGACTTTCCAACTACAATGGCATGACAACTCTAATGCCCTGTACACACGGTCGGACATTGATCAGACATTCCGACAACAAAATCCATGGATTTTTTCCGACGGCTGTTGGCTCAAACTTGTCTTGTATACACACGGTCACACAAAGTTGTTGGAAAATCCGATCGTTCTGAATGCGGTGATGAAAAACACGTACGTCGGGACTATAAACGGGGTAGTAGCCAATAGCTTTCGTCTCTTAATTTATTCTGAGCATGCGTGTCACTTTGTGCGTCGGATTTGTGTACACACGATCGGAATTTCCGACAACAGGTTTTGTTATCGGAAAATTTTATAGCCTGCTCTCAAACTTTGTTTGTCGGAAATTCCTATGGAAAATGTGTGATGGAGCCTACACACGGTCGGAATTTCCGACAACAAGGTCCTATCACCCATTTTCCATCGGAAAATCCGACCGTGTGTACAGGGCAAAAGTCACCAACACCTACTGGCGCCTTTACAAAAAGTATTTGCCCCTTTAACGTAATAAAGTTTATTGTGTCTTTAGCTTCAATCACCAAGTAGCTACTTAGTTTCTCAGGTTAAAAAAAATCCACATGTTTTAGCACCCCTCAACTGCAAGTCTAAAAGAGCCCTTAAAGTGTTACTAAACCCAGTAATATGAAAATAGTTTATCCGCACACCCCGCAGTGCCCACAGCTTATAAATCTTCTTTTTGCATTAAAATACTGCCACTATATACCTTTTTGGCTGATCTGTATACCATGGTCATGTGATAAACTGCAGGGTCCACCTGAGTGCTGAGTGTTCAGGTAGGAGGAGATTTCCACTACAGCCTGTGCCCTCGTGCTGTTATGGGAGGCGGATCATCCATCAATCAAGCTGTGACATCCCACCTACTGTGTTCTTTTTTAGTTACTGGGCATGGAGGAGGAGGGAGGGACTGGGCTGTCATTTGGGATCTGTATACACACCCACATGTGTAATGTCAATACCATGTGACCTGACTAGTTCAGCTCAACAAGGAAATATTCTCTCCAGCAATAGAGACGAAACTGAGCATGTGCAGGGGGACCACTCTGACTGTGTCTTATCTGGACTTGCCCAGAGAGACCCTGCAGGAGGGGGAGGATCTGTGCATACAGGATCAAAGAGCCTTTTTACATAAGACACAGGATTAACCCCTTAAGTTCCACAGTGAGTATAACAAACATGCTATTCTGCATATACAGACAGATTTTACTGTTGTGGGTTTATTAACACTTTAAAGGCTTAGTTCACCATTTTACTTTTTATGCACCTTTTGGACCATATATAAGGTATAACATAAAGTATGTTTGCATTATTCAACCCTCAACCACCACCCACCTCCACTTACCTGAATAGCGTGGTGCCTTCAAGGTCAAAGATAACTGACATCCTTCAATAAGTGGTGGGTTGTGAGACATAGTGGGTGCAAAGGTGGTAAAAGTCAGACACTTCTTGGATGTAAAAGAGGTTTTATTTCTTTGACAGTCATTTTATATTTTGTAGGGGAAAGAGGGTTAGCGCCAGGATGTCCTTAAGTGGTTGCAATTTCAAAAGGCAGACTCCGAGACTTCAATAGGAGAACAGTCGTACAGGGAAAGGCCCCAGCAAAGTGCCACTTCTGCATGTGCAGGATTGCAGTTTCCTATGGTAACAGTACATAAACAGTTCCCAACTCAAACAGTTCTCTCAGCTGTACTACAACTTCCCCTTGTAGTTCTTCAGCCCCTTGAGCTCCGGCTTTCTCACTGGACCCTCTGATTCACTAACTCTGAATCCCGTGAGCTCCTTAAGGCTTTTGCAGTGGTATCTCCCTCAAGCGACACCCACACATCCCATGCTAGGTCCCTAGCTTGGCACTTCTGATTACTTCAAGCTTCACCCCTGCTGAAGGGCTTGGTCCCTAGCTTGACACACAAGGCTGCCC
Organism: Aquarana catesbeiana; assembly: GCF_042186555.1. Lineage (NCBI taxonomy): Eukaryota > Metazoa > Chordata > Amphibia > Anura > Ranidae > Aquarana > Aquarana catesbeiana. The sequence goes on along the minus strand of NC_133331.1, from coordinate 57,885,258 downwards.
TGTAAGCGTCACCCCCGCCTGTTGGGTCTCTGACTTGATCACTGCCTAAAATTTCCCGATTCTCCACTGTGCCCGTTCGATGAGAATACTGCTCCGGTACTTGCTTCAGTTACTCACTGTGGTCCCTGGTAAAGACGATTGGTCCCTTCGTGGTGACAGCTTCCCTTCTACCTCCGGCCACTGACAGATTCTCCGGCAGGCAGAACCGTCACTTTTGGTTGGACTGCAGGCCGGAGTACCAACCCTGCGCTGCCCTCTTACTTCTGGATAGGCCCTCACACATACTGGCAGCCTGATGCCCTTGGGATAGGCCCAATCTCTGGCATAACAGCCTGGGGCGTACGACACACGTCCACCCAGACGGCGGTCTGGGTGGCACACAAAACTGGATCATCTGACCGCACCCAAATATATAGGCTCTCTCAGCAGGCCAAGGGATTCAACAAAATCCCTGCCCATTGGCTGAGATACCCCATATACCCATAACCTGACCTTGAGTTGTGCTTCTAAGTCTAATACCTCCAAGTGCCCAGCCACCTGGTGGTAGAAGATTAGTAGTACAACCAGGCCAAACTTAGGGAGAAGTCAATGGATCCCTAGTAATTACGGTAACTACAGTAGCTACTCCTGACAAGGAATTTGGTGAGGTGCTCCCTGACTAAACCCCAGGGTGCTACAATACACATACACATGCACACACACACACGTGCGTTTGAGCTTTTAGGTGCACATCCTAATGCAATAGGCTGCGCACACCTTTGAGTTCCACATTAAATATAGAAATGGTACCCATTGAGTCTCACATTACATATGGCCAAAAATGAAAAGAGATTGATATATGACAAATCTCAAATCACATATAGAGTCTGGAGACCCAGCGAGTAGAGTTCCCCACCATATTTCATGCCTCTGGTCCCAACCGCTTTGGGTTATGGGTGTCCACAACCATCTTGGGCTTTATCTGCTCCTCATGCTGTATTTACTAGAATAAAAAATACATAGAGAGGAGTTTGCCATTGGAGTCCCTTTGAGACATAAGGAATCATTTAGCAGTATACCACTGGTAGGATCTACCAAAAACTGTAAGTATCACTTTTAGGTGGACTGATCCTCTACAAACTTTGTAGTTTAAAAATCTACCTTCATATCAATCGGGTTGAAAAAGTCAAAGCAGCAAGTTTACATTTGTATAACTTTGTAAAGATTACCAAACTTAAAATGTTAAAAATTGAAATAGAAATGGAGCTAAGAGTGGCACTGTGGCTCCATATTCCATAACTATAAAATATTATACAATCTTGTTAAATTTTCTGTACAGGACAAAAAAAAGTGCAATAAACATGAATTATTTATGGATGTGCATAATGGATCAGTGAGATAAAGCACAGCAGCAGAACTGCGAGTAATTGTCTTGGTTAAATATCCGTCTACAGCTTACTGATGAACAGGAATCTGCTAAACGCAATCTTTGAAATACTTATTAAAGACATGCCTCGCTTGAACAGCATAACTGTGCCCTCTACTTGTGAGAGCTTGCAACTGCATGTTATAGACATTTTTAATAGCTTTCTGCACATTTAAATGTGATCATTCCTATACCCCACTGACATTGTGCAGTGCTGTATGTAGAATACTGAGCCATTCCCATCGGTTTGTGCAACAGAGGAACTCACACTCCAATGCTCCCACCACAGTCACACATGTTTATTATTATGAATTTATATAGCTTTGACATATTCCACAGTGCCATACAGAGAACCCTGAGCCAGTCACATTAGTCACTGCACCTGAGGAGCTTCTCCACCAGGTGGTGCTGTTTTGCAAGGTGCTGCTGGCTCACTCTGCTGGGATCTCAGCTGAGAGAAGTAGCAATCCTGGGGCCTGTCCTGGGCTTTTTCCAGGAAAGCATGAACCAATCTTGGGAAAGATGAAGGTGGAGGCTCCCCAGAGGAACTGAGGCCTACACCATGTGCTCAAGCTGCAATGGATCCTGGGACTGTCCCCATGCAAGGGGAGTCCTTAGCAGCAATCCAGGATAAAGTGATAAATAGACTTCGCCATATTACCAAGGAGGAACAGAAACTAGCTGTCCTAAAAGCGGATTTCAGGAAAATAAATCTCTGCACAGTAAGTCTGGGAGTGGTAGGAGGGAAAACTCCGAGCTAAAGTCTCTGGAGGAGGCATCGAAGAAGCAGGAGAAGCTGGTCGTTTCTCTGAAGGAAAGCAGTGGTGCATTTAGTGAAAAATATGAGAATGAGGAGAGATTCCAACAGATGAAGCAGAGTGCCTGTGTGAGTACCAGCCAGAGGGTGGATGCCAGAGCAACGGCAACAGTATGGATGGGGGTAAGAAAGTGGCTTCACATGGTGGCCCCAGTACTACCCCGTCTCAGGATCTGTCGTGTCTGAGTCAGTATCTGCCCCCCTCCCCAGCAACCTGGGTCATGTCAGGAGGAGGTTGAGGAAAATGGCGGATTGCTGCAGGCCATTATGAAAATGGAATCTCCCTTGAGTGGCACCGACTCATCAGATGAGGAGGAGGATGTCGTCCCTCAACCTGGAAGGGAGAAAGTTGTGGAAAAAGTTTCATTCAAGTCTGATCAAGATGGCGGCAGTACTACAGTGTCTGCAAATTAAGGACAGGCTGTTTCAGTTCCAGAAAATGCTGGTGTAGGAATGCTTGTTGAGAATATCTCTCCGTGTATGGATGCCATTCCTGTGATTGCTGCTACAGACAAAGAGACTGCATCTGTCAATGGATCCTTGCAGTCGGCAAGGAATGCAGGAGGAGATGGTGTCAATCCTGACAAAGAAATTCTTGTTGTCTGTGAGAAGAAGGAGCAGGAGTCCCACATGGACGCTAAAATCGCAGAGCAGGAATATCACATGGACGCTAAAACAGCTGGTATACCTAATAACAGGACTGCTGGTAATTGTGGTACTTCTGGGACTATGGTGAGTGGGACTGCTGTGTTGGAAGGGCGGAGGGAGGATCGAGTGGTGGGTGATTTGCCAAACCTGATTTCAAAGGTTCCTATGCAGCCAGTTAATTTTCCTATGCAGTCAGTAAATGTGTCATCTGTCTCAGTTATGAATTATGCTAAGGCTGTGTCAGGACAAAATCATGCTGCTTGTCTAAGGGAGCCAGATGCGGGGCTTTCACTTAAAGGTGCTTCTTCCATTAAACGCAGGAATGTGGTACAGCTCAGATGGGAAGGAAGAGGTATTCCACCTATCAGGAGGGTGGTTGTGGATAGGATCCTAGCCATGGGATTTAAGGCAGAGGATATTTATGCTCTTATCAGTCTGGCTGGTTCCATATGATTTGTGCGTCCAGGATCGCTGGATCTGTTTTGGGAGCGGTTTGAGCATGTGTATAGGGGCCAGCAGGACTGGAAGGGGCTTGTCCCTTAGGTAATTTCATGACAGCCCTTGATAAAGAATGTTACTATCCTGACTAGGAATGAGTCTATACACCCTGGGAATTTATGGGTCTGGTTGAGGAGGTTTGGTGAAACGTGTCCCCTAAAAAAGATTTTCGGTGATAGAGGAATCTGTACAGGTGGGTGGTCAGTATCAATGAGGTTGAGAGTGTGTGAGAATTTGGTCCAGGATGTCAAAGCTCTTAAACCTAGGAGGGTGGAGGTGGCAAATGCTTTTGAGGTGTTTTCTGAGGTAGAGGGTGGAAGTTCTTCTGGTGATGAGTCTATGGAGGAGGAATCACAAGGGACATTGAAGCGCGTAGGGTCTTCAGGTGGGGGGGGGGGTAAGCAGGCTAAGAAATGTATACCTCAATCATCCTGATGGCGGTTCCCACTCCAATGAAGGTGCCGACCATTAATGTCGCCAGCATAAAATCAGTAAGTGCTCATAATATGGCCTTATTTTTGCTCAGCGGGTTTGATGCTGATATTTTCTTTTTGCAAGAGACCCGGTTGTCTAGTTTGGCTGATATTCATCTGGCGAAGAAGGAGTGGAGGCGCGGCCCCTCTTTCTGGTCTCTTGTGGTCAAGCCTTACACTGGAGTTGCGGTACTTTTTCCTGCATGGTAACCTGTCGGTGGATTATTGAGGTAGCAATGGGGGGATGCGTGGTCTTAGACGTCTCCATGGGGGGGCAGGACCTGCACCTGAGCAACATCTATGGGCCCCAGGCAAAGTGGGACAGGAAATGCCTCTTCATGAAGATCAAGCCTTTTCTTTTTACAGCCCGGCAAGTTGTCTTCGGTGGTGATTTCAACACCGTCACTAGGACTAAGGACAGGAAAGGTACCGGAGCCAGGCAGGATTGTGACTGCTTTTTCTTGAACAAAATAGCTAGAGAGGCAGGTCTGGTTGATTTCAGGATTCACTTTTCAGTGAGGTAGTAGTCAGAGTAGAATAGATAGGTTTCTTTTAATGGGGAACTCTGCCTTCTCAGCACCAGTGTGTCAGGTGGTGGAGTTTTCCGATCACTGTATTCTGTTTGTGACTCTGAATAGCCCCGATACACCACCTAGGGGCACAGGTATCAATCATGGACTTTTGCAGCAGTAGGTCAGAGTGGTGGGAGCTTACAAAACGAAGGATCGTTGGGTTTTTCAAGGCTATAGGAAGAAATAAGCAGCTTTATAAGTATGTCACCTACCAGTGTCTGTAGAGGAAGTTTGATAGGCTTGTGTCGAATAATGGGGATCCGGGGATGATCTCTGAAGTTAAACTCTTGCTCAGGGAGTGTCAATATGGCAGGCATGCCTCTTTGGTTCTGCAAAGGGATTATGGAAAATATCACTTGCTGACCCTTACCAGAATTGCATACAAGGTAGAGCCATTAAGTCAGTAGGCCTGGTTGACAGTACAGGTTCCTTGACGAAGTCCAAGTCGGGGATCCTGGAAACCGCCAGGTCATATTATGCTGACCTCCTGGGCAGGAGGGACCTTGATCATATCAAGCATATCAAGTTTTCTGGATTCTATTCCAGGACTGGGAAATTGCAGTTCTCTTGCGAGTTTGACAGAGGGCATCACAGCAGATGAGGTGGTTAAGGCTATTGATAAGCTTGCCATTAAGAAGTCGCCTGAGCCAGATGGATTGACAGCCGAGTTTTATAAGCACTTTAAGGTTACTCTGTAAAGTGCCCCATGTTTGCTGGAGGTTATTAATGGCTGTCTGAGAGAGGGTTCGCTCTCTCCCTCCATGCAACAATCTGCGGTGATTCTTCTGTCAAAGGGTAAGGATTCTTTGAGAATAGAGAATTGGCGGTCCATTAGCCTTCTCGATGTTGATAGAAAGATACTGGCAAAAATAATTTTCTGGCGTTTATTGTCTGTAGCAGGCAATCAACTTTCCAGCCACCAGCACTGTTCGGTTCAGGGTAGAAGCACTTTTTCAGCGGTGTTAGCTTTCCGAGAGGCCTTGAAGCGGTGCAGGACTGCAGGCTGGAGAAAGTACTTGCTGGCATTGGATCAGGCTAAAGCTTTTGATCGGGTCAATCATGCTTCTTGGCAAGTATGGCCTGCAGGGGGGCTTTATCGATTGGCTGAAGACCTTGTACAGAGGGGCTGAAAGCTTCATGCTTGTGAATGGTTGAATCGGACGGCCCTTTGAGGTTGGCTTGGGTGTGCTGCGTCAGGGGTGTCCTTTAAATCCTCTTCTATACGCGTTCACAATCGATCCCTTTATCTGGAGGTTAGAGAGTGGACCGTTGTGCAGAGTGCCTTTGGGCATTCCCCCTCTGAGGGTCGTGGCCTATGCTGATGACTTGTCTGTTTTCATCTCTGGGACAGAGGAGGCAGAGGAGGTGGTCTCGGTGATGGAGCAGTATGCTGAGACATCTGGCTCAAAGATCAATCAGGATAAAAGTGAAGTTTTTTGGATGGGCGAGGAAGGTGACAGCTTCGAGCTTCCGGACGTCTTCCCAGAGCCCCGACAGGAAAGTAAAGTTTTGGGCATCAAATTTGGTCCCGGCAAATATGGCCTCGCAAATTGGGAAAGCAGACCACAAGATGCTGATGCCAAGGTTGACACCTGGAAGGATTAGAAACTCTCTTACGGGGAAAGGATTGACCTGATTAAAACTTACCTGATCCCGGTATTTCCGTATGTCAGCTTTGTCTGTGTTTTGCTAGTGTCTCTCCATGCAAGAATCTACAGCTGTTTCTTCCAACTATTATGGGGGAACAAATTGAATCTCGTTAAGAGGTCTGTAACCTGGCTTCCCAGGTGGATGGGTGGCCTAGATATGGTCAGTATTTTTTTTTTCTCTGATGTTTTTGAAGCATAATTTTGCTAACATGCTGGCAGGGGAACTGCCAGGGTGGGTTGGCATTTTTCAGTCCTGGTTTAGGCCTTTTCTGTGAAGCTGGGAGAATGGTGGGCCAGTGAAAAGACTGAGGGTCTGACATGGTGAGCTCCTGGCTTATATTGCCCCGTGCCTGAAAATGCTTTGGCAGTGGCGAGTGACAGCGGAGGAAATTAAGTCTCTTCCTAGGAAGGATCTGGAGAGGAGGGTTGCTGAATCTGCCTTTAGTGAGCCACTGGACTTGAGGGATTGCTCAGGCCCTGTTATGAGGGAGGGTCTCCTTTTGCTCAATCTAGAGAGAATCCCTTTAAAGTTTCGGGATTTGGCCTGGCACTCATTTCATGACAGAATGTATGTAAAGGGCAACCTGAAGCATTGCTCTGCGGAGAACCGTGGTTGTCCAAGAGTGGAATGTGGTGGGGTGGAAGAGACAATGGACCACTTCTTGCTTCAGTGCCCATTCAATATAGAAGTCTACAAGCGGGTGGGTGGGGCTCTGGTTATCCCTTTCCTTTCCTGCTTGAGTTATGCAGAGTGGTCATACGGGGCCTTTGAGATGCATCGGGATTTTAATTTTGAGACACTTTTTCTAGTTAGCTTAGTAGTCCGTTTCTTCACATGGAATGCACGGTGTCAGGTTTCCATTCGGGAAAATGTCTTTCCTGTCGAGGTGGTGGTGCATGACATTCCGGATGAGGTTGGGAAGATTCGGGGTCTTGAGAAGGACAGTTGGTGGCCGGGAGCCTGGACAAAGGCGTGGAGGAATGTCCCAGTCTCTGGGTGTACGGCTTTCTTTCTGTCCTTTCACGTCCCCTTGATTTTTATATAAGATTGTATTTTTGAAAAAAGGCTGCATGCATGGGTTACATGTGTAATGGTTTCTTAGCCTGAGGGGGTGTTTAGGTGGAGGTTTTGACTTTGTTTAGGTTGGTATATTTGGTTTTCTTTATGTTTTTGCTATGCTGATGTAAGCTATTTTTGTTTATATATATTTTTTTTTATTTTGTATATATGTAAATATGTTGTTATTGTGTTTGTAAGATTTTTAATAAACAAAAATTTACACTCTAATGTCCCACCACAGTCACACACTATTATTATTATTATACATTTATATAGCTTTGACATACTACATAGCGATGTACAGACAACACTGAGCCAGTCATAACAGTCTTTACACCAGAGGAGCTTATACTCCTCACCAATATTATAAAGACAGAGACTAGGGTAATTTTGGATGAAAATCAAAATACCATGTATATTAAAATCCATCAGGCAAATAAAAAAAGTTTTCACATGTAGTGGGGCTGTGCCTGCACTGCACGGGTCAACTGCTCCTTTTGTTTAGGGGTGAGGAGAAAGCTTATACTCACCTGATCATTTGTTCCACTGGGAAAATGACGCTCCCCCACGGTCTAGCGGTAGACTGTTCCTGGTCTATGGAGCCTACCTCTGGGCTCGATGATGTAAGGAACTATCCACAACTCAAGACCGCTGAACTGTGGCGATGCCGGACCAGTTTTGTGCTGGAAGGATAAGGGTAAATAAATCTCCTTTTTTGCCCGCAGATGGACTTTAAGAGAGGAAAGTCAGATAGCAGAAGGAGCAGAGTCCTCCAGCAGTGCAGAGTAGTTCAGGATAGGAGCGTTAGAGGAAGGAGCAGAGTCCCCCAGCAGAGCAGAGTATTTCAGGAGAGGAGAGTTATACTGAATAAGGTGCGGAGTCCTCCAGCAGTGCAGAGTAGTTCAGGAGAGAAGAGTTAGATAGAGGAAGGAGCAGAGTCCTCCAGCAGTGCAGAGTAGTTCAGGAGAGGAGAGTTAGATAGAGGAAGGAGCAGAGTCCTCCAGCAGTGCAGAATATTTTAGGAGATGAGAGTTAGATAGATGAAGGAGCAGAATCCTCCAGCAGTGCAGAGTATTTCAGGAGAGAAGGGTTAGACAGAGGAAGGGGCAGAGTCCTCCAGCAGTGCAGAGTAGTTCAGGAGAGGAGAGTTAGATAGAGGAAGGAGCAGAGTCCTCCAGCAGTGTAGAGTATTTCAGGAGAGAAGAGTAATGCCGCGTACACACGAGCGGACTTTTCAGCATCAAAGGTCCGACGGTCTTTCCGACGGACTTTCAATGGAGTTACGACGGACTTTCGAACGACCGCACTTGCCCTCACGCGAACGAACTAAAGTATTAGATGTGCTGGTCTAGTGCATACAAACATTTGGACATACAGTATAATATATGTTTATATAGTTTTGGAAATTCTTTTCAGCTAGTCTTATGATACACAAACAAGACTTCTACAGATACTACTTATGCCGTGTACACACGAGCGGACTTTTGACGGACTGAACTCCGAAGGACTTTTTGACGGACTTTCAATGGAGTTCCGACGCAATGGACTTGCCTACACACGATCACACCAAAGTCCGACTGTTTCGAACGTGATGATGTACGACCGGACTAAAATAAGGAAGTTCATAGCCAGTAGCCAATAGCTGCCCTTGCATCATTGTTCGTCCGTTGGACTAGCATACAGACAAACTGTTTTTTCGACCAGAATCGAGTCCATCGGAAAGATTTGAAACATGTTCTATTTCTAAAGTCCGTCTGATTTTTCGACAGCAAAGGTCCGATGAAGCCCACACACAATTGAATTTTCCGGCGGATTTGTTCCGTCGGACCTTTGTTGTCGAAAAGTCCGGTCGTGTGTACACGGCATTAGATTTAGTGGGGTGTTTGTTTCTGGGCAGCTTTTGAACTTAAAAAAAAAAACAAAGAAAAACAAAAGATCCTTAGGCATGACAAATTGAAGAACTAATCTTTCAGAGTCCACAAATTAGAAAGGGAGCAAATAGTAATCTCAAAGGGATCTGCTTTTTTTTGTAAAATAGAGAAGCAAGGGTAGATCAGGGGTAACCTTCCCCTTAACTCCCATCTGACCACCATCCCAACTTTACCTTCCCAGAGTCCCCCAAAAGAAGACACATTACTCTAAAGTGGAATTTCAATGACCATACCAGCCTGTTATAAATAAGACACGACAGTTAAATAAAATGTAAATAACAAAACCATCACATGACAGAGCAATTAAGTTGCATGTCTTTCAAGGCACCATATAACAGTACCAAAAAACCTTGTGTCTGTGGCACCAGTAAGCTACATTATGCCCCCAGTAGGGATGAGCCGAACACCCCCCTGTTCGGTTCGAACCAGAACATGCGAACAGGAAAAAAGTTCGCTCGAACACGCGAACACTGTTAAAGTCTATGGGACACGAACATGAATAATCAAAAGTGCTAATTTTAAAGGCTAATATGCAAGTTATTGTCATAAAAAGTGTTTGGGGACCTGGGTCCTGCCCCAGGGGACATGGATCAATGCAAAAAAAAGTTTTAAAAACGGCCGTTTTTTCAGGAGCAGTGATTTTAATAATGCTTAAAGTCAAACAATAAAAGTGTAATATCCCTTTAAATTTCGTACCTGGGGGGTGTCTATAGTATGCCTGTAAAGGGGCGCATGTTTCCTGTGTTTAGAACAGTCTGACAGCAAAATGACATTTTGAAGGAAAAAACTCATTTAAAACTACCCGCGGCTATTGCATTGCCGACAATACACATAGAAGTTCATTGATAAAAACGGCATGGGAATTCCCCAAAGGGGAACCCCGAACCAAAATTAAAAAAAAAAATGACGTGGGAGTCCCCCTAAATTCCATACCAGGTCCTTCAGGTCTGGTATGGATATTAAGGGGAACCCCGGCCAAAATTTAAAAAAAAAAATGACGTGGGGTTCCCCCTAAATTCCATACCAGACCCTTCAGGTCTGGTATGGATTTTAAGGGGAACCCCGCGCCAAAAAAAAAAAAACAAAACGGCGTGGGGTCCCCCCAAAAATCCATACCAGACCCTTATCCGAGCACGCAACCTGGCAGGCCGCAGGAAAAGAGGGGGGGACGAGAGTTCGGCCCCCCCCTCCTGAACCGTACCAGGCCACATGCCCTCAACATTGGGAGGGTGCTTTGGGGTAGCCCCCCAAAACACCTTGTCCCCATGTTGATGAGGACAAGGGCCTCATCCCCACAACCCTGGCCGGTGGTTGTGGGGGTCTGCGGGCGGGGGGCTTATCGGAATCTGGAAGCCCCCTTTAACAAGGGGACCCCCAGATCCCGGCCCCCCCCCTGTGTGAAATGGTAAGGGGGTACAAAAGTACCCCTACCATTTCACTAAAAAACTGTCAAAAATGTTAAAAATGACAAGAGACAGTTTTTGACAATTCCTTTATTTAAATACTTCTTCTTTCTTCTATCTTCCTTCATCTTCTGGTTCTTCTGGCTCTTCTGGTTCTTCCTCCGGCGTTCTCGTCCAGCATCTCCTCCGCGGCGTCTTCTATCTTCTTCTCCTCGGGCCGCTCCGCACCCATGGCATGGGGGGAGGCTCCCGCTCTTCTTCATCTTCTTCATCTTCTTCTCTTCTTCTTCTCTTCTTCATTTTCTTCGGGCCGCTCCGCATCCATGCTGGCATGAAGGGAGGCTCCCGCTGTGTGACGGCGCTCCTCGTCTGACAGTTCTTAAATAATGGGGGGCGGGGCCACCCGGTGACCCCGCCCCCCTCTGACGCACGGGACATGACGGGACTTCCCTGTGGCATTCCCCGTGACGTCACAGGGAAGTCCCGTCAAGTCACCGTGCGTCAGAGGGGGGCGGGGTCACCGGGTGGCCCCGCCCCCCGTTATTTAAGAACTGTCAGACGAGGAGCGCCGTCACACAGCGGGAGCCTCCCGCCATGCTAGCATGTGTGAGGAGCGGCCCGGAGAAGAAAATGAAGAAGAGAAGAAAAGAAGAAGAGAAGAAGATGAAGAAGAAGAGAAGAGCGGGAGCCTCCCCCCATGCCATGGGTGCGAAGCGGCCCGAGGAGAAGAAGATAGAAGACGCCGCGGAGGAGATGCTGGACGAGAACGCCGGAGGAAGAACCAGAAGAGCCAGAAGAACCAGAAGAACCCTTGTCCTCATCAACATGGGGACAAGGTGTTTTGGGGGGCTACCCCAAAGAACCCTCCCAATGTTGAGGGCATGTGGCCTGGTACGGTTCAGGAGGGGGGGGCGCACTCTCGTCCCCCCCTCTTTTCCTGCGGCCTGCCAGGTTGCGTGCTCGGATAAGCGTCTGGTATGGATTTTTGGGGGGATCCCACGCCGTTTTTTTTTTTTGGCGCGGGGTTCCCCTTAAAATCCATACCAGACCTGAAGGGTCTGGTATGGAATTTAGGGGGAACCCCACGTCATTTTTTTTTTTAAATTTTGGCCGGGGTTCCCCTTAATATCCATACCAGACCTGAAGGGCCTGGTATGGAATTTAGGGGGACTCCCACGTCATTTTTTTTTTAAAATTTTGGTTCGGGGTTCCCCTTTGGAGAATTCCCATGCCGTTTTTATCAATGAACTTCTATGTGTATTGTCGGCAATGCAATAGCCGCGGGTAGTTTTAAATTAGTTTTTTCCTTCAAAATGTCATTTTGCTGTCAGACTGTTCTAAACACAGGAAACATGCGCCCCTTTACAGGCATACTATAGACACCCCCCAGGTACGAAATTTAAAGGGATATTACACTTTTATTGTTTGACTTTAAGCATTATTAAAATCACTGCTCCTGAAAAAACGGCCGTTTTTAAAACTTTTTTTTGCATTGATCCATGTCCCCTGGGGCAGGACCTGGGTCCCCAAACACTTTTTATGACAATAACTTGCATATTAGCCTTTAAAATTAGCACTTTTGATTTCTCCCATAGACTTTTAAAGGGTGTTCCGCGGCATTCGAATTTGCCGCGAACACCCCAAATTGTTCGCTGTTCGGCGAACTTGCGAACAGCCAATGTTCGAGTCGAACATGAGTTCGACTCGAACTCGAAGCTCATCCCTAGCCCCCAGCTTCAAAACACCACCTCAAGGATGACCTCAAACACATACTGGTCCACAACTACCTGGTCATTATGTGTTGACTGGACTGACTAGTAGACATGTGCGATTAATTTTGTCAAATAATATATAAAAACGTAAGAATCGAAATTCAGACATTTTTCAAATTCCTGAATCACAATAGTAAGGAATTTCAATGATTCCAAAATAAATTATAATGAAACAAATTACCTGAATTCGAAATTGAAAATGTATTTGAATTCTAAATGGAAACATATTGCAATAAATACAGAAATAAGATGATGATTCCCACTTAGGCTACTTTATAGAAAGGCATAGAATAAAATCGATTAGAATGAAATAGAAAATAAAAAAATAAAAGGATAAAATAGAATAGAATAGAAAATAAAGTGTGATATGAGGGATGTTTAGCTCATTGGTAGATGCATTTTTTTTACAGTGAGTCCACGTCACACAGGCATTATAGTTAAGAGCCTGGTAGCCCACTTTTATTAAAAGGGAGAAAACAAAACAAAAGTCCATCCAGATGTAGCACTGCCCCCTTGAGGACTGCTAAGAATTATCTGCATGGCCATGACCAAGTGAACCTACCAGCCCATCTGACACTCTGGGTTCAGATACCCTGTTAATACTATAAAGCAAGAATCAAACAACTCAGTAGTATAAGGTTCTGAAATGTTTTACTGGAACCAAATAGGAAAGTTTTTTCACAAAGAAAGGAGTAGATGCACGGAGTGGTGATAACAGCGCCAACTCAGCAAACAGACTCTTCCCAAAACACAATGGTTGAACAATGAAGAATGTTATTTATTCAAGGATACACTATATTCAGATCCAAATTCACTTCCTGGTGGATGTTTCAGTTAACTAAACTTGTGGCCACACTAAGATAAATGTAATCTAAACTGCCTATGCTATATTCATGGGAGAGATAATCTCCCGCTGGTGTTATATATATATATATATATATATATATATATATGTATATATGTGTATATATATATATATATATATATATATATATATATATATATATATATATATACGTATATATATATATATATATACGTATATATATATATATATATACGTATATATATATATATATATATATATATATATATAGATGTTTCCTATAAGTGATGGCAGTAGAGTTCCTCATGGCAGATCTGTTATTCTTCGCTAGCTTAGTTGGAGCTCATTAATTCTAATATGTTAGGTGGCAGATGAAACGATACATTCCAAGTAGTGTAGGCCTGAGCGTCGGTTCACATTAGAAGCGGCACGACTTGCAGGTCGCCTCACCGAGGCGACCTGCACACGACTGCCACGGCGACTTGCAAGACGACTTCTGTATTGAAGTCTATGCAAGTCGCCCCCAAAGTAGTACAGGAACCTTTCTTCTAAGTCGGAGCGACTTGCGTCGCTCCGATTAGAATGGTTCCATTGTACAGAACGGGAGGCGACTTGTCAGGCGGCTAGGTCGCCTGACAAGTTGCCCCCGTGTGAACCGGCTCTAAGGCTTCTAAGTACAGTGTTCCAGCAATTCAGTAAAGTGTTCTTGGGTGAAGATGTGTGCGCACTGTGTTCTGTAATGGTGGTAGTGGATAGATAAAGATTGAGCAGATTGATCTTTTAACAATGACCCATATAGTTTTGCAGTCTTCTGGACAGGAACATGGATGGCAACACTCCGGCAGCGGATCCTCTGTCTCGATCTTCCATAGCGAATTTCCCCCCACATCTGCACTGATGGTTAAGCCCTGTGAATGATGTTAGTAACAGGATGAGCAAATGGGCATACCTGTAAATCCCCTTTAATTGGCAGGGCTAGCTAGCAGACTCTTGCCCGCCACGTACAGGGTAACCTTGCCCGCAGGACTGGCGGATTCAATGTCCACCAGTGTCCCGGCATCGTGTCACAGAGCCACAGAACGGGGAAGTGCCTATGTAAACAAGGCATTTCCCTGTTCTGCCTTGTTATATGACAGAGATCACTGCTCCCTGTCATCGGGAGCAGTGATCGCTGTCATGTGAGTTGAAACCAATCAATATACGCTTGTTGCAATTTTTTTTACCAAAAATATGTAGAAGAATACATATCGGCCTAAACTGAGGAAAAAAAAATTTTTTTATTTATTTTTGGGGGATATTTATTATAATAAAAAGTGAAAAATATTGCTTTTTTTCAAAATTGTCGCTCTGTTTTTGTTTATAGCGCAAAAAATAAAAACCACAGAGGTGATCAAATACCACTAAAAGAAAGCTCTATTTGTAGGACAAAAAGGACGTCAATTTTGTTAGGATGCAACGTCGCATGACCGCGCAATTGTCAGTTAAAGCGACGCAATGCCAAATCACAAAAAGTGCTCTGGTCAGGAAGGGGGTAAAATCTTCCGGGGCTGAAGTGGTTAATCAGCCACAGAACCTGTGTAATTAATGTGTGTCCTGGATTCAAGGGATGATGTGGCAACCCTACCCCTCACCCGCAGGTCCAAGGCAGCTGCGGTGGCTGGGCTGCTCCTTCAGCGCTGCTCACCTGGCCTCTCCATAGCCAGCCGGCCGCCCATTCTTTTCACTGCACGGCCAGGGGGCTGAGACTAGATCAGCTGATCGTGAAGGGGAGGAGCTTAAGAGGAGACCCCATTGTCGCTTATCAGGATAGGTGTCATTGCAGGACGGAACATCACAAGGTACAACACAGCTAAGTAACACTGGGAAGATGAATTAACTATGCATTTTTATACTGACATATAATATATGGATCTATCCACTTGTTACAACTGAATATGTGACATGTAAATCAACATTGAAGTCATTCCATCATTGGAACAAGTGTACGAGAAATCCACCAGACTGTCACATCTACTGTACGGAGGCATTCCCTCCTCCCACCTTTATGCCTATTCAGTGGACAGCTAGCTATACACATGGCTTATCACACACACTCAACGTGAAGCTGAAACTCCTCAGATGCTGGCATACCACAGATTGCAAGCTGCCTGCACAACTGGTCACTTTTTTGATAGATTATTTGGTTAGTTTATCTAGGATTCTAGGTAGACAACACACTAGGCATTATAATATTCACAAACTTTCCCTTTCTTTTGATTATCTATGTCCACAATCCAGATTGTTTTTAATTGCTGTATGTATGATGTAATTTAATCATTGGAAGGGGATGGGTTTTTTTATTGTAAGTGAAATTTTTCACAATATTTTTTACTTTTTTCAATAAACTTATTTGCATA
Source organism: Aquarana catesbeiana (assembly GCF_042186555.1). Taxonomy (NCBI): domain Eukaryota; kingdom Metazoa; phylum Chordata; class Amphibia; order Anura; family Ranidae; genus Aquarana; species Aquarana catesbeiana. The sequence goes on along the minus strand of NC_133331.1, from coordinate 57,869,808 downwards.
TTACACTGCTTTGGTGTTAAAGCAGAAGTAAACCCATCCGTTTAACCGTTCCAAATAACAGTTACATTTCCAGAATGTAACCCTCACATTGGTTGTGCTCTCAACCAGACTGTCAAACCATCCAGTGGCTGGTGTCATAACTGATCACATGTGCAACATCAAAAACAGAGGCCAAGATGGCAGCTTCCTTGGCTGAAAACGATAGGAGGGTTTACTTCCACTTTAAATATTGCCTACTATTTCACAGTCTGTTCTATACAGCTGTTTCCTTTTTGTAGTGTCACTGCAGGCACCGGCACCGTGGAGTGCAGAAAAAGTGAGTGCTGCTTTGCCAGTTCACCTGTGATAGGAGGGTGCTTTGGTAACCTTGTCTCTCTCTTACAATGTGAGTGATACTGAACAGAGGATAACAGAAGGTAAAGAGGAGGCATCAGAGACCAGACATTGCCTTCACCTTATTTTCTGTTATCCTCTGTTCAGTATCACTCACGTTATAAAAGAGAGCCAGTTCTTGGACCCAATAAAGTGTCCCGCATTTAACCAGTTCCCATCCGTTGCCTGTTTATGCGGTAATGACCGAGATATCATTCTTTAGCCCCAGCGATTCTGCACTAGATAAAAGTAATCCAGGCAGCTAACAAGCCACTGGATTACTTTTACAGGTGGCGAAAGGGGGTCCCTCTGCCCCTGCCACTGCCGCCTCTACCAGGCTCTCCAATGCGATCCGAAAGCTTGGTAAGGATACGATCGATGGCAGACAGTGAGAGGAATGGATGTTGTTCCTCCCATTATGTGACATCAGAAACAGGAAGCGATGAGGATTTAGTCACTTCCTGTTTCAGCTCTTTGTTTACCTGGCCGTTAGTGGCCAGTGAAGCAACCAATCAGACTGATCTGTATCTGATAGGCTGCATTGGAGGCCAGAGGACAGATTTAGACCCCGGATCTCTCCATAAAGCAGACCTGTCATGAGCCCATGCAATTACAAGGGATGTTATTCATCCCTTGTAACATACCTCCCAACATTTTGAGATGAGATTGAGGGACACCTACTAGCAAACGTATGTAGGCATAGGACACGCCCCCTGCCACACCCTCTTAAAGGTGAATTAACCACCAAAAATAGCTTAATTAAATCCACAAGGGCTTTTTTTACCACTACTATTCCTTTATATTGGCTTTTAAAATTTACAATTGCAGCAATTTAGAATTTGGATGAAAGGTTTAGCACTGGGAAACACTTTTTGAAAGATAAATAGTGCATTTTACAGTATATACAAATCAGACCAAAATGAGGGACAAATGAGGAGGAAATCAGGGACAGTTGGGAGCTATGCTTGTAATAGCAATAAAGTTGATAAAAAAATAGTACAAGGTACAATGTAAAAAAAAATAGAAATGTAAAAAAAAAATCACAAAAAAAAAAAAAAAATGTAAAAATGGGTATCGGTAATCGGTATCGGCGAGTACTTGAGGAAAAGTGTCTGTACTGTGAAGCCCTCAGAGGTTTGTTAGAGACCCTTAGTGAACAAACAGCATCACATAGGCCAAGGAACACACTAGACAGGTCAGGGATAAAGTTGTGGAGGAATTTAGAGCAGGGTTAGGTTATAAAAAAATATCCCAAGCTTTGAACATCTCATGGAGCACTGTTCAATCCATCATCTGAAAATGAAAGAGTATGACAAATGTGACGGAACCGTATCAGCACCCAGCTTTGGTACTTTCGTCAGTATACCACGTCCTGCAGCAGTGGCCGCTGGTGAAGTTTTAGGATGGGGGGCGCCAGACCCGCCCTCCTTTTTGACTCCTCCCACTTATAAACCCTACCCCTTATAGCATCCACCCACTCCGTCCCCTGTATTCCACTTGCTTCCACCCATAGTGTCAGGAGTATACAGCTCAGGACAGAGTATACAGCCCAGACTCACAGCAGAGTATACAGCCCAGACTCACAGCAGAGTATACAGCCCAGACTCACAGCAGAGTATACAGCCCAGAATCACAGCAGAGTATACAGCCCAGAATCACAGCAGAGTATACAGCCCAGAATCACAGCAGAGTATATAGCCCAGAATTACAGCAGAGTATACAGCACAGAATCACAGCAGAGTATAGCATATAGCATTTCTCGCAAATCCTGGTATATAGCATTTCTAAAAAAAAATGGTATATAGCATGTCTCACAAAGCCTGGTATATAGCATTTCTCACAAATCCTGGTGTATAACATTTCTCACAAAGCCTGGTGTATAACATTTCTCACAAAGCCTGGTGTATAACATCTCTCACAAAGCCTGGTATATAGCATTTCTCACAACGCCTGGTATATAGCATTTCTCACAAAGCCTGGTATATAGCATTTCTCAAAAAAACTGGTATATAGCATTTCTCACAAAGTCCCCCTCTGTACCCCCTCCATCCACAGTTCACCTCTGTATCCTTCTGTCCATCTCGTTACCCCCCCATGTGCACCTCTGTACCCCCCCGCCACCTCTGTACCCCCCTCCTCCGTCCACCTCTGTACCCCTCCGCCACCTCTGTACCCCCCCTCCTCCATCCACCTCTGTATCCCCCCATCCACCTCTGTACCACTCCCCATTCACAGTTCACCTCTGTGCCCCCCTCCATCCACAGTTCACCTCTGTACCTCCCACCATCCACAGTTCACCTCTGTACCCCCCCCCATCCACAATATACCTCTGTATCCTTCTGTCCATCACGTTACCCCCCCATGTGCACCTCTGTACCTCCCGGCACCTCTGTACCCCCCCTCCTCTGTCCACCTCTGTATCCCCCCATCCACCTCTGTACCCCCCTCCCTTATCCACCTCTGTACCCCCACATCCACCTCTGTACCCCCCCATCCACGTTTACGTCTGTAAGCCCAATTCTCTGCACAGGCGAATCCCCTTCTCTCCACGTAGTTCTTTCTCACCTGACACAGCAGTACAACACAGTGCAGTCTCCACCTATCAGACCCGTAGCACACAGCCAGAACACTTCACTCATTCACTGTCACTCCGGTCCGCAGCTCCTGACAGAGGGAGAAGCGGGACAAGTGGGCTCAAGCACGTGAAGCTTGCGGCTGTCCCGCTCTCCTGTCACAATGTGGCCGCCCCTGGGGGGAGCAGGGGGGATCGGCTGCACTCGCTACTCCGCGAAAATATGTGGGTAGCTCAGGGCTTAAATGGCAGCTGCTTTGGGCCCCAGTGCTGACAAGGCAGGGTAGCCAGCACTTACGTGGCTGAGAAACCGGAAGTGATGTAGTAGCACCACCCACGCCCACTGTCCTCTCCTCCGGTCCCCGCCACGCCAATCCCATGCCCCTACTAGGCAAACTGACGAATCAAAGTAGCGTGGGAGTGTGTGCGGGCACACAGATTGTGCCCTGCACACGTCCTAAACATGGGCAAATCAGCTTCCCAGCCTGCAATCAGCTAATTGCAGGCTGGGAAGCTTCCCATAGACCGCCGCATGTCCGGTGCCTGGTCACTCTTAAGGTTACTTTTATTTATTTTTTTTACAGCTTGGGGGGGGCGGCACCCGAGTGCTCCCTATGGACGGGCCGCCACTGTCCACCAGTCTGGACATAGTCTGGATAATATTAATTCGCTATTGTCACACAACTGGGTGGGCTTAGGGCGCAGTGCTCTGCGCCACCAGCCCACCCTTTTTTGAAGCCTATTAAAGTCTCTGGCTCTGATCACGTGCTTCAAATAAAACCCCATTGGAATCCATGCGTCCGGTGCCCCGCATGTAGATTAGGGGGCCGGATGCATGAATAGGGGTGGCAGCACCCGTACGCTCCTATCGGACAGGCCGCCACTGACAACAACCCTAAACATTCAACCAACGTTACAATGGAATGGTTTAAATCAGAGCATATTCATGTGTTAGAATGGTCCAGTCAAAGTCCAGACCTAAATCCAATTGAGAATTTGTGGCAAGATTTAAAAATTGCTGTTCACAAACGTTCTCCATCCAATCTGACAGAGCTTGAGCTATTTTGCAAAGAAGAATGGGCAAACATGTCACTCTCTAGATGTGCAAAGCTGGTAGAGACATCCCCAAAAAGACTTGCAGCTTTAATTGCAGCGAAAGGTGGTTCTACAAAGTATTGACTCAGGGAGGCTGAATACAAATACACGCCACACTTTTCACATATTTATTTGTAAAAATGTTGAAAACCATTTATCATTTTCTTTCCACTTCACAATTATGTGCCACTTTGTGTTGGTCTATCACATAAAATCCCAATAAAATACATTTAGGCTTTTGGTTGTAACATGAAAAAATTTGGAAAATTTCAAGGGGTATGAATACTTTTTCAAGGCACTGTAGTTTAGATGTAAGCAGGGGTGGACTGACCAGTCGGTCAGTTCGGCCACGGGCCGAGGGCACGGCCCCTGAAATGCGCCCGCCAACACCACTTGCTGGAACTCTCAGTGCTCCCGCGGGCCCCTGCGACCATTATTTCGGGCTCAGCCGGGCCCCAGCACTGCTGGCGTCGCTATTGAAGGGGGGGCGACCACGGGTGACACCAGGCTCTGAGTCGGATTGACACTGGGCGCCGCGGCTCCCTTTTTCCCTTCCGCTATTCCTCAGCTGCACGCGATGTACGGGAGCATGGGGGAGGAGGGACGAGGGAGTGAGGCAGAGAGTAGAGACACTGACAAACAGCCTCCTCCTTGGTTCTTACATTCACACACACACAGGCCGGGAGCAAGAGCGGGGGAGGAAGGACACCTGCCATAAGAGGTCTGTAATAAGAGTCTTGGAAGGGGGGTGAAAAGGGTCTGGGCAGGTAACAATTGTGCTACCTGGAGTGATTCTAAGGAGGGGAAGGCGGGGTGGTGTATATGAAAGCGGGGGGGTGTTTTGGGTAAGAGAGGACTTGTATTAGGAGGGGGGCAGATTTGAAGTTTGACCCCCCCAGCACAATTCCTCTCCCCTCTCAAAATGCCACCTAGCACATATCTTATCCCCCACCCCCCCTTCCCCTCCCTAGAATCACTCCTGGCAGAACAATTGTTACCTGCCCAGGCCCTTCTCACCCCCCCTTGAAAAGCATCCCGTGGCACATGTTACCTGCCCAGGCCCTTCTTACCCCCCCCTTGAAAAGCATCCCGTGGCACATATCATTCCTTAACCCCCCTCCCAAATCACAGATCTCATCCCAGCTCCATCCTCCCTCCCCCTCCACCCTCCACCCCCCACCCCCCGATTCCATCCCAGCGCCATCCACCACCCCGCTCCCATCCTGGCTCCATCTAGCCCCCTGATCCCATCCCGGATCCATCCACCCCCCAAACCCATTCCAGCTCCATCCACCACCCCCGTTCTCATCCTAGCTCCATCCACCACTCTATTCCCATCCTGGCTCCATCTACTGTGGCAGGCTAGGAGGAGAGCCACGCTGATGCACTAGCCTGCTCAGTGCCCTGGGGGTGGGGGGGGTGACACCATGTTTTACCACACCAGGTGACACTAACTCTAGTGATGCCACTGCTTGAAGGGTAAGGGGGAGGGCGAGCACTCTCTAATCACACAGATCGGGGATCTCCTGCTGACCCGGCGACCGTTGTCATCCGATCTCCCGCCCCCTGGCTCCTTTGACAGACATCACACTGGTCCAATGCCAGGGGATGTGTCTATCAAAGGAGGTGGGACATTGGATGACAACGGTCGCCAGGTGTCACAGAAAGAGATACCCGCTCTGTGTGATCCGGAAGCTCTCTTCTCTAACCCCCATGCACTGGTGAGGCTGCTTTCATGGGTACTGGTGAGGCTGCTTTCATGGACGCTGGTGAAGCTGCATTGATGGGGGGGCTCTTTCCAATATAGGCTCTCAACTGGAAACAGAGAGGACCCGCACACAATGTCATTACCCATTGCGCTGCACGCCGCTGCGCACTGGGCCTGCCGCAAACCTTCTAGTTCTACTGTCCCGGATAGGGGCCGCAGTCTCCCTCCAAGTCCCTCCCTCGCCTCGGCAAACTGTGCCCGAAATGGCGGAAGAGGGGAGGACACACCAGCCACCCACAGCAGGACCAGGGTGCCATCAAACCACCCACTCTGACTTACCCACAGCAGGGCCAGGGTGCCAGCCAGCCACCCACGGAGACCCACCCACAGCAGGGCCAGACAGCCACCCACAGAGACCCACCCACGGAGACCCACCCACAGCAGGGCCAGCCAGCCACCCATGGTGACCCACCCGCACCAGGGAGCCAGCTAGCCAGCCACAGTAGGTTGCCAGCCAGCCACCCACCCACAGGAGCCAGTCACAGAGGATGCGGGAGCCAGCCACAGCTACAGTACTAATAGTTAAGGTAAGAGGAATGCTACACAGTGCCAATTTTATTTTTACTTTGTGAGAGGTTGGGGCAGGGGTGAGAGTCATGGCACAAGGAGGTAGATCCATGAGGACCAGCGTGAATGAAGGTGTTCACTGTACACTCCGTTAGAAAGAGGCCCCCTTCCAGGTCCCATTATACCCCTTTATAGTCTCTAACGGGACCTGCGGGGGACTCTCTCTAACGGACACTGTTAGAGAGACCCCCCTCCAGGTCCCATAAAAAAAGGCAGAAATTTTACGTTGTTCAAAATGTAGGGGCGGGGTCAGGGGTGAGCCATGGGCAGGGTCAGGGGTGGGTCATGGGCGGGGCTTGACAGGGGGCCCTTGCTTTATTTGGACCGGGGGCCCCAAGTGTTGTCAGTCCGCCCCTGAATGTAAGTATTTAGTTCTACATTAAATATGTTAATAATCAAAGGACTGAGTTAGCCAGTTTTGTCCTCCTAAAGCACAGAATATTAGTTTGAGGATTTTGTCACGCTGGTAGAGAACAATTATAGTTGCGTCTTTATGAAAATCACACATGTAGTTTCATCTTAATTTCCGCAGACCTTCCATTGGCTAAATGTTGTTTTGTCTCTTTATTAAAACGAAAAAACTCCTTTGTGCACATAAAAAGCAATGTTACAGTCCCCGAGTGCATTGCTTTATTGTGTTTTGTTCAGCAGAAGTCGATTAGCCGTGATATCAGCAATCACCCGTATTGACGCCATACGAATGTCGCTCCCACTAATCGCACATACTGTACATTACTAAAAAACAATGACTCAAACCTTTAAAGAGTATATCAAAGGCGGAGGCTTTCCAAGGATAATTATGAACACAAGAGATTGAAATGTTACTTTGAACAGAATTTCTTTTTCATTTTGTGTCTTCCCGAACGTGATAATGAAACAGGAAAAGAGTACGTCATGCCTTTGTCCCCAAACCACGAGCGAGACTCTCGGCATTAAAAATGAACATGTTTTTGGCTTTATCTCCAGAAAATTAATCCTGTTTCACAAATCCTGCAATGGCAGGACAGCGATAATGGCAAATCGCACGGGGGGCGAGTTCGGCGTGCATAAGCGCTATCTGCTGTACAGTGTAAGGACTTGCCTGGAATACATAGATTTAAAGGTTTTTGGGATGGGATTAACCTTGCCACCGATGTGCTAATGGAAAACTTAGTGTGTATTTTCTTAGAAAATTATACATGAAAGGGGAAATTAAGGGGGCTAAAATAATGGCAACATTTTCTGATTTTATAAAAATGGATTAAAGCTCAATGGTGGTCAGACACCAATGTGTGTTCATTAACTACTTGCTTACTGGGCATTTTTCACCCCTTCCTGCCCAGGCCAATTTTCAGCTTTTAGCGCTGTCGCACTTTGAATGACAATTGCCCGGTCATGCCACACTGTACCCAAACATGCATTTTATCATTTTTTGAGACAGATAGAGCTTTCTTTTGGTGGCATTGAATCACCACTGGGTTTTTTTATTTTATTTTTTACTAAGCAAACTAAAAAAGACCAAAATGTTTGAAAAAAAAAAAATGTTGTTATAAAATGTAAATAAGTAATTTTTTTCCTTCACTGATGTGCACTGATAGGCTGCACTGGTGGGCACTGATAGGCTGCACTGATGGACACTGATGAGGCGGCACTGATGGGCACTGATGAGGCAGCACTGATGCGGCTGCACTGATAGGCTGCACTGATGACCACTAATAGGCGGCAATGATGGGCACTGATAGGCCCCACTGATGGGCACTGACAGGCGGCACAAATGGGCACTGATAGGTGGAACTGATAGGCGGCACTGATGGGCACTGGCAGGCATCACTGATGGGCACTGGCAGGCATCACTGATGGGCACTGAAAGGCTTCACTGATGGGCACTGAAAGGTGGCGCTGATAGGCAGCACTGATGGGCACTGACAGGCATCACTGATGAGCACTGATAGGCAAGTGGTTAATCAAAAAACTATATGTATAGGGTATACTACATAAAAAATTGCAATGCATTGCATTGTACAGAGGTAATGAATTGAATGTACTACAAAAAAAAAATATTTGCTGTGCGCTGCTAAAGTATTTGGGTTTGGCTTGAAGAAAAGGTGGCAACCCTAATGGTAAGAGGTAAGCAGCTGTGGAAGAAGGCTGAAATCTGCACTCTGTGTGCAATGCACGCCTGGTATTTAACCACTTCAGCCCTGGAAGGTTTTACCCCCTTCATGAGCAGGCCATTTTTTGCGATACAGCACTGCGTTACTTTAACTGACAATTGCGCGGTCTTGCAACTCTGTATCCACATACCATTTATGTCTTTTTTCCCATAAATAGAGATTTCTTTTGGTGGTATCTGCAGTTTTAATTTTTTGCACTATAAACAAAAAAAGAGCGACAATTTTTGAAAAAAAAAAAAACAATATTTTTTACTTTCTGCTATAATACATATCAAATAAAAAAATGTAAAAAATCAAAGTTCTTTATCAATTTAGGCCAATATGTTTTCTGCTACTTATTTTTGGTAAAAAAAATCCCAATAAGTATATATTGATTGGTTTGCGCAAAAGTTATAGCGTCTACAAATGATGGGATATTTTTATGGAATTCTTATTTATTTTATTTTTTTTACTAGTAATGGTCGCGATCAACGATTTTCAGTGGGACTGAGACATTGCGGCAGACAAATCAGACACCTAACTGACACTTTTTTGGGGAACCAGTGACACTAGTACAGTGATCAGTGCTAAAAATATGCACTGTTACTGTACTAATGACACTAGTAGGGAAGGGGTTAACATCAGGGGCGATCAAAGGGTTGTGTGTGTCCCTAGGGGGTGCTTACTAACTGTGTGGGGATTGGTCTGACTGGGAGAGCACAGAGATCTGTGTTAACGCTTAGCAGGAACACAAGATCCCTATGTTCTCCCCTGTCAGAATAGCTCTCTGCCTTGTTTACATAGGCAGAGCGACATTCTGCCTCTCTTGGGAACGATCGCAGGTGGCTGGCGGACATCGTGTCCACCGGACCCACTGATTGGCCCCCCCTCTGTCCACTCGGCGCACGCGCCCCCAGAGGCTACCGCACAAAGCGACATACAGGTATGTAGTTTCGCGCAGCTGGGCCGCCTTGTCACAGTAAAATGGATGGACCCTATTACGGAACCACATGCGCCTGAACAGACCACCAGGTCTAAGTTGGTCAGATTCCAAAGAATCACAGGTAATTTTGGTGCAGATATGATAAAAAAAACAGTGCTGTATAAGGTCAGTATCTGCATTCAGTGCATAGAAGGGATCCAGATCACATGCAGGATAAACAAACAAGCGTGGCCACGTGACATACGTTGGCTCCACTCTACGCATTTTGTCATAAGTGACATCATCGGGTGCATGCAATATCCCAAAAACACAAGAACCCGAGGAAAATATAATTTTTTGGAATACTATGCACTATTCAGATTATGGCCTCTACACTCAGGACTACAATAAGGCTCTTGGAGATGTTTACTGAATCACTAATTATGGACTACACTTCCATAGATGTCTGTCTATTGTTGCTTATGTTGGCTTGTTGCCGCTGACCAAACTGCCACAGCTCCTGGAAATTATGCCCCCGGTTTTCCTTCAGCTCTCAGTACTACATACACCTATAGTTGATTTGTACACACCTTGCATCTGCTCCTGATGAAATGGAAGAATTCCACGAAATGTGTTGAGCTCTTTTGGCTGCTGCGTTATCACAATCATGTACTTATTATTTAGATTACATACATGAATTCTTTGCAATCATGAATCATCTTTACATCAATTTTGGTGTGGATTAGAGTTTTTAGGGTACAAATCAACATTATCATATACAATAGTATTGTGCTATGATGGAACGTGTACATATATGATGTATAAATGTGTTAAAAATCAGCAATATTATTTAAAACTGTATTATGCCATGACAAAACATGTGTACATATATGAATTAATAAATGTGATATTTTATATTAATTATTTTATCAGATTGCAGCTGCGTATTTCACATAAAGTCCCAACTTCCTCTTGCTTTTATCAGGTTGATGAAGACTTGGCACACCGATGTCTTCAAGAGAGACCTGCTACGTCTACCCCCTTGTCTGTCCCTGCGCTGTACTGATCTCCTCACTGTCTCTACTTGCTCTCTCTGCTGCCTCTCCGGCTTGAATTCCTCCAACTTCCTCCTGTGGTGAAATCCTTCCAGGCCAGCCTCCCGAGCTTCACCTCAAGGGCCACCAACAGCCTACATCAGCACTGCTTTTCCTTTTTACACCCTACTCCCCTTGATGGCATGGCCCATGTCTATTTATGAGTTTCTCAGTCCTCTGCCGATAAATACTCAAGGCAGCCCCTCCTAACCTCCGCTCAATATTTTCTAGAATGCTCTCCAACACTCTAGAAGCAGGGGGGCTCCAGAGAACTGCCAGGATAAGTCTTCCATGCCCTGAACTCTAATAACCCTGACCCAGATTCAGTGACTTAGGTTTATCCCAGAGCCAGACAAATTCTTTTACCTACACTCACTTCTAGTAGCACACACTAGAAGGTATATTACCCATTTTTTTTACAAAATATAAAAGATGAGGTTGTGCTGAGTAAATAGGTAACCAACTTATCAAGCCTTAAAATTGCATGTGTCCACGAAGCGGCGACAAACTTTGGTACCCTATATTTTCCATAGGCGATTTTTATAAAAGCCCCTTCAGGTCATCAGTTTAAAGCTAACCATGAGCAATGGGTCTAGAAATATTCCCCCCACTACTGCACACTCAGCAATATGTTTTATGGGTATCGCAATCAACATTTTTTGTCCTAAAGTTTGGGGCATATTGGCTGATATGCTTCAAGGTAGGAGGGGGATGCACATTCGCTGCCCCTCCCTTTCCTGCTAAGCCAGGCTGCATGCCTAGATAAGGTCTGGTGTGGATTTTTAGGGGAACCCCGCAACCCATTTTTGTTTGCTCTTTTTACATAGTTACATAGTTAGTCAGGTTGAAAAAAGACACAAGTCCATCCAGTTCAACCATAAAAAATAAATAAATAAATAAAAAATATCATACAATCTCATATACTCAATCCTATACCCACAGTTGATCCAGAGAAAGGCGAAAAAACCCCAGAAAAGCATGATCCAATTTGCTACAGCAAGGGAAAAAATTACTTCCTGATCCCAGAGAGGCAATCGGATTTTCCCTGGATCAACTTTATCTATAAATGTCAGTACCCAGTTATATTATGTACATTTAGGAAAGAATCCAAGCCTTTCTTAAAGCAATCTACTGAGTTGGTCAGAACCACCTCTGGAGGGAGTCTATTCCACATTTTCACAGCTTTTACTGTGAAGAAACCTTTCCGTATTTGGAGATGAAATCTCTTTTCCTCTAGATGTAAAGAGTGCCCCCTTGTCCTCAGTGTTGACCATAAAGTGAATAACTCAACGCCAAGTTCACTATATGGACCCTTTATATATGTATACATATCCCCCTTAATCTCCTCTTCTCAAGAGAGAATAAATTCAGTTCCTCTAATCTTTCCTCATAGCTGAGCTCTTCCATGCCTCCTATCAATTTGGTTGCCCTTCTCTGCACTGTCTCCAGTTCCCCGATATCCTTTTTGAGAACTGGTGCCCAAAACTGAACTGCATATTCCAGATGAGGTCTTGCTAATGATTTGTGCAGGGGCAAAATGATATCTCTCTCTAGAGTCCATACCTCTCTTAATACAAGAAAGGACTTTGCTCACTTTGGAAACCGCAGCTTGGCATTGCATGTTATTATTGAGCTTATGATCTACCAAAACCCCCAGATCCTTCTCCACTACGGATTCCCCCGGTTGTATTCCCCCTAGTATGTATGATGCATGCATATTCTTAGCCCCCAAGTACATAACTTTACATTTATCAACATTAAACCTCATCTGCCACATAGACACCCAATTAGACAGTACATTGAGGTCAGATTGTAAATTGGAGACATCCTGTAAGGACGTTATTCCACTGCATAGCTTGGTGTCATCTGCAAAGACAGAAATGTTACTTTTAATCCCAGACCCTATATCATTTATAAAGATATTACAAAGTAAGGGTCCCAGCACTGAACCGTGGGGTACACCACTGATAACTTATTCCTTTTGTGGGGAATAACGTCCGTGTGAAGCACCCGGTGGTTCACAGGGGTGGCAAACTGGCTAAATCTGTTTATTTAGTCCATTCGCTCAGTGAACTTCAATCAGCTAGAGTTGAGGTTGAACTCATCATAGTCCTGAACCCGAAACTCCTCCATACATGTATCAGTACATGTACTGATAGGAAAAATTGAGCTGCTATTTGCCAAAATCCAGCAAATATTGGTGTTTTCTATAACTCTCAAACTTTTGTTTGTCCTGAATTACTAATGATTGTTAAATGTCACACCGCCATCTGCAGCGGCCACACAAAGATTCTTTAAACTGATATTAATGAATTTCTGTTGGAAGTGACTTTTACGATTGATTTATGGGGCCTGTCCTCCAATTCTCCATCACCCATTGAATGCCTGTGAATGAAAAGTAGCCGGTATTTACTTAGGAATAAAAGGCTACGGATGATTCTGTATTCCAAGCTCATTTTCCCCATCGATAACTGTGATATTTCAAGAAAAATAATAAATCAGGAATAACGCGCAGCTTGCATAGCACGCCTCCAACACTGTCACTCTTCTATGGCTCTGAAAAAGTGTTCCATAGTAAATTGTTTTATTTCTTTAAAGCTGAATTACAGGCGGACATCGAAGACTCAAATTAATGCAGCTCTGTATTCATTAGTATACCATTAAATCACTTCAGGATTTACCCCCTTCCTGACCAGAGCATTTTTGGCGATTCTGTGCTGCGTCGCTTTAGCTGACAATTGCGCGGTCATGTGACATTGTACCCAAACAAAATTGATGTCCTTTTTTTCCCACAAATAGAGCCTTCTTTTGGTGGTATTTGATCACCTCTGCGGTTTTTGTATTTTTGCGCTATAAACAAAAAAAGAGTGTCAATTTTGAAAAAAAAGCAATATTTTTTACTTTTTGCTATAATAAATATCCCCCAAAAATATATAAAAAAAAACAAATTTCTTCCACAGTTTAGGCCGATACTTATTCTTCTACATATTTTTGGTAAAAAAATCGTAATAAGTTTATATTGATTGGTTTGTGCAAAAGTTATAGCATCTACAAAATAGGGGATAGATTTAGGGCATTTTTATTATTATTTTTTTTTTTACTAGTAATGGCGGCGATCTGGAATTTTTATCGGGTATCGGGACTGCGACATTATGGCGGACAGATCGGACACTTTTTACACTATTTTGGGACCATTGGCATTTATACAGCGATCAGAGCTACAAATAGTCACTGATTACTGTATAAATGTCACTGGTAGGGAAGGGGTTAACACTAGGGGGCGATCAAGGGGTTAAGTGTGTCCTAGGGAGTGATTCTAACTGTGGGGAGGATGGACTCACTACAACATGACAGAGATCACTACTCCCGATGACAGGGAGCAGTAGATCCCTGTCATGTTGCTAGGCAGAACAGGGAAATGCCTTGTACATAGGCATCCCCCCACTCTGCCGCTCCTTGCCGCAATTGAGGGCCGCCGGCAAACATTGAGTTCGCAGGACTCAATAGGCAGGAAAATTCAAAGAGATGTACCTGTACGCCCATTTGCCTACTTGTGCCATTCTGCCGACGTATATCTGTGTGCGGCGGTCAGCAAGTGGTTAAAGTGTTACTGAACCCACAACAGTAAAATCAGTCTGTATATGCAGTAAAGCATGCTTGTTATATTCACAGTGGAACCTAAGGGGTTAATCTGGCACATTGTGTAAAAAGGCTGTTTGATCCTGTCTTTTCTGATCCTCCCATTCTTCTGCAGTCCCCAATCCATCTCCTGATAGAACAGAGCCGTGGGGACACTTTGCATATGCTCAGTTTGGTGTGTATTGTTAGAAACTTTTTTTTTTATCTTGGAAGGGTGCATGTGATCAGCACAGGGCCAATCAGCACTGTCCAGACAGAGGGTCAGGGGTCCTGCAGCCTCACAGGACAGTCAGAGGAGAATGAAAACTCCTCCTACCAGCTTTAACTGGACACTGATAGAAGTCACAAGACTGCTATATACTGCTGATGAGAAAACGTATTTAGCAGTTTACTAAAATAATTGCATTTTCATGTTTTGTGTACTTAGGGAGAACAGAGATAGTGAATGTAGAGTTCTGGGTTTAGTAACACTTTAAATGATTTAGGTAGTGTAAGTACCTAAATATGACTTGGGATCAGCCTCTTTAAGGCGGAGCTCAGACCAGAAAAAGAGAAGCAGCACAAAGAGCCAATCAGTTTATGTGCTGACTAATAGCATGCTGGTAGGAGGAGAGAAAGGAGTGACAGAGAGATGAGCTCCTCACTGTGCTGTTTCACTTTCACTCTGCAGTCACAGGCTGGGGTGGGCACATGGATAGTTGCCAACATTCTCAAAAAATGTATAGGGACACATTTTTGTCTGTAAGCGGAGTCTTATTATAATTTGGCGGGGCATGGCATACAGTGTAGCAGGGAGTGGGAAAATATGGCACGCTATGCGCACCACGGCGAAGAAAGGGGCATGGTCTAAGCAAAATATTGGGTGTGTCTTGAAAGAGGTGTGGTTAGAGTCTGGGATGAAAGAGGGTTGGGGGGAGAAAGAAGGGAGAGAGAAAGAAAGAAAGCGATAGAGAGGGACGAAGGAGAGAGAAGGAAGGAAAGAAATAAGGAAAGAAAGAGGGATGGAAGGGACAGCGGGCCCAGATCCTACACCACAATAGAAATATGTGTATTCCAAAAGGTTTAACAATCAGCAGCTATGGATACTCCAAACACCTGGTGTTAGCGCTTTAATAATCACGGCACCATGGTTGTTATGGTGTCAGGATGATTGAAGTGCATTATTTCTTATATTACATTGTAATATAAAATGAAATAGTTCAACTCACCATAATGCAGAATCAGTGGGAGCCCTGAGTGTGTCACTTGCCACATCCCCTGTCACTAGATGCAGCATGTCACTTGTCACCACAGATGCAGCGTGTCATTTGTCACCACAGATACAGCATTTCACTTGTCGAGACAGATACAGCTTGTCACCACAGATGCAGCGTGTCATTTGTCACCACAGATGCAGTTTGTCACTTTGTCACCACAGATACAGCTTGTCACTTTGTCACCACAGATGCAGCGTGTCACTTTGTCACCACAGATGCAGCGTGTCACTTTGTCACCACAGATGCAGCGTGTCACTTTGTCACCACAGATACAGCTTGTCACTTTGTCACCACAGATGCAGCTAGTCCATGCTGCTCTGTTTTGGTGATTTGGTCTCTGCGCTATTTACATAAGATCAGCTCTCGTGGAGGCTGAAGGGAAGAAACAAGAGGCGGAGCCTGGGTGGCAATGAAAGCGGCTGCCAATAGAAATAGAACAGGCCTCAGGGTGTGGGTCATAGAGTCTGTCCCTTGCATGTTTCCACTAGCGAAGCGCTTTAAACGCCTCTGCCAGAGAGAGACTTATTAGATATATACCTTGGACTCTCTCACACCCAGGGGCCTCAATGAGGAAATAGAGGTCAACAATTTGATCTGATTGGTCCCCTTAGTCCTTCCCCCCCCCCTTCTCCACTTTCTCAAACAATCTCCCCCCCCCCCTCATTTTACCCCCACCCCCCATATATACCCACCCCTATAGTTTTTTTTTATTTTATTTTATTTTACTTTATCATTATTATGATTTTCATTCCATTTCTCTTTATCTTTATTTTCAAATTTATTTTCATTTTTATTTTACTTTATTTTAGTAATAAAACGTCATATCCAGAGGTTGTCTTTGGGAAATAGACATATAAATGCTGCCAGCATTGCTGCAGAGCTTGAAGGGGTGGGGGTCAGCCTGTCAGTGCTCAGACCATACGCCGCACACTGCATCACATTGGTCTGCATGGCTGTCGTCCCAGAAGGAAGCCTCTTCCAAAGATGATGTGCAAGAAAGCCTGCAAACAGTTTTCTGAAGACAAGCAGACTAAGGACATGGATTACTGGAACCATGTCCTATGATCTGATAAGACCAAGATAAATTTATTTGGTTCAGATGGTGTCAAGTGTGTGTGGCGGCAACCAGGTGAGGAGTACAAAGACAAGTGTGTCTTGCCTACAGTCAAGCATGGTGGTGGGGGTGTCATGGTCTGGGGCTGCATGAGTGCTGCCGGCACTGGGGAGATACACTTCATTGAAGGAACCATGAATACCAACATGTACTGTGACATACTGAAGCAGAGCATGATCCCCTCCCTCCAGAGACTGGGTAGCAGGGCAGTATTCCAACATAATGACCCCAAACCCACCTCCAAGATGACCACTCCCTTGCTAAAGAAGCAGAGGGTAAAGGTAATGGACTGGCCAAGCATGTCTCCAGACCTAAACCCTATAGAGCATCTGTGGGGCATCCTCAAATGGAAGGTGGAGAAGCACAAGGTCTCTAACATCCACCAGCTCCGTGATGTCGCCATGAAGGAGTGGAAGAGGACTCCATTGGCAACCTGTGATGCTCTGGTGAACTCCATGCCCAAGAGGGTTAAGGCAGTGCTGGAAAATAATAGTGGCCACACAAATTATTGACACTTTGGGCCCAATTTGGACATTTTCACTTAGGGGTGTACTCACTTTTGTTGCCAGCGGTTTAGACATTAATGGCTGTGTGTTGAGTTATTTTGAGGTGACAACAAATTTACACTATACAAGAACATTTGTCGCAGTAAGTGGGCTTAGCACTATATGACCATATAGTGTGACCAAACCTCCGTATTTTTTGAATATGTTCAGGTGTTTTTAACTAGCCCTGCAGGAAATGTCATTATCTATCTATCTATCTATCTATCTATCTATCTATCTATCTATCTATCTATCTATCTATCTATCTATCTATCTATCTATCTATCTATCTATCTATCTATATATATATATATATGTATATATATGTATATATATATATATATATATATATATATGTATATATATATATATATATATATATATATATATATGTATATATATATATATATATATATATATATATATATATATATATATATATATATATTATAAAATCATTGTTTTATAAATAAACATTTAACATAGACCAAAGGACTTCAAGAGTTTTTGTCTTCTTTCTCTCATTAACACCTCATAATTAGCCATACAGAAAAGTTGGTGACTTATACAGAAGGGTTGGGTCACTGTTGACTCAATCACTTATTTATACAACTCAAACTATTGAACTCTGCAAACAACAGAATTTTTACAACAGGTTGTAAGGAGAAACTGGAAAATGTGAAAGGAAGCCTTAAAGCAGACTTCAAGCGTAAAAATTAAATAAAAATGAATAGCCCAGTAAAGTTAAAAAAGAAAAAGAAAAAAGCTTTTGCTGCAATACTCAGAATAATTCCAGGGTTGCCCCCACAGTGATTCCGTTATACAATTACTGTATATTCAGCCAGTCTTCCATGACTTCAGGCATCATCCATCCATTACATTTTATCTTATTTCTAATAGTCCTTTTGTTATATAACAGTATTTGGTCTTTTGTAGGGGAAGTGTTATTTCAGCACCTTTAAAGTTCTCTTTTTGCTATGTCAATTTTTGTTCTGATACATGTTATGACAAGGTGCTTAAATAATTCAGCCCGGTTCAGTTTGTTCTATGGTACTGCCTGTTGGCTATAAAACAAAATGCAAAACATTAATAACGCAATATTTTATTTGTACCTGAATACAAAAATATATATTTTAGCAAATTTGACTTTTTAGACCTGACCATAATAAATAATTAAAGGAATATATCCAAGACCATGATGCAGTCCTAAGAAACTGGCAAACCCATTATCACTATTGTGTCGTTGCACATTAAGATTAGAACAGGAATGTGCCAAGATCTAAGAGCATAAGGAGGTGCAGACATTTTTATAAGACAATGGTGAAACAAAGAATAAAAAAAAATCAGAACTTTTAAGGATAAGCCTCATCTCCTAATAGACCTCATATAGTGATGCAGCGAAGTGAAACCATGGGATAATATTTGATACCAGCGTGCCCGTGTTGTTTCCCGGTAGACCTTTCTTTTTTTCTGCTGGTCCATTCAACAATCCTTGAGGCACAAACATTAACACGGTGAAATCTGGAACTCTGAAATTATTTATATATGAAATAAACCCACAAAAGGATGTTTGAATCCCGGTAATGACTAGCCTACGGCTTTTCCAAAGCGCTGCGAGACTCTCAGCAAACACCTGGGATTGTCATCAAACGACAAAGGCTTTTTACACACCACTCGGAATCATCATCGGGAAACTAATATTGCATGTAGATGTGTTTAGGCAAAGTAGAGGAGACTTGGGGTATGAATTACATCTCCTCTGATATGAAGATGGATTGTGGATTCGCGGATGTTAAATTAGTTTTTTTTCTTTGTCTTCGCTGTTCTTCTAAATCAACGTATTAATGTACACCGGTACCGCGTTGCCTCTTTTCCGTTGGGGGGCTCCAGTTTTTGTTAGGCAAGAAAATCAAATGCATCATATATTAAATGTCATTATAGCATTCACATAGAAGCAGCTCTGGGAGTGCTAATGTGTGGCTGGAGTTTTTGCACAGTGACAGATCCAGTATAATAAAGAAGAGTGTTGATATTGTTTCAATGTGTATTTCGTTCTCAGAAATCATATGCTAGGGACATAGACACTTAAGGGTTGATTTACTAAAGGCAAATACACTGTGCACTTTGCAAGTTGCTCCAAAGCTTAGTAAATGAGCAGAAGCTCTGCTGACTTTCATCATCCAATCATGTGCAAGCAAAAATGCTGTATTTTTTTTATTCTCCTTGCATTTAATTGGAAAGTGAAGCTTTACCTCATTTACTAAGCTCTGGAGCAACTGCACTTTGCAAAATGCACAGTCTATTTGCCTTTAGAAAATCAACCCCTGACTATAGCTCACAATGAGCTTAGACTGAAAATAGTTTGTAATGGTACGGTCCCGTCTGGAGTTCTCATTTACAATGCTCTCCCTTTAACCAGTCCCTGCCCGTGCCACAGCCGAAAGACGTCTACAGTACAGGCTTACATTGCCAGGAGGGCGTACATGGACGTTCCTCCCGTATTTCTTCGGACTGGGTTGATCACAGATTGGGGTAAAGGGCCAATCACAGCGCCCCTTTACCACATAATCAGCTGCCAGCCAATGACAGCTGATCACAGGATGTAAACAGAATCTGGTTAAAGGGACATTGGTCCCAACTTTGCCCACCAATGCTGCTAATCAGTGCCCATCAGAGCTGCTAATCAGTGCCCACCAGTGCTGCCAACCAGTACCCACCAGTACCTCATCATCAATGTCACCGATCAGTACAGCATCATCAGTGCCCACAAGTGCTGCCTCATCAGTGCCAATTAGTGCAGCCTCATCAGCGCACATTAGTGAAGGAGAAAAATTACCTGTTTGCAAAATTTTATAACAAACTATGAAAACTAAATACCACCAAAAGAGTGTTGCATGACCGCGCTACTGGAACAGGAAAGGTTTGACAGTACTCACAGGTTTGAAGCAAAAGTGAAGACTTTATTGAAGATAAAAACCATCAGACAACATCGTAGACATCAATGCTGATTATAACTAAGCGAATTCCAATTCGTGAAACGCGTTAATCTCTGCCACGTCTGCATTGATGTCATGATGTCTACGTTGTTGTCTGAGGATTTTTATCTTCAATAAAGTCTTCACTTTTGCTTCAAACCTGTGAGTGTGGTCAAACATTTTCCTGTTCCAGTGGCTCCTATCCAGATTGTGGACTGGACCTGCACCGTAAGGTTGAAGCGTGGGATTGCTCTTACCTGGAGCGGCTTGGCTTTGCTTTCTACCGGATTGCATGACCGCACAATTGTCATTTACAGTGTGACAGTGCTGAAAGCTGAAAACTGGCCTGGGTAGGAAGGGAGTGAAAGTGCCCAGTAGGCAAGTGGTTTAATCAGATTTAAAGAGAGACTCTGGCCCAGGACAAGTGGTGGGCAGGAGGAACAGCTGTCCTGGGCACAGCAGATCAAGGGGCAGAGAATGAGCACAGGGCAGTAAACCCATTATACCACATGCATTAACAGTGGGGTGGGTACATTTCCGTATTCTTGCCCTGGACGCTTGACAAACCTGTCCCAGGACTGGGAACACTAGATCAAATAATGAAAGTATAATGGTCCTGTATTGTACGGGATGATGTTGGACAGGTCTGTGGAGTGAGTTAAAGCAGAAATTAACAGTATCTGAGCACCACAAACTGACTGAAAACTCTAATTTCATTTTAATATTCAAACCAAACCTATCCATGTCTTGAGGCTTTATTTTGTTGAGAAATCACTTTGACCCCCCCTTCTATTTCTACTTGTGGCCATCTTAAAGCGGAGTTCCAACCACATTTTTTACTCCTCACCATGCAACACTAATGTGCATCCTTAAAATGAATTGGCAATTTATTTTTATTTTTTCTGTTCACTTACTTATACTTATAGTTACTTATAGTTACACTTATAGTTATAGTTACTTACCTGATTTATGCCTGTATCTAATTTCACTTCCTCATTTAGGAGCCGCGGCACCGAAACGTAATTTCCAGCTTGGCTCCTGGGAGATTTTGGTCAGCTTGACTTGGCACGGCTCTAGTATTAATTAACATTGGCATCTATGGAAAATCTTGGTCAGCTTGACATGGCACAGCTCCCGTAACATTTAACATTGGCATCTATGGAAAATCTTGGTCAGCTTGACGTGGCACTGCTCTAGTGCCATATCAATCTGACCAAGATTTCCCAAAGAAGCCCATGTTAAATGGTACTGGAGCCCTGCCATATCAAGCTGACCAAGATTGCACTGCACTGCACATGCGCAAGATCGGCAGGTGCATGCTGGGTAGCCAGTATGCACGGAATCCAGGAAGAAGGACACGGCGGCTTCATATGCCCACACTGGAGATGACCGCGCTGTGCAGGAACTTCACAACGCAAGAAAACGATGCTGCAAAAATAGAAAACTGGGCATAGTTTACAGCATACCTTTGTTACATTAAACAAGGCATGAGTATTCTGGGAGTATTTTTATCTTAAAAGGCATATTTCGGCCGGAATTCCGTTTTAAGAAAGGGCAGATGCTTAATCTAGAGTTGAGTTCCTGGAATCCATCTGCCTTTAGTTCAAGCATGCAAACCGGAGGACCCCCAAACCATCATAATTACCCTTTGAGCTATAGAAGCATAGGCAATCAGCTTACCAGACATCTCATATAAATCTGAAGGACGTATAACCTAAACCTCATGTCCAACATTCAAATATTTCATTTATTACCTCAACATTTGCCATCTGTAAATCATTTTTAGTCTCTTTTGCATTCCATTAAAAACGTGACGCTAATTAAAAAATAAATAAAAAAGATGACATCATTTGTACAGTTTATGCATTAATATTAACATCCTTCACCAAGCATGCAACATGGATCTCTGAAAAGTCATCTCATTGTAACAGCAGCAAGCGGAATATTTAACCAACTCTAAAAGCAATGCCTACAGCAATTTAAAGGGTTAGTCCACCCAAAAGTATTATTTTATTTATAAATGGAGTGTGGTGAGATGAATTCAAGTGAATCTTCATTTTATGACTCTTCATCATCATCATTATTGCTATACTTTTTTTCACAAACGTATGAGGTTTTTGTTTTCATTATAATATGGCTGTTTTTTTTCTTTTGCAAGCTGCTAAATGCACAAACATGCAAAATAAAAGTTAGATTTTTTTTTACTTTTAAATAGTTTTTTTTAAATACTGTAACTGTATCCTGCAATTAATGTATTAAAAAATGCAAATTGCCATTATCAGGCTGCAGTGCCATCTACAGGTTGAAGCCTTGTTTTAGTCAGTAAAGACCCCCAGCCTGCATTTGATAGCTGATAAAATGATTGCATGCTTGGCCACTCTGATTGGCTCTTGATTGTTAGTGGAACCACAGCAATCAGTGGCAGGTAATTTTTACAGGTAGCAGCCACGCAAGGTGTCAGCTGATGTCTGTCAAAGAGGAAATGTAAATTATTATTGCTCTCTCGACATTGGAATTATGCAGGGGAATGTTTACTTACAGAGTGCAGATGGAAGGGGAACAAACATTTTAACTGGAAGGTCAACTGTATTTTTTAATCATTGCATCTAAAAATTTGTAATCTTTTCTTCTAATTTCTCCTCAATGTCTCCCCATCCTGGTATACACCGTATGTTTACTATAAGGAGGAAATGCATGAGAAAGGAGATTGTTGATGAAAACATCATCAAAATGCTAATTTCCCCATGATTACCTAGAATTAAAACCATCTGCTGTGTCTGGGAGAGAAGTATGACGGATGATCACTGTTCCTATAATGCTGTGCATACAAGGTTCACATTGCTATAGCTGAGTCCTGCGGAGGCTTACACAAGAACTTCCTAATAGAGGAGAAAAGAGAGCATTTGCCACAGGCCTACAAAGGGAAGGCAGTCGTCCAAGGGACTTCTCTGATAATTGACAGAAACACAGACTCTTGTGAGTTCCAGAACAATGGCATACTGACACCTGGGGAACATAGAACAATGACGCACTGACAATAAGGGGACCCAGTACAATGACACACTGACACTTGGGGGACCCAGAACAATGGCACACTGACACCTGGGGGACATATAACAATGACACAATGACAATAAGGTGGACCCAGTACAATGACAAACTGACACATTGGGTGACACAGAACAATGACACACTGACTTAAATTAAACAAGTGTTTGGCGCAAAGATCAAAAGTTATAATCCAAAATAACTAAACAGAAATGCTGAACATATAAACATACAGAGATAAGGCTATATGATATGGCCATGAGGGATAAGAATGGAGTCCATGATGATGGCAAGGAGGATTGAATGGTAAAAATGATTTCACAAGTCCACATTCATGGCAGCCTTCCGGTGGGAGCAGAAACCATATTCCCAAGGACACTGAAAAAGTAAAGAGAACGGAGGCGCCTCTGGGTGCAGACTGTAAAACAGCTTTAATAGTTAAAAACAACAGCAAGGATTGCACTCACATTTAAGTAGAACTGATAAGGCATGAAAAAGTCCCAAAAACAACCAGGGTGGTCCGTGAGGTCAGTCTATCATGGCCATGGATATGTCTCCTCTGACTGGTCTCTGGTACGCTGGATGTATTGCGGCATCAGGGACATCAGAGTGAGACTTGAATAGCAAGCTGCAATCCAGGCGATGACGTCACAGATAGTGTGACGCGTTTCCTGAGCCAGCTAGCTGCGAATGACGTGACGGCTGCGCTCCTTTGTCAAGCTGGTTGGCAAGAGACAGTGAGAAGAATAAATAGGGAGGAGTGGGGGGAGTGGCCTAAAGAGAAGTAAAGAGCTGTACACAGAAGTGTCAGTAACGACAAAGGGCATGTGGGAGAAGAGGAAAAAAGAAGGAGAAAAGTGAAAAAGACAAAACCATATGAAACAAAGTGCAGAGAGGGAACATAAGTAGCGCTGGTGTCACATGTGTATACCCACATATATCACTAGTACGCTTACAATGTACATGTGAGCACACACACGCAAGCACACATGTTTAGGTGTCACAGAATGGCAGATGTTTGGATGCACTCGTTGATGCCTCCAGGTGAGAGAACATCCAAATGATAGATCCAATAGGTCTCTCTCGCACACAATCTCTTGAACCTTTCGGCTGGCGAGAGAGATCTGGGGATCTGTTCTATGACCCAAACAGATAACCCAAGGGTGGAGCCCTTATGTGCACTTTGCACGGTACACTGTGGGGTCCGTACCGCCCTCAATGTACCTTCTATGCTCCCTAAAATGTTGTCTGAGGGGCCGAATAGTGCGGCCAACGTATATGAGGCCACAAGGGCAAGTTAGGCCATATACCACAT
Organism: Aquarana catesbeiana; assembly: GCF_042186555.1. Taxonomy (NCBI): domain Eukaryota; kingdom Metazoa; phylum Chordata; class Amphibia; order Anura; family Ranidae; genus Aquarana; species Aquarana catesbeiana. The sequence continues at coordinate 57,845,394 of NC_133331.1, read as the reverse complement.
GATCGGATGAACAGTTGTAAAAATCTTTCAGATGGTAGGTATTGCCTTTAATGGAAAGGGATTTTTGGCCGTGTTGCACAAAATGGCATGTTTTACAAAGTTTCTTGCGGCATTGATACATCCCTACTAGAGGGATGAGCGGGATGGTGGGCAGAAAGGCAGAAGTGGTTTTGAATTTACTACTCTGCACTTTGTTTCATATGGTTTTGTCTTTTTCACTTTTCTCCCTCTTTTTTCCTCTTCTCCCACATGCCCCTTGCCGTTGCTGACACTTCTGTGTACAGTTCTTTACTTCTCTTTAGGCCACTCCCCCCACTCCTCCCTATTTATTCTTCTCACTGTCCCTTGCCAACCAGCTTGACAAAGGATCTCGGCCGTCACGTCAGTCGCGGCTAGCTGGCTCAGGAAACACCTTGCACTATCTGTGACATCATCATCCCTCGCCTGGATTGCAGCTTGCTATTCAAGCCTCACTCTGATGTCCCAACATCGCTGCCGGCCGCAATACATCCAGCGTACCAGAGACCAGTCAGAGGAGACATATCCATGGCCACGAGAGACTGACCTCACGGACCACCCCAGTTGTTTTTGGGACTTTTTCATGCCTTATCAGTTCTACTTAACCACTTAACAACCGGCCCATAGCCAAATGACGGCTACAGGGCGGTTGTTTAACTCTGGGAGGACGTCCAGGGACGTCCTCCCAGAATTCTGCTCTCGCGCGCCCCCTAGGGCGCGCACTCGAGAGCATCCGTGATCGCCGGGTCCACAGGACCCGGCGCATCACAGATCCCGGTAAATGGGCGCTGATCGCGGCCGTTTACCATGTGATCGCTCCGTCAAATGACGGAGCGATCACATGTAAACAAACCGGCGTCATCTGATGACGCCGGTTCCTCTCCTCCCCCTCTCCTCCCCTCCTGTGTACCGATCGGTACACAGTGACCGAAGAGGCGGATGGATGGATGGCTGCAGCGTTGTGGGCTGCATCTGTAGTGCCCACAGCGCTGCACAGAGACATCCAGCCATCCATCCATCCATGCTCAGCCATCCCTACTACTCTGCATGCCCTGCAATGCTGTGCAATACTCTGCAATTCCCTCTGCAATACCCCGCAATACTCTGCCATACCCTGCAATACCCCGCAATACTCTGCCATACCCTGCAATACCCCGCAATACTCTGCCATACCCCGCAGTACTCTGCCATACCCTGCAATACCCCGCAATACTCTGCCATACCCCGCAATACTCTGCCATACCCTGCAATACCTCGCAATACTCTGCCATACCCTGGAATACCCCAAAATACTCTGCCATACCCCGCAATACTCTGCCATACCCTGGAATACCCCGCAATACTCTGCCATACCCTGGAATACCCCGCAATACTCTGCCATACCCCGCAATACTCTGCCATACCCTGGAATACCCCACAATACTCTGCCATACCCTGGAATACCCCACAATACTCTGCCATACCCCGCAATACTCTGCCATACCCTGCAATACCCTGAAATACCCCGCAATACTCTGCCATACCCCGCAATACTCTGCCATACTCCGCAATACTCTGCCATACCCTGCAATACTCTGCCATACCCTGCAATACCCCGAAATACTCTGCCATACCCTGCAATACCCTGAAATACCCCGCAATACTCTGCCATACCCCGCAATACTCTGCCATACTCCGCAATACTCTGCCATACCCCGCAATACTCTGCCATACCCCGCAATACTCTGCCATACCCTGCAATACCCCGCAATACTCTGCCATACCCTGGAATACCCCGCAATACTCTGCCATACCCTGCAATACCCCGCAATACTCTGCCATACCCTGGAATACCCCGCAATACTCTGCCATACCCTGCAATACCCTGAAATACCCTGAAATATCCCGCAATACCCAGCCATACTCTGCAATACTCAGTGATACCCAGCCATACTCTGCCATACCCAGCCATGCTCTGCAATACCCCACAAAAATCTGCAATACTCTGCCATAACCCGCAATACTCTGCCATACCCAGCCATACTCTGCCATACCCAGCCATACTCTGCAATACCCAGCCATACTCTGCAATACTCGGTGATACCCAGCCATACTCTGCAATACTCGGTGATACCCAGCCATACTCTGCCATACCCAGTCATACTCGGCGATACTCTGCAATACCCAGCCATGCTCAGCCGTACCCAGCCTCTGTATGTGACCAGGCTGTGGAAGTCTCACACATGTGGTATCGCCGTACTCAGGAATAGTAGGAGAATCTATTTTGGGGTGTCATTTTTGATATGTACATGCTATGTGTTAGAAATATTGTATAAATGGACAACTTTGTGTTAAAAAAAAAAAAAAGCGTTTTAACCACTTCCCGCCTTCCGTCATACGACATCCTTGACTTTGTGCGGGGATATCTGAATGATGGGTGCAGCTACAGGCATCATTCAGATATCATCTTTTTCAGCCGGCGATTCCCTACACCATAAGAATGATCATAGCGGCTGTTCCACTGCTTGATCGTTCTTACGGGAGGCGAGAGGGGACACCCCCCCCTCCCGCCGCCCTCCGGTGCTTCTACCGACTCACCGCTATGATCGAAGCCAGGATCTTTTTTTTTTTTTTTTTTTTTTTTATTTCAGGAACAGCCTAGAGGTGAGATGTGGGGTCTTATTGACCCCATATCTCACTGTAAAGAGGACCTGTCATGCCATATTCCTATTACAAGGGATGTTTACATTCCTTGTAATAGGAATAAAAGTGATCAAAAAAAATTTTTTTTTTGGAAAAAAGTGTCAAACTAAAATAAATAAAGTAAAATGAACAATAAAAAAAAATAAAAATTTTTTAAAGCGCCCCTGTCCGTGTGCTCGCATGCAGAAGCGAACGCATACGTAAGTCCCGCCCACATATGAAAACGGTGTTCAAACCACACATGTGAGGTATCGCTGCGATCGGTAGAGCGAGAGCAATAATTTTGGCCCTAGACCTCCTCTGTAACTCAAAATTTGTAACCAGTAAAAAATTTTAAAGCGTCGCCTATGGGGATTTTTAAGTGGTGAAGTTTGGCACCATTCCACAAGCGTGTGCAATTTTGAAAGGTGACATGTTAGGTATCTATTAACTCGGCGTAACTTCATCTTTCATATTATGCAAAAACATTGGGCTAACCTTACTGTTTTGTTTTTTTTTAAAGCAAAAAACAGTTTTTTTTCCAAAAAAAACGCGTTCCAAAAATTGCTGCGCAAATATCGTGCGAGATAAAAAGTTGCAATGACCGCTATTGTATTCTCTAGGGTCTTTGCTAAAAAAACATATATAATGTTTTGGGGTTCTATGTAATTTTCTAGCAAATAAATGATGATTTTTACATGTAGGAGAGAAATGTCAGAATTGGCCTGGGCACTCCAGAACGCCTGAAGGTGCTCCGTTCATGTTGGGCCTCTGTATGTGGCCACGCTGTGTAAAAGTCTCACACATGTGGTATCGCCATACTCGGGAGTAATAGCAGAATGTGTTTTGGGGTGTAATTTGTGGTATGCATATGCTGTGTGTGAGAAATAACCTGCTAATATGACAATTTTGTGAAAAAAAAAAAAAGAAAAAAAAAAAAACTTGATTTTGCAAAGAATTGTGGGGAAAAAATGACAACTTCAAAAAACTCATCATGCATCTTTCTAAATACCTTGAAATGTCTTCTTTCCAAAAAGGGGTCATTTGGGGGGTATTTGTACTTTTCTGGCATGTTAGGGTCTCAAGAAATGAGATAGGCCGTCAGTACTTCAGGTGTGATCAATTTTCAGATATTGGTACCATAGCTTGTGGACGCTATAACTTTCACAAAGACCAAATAATATACACTAATTTGGGTTATTTTTACCAAAGATATGTAGCGGTATAAATTTTGGCCAAAATATATGAAGAAAAATTACTAATTTTCAAAATTTTATAACAGAAACGAAGAAAAATTTATTTTTTTACAGATTTTTCGGTCTTTTTTCTTTTATAGCGCAAAAAATAAAGAACCCAGCGGTGATTAAATACCACCAAAAGAAAGCTCTATTTGTGTGAAAAAAAGGACAAAAAATTCATATAGATACAGTGTTGCATGACTGAGTAATTGTCATTCAAAATGTGAGAGCACCAAAAGCTGAAAATTGGTCTGGTTATTAAGGGGGTTTAAGTGCCCAGTGGTCAAGTGGTTAAATGTGAGTGCAATCCTTGCTGTTGTTTTTAACTATTAAAGCTGTTTTACAGTCTGCACCCAGAGGCGCCTCCGTTCTCTTGTCTCTTTGTCAATGACACACTGATACCTGGGGGACCCAAAAACAATGACACCTGGAGGACCCAAAATATTGAAACCTGCGGGACCCAGAACAATGACACACTGGCACATTGGGGTCCCAAAACATTGACATACAGACACTTGGGGATCCAAGAACAATGACACACTGACACTTGGAAATTCATAACAATAGCACACTGACACTTGGGTTTTAAGAGCAATGATACATTGTTCCAGAATTTTGATACACTGACACTTGAGGTTTCAGAACAATGACAACTGGAATAAAGTCCAAGAACAATTCACATGGAGGTCTTTGGATATTGTCACATTGACAGTTGGAGGCCCCATACACTGACATGAGACACTTTCAGTTCAGGATTTACTGTATGAACAATGGCACCATGACATTTGGGAGTTCCACAACAATGACACACTGGGGTTGATTTATTGAAGGCAAATAGGCTGTTCACTTTGCAAAGGAATTTGTACTTTGCAAGCAAATTTTCCCTTAGCTTGGTAATTAGGTGAAGCTCTGTTGACTTCCATCATCTAATCACATGCAGGCAAAAATACAGTTTATTTTTATTTTTTCATTTTCCTAACACATGATTGAGTACTCTTTGCAAAGTACATTTTCAAGTGATCAGATTATATACCTTTAGTAAATCAAACCCCACAGACATTTAGAAGTTGAAGAGCAATGATACACTGGCACTTGAAGGTCTCAGAACAATGACCTTAACTCCCGGGGTCCCAGAACAATGACACACTGACACCTATGGCCTAAAAAAAATTCACACTGACACCTTGGGGCCCAGAACAATGACACACTGACACCTTGGAGCTTAAAACAATGACACACTGACACTTGGGGATCGTGGAACAATGACACACTGACACTTGGAGATCCTACATGATGACACTCTTACACCTGCAGCCCCAGAACAATGTCACACTGACAGTTGGAGGTCCTATATAGTAACACACTGACACATGGGGTTCCAGCCCAATGTAAACGGACATCTGGGGGCCAAGAACAATGACACAATGGGGGAGATTTACTAAACTTGGTGCACGCAGAATCTAGTGCAGCTCTGCATAGTAACCAGTCAGCTTCTAACTTCAGCTTGTTCAGTTAGGCTTTCACAAAAATAACTTTGAAACTGATTGGTTGTTATGCACAGTTGCACCAGGTTCTGTGTGCAACCATTTTAGTAAATCTCCCACACTGGTACTTTGAGGGCCAAGAACAAGGACACACTGCCACTTGGTGGATCCAGAACAATTACGCACTGCCACTTGGGAACGTGGAACAATGACACATTGACACTTGGTGGATCCAGAACAATGACACACTGACACCTGGTGGACCCAGAACAATGACACACTGACACTTGGGTGGATCCAGAACAATGACACACTGACACTTGGTGGACCCAGAACAATGACACACTGACACTTGGTGGACCCAGAACAATGACACACTGACACTTGGTGGACCCAGAACAATGACACACTGACACTTGGGTGGATCCAGAACAATGACACACTGACACTTGGTGGATTCAGAACAATGACACACTGACACTTGGTGGACCCAGAACAATGACACACTGACACTTGGTGGATCCAGAACAATGACACACTGACACTTGGTGGACCCAGAACAAAGACGCACTGATACTTTGAGGCTTCAAAGCAATGACACACTGACACTTGGGGACTCAAAACAATGACACCCTAACACTTGTGGACCCAGAACAAAGACACATTGATACTTGGGATTTCTGAACAATAATTATACACTAAATTAAGAAAAATAATATAATGTAATGTCTAACTACATTCAGGTTTGGAGGCCATTGGTGGTCAAATCCACTGCTTCAGTCATCTTTTTAAACTGACAACACAAATAATAGCGAGGTTGTTTCACAGAATGGGCCTTCAGTGCCCTTCACCCCTCTTACACCTCCAGGAGGATGATTCATAGGCACCTGTAAAAAGGTTGTTTGATTCTGTCTTCTCTGATCCTCCCCTTCTTCCACAGTCCCCAATCCATCTGCTGATGAAACAGAGCCTTGGGAGCACTCTGCACATGCTCAGTTTGGTGTGTATTGCTAGAGAGTTTTTTTGAGGGGGAAGGGTGCATGTGATCAGCACAGGGCCAATCAGCACTGTCCAGACAGAAAGTCAAGGGTCATGCAGCCTCATAGGACAGTCAGAGAAGAATGACAACTCCTACTACAAGCTCTAACCAGACACTGATAGAACTGCTGATGAGAAAAGGTAGTTAGCAGTTTATATTTACTAAAATAATTGCATTTCCATGTTCTGTGTACTATGGGAGATGCATTCTTTAATGCCAGTCAAATCCTGTGAGGAGGGAGCAGAGGCAGGGCCGAGCCAAGCTGTATATGTCTAAAGACACACACAGCCTTGTTTGGGATTGAGCCCACATGTCTACCCCGTAGGAAGTGGTTTGCTATGGGGGCAGACAGAGAAGAAGGGGAGCAGACAGCACTCGAAGGGGACCCAAGAAGAGGGGGTTCAGGGCCACTCTGTGCAAACATGATTGCACAGAGCAGGTAAGTATGACATGTTTGTTAAAAATGTAAGCTTTACAATCACTTTAAGGGCCCCACTTCCGGAAGACTTTATATTGCTACTTTGTACTGATACTGCTTGAGCCATGCTTATTGTTGCAATTGTTTGAATTACATTTCTGTTACAGGGCTTTATTCCCCCTTAAAATAAAACCCACTTTCTGCTACTGGTGTGTTGGTGAGTGCTGAGGTTAATGAAAGGCAGGTCACCATTAAGGGATGGCAGAAGGACCATCTGTCCAGAAGCTTCCTAGAGAGTCATACATTGGAAAGAATAGTCATTTAGCTACAGATCCATTAGAAATACATTAGTGATCTAAACCATGTGCATAGATGACAAAGAGGAAGTCAGCCCCTTCCTTATGTAAGCTCCTGTTTTCTGTCTCTCCTAAGCAAAAGGACATAGGATGAAAAACAAAAGTTTATTAAAATATTTTACAATTATTTAAATATTAGTAACATATGGCTTATTGATGTGTTGTTTACCATAGTAAAAGCCCAACTCTAGTTAGCAGTAAGGGCCCACTGGGACCATTGCCGTGCGTTAACGCAGTTGTACACATTGCATTACATTAAGGGAAACCATTCAAAATGAATAGGGTGCCAACACACCAAAAAAGGTGTATGCACCAGTACTGGGAGTGTAGCGCTCCACAACGCTCACCTGTGAGCATGGTATGTTGGCGTGTCTTTGAATGACTCTGCATCACACCAATGCATTTAACTTGTAATGCTGGCATTGTGCAGTAACACGAGTGCAGTAACCCTGACTGTACCACAATATGATAATCTAAATGGCTTTTATTTATAAAGTGTATCTAAAGCCAAAACTTTTTTTTTTGTTTTATTGTTTTTTTTTCTTGAAGGAATAGAGATTTGTTAAAGCCAATTGTTGAATTTTAAAAAATAAGGAAAAAAACCAAAAAATTCTTAATATTTTTAAAGTTGCCATTTGGATGCTTTGCAATTTTAGCAAAATGCTGTCAACAAGGAAAGTGAAATTACATTCCCTTTAATTTAAAGACAGTAGGTATGTGATTTGCAAGTCAAGTGAGGACCTACTGATCATGTTACTACTGTTTTAAAATGGCAAAGATAGTAATTTCATTGACTCCAACACATTTTGCCAACGTTGCAAAGTTTTGGCAAAATATTGAAAATTTTCACAAAGCGAAAATTGTCAAATTCCTTCATCCATAGTAGCAATGGGCTATGGCTCATCTGCTCTACCAGTACTGCGTTAATGGTGGAGTGGGAACATAACTGCGGTAAGTTATGGTCAGCCTGCCCACCCTTGACATTCAAATAAGCAATGGGGTTGTTTTACTAAAGGCAAATAGACTGTGCACTTTGCAAGTACAGTTGCTCCAGAGCTTAGTAAATGAGGTAAAGCTTCACTTTGCAAAGAATACCCAATCACATCCAAGGAAAATTAAAAAAACAGCATTTTTGCTTGCACGTGATTGGATGATGGAAGTCAGCAGAGCTGCCCCTCATTTATTAAGCTCTGGAGCAAATGCTCTTGCAAAGTGCACAATCTATTTGCCTTTAGTATATCAACCCCACCAGCTGCACATTGTCAGACTTGCTATTCTTGTTCAAGATGTTTTTAGTATTTATTTTTCCTATAATGTTTCTTAATTATGTAATCCAAATTGGCAGTTTCCTTTCCTTTTTTTGAAGCCATGGTTAGGCTCCTATAATATAAACAATACTTATTAGACAGATAATTATTCAAAAATGATAGACAGATCTGAGAAAACATGACGTTGTTATTGATTTTTTTCTCTCAAATTCAACAACTGCAAATAAAGAATTGTGGAAGTGCTTACCCTGACAATGTGCCGTCGGCAAAAAAGAGTTCATATTTAATCACTGGGCTCATCTGAGGTTTCTGCTTCTCTAAGTCTGAAGATGGCGGCTCCCGAAGAGCCAGAAATTCTCATTAACAGGAGATTTAATCCATATTATCTTTCATTATAGCGTAAGCTGCTGCTGTTATCACACAGAAGAAAACAATAAGGTTGGAGAAGATGTCTCTCAATAAACAGAAGATAAATTTGCAAAGGTTATTAATGAACGTGTAAGTTATGAAAAATGAACCCTGGCTTATAAGATAGATTTAAAAGAATTAGAGATTCATCCTTGTTCTTGACTCTCAAGTGTCAGTATGTAATTTTTCTGGACCACAAAATGGCAATGTCATTGTACTGGGTTCCCCAAGACTTGATGTGTCACTGTTTCAAATCCCACGTGCCTGAATGTCATTGATTTAAAACCCCCATGTCAGTGTGCCCTTGCTCCCGGTTCCTAAGGTTGGTCTGGACCCTTACGTGTCAGTGTGTCATTGTTCTGGACCCCAAAATGTCAGAGGTTATTGTTCTGGACCCCCAAATATCAGAGTGTCATTGTCCTGGACCCTCAAGTGTCAGAGTGTCATTGTCCTGGACCCTCAAGCGTCTTTGTTCTGGACACTCAAGTGTCAGAGTGTCATTGTTCAGGACCCCCATGTGTCAGAGTTCATTTTTCTGGACCCTCAAGTGTCAGAATGTAATTGTTCTGGACCCTCAAGTGTCATTATTGTTCTGGACCCCCAAGTATCAGAGTGTCATTATTCTGGTTCCCCCAAGTGTTCAGTGTTTCATTATTCTGGACCTCCAAGTATCAGAGTGTAATTGTTCTTGTACCCCCAAGTGTTCACTGTGTCATTGTTCTGGACCCTCAAGTAGCAGAGGGTCATTTTTTCTGGTACCCCCAAGTGTCAGTGTGTCATTGTTCTGGGTTCCCTAGGTGTCAATATGTCATTGTTTTGGGGCCCCTAAGTATCGGTATGTCAGTATCCCCAAGAGTCAATGTGTCTTAGTTCTGGACCCCTAGTGTCAATTTGTCATTGTTCTGTGTTGAAAGAACAACAGCATGTAATGTAAAGTACTGTGAAATATATACAGTACATGCATTATACCTATCTATCCAGCAGATGGAACTGCAGTGTTATAGTGTGCTATCTATAGTAATGTGATCATAGGATGTTCTGTCTGTGTTCATTGTGTGTAGTTGTATGCTCCTTGTTCCTGTTCATGTTTCTTATGCTGTAAGACGTGCATTGCTAATCCTCCATGCTAATCCTCCATAAAAGTAAAGCCATTTGCTGTATCCAAGAAGCTTCCAGAGCATAATTTCAATACTCTGATAACAGGTTATGTGCCCAGCAAACCCAGCAGCACCCAGGCTCTGGAGATAATTCTGCAAATCAGTGAGTACTGTACACAAACTGCTGAAAGATGGCAAGTGGTTCAGATGTGAAGATTGCAATAGCAAAGCTGAACAATGCCAATTACCAGCTGTGGAAGTTTAAACTAGAAAAGCTTTTAAGCATGGATGACTTGTGGCAAGTGCTGAATACAATCAGACCTACAAACAGAGAGACGGAGAATTGGGACAGGAAGAATAGACAGACAAAAGCAACTATAAGCTTATTAGTGGAAGATGACAAGCTTATCCACATAAGAACAGAGAAAATGGCTAAAGGTATGTGGACTTTATTACAGAAACTGCACAAGCATTCATATCTAAACAGCAAGCTATTTTTGCTAAGAAAGCTGTATAAGATGAGACTAGAAGAAGACCAGCAAATGTGTAACCACATGAAAGCTATGCTAGAAATTATAGAGCAGCTACGCACCATTGGAGAGGACATCAAAGATAACCATATTGTTGCCCTGCTCCTCTGCAGCCTTCCAGAGACATATACTGCTCTTATTAACGCTTTAGAAACCAGACCCAAGCAGGAACTGACACTGGAATGTGTATGGCAAATGAATCGATGAATATGACAGAAGGAAAGAAAATATGCACCATGATGACAAAGGCACAAAGCACAACAAAAAAAAGCAGAGCCTGTTTTCGCTGTAAAAGGACCGGTCACTTAAAAAAGAACTGTTCTATCTGGAAAGTCGAGCAGCGAAAGCTAGAGCTATCCATAAATTAAAGAGTCAAAGCAATCACAAAGGAAACTGAAGACACATCATGGAGTGGCACCTTTAAAGGGACACAGATCGGCAAGCCACGCGGCTGGTGCATAGACTCAGGAGCGACAAGCTACATGACTAGTGATGAGACCTTCTTCACAAACATTGATTACAGTACAAAAGTCAAAGTTTTTCTAGCCAACGCGAAAAGCATCACTTCAGAAGGTAAAGGCCAGGGCTTCCTGAACTGCATTACACCACAAGGCGAGCAGAGTATCCTTGTAAAGAAAGTGCTGTATGTTCCAGAACTAGAAGGCAACCTTCTATCAGTGAAAAGTCTTGCAAACAATGGTCTCACAGTTAAGTTCCAGGGTAATGAATGCACTATTCACAATGATAAGCAATTCCTCGCAAAAGGAAAACTGGATGATCACCTATACAAGCTTATCACCACAGACCAGAAAGCCAATATAGTCTCTAATGACCTGCACAGCAAATGTATTCACTTATGACACAGACGGCTTGGGCACAGAAGTCCAGAAGCTATACAGGACAATAGTGCCTTGCAAAGTGCTCATGAAATGAAAATGCTGTATTGAAGCAAAAGCCACACGTGCTCCCCTTCCACAGGCATCTCAAAGAAAAAACCCCACCCCCTGTAGCTCATACACAGTGATGTATGCAGTCCAATGAAAACTCCCACGTCATGCGGGAACAGATATCTACTGACTTTCATTGATGATTTTTCCAGGTACACAACCACTTATCTAAAGAAAAACAAGAATGAAACATCAGAGAAACTTAAAGAGTTTGTTACCATGTCTAGCAACAAATTCCAATGGAAACCAGGAATAATACACACTGACAATGGGGGAGAATACATAAGCAAAGAAGTGGCCTCATACCTGAAAAGACAAGGAATAGTACACCATACACTCCTGAACAATACAGTGTAGCAGCAAGGAAAAACCGCACTCTTATAGAAGTGGCGAGGTGCATGTTGTCGGATGCCAACCTACCTCACAAGTACTTTGGAGAAGCAGCCATGACTGCAACTTCCCCACAGAACAGAGTACCCTCAAGAGCCATTAAAAGTACTCCATTCAAATGTGGCATGGATCAAAGCCTAGCATAGGGCACATCAGAGTGTTTGGATGTAAAACATATGCCTATATTCCAAGTGAAAAGCGATCCAAGCTGGAGAACAGCCATAGAGGGCAGTCTAGTAGGCTACAGCGAGCAAACTAAAGGCCTGTACACACGATCAGACTTTTTGACAACAAACATGCAAATTAGCTGTTTTGGAGCAACAGCCAACCGTGTGTACGCTCCATCGGACAAACTTTTTCTGTTTCCATCGGACTTTTGTTGGCTGTGCGAACGGACAAACTTTCCGGCAACAAAAGTCCAATGGAGCAAAGTCCAATCATGTGTACACAAAAACATCGGACTTTTGTACAAACTACAGTACGCAGCCGTGAGAATGTTTCCATCTCGCTGGTTCTCGTCGACAGGGAACTGTACATCTCGCGCTGGCTGCAATAGGAAAAACACATTTTCCTATTGCGGCGAGCACGAGAGGGAATTCCCCTCTGGGGGCATACCAGGCCCTTAGGTCTGGTATGGATTTTAAGGGGAACCCCCTACGCCGAAAAAACGGCGTGGGGGTCCCCCCCCCAAAATCCATATCAGACCCTTATCCGAGCATGCAGCCCAGCCGGTCAGGAAAAGGGGTGGGGATGAGCGAGCGCCCCCCCTCCAGAGCCATACCAGGCCGCATGCCCTCAACATGGGGGGTGGGTGCTTTGGGGGAGGGGGCGCCCTGCGGCCCCCCACCCCAAAGCACCTTGTCCCCATGTTGATGAGGACAAGGGCCCCTTCCCGACAACCCTGGCTGTTGGTTGTCGGGGTCTGTGGGCAAGGGGCTTATCAGAATCCGGAAGCCCCCTTTAATAAGGTGGCCCCCAGATCCCGGCCCCCCACCCTTTGTGAATGAGTATGCCATTCACCTAGGGAAAAAAGTGTCAATAAAAAAACACAGTACACAGGTTTTTAAAGTAATTTATTAGGCAGCTCCGGGGGTCTTCTTCCGACTTCGGGGGTCTTCTGCTGACTTCGGGGGTCTCTCAGGCCTCTTCTCCCTCTCTCCGGTGTCGTCTCCGCGTTCTCTGGTTCTTCTCCGGTGCCTTCTTCCTTCTGCTGGGCTCCTCCGCTATCTTCTGCTCTTTTGCCGCTCTTTTACTAGCGGAGGAGCCCAGTCTTCAGAGATGTCTTCTTCTCTCTTTTCTTCCAGAGATGTTGACACAATGCTCTCTCCAGCTGGAATGCTCTCTGAGCGCTCCGCTGTGACTTATATAGGCGGTGACCCCGCCCCCTATGACATCACAGTCCTGGGGCATGCTGGGACTGTGAGGTCATAAGGGGGCGTGGCCATGCCATCTGATGACCACGCCCCCTAATGAGATCACAGTCCCAGCATGCCCCGGGACTGTGACCTCATAAGGGGGCGGGGTCACCGCCTATATAAGTCCATTGTGGAGCGCTCAGAGAGCATTCCAGCTGGAGAGAGTGTCATGTCAACATCTCTGGAAAAGAAGAGGGAAGAAGATCCAGAAGTCCGGGCCATCGCTAGCAAAAGATAGCGGAGGAGCTGGCAGAAGACCCGGACACCGGAAGAAGATGCCGGAGAGACCCCCGGAGTCAGGAGAAGACCACCGGAGCTGCCTAATAAATTACTTTAAAAACCTGTGTTTTTTATTGACACTTTTTTCCCTAGGTGAATGGGTAGGGGTATAATGTACCCCATACTCATTCACAAAGGGTGGGGGGCTGGGATCTGGGGGATTCCGATAAGCCCCTCGCCCGCAGACCCCGACAACCAACAGCCAGGGTTGTCGGGAAGAGGCTCTTGTCCTCATCAACATGGGGAAAAGGTGCTTTGGGGTGGGGGGGCCGCAGGGCACCCCCTCCCCCAAAGCACCCACCCCCCATGTTGAGGGCATGCAGCCTGGTACGGCTCAGGAGGGGGGGGGGCCCTCGCTCATCCCCACCCCCTTTCCTGACCATCCGGGCTGCGTGCTCGGATAAGGGTCTAGTATGGATCTTGGGGGGACCCCCGCGCCATTTTTTCGGTGTAGGGGGTTCCCCTTAAAATCCATACCAGATCTAAGGGCCTGGTATGCCCCTGGAGGGGAACCCATGCTGGTTTTTTATTTAAATTTGACGTGGAGTTCCCCCTCAAGATTCATACCAAACACAGTGCCTGGCATTGGCGGGGATCCAAGTCGGATCCCCGCACCAGTGTGAACCCGGCTCGCAAGGTGTCAATCTCGCTAATAAAAGTGGCGAGATTGACACAATATCAGACAACAACACAGAAGTTGACCAAAGGGTGGTGGTAAAGAGCTGAAAACCACGTGATTTGGTGAAAGTTGGCTGGAAAAGTCCTGCCGTCTGTATGCAAGACAAACTTCTAGCCAACGCCATTTGTACAAAAATCCAACGGAAAGTTTGTACAAAGTCCTATCGTGTGTATGGGGCTTAAGGGTTACAGAATCCTACACCCAAAGACTGACAAAGTGACAATAAGCTGTAGTGTTTATTTTGATGTGAGCCCCTTCAGCAGAAACACTGATCCCTGAAAGCTGTGAAGTTAAAATGCCCAACAAACCAGAAGAAAATGTCAACCAAAGCGAACCTGTGAAGGAGTCAGAAGAAGAGGTGGAACTCACATTGCCTAAATCAGATTCCCCACCAGATTCTGCTGAACTACCTGAAGTCAGAAGATCCACTCGAACTACAAAGGGGATACCACCTCGCAGGCATACAGTGTCACAACACACAGCATACTTGAAGAAATAATAAACGGCTCAGGACGGGAATTGCATCCTCTCACCTCCCCCGCCAGATAGGGTGCCGGCTCAGTATACAGGAAATGTGTGAACAAAGAAAGTCCGGATGGCCGCACTCCAAATTAATTCCTTTATTGAAAATAGTACATGCAACAATCAGAATAAAAAGCACAACTGACGCGATTCACACCACTTTACCAGTGCTCAGTCCAGTGCTTAGTCATAGCCAAATAACATTAAAAAAACAGTAGTATATATACAAAAATCAAAAGACTTAATCATCGTGCAACACCCACTCCATCATGTGGGACCAATTAGAACACTCTCAATAGTAATGGAAACAGCTGAAACTGAAATCGTTCAAGAGATGCATTAACCCTTTACTGACAGATATCCATTCTCAAAAGGGCCACAAACATAAAAAGCCTAAATTAAAGACATAATATACCATTTAAAGTTGTATGTGGTCATATATGAGATGTTCCTGCCGACATATTTCACAGAAAATAATTAAGCATGCTTGAAAAGTGTGTATATATATATATATATATATATATATATATATATATATATATATATATAGTGTGACCCGGAGGAGAAGAAATAGACGCAGGGTCGTCATGACTAGTGGAGGAACAGGTCTGGGAAGGGTTAAATAATTAAGTAAGTTAGTGGGGTAGGGGCGGAGCTTACCTTATTGGAGCATCAAGGGTCAGGTGGTCAGGGTGGAGCCGCAGGGGGGGTTTTTGGTATGTTCAAAGACTGATGGGTAATCACTCCGGAAAGTTCCTTGATTGAAGAGTTCTGCTGTTCCCCTGCGGAGAGAATACAGGACAGGATGAGCGACTTGGAGGCCTTATGGGACCTGGTCAGGGACGCAGTTTCTGAACGGGGTCCGCAGTGGCTCCAGCAGCAGCTGATGGGCATGCTAGGGGGGCGGGGGTTGATCCGTCTACTCCTGGGTCCCCCCCTTCCTCTAAACAAGCTAGAAGGGTTCGCCCTCCTGAGCGCTTGAGCCCATCTCACACCCCCCCGGGTCCGGCTGCTGCCTGGGAGCTCCATTAGGAACCCTTCAGTGTCCCCGGCTGTGCCAATTGCCTCTGGCTCCAGCGGTGGGCCTGGAAGGAATCCCCACCAATGGCGGGACCTGTGGGAGGAGGGGACGCCACGCTCTCTTCCCCTCTCCTCCCCCTCTCTTCTGTCTCAGGACATGGCGGCCGGCTCTCCTGCTGATGTGCCTAGTAGGAGGCTGGCTCGGCGCGGGACCCGTTCGGCTGCAGGGAGGGGCGGGAGCCCTGTCCCTTCTGGTGCTGGGATGTCGGCTGGTGGATCCGGAGCTTGCCGTGAGCTCCTGTCACGTCGTTCCTCTGCTGTCTCCTCGGAACCCCCTGTGGCTGGGAGTAAGTCCCTGTGTGGGAAGACTTCAACGTCAGGCAGCAGAAGGCATTTAGCGCCCTCTGCTGCTTCTCCTATGGCGGTGCAGCCTGAAAACACTAGAGACAGAGTGACAGCTACACAGGGGAGTGGCCATGCCCAATGGCTTTTGAATTCCCTGTTCGTTACCTTTGAATGGGCCATCTGTGCCCAAGAATTTAAAATCTACATTTCAGTTTCCTCAGGTTGTGAAAGAGAAATTGGCTAAGGAGGTTGACATGGGCAGGATGGCCGCCCCCTTCGATCAACCACCCATACCTTTGTTGCATGCTCTATTTCCTGTTCCTATTTTGAGACTTTTAGTACTTTTGTTGAATGGGTGGTACGGGAGGAATCGCAAGTGCGCTCGGTTCTGCATTACCTTGATGATTTTCTTTGTATCGTCCCCCCGAAGTCCCCGGTTTGTTAGGTCCTGTTACGGACGTTGGAAGGCGTCGCTCTGCGTTTCGGGATTCCTCTTGCACTGGAAAAATCGGAAGGTTCTTCCACTGAGATTCAATTCCTGGGCATCATCATTGACACGCAGGCAATGGAGTGCCGCCTGCCGATTGCGAAATTAGAGGACCTGCGATTGATGGTTGGTGCGTCCCTGCAGGCAAAGAAATTTAGGCTGCAATTTTTGTTGGGGAAACTTAATTTCGCCTGCCGCATCATGCCTATGGGGCGCATTTTTTGCCGTCGCCTTAGTGCCGCTACTTCTGGGGTGCGATTGCCGCATCATTACATTCGGCTTTCCGGCGAACATAAGGCTGATCTGCGGGTGTGGGATGAGTTTCTGGCCTCTTATAACGGGAGGTCCTTGTGGATGGCTCCGGTGGTGTCGACCCTTGACTTTGACCTGTATACCGATGCTGCGGGCAGCTTGGGTTTCGGGGCTTATTGTCAAGGGGCATGGTGCACAGAGGCGTGGCCGGAGGAATGGCGTGCTGCGGGATTCTTGAGCAATTTGGTGTTATTGGAGCTTTTCACGATCGTGGTGGCTGTAGATATTTGGGGGCCTCGATTTCAAAATCGGTGGGTTTGCTTTCATTGCGATAACATGGGGGTGGTTGCGGTCGTGTCTAGTCTGTTCGCTTCATCTCCACCGGTAGTGCGCTTATTGCGTTTTCTGGTTCTTCATTGTTTAAGTTTGAACTGTTGTAAAAGCTGTACATCTACTGGGAGTAGAGAATTCCATTGCTGATGCCTTGTCTCGTTTTCAGTGGGACAGGTTCCGGAAGCTGGCGCCGGTGGCGGAGCAGAGGTTGGTTTCTTGTCCTGCGCATCTGTGGAGACTGGCATTGGAATAGCTGGTGCCTTAGTGCAGCGCTCGGTGAGTGAGGGTACATGGGCAGCCTACTCGTCCGTTTGGCGGGACTGGAACGGATTGGTAAGTTCCATTGGGGGTTGTTCTTCGGATCGGGACAGACTTTCCCTGCTGTTGTATATGATTGGGACGCAGTTTTCCGTGGGCGAGTCCGTATCAAAAATGAATCGGAGGTTGGCTGCTCTAGCTTTCCTTTTCAAGCTAGAAGGCCTGCGTGACGTTACGAAGGATTTCATGGTGCGACAGGCCATGAAATGATTTCGGCACGGACGTGTGGTACCAGATACCAGGCACTCGGTGTCCTTTGGGCTGCTTCAGGAACTGGTAGGAATCTTGCCCAGGGTTTGTTCCTCACTTTATGAGGTACAACTGTTTACGGCAGCTTTTTCTTTGGCCTTTTTTGGGGCCCTGCGGATTGGGGAGTTAGTGAGTAAAAACAAACGTGGTGCGGGTGGGTTGATGTTTTCAGATGTGCAGATCGCTGCAGACAGTGTCCAGCTTCATATCAGCAGGTCAAAAACTGATCAGCTGGGCAAGGGTGTTGACGTGACGTTATTCAAGGTGCTTCCGGAGACGGTGTGTCCGGCGCTCGCTGTACAGCGTTTCGCGCAGATTCGGGAGGGTGTGCAAGGGACGTTTTTGCGGCATGTGGATGGTTCATCCCTGTCGCGTTTCCAGTTTGTGGCGATTTTTAAACGCTGTTTGGTTGCGGTTGGCAGGACAGCTTCTCAATTTAATACTTATTCATTCAGAGTGGGGGCAGCTACTGAGGTGGCTCGCTGGGGATTGAGTCCACAGGTAGTGAAGCGTATAGGGAGGTGGGAATCTGACTGTTTTAAAATGTATGTTCGCCCGCACATGCTATAATGTTGTTCATTGATATTTAATTGTTTTCTGGTGTTTTGTTTGTTTGACTCTATGTTTTTCTTGGTTTGTCTTATTGCAGGTTTTCCTCAGGGCCTGGTGTAGGTTTTGGGAGACTCTTACGTCTTCTGGGGGGCGATCAGAGCGAATGCCCGGCCTGAAGGGAGACAACTCGCCGTTCCCCAGAGTGAAGCGGTCTGCAAATGGCTGGGAATTAGAGGCATGATGTGGGGCCGGGTTCTTCCTGACTTTCATTATTATTCCAGAGTTGATAGGCCTCCTGATATTCTGGTGCTCTCCGTGTGAGGGAATTACATGGGGGTTCGGGCCGCTAGGGACATTGTCTGGGATGTTAAATTTGACATTTTGCGCTTGATGCATGATTTCCCCGGTATTGTCATAGTGTGGTCGGACATAGTGTCATGACATAATTGGCTCATGCTCACTCTGTTGAGCGCTTGAATAAGGCAGGATAAAAGCCATCAGGGAGATAGGACGCTTTTTGTCTCGTCTAGGGGGCTTGGTGGTTCGCCATCGGGACATGGAGAACCTGTCTATTCGATATTGGAGGGATGATGGAGTGCATTTGAATGCTGTGGGAACAGATTTCTGGTTTTTGGGATTACATGAAGGGGTTCAGAGGGCTCTTCAGGTGTGGAGGGACTCGCTTGAGTAAGGTGACAGAGACAGTAATTCTCTGCAAAACATTTCCGTATGTCTAAAGTGGCTAGGGGTGACCCCCCACAAGGACTGAGAGACACCTCAGTTTATGTAAAAACTTACACTGTTATGGGGGATACCATGCTATTAATATGAAAAAAGCTGTAAAGCAATATTTGGCTGCACAATAACACCCGGAATATAATTGCTACATAGCACATGTGAAGCTAAAGATAAAATATATAAGACAAATGGGAACTAATGACCCACGTTTACAGTATCTCACAAAAGTGAGTACACCCCTCACATTTTTGTAAATATTTTATTATATCTTTTCATGTGACAACACTGAGGAAATGACACTTTGCTACAATGTAAAGTAGTGAGTGTACAGCTTGTATATCAGTGTAAATTTGCTGTTCCCTCAAAATAACTCAACACACAGCCATTAATGTCTAAACCGCTGGCAACAAAAGTGAGTACACCCCTGAGTGGAAATGTCCGAAATGGGCCCAATTAGCCATTTTCCCTCCCTGGTGTCATGTGACTTGTTAGTGTTACAAGGTCTCAGGTGTGAATGGGGAGCAGGTGTGTTAAATTTCGTGTTATTGTTCTCACTCTCTTATAATGGTCACTGGAAGATGAACATGGCACCTCATGGCAAAGAACTCTCTGAAGATATGAAAAAAAGAATTGATGCTCTACATAAAGATGGCCTAGGCTATAAAAAGATTGCCAAAACCCTGAAACTGAGCTGCAGCATGGTGGCCAAGACCATACAGAGGTTTAACAGAACAGGTTCCACTTAGAACAGGCCTCGCCATGGTCGACCAGAAATTGAGTGCACATGCTCAGCGTTATATCCAGAGGTTGTCTTTGGGAAATAGACGTATGAGTGCTGCCAGCATTGCTGCAGAGGTTGAAGTGGTGGGGTATCAGCCTATCAGTGTTCAGACCATACGCCGCACACTGCATCAAATTGGTCTGCATGGCTGTCGTCCCAGAAGGAAGCCTCTTCTAAAGATGATGCACAAGAAAGCCTGCAAACAGTTTGCTGAAGACAAGCAGACTACGGTCATGGATTACTGGAACCATGTTCTGTGGTCTGATGAGACAAACATAAACCTATTTGGTTCAGATGGTGTCAAGCGTGTGTGGTGGCAACCAGGTAAGGAGTACAAAGACAAGTATGTCTTGCCTACAGTCAAGCACGGTGGTGGGAATGTCATGGTCTGGGGCTGCATGAGTGCTGCCAGCACTGGGGAGCTAGAGTTCAATGAGGGAAGCATGATCCCCTCCCTTCGGAGACTGGGCCGCAGGGCAGTATTCCAACATGACCCCAAACACACCTCCAAGATGACCACTGCCTTGCTAAAGAAGCTGAGGGTAAAGGTGATGGACTGGCCAAGGATGTTTTCAGACCTAAACCCTATTGAGCATCTGTGGGGCATCTTAAAACGAAAGGTGGAGGAGCGCAAGGTCTCTAACATCCACCAGCTCTACGATGTCGTCATGGAGGAGTGGAAGAGTACTCCAGTGACAACCTGTGAAGCTCTGGTGAACTTCATGCCCAAGAGGGTTAAGGCAGTGCTGGGGACAGCACATATACACTGTTATACAAGATGTGCACTCACTACTTTACATTGCAAAGCCGATTTAGGGTAGCCCCGTCTTCAAAACGTTAGGTCATGTCAAATACCTCTTGTTTATAGTCTGACTCCTTACTGCAGATACGTTTTAATCTCAGGAACTGCCTACTGGAATACCTCTCAAGGTGTATTTGGGGTGACTAGAGTCCACCCTCAAGAGGGCATTGCCTGCTGAGAGTTTCCTAAAGAGACTTGATGTCACCCCATTGTCTTCACTCCTCAACTGTACATCAAGGAAAGCAATGGAATTGGGATCCCAATGTCCCGTGAACTGCAGATTTAGGTCATTGTTGTTCATATAGCACAATTGTCTAGACATTCTTGGAGACAATGAAAAGCAGGTCGTCTATATAGCGACAGTAAAATAGCGTGTCTGAACGGCAGGGACTGTCAGTCCCAAAGATGCGGAACCTCTCCCACCATCCCATGTAGAGATTGGCTAGGGAGGGGGAAAACCTGGCTCCCATAGAGGCCCCGCATCTCTGTAAGTAGCAGTCCCTGTCAAACATGAAATAATTGTGAGTGAGTAAATATTCTAAACTCAACAAAATGAACTCCTGATGGACAAGGGAATAGCCACTATACCTGGTCAAAAAGAAGGAGACTGCTTGTAAGCCTAGAGAATGAGGAATGGAGGAATATAAACCTGTAACATCGCAAGTAACCCACTTTGAACCCTCATTCCACTCAAAATCCTTCAATTTGACAAGTAGTTGTTTTGTGTCCCTAAGGTAACCAGGTACGTTAACAACTAAGGGTTGTAACTGGTGGTCCACCCATTGGCCCAGGCGCTAATTAAGAGAGCCAATGCCTGCGACAATGGGCCTCCCTCTTAGGGGGTCACATCCCTTATGGATTTTAGGGAGGTGGTGGAAAATGGGCATTATAAGGCATTCTGGAATTACATGTCCTTTTCTTTTGACGTAAATATGCCTACCGTAACCCCCTATCTAATAGTAAGGATAATTATTTTTTGAAAGACTGTGTGGGGTCACTTTTAAGAGGCAAATATGTTTCAGGATCAGATAATTGACATATGGCTTCAGTTCTATAGACCCCTGAGTCCAAAACAATCACTGAGCCCCCCTTATCGGCATTTCTGATAACAATGCTATCATCCTCGCTAAGATTTCTGAGCGACACTTTTTCAGGACCTGTAAGATTATTAAACATGGAATTAGCAGGAGATTTACAGGCTAGATTAGTCAAATCCCTCTCCACAAGTTTTTGGAAAAGATCCATGTCCTTGCCCCACGACCCAACAGGATAGAAATCGGATTTGAGTTTAAAAGGTATACCAACCAATTCACATCCCGGTTCTACAGTGCAAGGATCAGATTTGAAAAAGCTAAATCAACCAAATCATTAAAAATACATGCCTCAGAAAACAATTGGGGAGAGGGAGGAGACTCACCCACCGCAGACTCATCATTGGAGGAAACCTCTTCACCCATACGTTCACCAAAATAATGTTTCCTTAAGGTTAATGAGCGGACAAATTTGTCAATATCCTATATTGTACCGAATAAATGAAAACATCTGGTTGGACATAAATAGTCTTTCCTGACGCCTTCATGGCAGCACACACTGGGTTGTGACTCCGCCCCCACAACCTGACAGGATTGGTTTAGCTATAAAAGTTGAAGAGAGATGACCCCCACCATTCTCTTTTTTATCCTCAACTGACAAGATGGTTGGACATCGCAGAGCCTCTTACCACATCACCCCAGCAGGTTCAAGCCTCTCCTGTTTGGAAGTCCCTCCTGTACAGTCTCTAAAGGAGCTTCTATGGAGGGAGCCCTACTCTGGGGGTCTCAGAGGCAGCAACATGGATCATCTGGCACATAGTAAGCTTTAAAGAAGCTTCAAGTATTGCAGTGGTGTCCACTTTTCATTTTCTTTTTTCTCAACCTCCCCTTTTTTATTATTTCTATTCTTCCTATATTCTTTTTCTGGTACCTGTAGTCCCACAGCGCTCTAGGCATGCATTATGGCCGCCGCGCCCCGCATTGCGCATGCGCGGTTGACACAGATGGGGACGTCCTAACCCTTTTGCCAGCTTCCAAGATGGCGCCGGAGTCGTCGCGAAGCTTCTGCTCATGCGTGAAGCGTCATTTTTGCCGCGACAGCGGCGGTCTATTTAAAAAAGGGCTCTGGCTTCAAAAACAGCAAGTTTGGTATTCTGGTTCGTTTTCTACTAACTTCTCTTGTCATCTTCATCTATATTTCCCCTGGGACCTGGTAAGTGCTCTGTCCTCCTTGATCCATCATTACAAGGGTTTTTCATTATTTAAAAAAAAAAAAAATGTTATTATTTTGTCTAGGTATATATATATATGTATATGTATATATTTCTCTACCTCTTTAACCCCTTCCAGATTTTTTTCTGTTCCTGCCTGCCTTCTTCCTCTCTGCTCATGGAGACCACTGCCCAAGCAGACCATTCATGGCCGATAAGGTAAGGGGCTGTTCGCATTTTATGGTAAGTATTGAAGAGAGGAAAAAAGAGCGCATATCTTCTGACAAGACTCCTTCTAACAGCCCTTCTAGGTCTGAATCAAGACGCAAGGAGAGGTTACATAGTTACATAGTAGGTGAGGTTGAAAAAAGACACAAGTCCATCAAGTCCAACCTATGTGTGTGATTATGTCGAGGTCAAGCCATACCTCAAGCAGAAGATCCCGCAGAAGCCGATCACGCTCCTCATCTCGTCGCAGGCACTCACGCCGTAGCCATTCTCATCATGGTCACTCACGCCACAGTCATTCTCGACGTAGCCGATCACATCATAGAAGATCACCTTCATCACGTCACAGACAAACCCAGCACACCCGTCACGCAGCCAATTGCTGCTGGGTATGTGGCGCCACCGCTTTGCCAGATAAATTAGCATGTCGCACGTGCTTCAATGAAGCTACGAAGGAAAGAGAATCGGGCGTCAGAGAGGTGACTGACCTAATTCGGGAATCAGTCAGAGAATCCATAATGGAGTCAACTGCACCCCTGCCGGCCAGGTCAGACCCAGGTACTTCCATGGCTCCTCCTCGCTCAGCGATCGAGGTAGGGACAGAACCAGAATCCCCTTCAGAGAATGAAGATCCAGAAGTGCCAACAGGTTTTGACTTCACCTTGGTCGAACCTTTTGCAAAATCTGTCAAAGAGGCCATAGGTTGGGAAGAATCTGAAGGAGCACCTCAGAAGACGCAGAAATATTTTCCAAACCTGAAGAGGGATCCAGAAACCTTCCCTTCCATTGAGGAATTGAATGATTTAATCAAAGATGAATGGGAAAGACAAAAGGCCTAACCTAAACAATAGACTTGCAAAAATGTATCCTTTAAAAGAACCTAAAGTCAGCTCCTTAATTAATGCCCCGGTTGTGGATGCCTCCTTGATGCGTCTGGCAAGACATGTCACCCTACCCATTGAAGACCCTGTCTCCTTCCGTGACGTTCTGGATCGAAAAATTGACCTAGAACTTAAGAAAGCCTACTCCACAGCAGGAGCGCTTGTAGACCAGCAGTCACCACAGCAGCGGTTGGTAGAGCCATCTCAGGCTGGACTGTCAATATTGAGAAATCTCTCCAGGGGGAAGTAGATTTGAAGAAAGTAATTACATCCCTACAGGAACTTAAATTAGCAGGCAATTTTATCGCGGAAGCCTCCGTGGACAATATTAGGTGCTCGGCCCGGGCAATGTTAGCCTCGGTTATGGCAAGACGAGCCCTATGGCTAAAACCCTGGGTAGCCGACGCAGCATCAAAAACAAATTGGTGCAAAATTCCCTATGATGATGACAGGAGACCCAAGAGATCAAGAGGTCCTGCTTACAAAGGTAACCTTCCCCAAAGGTACAGAGAAGCCAAAACCTACAGACCAGGCAAAGAGTTTAAGAGGAACTGGAGGAACACACAGTCACCCTTCCTGAGGATGCGAAAAACCAAGGCCACCCCTTCCAACGAGCAGCAGAAGTCTTTTTGAAGGTACGCCCACCCATCCTCCAAGGGTGGATGCCAGACTAAAGAGATTCACACAAATATGGTCAGAAAACATCAGGGACCCTTGGACCATTTCTACGATCAAGTTTGGTCACAGGTAGAGATTCCTGAACGAGATCCCCAGGAACCACTTTCTGCCAACCAAACTCCCGTCTTCTCCAGACAAGAGAAGGATCCTTCTGAAATACATAATGGAATTAAAACAAAAGGAGGCAATTTTGGAGGTTCCGCTATGTCAAAGAGGCAGAGGATTCTACTCCCCTCTATTTTTGGTAAAAAAGAAAACGGGGGATTTACGGCCAGTCCTGGACTTAAAGAGACTAAACAAAAACATCAAGTTAGAATCCTTCAAGATGGAAAGCCTACAGTCTATACTATTAGCGGTGAATCTAGAAGATTGGATGCTGTCTGTAGACTTATCAGGCGCCTATCTTCACATCCCAATACATCCTGCCTTTCAAAGATTTCTCCGCTTTTCAATCAACCAACATCACTTCCAGTTCCAATGCCTACCCTTCGGCATCTCATCAGCTCCCAGGACCTTCACCAAAGTTCTTCTGCCTCTCATCGCATACCTCAGAGAAAGAGGTCTAAGAGTTTATCATTATCTGGACGATATACTTCTTCTAGCAGAAAGTAGCCAGGTCTTGATACAACACCGAGAGATCTTACTATCAACTCTGCAAATTTTCGGTTGGCTAGTGAACTGGCAGAAAAGCAAGCTTCAGCCCACTCAGAAGATGGTTTTTCTAGGTGCAGAACTAGACACCATCCAGAACAGAGTACAGCTTCCTCAGGAGAAAATCATGCCCCTGATCCAGAAAATTCAGAGGCTAATCTCAGTTACACACTTACCAGCCAGAGTATGTATGAGTGTCCTGGGTTCCATGTCTGCAACTCTGCCCATGATCCAGTGGTCCCAATGGCACACAAGAATCTTACAGAATTCCTTTTGGAGGCAGTGCAATGGAGTATCAATGCTTTAGAGAATCTACATACACAGGTATGTGAAACAATCGATGTGGTGGTGGACACGATCCAGCAATCTCAAGAGATACAGACCTCTAGTTCCTCCACAGCCAGAGGTGGTCACTTCGGATGGCAGCCAGAAGGGATGGGGAGCTCATTACCAAAATCTAACAGCCCAAGGGCAGTGGAAGTTTCAAGCCCATGGGGTAGTATCCAATATACTAGAACTCAGAGCGGCTTTTCAGGCACTTCTGGCCTTCACTCCATACCTGATGGGGAAGAACGTTGTGATCCAAATGGACAACAGAGCGCTGTAGCATATATCCAGAGGAAAGGGGGTACGAGGAGTCGCACATTAATGCAGGAGGTACGCCCTATCATGGAATGGGCTCAAGTGCACCTAATAGACCTGAAAGCGGTATATGTCCCAGCAGCTCAGAACATGCTGGCCGACTATTTGAGCAGGGAACTTCTCTCAAACAACGAGTGGTCATTGAGCCAACAGACCTTTTCCCTTCTTTCGAGAACTTGGGGAGTACCAGAGATCGATCTAGCAGCTACTCCTGTGAACACCAAATGTCGGAGATTCCTGTCAAGAGCAGTCTTCCCATCGGCCGAGGGGACGGATTGTCTGACCCATCCGTGGAGTTTCAAGCTGGGTTACATTTTTCCACCAGTACCCTTAATTGGTTCCTATCCAGGCTTTGGAAATCAGTAACAACAGTAATAGCTATAATTCCTTTTTGGCCGAGGAGGCCGTGGTTCACAACCCTACTACAACTCAGCCTACAGCAACCGCTTCCTCTCCCAGTAACATCGGACCTCCTATCCCAGGGTCAATTCCTACATCGAGCTCCAGAAAGGTTACACTTGACAGCATGGGAATTGAAAGGTCTCGGCTGTTAGAACAGGGATGCTCGCAGGAGGTCATTTCTACTCTTTTACAGGCTAGAAGAAGCACCACCAACAAGACATACTTGCAAGTCTGGAATAGGTTTTGTTCACTGGCCCAACAAAAAAAATGGAACCCAGTATCACTGGAGCCACCGCAAGTTCTGGAATTCCTTCAGTTGGGTATTACTAAAGGATTAAGCTCAAGTACTCTTAAAGTCCAGGTTTCTGCCCTTTCGGCTAAAACGGGCATTAGATGGGCCCTACATCCTCTAGTGATACAGTTCATGAAGACTTGCTTAAAAATCAGACCTCCAAAAAAACCCACATTTCCAGCATGGAATCTCTCTACAGTACTCGATGCATTATCTAAACCTCCTTTTTGGCCGGTTGAGTCAATTTCACTTTGGAACCTGACTTTGAAGGTAACCTTCCTTATCGCCATTACATCTGCGAGAAGAGTTTCAGAACTTAAAGCACTACTGATAACAGAACCATACCTAGTCCTCTATCCGATAGATATTGAGACCCTCGGAACATTTCACTCCCAAGGTATCATCTTCTTTTCATTATAATCAGGATATCAACCTTCCATCTTTTACTGACGACCAGGGCGAACCTCATGCATTGGATGTTAAAACTATCATTACCAGCTATTTGGAGGCTACAGCTTCCTTCAGAAAGTCGGACACTCTTCTCATAATCCCTCACGGTCCTAGGAAGGGTCATCCAGCAACTTCCCGAACAATCGCGTCCTGGCTGGTCAACACCATAAAAAAGGCATACTTGTCTCAGCAGCTAGCTATCTCGGAAGGCATCAGGGCACACTCAACCAGGGCAGTGGCAACTTCATGGGCAGCATACTGCAGGGTTTCACCGGAAACAATCTGTAAAGCAGCAACCTGGTCATCAAGACATACATTTACTTCTCACTACAAAATTGACTGCGCAGCTAACAACAGCGGACTTTGGCAGATCCATTATTAGAGCCAATTCCACAGCCCTTTAGAACAATAAAACTTTAATTTTTTGCACCCTCCCGACTGGCGAGTTATTTCCCAGTGTGTGCTGCCATGAAGGTGTCAGGAAAATGGAAAATTGTATACTCACCTTTCCGTAATTTTCCTTTCCTGACGCATCTTCATGGCAGCACACAAATTTCCACCCCGTTCTTAGATGATATACACAGAGAATGGTGGGGGTCATCTCTCTTCAACTTTTATAGCTAAACCAATCCTGTCAGGTTGTGGGGGCGGAGTCACAACCCAGTGTGTGCTGCCATGAAGATGCGTCAGGAAAGGAAAATTACGGAAAGGTGAGTATACAATTTTCCATTTTTTGATAGAGATACCTCTGCCTCATTCAAAAAGTATAAATTTAGGCCTTCTCTAGGGGATGCACAGCCAGGGGTTTGCACAGGCAGGGATTGCATTGGCAACTATCATTTTGGATAAAGTATTCATATTGGATTAAGTATTACACTTCGGATCAGCACAACTCCTCTCTATCCCTCTACAGGTATGTGTCAGCTCAACCACATCTTCCACCTTTAATTGAAACTGGGATCTGCTTGCTATTATTGTATATGTGCTTTTGGTGATCTATGCTGACTTCAAATTCTTTACCTCTGTCCATATCACTGTGATGTTTATTTTGCTTTCTTATTGTCTATACCTAAATTATGAGCTGTTCTTATCTTGCATTGGCAACTATCATTTTGGATAAAGTATTCATACTGGATTAAGTATTACATTTTGGCTCAGCACTTTAGCGAATGCACAAAGCGAAAATCTACAACAGACTTCTGCAGAACACTAAACAGACTACAGGTGACATGATTCTCCATCTAACTTTTTCATCTCTCATCCAGGCTTCCTCTCAATCTCACCACTCTGTATCATGCACACCCTACTTTTCCTTCTCACAGTTGCATCCTCTCTCCCTAAATTCTCTCTCCTTCACCCATCTTCTCCACCCCACAGCTTATATATATCACCCTCACTCCTGTCTTCACCTTATTACTGCACGTATCAGCTCCTGCTAATTCTGAACCCATATACCAATAAAACGTGAAGGACACATGTCCCCCCACATAAGTCACACTCCCATATCACCTCTCTCACCCTTCTGCTTCTCCTAACGTCTGGAGATATTTCCCCAAATCCTGGACCGCCATCAGTTACCTTCGGCCAACATACCCAGCATCCCCCATCCTCTGATAGCAGCCGCAATCCACACAATCTCATTTCTATTCCTCTTCAGCCTAGAACCAGCCTCCCCTTCTCCTGTGCCCTTTGGAATGCCCGCTTTTGTAATAAACTCACCACCGTCCATGACCTATTTATTACACACTCCCTGAACCCACTTGCAATTACTGAGACCTGGATTCGTGAATCCGACCTTATTTCTCCTGATGCTCTCTCCTATGGTGGCCTCCTGTGGACTTACTCTCCCAGGCCTAGTGGACAGAAAGGAGGTGGTGTTGGAATCCTCCTATCCCCTGAAAGCACTTTTCAGGTTCTCCATCCACCCTCCTTTCTGTCCCTCTCCTCATTTGAAGCTCACTGTATTTGTCTATTTTCTCCAGTTTCATTGAGAATTGCTGTGATCTATCGCCCCCCTGGACCAGTATCAAACTTCCTTGACGACTTCTCTGCCTGGCTACCCTACTTTCTCTCTTCTGAAATTCCAACAATCATTGTTGGTGACTTCAACATCCCTATTAATTTTAACACTCCCGCTACTTTTAAGCTGCTGAGCCCAACCTCCTCTTTTGACTTAAAACAATGGACACACGCTCCTACTCACTCTGTTGGCAACTGCCTTGACATCATATTCTCCTACCTATGCACGCTGCACAACCTCTCCAATATTCCTTTTCCTCTCTCTGATCACCACCTTATTAGTTTAGCTCTCTCCTTCTCTGCCTCCTCCTTGCCTTCCAACTACCAAACTATTTCCAGTAGAAACCTTCGCCATCTTAACCCTTCTCTTCTTTTTTCTGCTACAGATTCTCTCTACGACAAAATCTCATCCTTGTCCTGCCCCAACTTCTGTCTACAACAGTTCACTTTCATCCACCCTGGATACCTTCGCCCCCCCTCACTACACACAGAATCAGGCCCAGACTGCTACAACCCTGGCAGACAGACAATACCAGACGCCTTAAAAACTTAGCCGCACTCTTAAGTGTCTGTGGCGTAAGACTAAGTCACAGCAAGAGTTCAGCCAATATAAATCTGCCCTCCAAAAATACAATTTCTGCCTCCACACTGCCAAACAGACCTACTTTATCACTCTCATTAACATCCTCTCACGCAGTCCCCGTCAACTCTTTTCTACCTTTACCACTCTTCTTCGTCCTTTTATTACCTCCACCCACTAACTTACTCACTGCCCAGGAGATTTCAAATCACTTCAAAAATAAGATATAGACAATTCGTCTCAAGATCTCCGCTCTACAGATATCTCCCTCACTTTACACTCCTTGTCCTCCTGCACAATCAATACTTCCCTCTTTTAACCCAGCTACTATAGCGGAAGTCACTAAACTTTTTTCTAATGCCCACCTAACCTCCTGCCCCCTGGACCTTGTTCCTTCTCAAATACTACGGTCACCATCTGACTCTATCCAACACTCTATTTTTCCAGTTAACGTGGTGTTTTATATGAAGAGCAAGTTACATATAGGATACATAAATCAATAGTACAGTGGCATTATTGTTCGAGTTACAGCAAAGAAGTCTGCAATCTTACACTCTTTAACTCATATCTTCAACCTCTCACTCTCTACTGGCATCTTCCCCAACCCTCTAAACATGCGCTAGTCACTCCCATACCAAAAAAGGCCTCACTAGACCCCACCAATCTTAACAGCCTAAGACCCATCTCTTTACTCCCTTTTGCAAACTCCTTGAACGTTTAGTCTGCAACCGACTGAAGCGACCACCTCATTGAGAATAACGTTCTTGATCCCCTTCAGTCTGGATTTCGCCCACAGCACTCCACAGAAACTGCCCTCCTAAAACTCACAAACGACTTACTAACAGTCAAAACCAACGGTCATTATTCCCTACTCTTACTTTTTGACCTTTCTGCTGCCTTTGATACAATTGACCACCCCCTCCTCTTCAAAAAACTCAATTTGCTTGGTCTCCATGGCTGCACTCTCCGTTGGTTCGAATCTTACCTATCTCATCGCACCTTCAGTGTCACTTACAACTCCATTTCCTCCTCTCCAACTCCTCTTACCATTGGGTTCCCCCAAGGTTCTGTCCTTTGACCTCTACTATTCTGGATCCACACATTCTCCCTGGGTCAGCTGATAGCCTCCCATGGCTTCCACTATCATTTGTATGCTGATGACACCCAAATCTATCTCTCTGCCCCTCAGCCCACCCCATCAATCTCCTCACGCATCACTAATTTACTAACAGACATATCAGCCTGAATCTATCTAAAACTGAGTTCTTAATATTTCCTCCCCCACGTGCCCCTTCCCCTGACTTCTCTGTCAAGATCAATGGCACATCTATCACTCTGTCCCCACATGCCAGGGTGCTAGGGGTAACCTTAGACTCCGAACTGTCCTTTCAGGCCCACATACAATCCCTGTTCAAATCATGCCACCTTAGCCTCCGCAACATTTCCAGAATACGCCCCTTTTTAATTAATCAATTCGATATTCCAGTCGCACACGTTCCCGGACAAATGGCAATAGAATATTAACGGGTGCTGTAGCGATTACCAGTTGGGTTCTGGAAGCATCAAACAGAAGTACATCTTCGCCAGCACACCATGGATCAGCAAACAAGATTGTCCAAAAAAGGTTTTTAATCGAAAACGGTCACATCACAAGGGAGGTGCATTTTTTTTTTTGTCCAAAAAAGGTTTTTAACTCGAAAACGGTCACATCACAAGGGAGGTGCAACGTTTCGGGGCCGCGCAGGACCCCTTCGTCAGGCAAGTGATGGGGTGCACAGTAAAATACAACATATATATAGTGGCCACCAATAAAGAGAACAAAAAGTGCAGAGTGAGAGAAATAGTCCCCTCCCCCTCCCACTGACGTCAATCTGACGTCAGAATCCCGCCAGAATCATTTAAAATCATAGTTTATACAGATAATCCATAATCCTAACCACAATGGCAAGCATACAATGCTGTAATAAAGAGTGGCGTCAGTAACTGTGATTAATTGTGTCAGATCGGCAAAAATTGCCAATTCCGCCCGCTCGGGGCCCACTGTTGCCTAGGACCCAGCGACTGTCAGTCAGCTGGAGGTCCAGGGAGCCAATAGCATAGCGCTACATGTGTAGCGCATGCGCCCGGCTCGCTGGCAACCACTGAATGTGAAGGACGCCTGGCAGCGGGGCCGCCGTCATCACGGTAACCCGTGACATGTGGCCGACGCCGCGTCAGGTAACCAAGGGGAGGAGGGAGCATACGGGGAGAGAAGAGAGGGGAAGAGAAAAGCGATATAGCGGGGAAGAGCATGGGAAGGTGCTGCAAGAAATGGTGCGAAGGTGAAGAATAAAGGGAAAGAAATGCCGTGACAAGAGCAAAGGGATATAGCAAAAAGCAAAGAAGTGGAAAATATAACGGAACAAAGTGCCTGAAATAGATAAAAACCCATGTCATGGCAAGAATGACAGGGTAAAAGAAGGGGGGAAAAAAAAAAACAAGGGCAGAAAAAAAGGGGAAAAGAAGAAGAGGGGGGAAAAAAAGGGGGAAGAAAAAACAAAACAAAATAAATAAACTTAAATAAACAAAGCACAGGGTGCGAGGGAATATAAGACAAGTTGCAGTGTATGGGGCAGGGAAAAATAGTTGAAATAAAAGAAAAAGAAAAAGAAAAAGGGAAGAAAAAAAGGAAAGAGGGAAAAGAAGGAAAGAAAAGGAAAAAAAGGAGAAAAAGAAAAAAAGGAAAAAGGGAAAAAAAGGAATAAAAAGGAAAAAAAGGAAAAAAAAGGAAAAAAAGGGGAAAAAAAGGAAAAAAGAAAAAAAGAGAAAAAAAGAAAGAAAAAGAAAAAAAGGAAAAAAGGAAAAATAGAAAAAAAGGGGGAAAGAAAAGGAAAAAAAGGAAAAACGAGGGAGAGAAAGGAAAAAAGGAAAAAAAGAAGAAAAAAGGAAAAAAAAAGAAAAAGAAAAAAAGGAAAAAAAAGGAAAAAAAGGGGAATAAAAGGAAAAGAAGGGGGAAAAAGGGGGAAAAGGAAAAACAAGGGAAAAAAAAAAAAAAGCACCTCCCTTGTGATGTGACCGTTTTCGATTAAAAACCTTTTTTGGACAATCTTGTTTGCTGATCCATGGTGTGCTGGTGAAGATGTACTTCCTTTTTAACTAATGATACCACCAAGCTTCTAATTCACTCCCTGGTTATCTCTCGCCTTGACTACTGAAACCCCCTCCTTATTGGATTACCTTTACATAGACTATCCCCCCTTCAATCCATAATGAATGCCGCTGCAAGACTCATCCTCCTTACCAACCATTCAGTGTCCTCCACCCTTCTCTGCCAATCCCTTCACTGGCTTCCACTCACCCAACAAATAAAATTCAAAGTACTAACAATAATTTACAAAGCCACCCATAACTCTGACCCCAGCTACATCACTAACCTAGTCCCAAAATACCAACCTAGCTGCTCTCTTCGGTCATCCCAAGACCTCCTGCTCTCTAGCTCCCTTGTCACCTCCTCCCATGCTCGCCTCCAGGATTTCTCCAGAGCTTCTCCCATCCTTTGGAACTCCCTACCCCAATCTGTCTGACTGTCCCCTAATCTATCCATCTTTAGATGATCCCTAAAAACCCTTCTCTTTAAAGAAGCCTATCCTGCTTATAACTAACACTGTTTTACTTTCTCCATCAGCTCATCCCCCACAGCTATTACCTTTTGTATCAATTGACCCTTCCTCTAATGAGCAGGGCCCTCTGATTCCTCTTGTACCAAATTGTAATGTAACTGTAATGTCTGCCTTTATTTTGTTAAGTAAAAAAAAAAGGGTGGGGTCAACCTGCGCTAATGAGCAATACGTGAAAATAATGTATATTCAAAAATTGCAGCTGCAAAAAAAACTCCAAATATCCATGAAGTGATAAACACATAAATAAAACTTAATTGCGCTAGCAGTGATGATATAATTGGAAGGTGTTTAGGAGACACAATATATATGTGTAAATCCCAACTAGAAATAACAATAAGTGCATAAATCTTACAACAGAAAATAATGTATGCTTAAAATCAATAATCATGCACCAACACCACTTATAATCAGTCCATAATTAGATAATTCAAGTAAAAAGGAAAAGTCCGTTTAGTTTGTCTCGTCACCAAGCCATGAGGACTGATAGGCCGAAATAATTTTTATTGGATGTGCATTGTTGAAGAAAGAGAGTAATAGATGTGCGCTTACCCCTATTGTTGGACCTCCTCTATGGCAAGGTCTTATGGGCTTGCAGATTTCACCCTCTGCAGGGACAAAGTGTTGGTAACCGGGTCTTGACAGCATGCACCGCAGACTTCAGGATGGTCAGGATAGTCCAACTGTTCCAGTATCAGAGGGGGGACTCAAGAATGGAAGAGCCTTATTGCGTTATTGAAGTAATTGTGTGTTCAGATCAGAAGAGTATAAATACTGCATCCATCCATCTTGCAAAGCATATATGAGTCCTCTCCCCGGGCGTGGTCATTATTTATTTTGTTAAGCACTGCGCAAACTGTTGGTGTTATATAAAACCAGTATAATAATAATAATAATAGTAGAGATACCTCTGCCTCATTCAAAGTCCGCTGGGATAATTTGAGGACATTGGTGGTTACCGTTGGGAGCGAGCCCGGAGCTGGTATCAGCTTCCGTTGACACAGTTGGTGTTTTCTCCCTCCTCTCCTTGTTTTCTTGTAGGTTTCTTTTTCTTTTTGTTGAGGCCCCGAGCTTTCCAGTTTAAAGTCTGTAAATCGGATGCAGTGACTGCTAAGGTGTCATTGGCAGACTAATTTTGAAGATCACTTTGAAAATCTGAGAAACTGACCCGTTTCTTGGTTGAATTTTTACGTGGACAGCCAGAGAAATAGGATTTCTTCCAGGTGTAGACGTTATTACTCTCGTAATCAATACAATCTCTAGTCATCTTATCTTTTAACCTGGGATGACATCTCTCTCCAGCTTATCCAGTGTACTATTCTAACGGTTATCCAACTGAGAGAACCTACTGTGGCTTTGTAGTCCTGATAAATCTTTCTGGATAGTGTACATTTCGCCTTGTAACCGTTCCAAATCCTTCGTTTTTGAGCTGATAATAATCTGCATTAATTTGGAGAAACAGGCAGATAGTGTGTCGGTCCACTCCATCTTGAGATTATTGTCATAAAGATCGAAGGTTGGAAACTTTTTGATTCTTAGGCCACGAGGAATATGCTCCAGTGTGAAATACTCCATAAGTGTGCTTATATCCCAAAAGGCTCGTATCTCTCTGGCCATAAGATGTCATAATCTCCGAAAGTACCGTTGCAATGTAACACTGTCATCGTCTGATGATTGTAACATGTGAACATGTTGGCCCGATCAGAGAGGGTTGTCAGATGGTGCAGTAAGGGTTCTACTGAAACTGAGTTCCAAAGTTGCAGGGACCGATGTAAGGTCATCCATAATGAACGTGTTAACACGGGGGAACAAACAATGAAGTAATCGTCCTGAAAAGGTGGTGTTTTGTTTTTAGGCTATGTTTGTGGCCCTTTTGAGAAGGGATATCTATCAATAAAGGGTTAATGCATATCTTGCACGATTTCAGTTTCAGCTGTTTCTATTACTACTGAGAGTGTTCCCATGATGGAGTGGGTGTTAACATGCACGATGATTAAATCTTTTAATATTTGTATATATACTACTGATTTTTAATCTGTTATTTGGGTATGACTAAGCATCGATAAAGTGGTGTGAAACGCGTCAGTGTTGTGCTTTTTTGTCTGATTGTTGCATGGACTATTTTTAATAAAGGAATTAATTTGGAGTGCGGCCATCCGGACTTTCTTTGTTCACTCACAGCATACTTGAACCAACATCCTGGGAAGACATAGAAAAACTGCCAAAATGTGAAGCCAATAAACGGAGAAAGGCAGCTGAAGAAGAATTAAAGTCACTTCAAGAAAATAAAACCTGGACACTCCAAATTAATTCCTTTATTGAAAATAGTCCATGCAACAATCAGACAAAAATGCACAACACTGACGCACAACACCTAACCGCAAAACTTTAGGAAGTAAGTGGACTTTCAAAGTAAAGTTTCTGTTTCAGCTGTTTCCATTACTATCAAGAGTGTTCTAATTGGTCCCACATGATGGAATGGGTGTTAACTTGCACGATGATTAAGTCTTTTAATTTTTGTGTATACACTACTGATTTTAATCAGTTATTTGGCTATGACTAAGCACCGGTAAAGTGGTGTGAAACGCTTATGCTTTTTAGTCTGATTGTTGCATGGACTATTTTCAATAAAGGAATTCAATTGGAGTGCGGCAATCCGGACTTACTTTGTTCACACACAACATACTTGAACCAACATCCTGGGAAGACATAGAAAAACTTCCAAAACGTGAAGCCAATGAATGGAGAAAGGCAGCTGAAGAAGAAGTAAGGCACTTCAAGAAAATAAAACCTTGACACTCACAGAGCTACCTTCTAACCACAAAATTATAGAAAGTAAGTGGACTTTCAAAGTAAAGTCAGACGCAGAAGGGAATATCCAGAAATACAAAGCCAGACTAGTTGCCAAGGGTTACTCCCAGAAAATCGGTGAATATTATGATGAAACATTTGCTCCCGTCGTAAAACACTCCACCATCAGAGCGCTTCTTAGTGTTGCAGCCAGGAAGGGCATGCAAGTCAAACACCTAGATGTTAAAACTGCTTTCCTATATGGAGACACTAAGGAAGATCTCTACATGGAGCAACCACCAGGGTTTGAGCAAGGAGACAACCTTGTGTGTAAATTTCAAAAGAGCATCTATGGTCGTAAGCAATCTGCAAGGATGTGGAATGAGAAAGTGAACAAAGTACTTACCAGAGAGGGATTCTCGAGAAGTAAAGCAGACCCCTGTCTCTACTCCAAGAATCAAGACAGATGGGTATACATCCTTATCTATGTTGATGATATAGATATTAGTGTCAGGAAGCTAGTTGTTAGGTAATTTGGACAGGGTATAATCCCCAATCCTCATTAAATTATTAGGTACGATGCCCGGTGGGTGTGGAGATGTGACTCGGTGTACATCTTGCGGCATTTATGCGTTCCTTGATAATCCGATCGAGGGCGAATACCGCTGTGCAAAATGTAAGCACATTGTTTCCCTGGAAGCCCAGGTTCTGAATCTGGGGAAGCAACTGTCAGCACTGAGAAGTCCCTCCATACTAAAGAAGAGCCAGGAAGGTACACGGCAGGTGCTGGCAGGGGCCAGCACAGAGGCGGGTGGAGACAAAGAGGTGCAGGCACTAGGAAAGAGTAGATGGGTGACAGTCAGGAACAGTAGAGGGGGAAGTGCCAGGGAGGCCGATCCAGGGCTGGAGCATCCCAATAAGTACGCTCCATTGAGTGACATTGGTGAAACCAGTCAGGGACCAGCACTGCTGGAGCTGAGGGCCTCTCCTCGCTGCTGCGGGAAGAAATCCTCTAGTGAGAGTGGGGGGGGAAGCAAAGGGAAAGGAAAGACAGGTTCTGGTAGTAGGGGGCTCAGTTCTTAGAAGGACAGAGAGGGCAATCTGTAACAAATACCTGAAGCGCCGAACTGTATGTTGTCTACCGGGCACTCGGGTTCGGCACATCACGGATCTGGTGAACAGATTACTGGGAGGGGCTGGGGAAGACCCAGCTGTCATGGTGCACGTTGGCACCAATGACAAAGTCAGAGGCAGATGGAGTGTCCAAAAGAACAATTTTAGAGACTTGGGAGCTAAATTGAGGAAAAGGACCTCCAAGGTAGTATTCTCAGGAATACTACCGGTACATCGAGCCACACCAGAAAGGCAGAGGGAGATTAGGGAGGTAAACAAGTGGCTGAAGAGCTGGTGTAGTAAGGAGGGGTTTGGGTTCCTGGACGAATCAGTCGATCACCAGTACTGTAGAAGGGACGGACTGCACCTAAATGAGGAGGGTGCAGATCAGCTGGAAGTAAAGATGGCCAAGAAGTTAGAGATAGTCGGCACGGAGCATATTCCAGAGGGTAGTATTGGGGCCATAAGTGGTAGATTGACTAAAGCATACAAACCCAAGGTAAGTATAGTAACAAGTCCTAGTTGCAATCTCAGAACACCCAATAAGAGGATAGTCTGCGACCAGTCTGAACTACGTGGCATGTTCACCAATGCCAGGAACCTGGCGGACAAGATGGGTGAACTAGAGATACTGTTGTACAAGGAGGATTTGGATTTTGTGGGAATTTCAGAGACCTGGTTCAACAGCTCTCATGATTGGCTGGCAACCATTCAAGGGTATACCCTTTATCGCAGGGATAGAGAGGGTAAAAAAGGGGGAGGGGTATGCCTATATATCAAGAATAATGTACAAGTGAATGTGAAAGATGACATCACTAAGGGGGCTAGGGAGGAGGTGGAATCTTTATGGGTAGAGCTCCAAAGGGATGAAGCTAAGGGGAAAATATTCTAAAGAACAAACAGAATCTTGCGAGCTACTGTGTGAAAATCCAAATGATAATTAGAGATGATTAAAGGACAGCTGCTAGCATTGATCATGTCACATATGCTCGTGCCAAAAAGTTTTATACCAATATAATGCTGTGCTATCCAAATGTAATCATACAGTAACCGTACTAAATCATAATATTACTGGCTGCAGTTAAACGGTGGTGGTGAGATATTCTATTCCTATATAAAAAATCTAGTGAAAATAATAATGCAGTCTTATGCGATTATAAGTTGCGATCATGAATTAAAAATTGCAATACAATGCAATCCTCCCAATGATAACCTGTGTAGCATACACACCTCTATATACACATGTAGCATTCATATGCAATAGAGAAATTTACAACCCTGTGCGATAATTGCGATACTGCGATAATTGCAGTGACAACCTGTAATTTACATAAATCTATATAAAAGTGCATCAATATACAATAATGAATATAGAAATAAAGTGAACCGTGTTCAAAGTGCACTTGTGCCAAATTAATTCATGCATTTATCTGTGTCCGTAAAATCGCAGCAAGTCCATTCATAACTACTCCATTCTTCTGGTGCTCATTGCAGATGATAAAACAGATGATATAACATTAAAGTGCTTGTGTCCGCTCTTGTGCTCCCCCTTTGGTGTATGCGCTCACCTTAAAGTGTGTGACCTTGCACCTAAGCTCGGTCAAAACACGCTTTTAAACCACCTCTGGGTTTGTGGTCAGCATTTAGATCCTTGGATGGTTGCTTGCAGCAATATTCATATGGAAAACAGAGGAAACTGGATAGTGTATTACCGTTTTAAAAGTTTTATTTAAAATGACAATATTCCCTATATTAGGGTTAGGGATGAGCCCAATGTTCCAGTCAAACCTAAGTTCGACTGGAACATCGGGTGTTCGCCAAATAGCAAACAATTTGGGGTGTTCGCGGGAAAATTCGAAAAGTCGCGGAACACCCTTTAAAAACCTATGCGAGAAATCAAAAGTGCTAATTTTAAAGGCTTATTTGCATGGTATTGTCATAAAAAGTGTTTGGGGACCCGGGTCCTGCCCCAGGGGACATGTATCAATGCAAAAAAAAGTTTTAAAAACGGAGCAGTGATTTTAATAATGCTTAAAGTGAAACAATAAAAGTGAAATATTCCTTTAAATTTCGTACCTGGGGGGTGTCTATAGTATGCCTGTAAAGTGGTGCATGTTTCCCGTGTTTACAATAGTCCCTGCACAAAATGACATTTCTAAAGGAAAAAAAGTAATTTAAAAGTACTTGCGGCTATAATGAATTGTCGGTCCCGGCAATACACATAAAAGTCATTGAAAAAAATGGCATGGGATTCCCCCACAGTCCATTAAAAGGGCCATTGGGTCTGGTATGAATACTAAGGGGAAGACCGAATCAAAATTAAAAAAAAAAGAATAGTGTGGGGGTCCCCCCAAAAATCCATACCTGACCCTTATCCGAGCACGCGACTTGGCAGTCCGCAGGAAAAGAGGGGGGACGAGAGAGCGCTCCCCTCCTGAACCGTACCAGGCCACATGCCCTCAACATGGGGAGGTTGCGTTGGGGTAGCCTCCAAAGCACCGTGTCCCCATGTTGATGGGGACAAGGGCCTCATCCCCACAACCCTTGCCCGGTGGTTGTGGGGGTCTGCAGGCAGGGGCTTATCGTAATCTGGAAGCCCCCTTTAACAAGGGGACCCCCAGATCCCGGCCTCCCCCCCTGTGTGAAATGGTAACGGGGTACAATGTACCCCTACCATTTCACAAAAAAAGTGTGAAGATGGTAAAAATGACATGACACGGCTTGGGGAACCCACCGTAATGACCGTCCTCTCAGGTGACAGTTCTTTTATGACTGAGGGCGGGGCCACCCGGTGACGTAACTGGGTGACCCCACCCCCCTCTGACACTACAGGGAAGCCATAGGGATGTCCCCGTGCTTAAGGGGGAGCGGGGTCACCCGGCGATGTCACCGTGTGGCCCCGCCCTCAGTTATAAAAGACCTGTCACCTGAGAGGACAGTCATTACGGCAGGTGGCAGAGTGCGGGTTTTTTTTTTCTGTTTCGGTCTGTTGGAGCGAGAGAAGAAGAAGATGAATGGACTTTGTGGGACATTTTTTTTTTTTATATTTTTTAATAAAGGACTTGTCCCCAAGGCGTGTCATGTCATTTTTACCATTTTCACACTTTGTGAAATGGTAGGGGTACATTTGTACCCCCTTACCATTTGACACAGGGGGGAGGCTGAGATCTGGGGGTGCCCTTGTTAAGGGGGGTTTCCAGATTCCGATAAGCTCCCTGGCCGCAGACCCCCACAACCACCGAGCAAGGGTTGTGGGGATGAGGCCCTTGTCCCCATCAACATGGGGACAC
The DNA here is from genome assembly GCF_042186555.1 of Aquarana catesbeiana. Lineage (NCBI taxonomy): Eukaryota > Metazoa > Chordata > Amphibia > Anura > Ranidae > Aquarana > Aquarana catesbeiana. Next base: position 57,804,854 of record NC_133331.1, on the reverse strand, counting down.
GGTGCTTTGGGGGGCTACACCAAAGCACCCTCCCCAAGTTAAGGGCATGTGGCCTGGTACGGTTCAGGAGGGGGGGCGCTCTCTCGCCCCTCCCTCTTTTCCTGCGGCCTGCCAGGTTGCGTGCTCGGATAAGGGTCTGGTATGGATTTTTGGGGGGCCCCCACGCCATTTTTTAAAAATTTTGGTGCGTATCCATACCAGACCTGAAGGGCCTGGTATGGAATTTGGGGGGACCCCCACTCAACCACTCAATTTTTTTTTTTTTTGGTTCGGGGTTCCCCTTAATATTCATACCAGACCCAAAGGGCCTGTTAATGGACTGTGGGGGAATCCCATGCTGTTTTTTTCAATGACTTTTATGTGTATTGCCGGGACCGACAATTCATTATAGCCGCGAGTACTTTTAAATGACTTTTTTTCCTTTTGAAATGTCATTTTGTGCAGGGACTGTTGTAAACACGCGAAACATGCACCACTTTACAGGCATACTATAGACACCCCCCAAGTACGAAATTTAAAGGGATATTACACTTTTATTGTTTCACTTTAAGCATTATTAAAATCACTGCTCCCGAAAAAAACGTCCGTTTTTTTTGCATTGATACATGTCCCCTGGGGCAGAACCCGGGTCCCCAAACACTTTTTATGACAATAACTTGCATATAAGCCTTTAAAATTAGCACTTTTGATTATTCATGTCTGTGTCCCATAGACTTTAGCGGTGTTCGCGTGTTCGAACAAATTTTTTACCTGTTCACATGTTCTGCTGCGAACCGAACCAGGGGGGGCGTTCAGCTCATCCCTAATTAGGGTACTCACATTTAATAGGTGCTATGAGCGCACCACTCTGTATCAAGCCAAACAAATATAAAGGCGCTGTGCGGATGTGTCCTCTCCCGCTCTGAGAACACTCCACTGGCTCACAAACCGTCCTGTCCCCTCCCTGTTGATACCAGGAAATTATGTATCTTTCTCAGGGGGAATTCTATTGGATGGTTGAGATGTCAATCATTTTATAATGTCATTGTGGCCATTTTGTTGAAGACCATGGACATTCTAAATTTTATTGTATGCTCGTGGCCATTTTCTGATGGGTCAGAATGCTCCACACTACCCATACTGCATGCCGTGTATTGTGACCAAGCACAGTAACACACAGCAGCATATAACATCAGTTTATAATGGCTTATAAGGCGCTCATTAGCCTAAAATTAGCCTATATATCCCTCTACAGGTTACATTCAAGATGGTATGTAAGGAGAAGGACACATCTTCACAGCGCCATGGTTCAGATGGTAGATGCACCAACTAAAAATAAAGCGTTACTGGATCTACTGATTACCAACAATACAGACATGATCACGGATGTGGAAATACGGGGCAATTTAGGAAACAGCGATCACAAGTCAATTGGACAAGGGGAATACAAAGACACTGAATTTCAAAAGAGCCAACTTCCCTAAACTACAAAACCTGTTAGAAGGCATGAATTGGGATAAAATCTTAGGAACAAAGAACACGAAGGAGAGATGGGTTTGCTTTAAGAGCATATTAAATAAGGGCATTAGCCAATGCATCCCATCGTGTAATACATTTAAAAGAGCGAACAAAAGTCCTGGATGGCTTAACTCCAATGTAAAAATGCATATAAAAGCAAAGGAGAAGACCTTCAAAAATACAAGGCTGAGGGATCATCATCAGCATTCAGACTTTGTATACAATGTAACAGGAAATGAAAGGGTGCAATTAGAGCGGCTAAGATAGAACACGAAAGACACATAGCGGAGGAGATAAAAAAAAATCCCAAGAAGTTCTTTAAGTATGTAAACAGTAAAAAAGGGAGGACAGACCATATTGGCCCCATAAAGAATGAGGAAGGACATCTGGTTACAAAGGATGGGGAGATGGCGAAGGTATTGAATTTATTCTTCTCCTCAGTCTTCACGAGGGAATTGGGGGGCTTCAGTCACCAAAACTGCAGTGTTTATCCTTATGACACATCACAGGAAGCACTTCCATGGTTAACAGAGGACAGAATTAAAATTAGACTTGGGAAACTTAACATTAAAGCAGAGTTCCACACAAAAATGGAACTTCCGCTTTTCGGAACCCTCCCCCCCTCACATTTGGCACCTTTCAGGAGGGAGGGGGGTGCAGATACCTGTCTAAGACTTCCGGCATAGACTCCTAGGGGGGCTACGCCACTTCCCGTCCCTCCGCGCTGTCTCCTGGGAATCACACAGCTCCCAGGAGAGAGCGGGGACCACTAGGGACGCGAAGCGCGACTCGCGCATGCGCAGTAGGGAACCGTGAAGTGAGGCCGCAACGCTTCACTTCCTGATTCCCTCACCTAGGATGGCGGCGGCAGCTGCCGAGAACCGAGCGGGTTCTCGGCGTCCCCTGCCGACATCGCTGGACCCTGGGACAGGTAAGTGGCCATGTATTAAAAGTCAGCAGCTGCAGTATTTGTAGCTGCTGGCTTTTAATATTTTTTTTTTTTGGCGGTGTGGGTGGACCCCCACTTTAATAAATCACCAGGACCAGATGGCTTGCATCCGAGGGTACTTAGGGAACTCAATCAAATAATTGCCAGGCCATTGTTCCTAATTTTTACTGACAGTCTACTGACTGGAATCATACCAGGTGATTAGAGAAAAGCCAAGGTAGCACCAATATTTAAAAAAGGCCCAAAATACATCCCTGGGAATTATAGACCAGTTAGCCTAACATCAATAGTATGCAAGCTCTTGGAGGGGATGATAAGGGACTATATACAAGATTTTAGTAACGAGAACGGTATCTTTAGCAGTAATCAGCATAGATTCATGAAGAATCATTTTTGCGAAACCAATCTATAAACCTTCTATGAAAAGGTGAGTTGCCATCTAGGTAAAGGAAGGCCCGTAGACGTGATGTATCTGAATTTTGCAAAAGCATTTGACACGGTTCCCCATAAACGTTTACTGTACAAAATAAGGTCTGTTGGCATGGACCATAGGGTGAGTACATGGATTGAAAACTGGCTACAAGGGCGAGTTCAGAGGGGGGTGATAAATGGGGAGTACTCGGAATGGTCAGAGGTGGGTAGTGGGGTCCCCCAGGGTTCTGTGCTGGGACCAATCCTATTTATTTTGTTCATACACGACCTGGAGGATGGGGTAAATAGTTCAAACTCTGTATTTGCGGACGATACTAAGCTAAGCAGGGCAATAACTTCTCCAACCTTGCAAATAGATCTGAACAAATTAATGGGGTGGGCAACTACATGGCATATGAGGTTTAATGTAGAAAAATGTAAAATAATGCATTTGAGTGGCAAAAATATGAATGCAATCTATACCCGGGGGGGGGGGCCTCTGGGGGAATCTAGGATGGAAAAGGACCTGGGGATCCTATCCTAGTAGATGACAGGCTCAGCAATGGCATGCAATGCCAAGCTGCTGCTAACAAAGCAAACAGAATATTGGCATGCATTAAAAAGGGGATCAACTCCAGAGATAAAAAGATAATTCTCCCGCTCTACAAGACTCTGGTCCAGCCGCACCTAGACTATGCTGTCCAGTTCTGGGCACCAGTCCTCAGGAAGGATGTACTGGTAATTGAGCGAGTATAAAGAAGGGCAACTAAGCTAATAGAGGGTCTGGAGGATATTAGTTATGAGGAAAGGTTGCGAGCACTGAACTTATTCTCTCTGGAGAAGAGACTCTTGAGAGGGGATATGATTTCAATTTATAAATACTGTACTGGTGACCCCACAATAGGGATAAAACCTTTTCATGGAAGGGAGTTTAACAAGACACGTGGCCACTCATTAAAAGTAGAATAAATGAGGTTTAACCTTAAACTACGTAGAGGATTCTTTACTGTGATGCCGCATACACACGAGCGGAATTTCCGACAGAAAAAGTCAGACGGGAGCTTTTCATCGTATATTCCGATTGTGTGTATGCCCCATCGGACTTTTTACATCGAAAATTCTGACAGACCTAGAAAGAGAACATGTTTTAAACCAATTCCTATCGGGAAAACCGCTCGTCTGTATGCTGTTCCGACGTACCAAAAACGACGTATGCTCTGAAGCAAGTATGAGACAGAAGCTATTGGCTACTGGCTACTGAACTTCCTTTTTCTAGTCCCCTTGTATGTGTTCTTGACGGTCGGACTTTGGTGTGACCGTGTGTATGCAAGTGAGCTTGAGGGGAATTCTGTCAGAATTCTGTCGGAGAAACCTTCAGAGTATACTCCGACGGAAAAACCGCTCGTGTGTACACGGCATAAGAGCGGCAAGGATGTGGAATTCTGTTCCACAGGCAGTGGTCTCAGCAGGGAGCATCAATAGTCTCAAAAAACTTTTGTGCCCTGTACACACGACCGGACTTTCCAGCGGACTAGGTCCGACGGTCTTCTCAACGGACTTTCGGCGGACTTTCCAAACGAACGGACTCGCACACGACCGGACTTTCCGGCAGAATAGGTCCGACGGTCTTCCCGACGGACTTTTGACAGAGTTACGGCAGACTTCAAAACGAACGGACTTGCCAACACATGGACTAAAGTCCGTTCATTTTGAACATGATGAGGTACAACGGGACTAGAAAAGGAAGTCAATCTTGCCGCTTTTATCGGCGAGATTAACACCTTGCGAGCCCCGTCGCGGAGCATACCAGGCCCTCAGGTCTTGTATGGATTTTAAGGGGAACCCCCATCACCGAAAAAACGGCGTGGGGTCCCCCCAAAATCCATACAAGACCCTTATCCGAGCACGCAGCCCAGCCGGTCAGGAAAGGGGGTGGGGACGAGCGAGCGCCCCCCCCCCCCTCCTGAACCGTACCAGACCGCATGCCCTCAACATGGGGGGTGGGTGCTTTGGGGAAGGGGAGCGTCTTTCACCCCCCCCACTCCAAAGCACCTTGTCCCCATGTTGATGAGGACAAGGGCCTCTTCCCGACAACCCTGGCCGTTGGTTGTCGGGGTCTGCGGGCGGGGGGCTTATTGGAATCCGGGAGGCCCCTTTAATAAGGGGGCCCCCAGATCCCAGGCTCCCTGCCCTATGTGAATTAGTATGGGGTACATCGTACCCCTACCCATTCACCTGGGGAAAAGTGTCAATAAAAAAATACACTAGACAGGTTTTTAAAGTAATTTATTAGGCAGCTCCGGGGGTCTTCTTCCGACTTTAGGGGTCTCTTCCGACTTCTCCGCTCTCTCTGACCTCTTCTCCCGGTGTCCGGTTCTTCTCCTGCTCTCCGGCCTCTTTTCCACTCTCCGGTTCTTCTGCCAGGCTCCTCCGCTATCTTCTGCTCTTTTGACGTTCTCTTGCTAGTGGTGGCCCAGTCTTCTCCATCGTCTTCTTCGTCTTCTCCCCTCTTCTCTTCTTCCGATGTTGACACGACATTCTCTCCCGCTGTAATGCTGTGTTCACGGTGAGCAACGACTTATATAGGCATGGGGTGGTGGTGACCCCGCCCCTTATGACGGCACAGTCCCAGCATGCCCCAGGACTGTGACGTCATAAGGGGCAGGGTCAGCGGGGGACATCACCCAGTGACCACACCCCATGCCTATATAAGTTGTTGCGCACCATTGCGCAGCATTACAGTGGGAGAGAGCGTCATGTCAACATCGGAAGAAGAGAACAGGGAAGAAGATGATGGAGAAGACTGGGCCACCGCTAGCAAGAGAGCGGCAAAAGAGCAGAAGATAGCGGAGGAGCCCGGCAGAAGAACCGGAGAGCGGGAGAAAAACCGGAGAATAAAAACCTGTCTAGTGTGTTTTTTTATTGACACTATTTCCCCAGGTGAATGGGTAGGGGTACGATGTACCCCATACCCATTCACATAGGGCGGGGGGCCGGGATCTGGGGGCCCCCTTATTAAAGGGGGCTCCCGGATTCCGATAAGCCCCCCGTCCGCAGACCCCGAAAACCAACGGCCAGGGCTGTCGGGAGGAGGCCCTTGTCCTCATCAACATGGAGACAAGGTGCTTTGGGGTGGGGGGCCACAGGGCGTCCCTTCCCCAAAGCACCCAACCTCCATGTTGAGGGCATGCGGCCTGGTACGGTTCAGGGGGGGGGCACTCACATCCCCACCCCCTTTCCTGACCGGCCGGGCTGCGTGCTTGGCTAAGGGTCTGGTATGGATTTTGGGGGGACCCCCACGCCATTTTTTCGGTGTAGGGGGTTCCCCTTAAAATCCATACCAGACCTAAGGGACATTGTTGCCTCCCTCTCGCACTCGCTGCAATAGGATAGAAATGTGTTTTTCCTATTGCAGCGAGCACGAGATGTATAGTACCCTGTCACTGACAACCAGCGTGATAGGATCATGCTGGAAACATTCTCGCGGGCAGGTGCTGGTCCGTCAGACCAGCATATAGACGAACGGGCTTCCGGATAGGAACTGGGTCCGGTGGAGTTCCGGCGGCAAGATTTGAATCATGTTTCAAATCTAAAGTCCAGCGGATTTTCGACCGAAAAGGTCCGCCGGAAGTTCAATGAAGCCCATACACGGTCGGATTGTCAGACGGATTTGGTCCGTCGGACCAGTCCGGTTGAAAAGTCCGCTCGTGTGTACAGGGCATTAGATAAGCACCTGAATGACCGCAACATCCAGGGATATACAATGCAATACTGACATATAATCACACACATAGGTTGAACTTGTTGGACTTGATGGACTTGTGTCTTTTTTCAACCTCACCTACTATGTAACTATTAACATTATAACCTGTTTTATAGATAGTTCACAAGCTGAAAGAAAATATTGAAATCAAAGAGCTTACGAACATTAGCTAGTATCTGGGAATCCAAATAGAGAGAGCAGAAGATGGAACTTATCTTCTCAACCAATCTCAGAAAATCTCCAAAATCTTGGAACAATTCCATATGCAAGATGCAAAGGAAGTGAAAAGTCTTATGGAACCAGGCTATCAAAAGAGCAATGAAGCAGAAAACTTGCTACCCAACAATGAAATGTATCGCAGAGCAATCGGTAAGCTGCTATATGTTGCCACTGTGACAAGACCAGACATAGCCGCAGCAGTGGGCATACTATGCAGGAATGTTTCAGCTCCTTGTCAGCGTGACTGGAACTCAGTAAAAAGAGTGATGCGGGGGCGCGACCAAGATGGCGGAGTGACCAGACGCACTTCCCGGAGCTCTGCTGGAACCTTCTATTTTCCCTGTACCTGAGTGACCCGACGCCCGGAATAGCAGCATTTATCGGCAGATGCCTTCCAAATCATCGGGGCCATAGCAAGGGTGTTAAGAAACTTTGCTTTCCCCCGGACACTCCTACTATTACCGACCCCGAGCTGCAGCTGCGGTCTGCCTCAATAACATGTGCCAATATGGCGTCCCAGATGGACTCCCCTGCACAAGCCTCCGCCACCTCTCCGGGGATCCCGGAGGTCATGGCGGCTATTGCGTCCTGCCACACTGCCATAGCCACTTGTCAAACGACCCTCACCAGCAAAATAGAGGCAGTGCAGCTTGACATGGGGCTTATCCGCCAGGATATGGACAAGGTCCGGTCCCGGCTGACTAATGCGGAGGGAAGAGTGGGACACATGTAGGACTTGGCAGACTTGGCAGTGGCAGAACATGATGGTGCCCTCCGCATGCTGCAGTCCAAACTTAAAACCCAGTTTCATAAAAGACAATTGGTAACACACAAGATGTATGAGATGTCAGCACATGTGGGATTAATAATGTGCTTCATCTGCTTGTGGGGAAGACAATCTTCTCACTGGTGAAGAGTCAGCTGATGGGTCCAGGGACGCTGGTGGTTCCCAGCGCTTCCAGACACTCAGGACAGCTCACAAACAGCGGTGTACGTCACTTCCTATTGAAGAGAGAGCGGGGAGGAACGCGCGATCAGAGCATGTGTGCTCCTTCATCAGGCTAGCCTGTCTGTAAGCCGTCCTGAGTGTCTGGAAGCACTGGGAACCACCGGCGTCCCTGGACCCATCAGCTGCCTCTTCACCAGTGAGAAGATCATCTTCTCCACAAGCAGATGAACCACATTATTAATCCCACATGCGCTGACATCTCATACATCTTGTGAGTTACCAATTGTCTTTTATGGAATAAAATGTCTTAATAATGCTGCACTTAGATGGCGCTGCTCTCCTTCTGTCTTTGCCTTCCACAGAGTTACTTCTAGCCTGTCAAGAGCTGGCAGCCATCCACAGTCAGTTTATCTAAGAACACTTCAACTGTCCTTGTGCCACAAATGTACCCCTCCACATGAACTCGATGTGAAAGAGAGTTCTAATTATCCACTCTCTCTTTATTCAGCTGATCGAGCGCACAGGATCAAATGTACTTTCTCTTGCTGAGGGGAAGAATCCTACGGTTTTCACTGAAGAGCTCCTACGCTCTCTCCTGCCTGCAGCCCAGCTATCCCCTTATATTATTGTGGATAGGGCCCACTGTATGCCACCACAACCGGGCCCACAAGGAGCCCCCCTCGCACGTTTATCCTACGGCTGCTGAATTTCAGGGACCGGGGTGAACTGCTGAGGGCAGTAAGAATGGCAGGGGAATTACACTACAAGAATAACCGGCTTATGATGTTTCCAGATTATTCTGTGGAGACACAAAAGCTCCGCAGATCATTTGACAATGTTAAAGCTGCTCTCCGTGACAGGAAAATCAAATACAGTGTGCTTTTCCCAGCCAAGCTGTGAGTTGTGGATGGGGAAACAGCGAGGTTCTTCACCTCTCCAAGAGATGCAGCAAACTGGATGGAATCCCTGTCGCCACAGGGATGACGACCCCTGATGTGACCACACTCTGAATCAGGCTCTACTGCTATGCCACTCTCTGCTGGGTCTGCCGCCCTTCATCCCCCCCACCACCACCACTACTATTACACATGGCATCAATCCTACGGATGGAGGCTATAAAGCCTTTGTTGTTTTTGGGCCCTGACCGTTGCCCAGTTCTGCCACATGTTATTTGGGGGACTCAACTACCAACCCATGGGTAATACGAACCAAGAGATCCACTGTTGATGGAAGGCCACCCTAAGTTCTGTGCCCATGGCATATGCCAGGTGAATACTCTGACTCAGGTACTCAGGTACTATTTTCTCCTAAATCAAGCACCTCCTGATGGGAACTACATGCAGCAATACTTGCTACTTCATTCCAGTACAAAGGTGCAAAAACTCACTGCTATAGTTTGTTGCTCCATGTTTGATACACATCTCCCGTGCTTCTAGTTGCCTGCGGGTAGGTTTTTAGGGAACCAAGCAGACCCGCACTATGTGGGGTCTGCGTGGTGGGGGTATGGGAAGGTCGGCTGTTGCTGACCATAAATGGACATTTAGAGTTTATAAGTTTGGTTATCTGTTTTTGTGTGTTTCCATTTTGAACAATGTTCCTTTACGGCATGGAATACCTTTTTCTACTAGGCAACATAGTGGGATTTCAAGAAGGGGGCTACAGTGGGGGTTGCTACTTCCCTAAGTGTGGATGTGCCTCTGCCTATCGCCCCTTGGAGTGCTGGAGTGCTGATCTACCCGCTTCCCATGCATCACATTTTCTTAATACCATCAATATGGCATAGTATAATCTTGTGGAATGTGCGGGGCCTCAACTCTGCTATGAAAAGATCCCTGGTCTTTAATTACCTTAAAAAATACTCTTCCCAGATAATTGTACTTCAAGAGACCCATCTTGTTGGATCTCGTGTCTTTGGCCTTAAGAGGGCATGGGTTGGGACGCACTATCATGCCACTCACTCCAGCTACTCCAGGGGGGTCAGTTTACTAGTGCATAGAATGCTCCAGCCAAAACCCTGGGGAAGTGTGCCCAGTAGGAGGCTGGGGGAACATAAATAATCTGGTTCTGGAGCAGCCATGGTTCCTGTCCTGCTGGAGAAGTTCCAGCCTAAGGGGCTACTACCCATTTGAGGCAGTTCTGCTGGAGTCAGCTGATGTTCATCGAGGTCCCAGCTATAGAAGAGCTTTGGAGCTAATTAAGCAGTATAACCTAAGAATCTTGTCTGGAAAACTCACTAAATAATGCCTGGAATAGGCTAGAAAGTGTCTAGCTGCCCTGGAACATTGTAAGTACTGACTTGAGCTCAGATCCTAGTGACTATGCACTGTTCTACTTTTGGGGAGCTCTGAGACAGCTCTTACAGCAGGCATGTCCAAAGTCCGGCCCGCGGGCCAATCGCGGCCCGCGGTCCGGTTTCGGACGGCCCGCCTGGTAATTTTGACATATATATCTTTTGTGGCCCCCAACGAATCCCCGAGCGCCGGGGGCCATAAAAGATAGATATGCTGGCTGCCTTGGAGGGGGCGGGACAAGCGCCGTACAGGATACAGGAGAATTTCCTGTTTACACGGCGTCCTGTGTAAAAGGAAGTCCCGTCTCCTGCGCTGCCATTGGACAATTGTTTTGTCCATCATAGGAGGCGGGACTTTCAATTAAAGAGGCCGCCGTGTAAACAGGAATTTCTCCTGTATATCTGTTGGCGCTCGTCCCGCCCCCTCCCTGTCTCCTCCAAGGCTGCAGATGGACATGAATCAGGCTGCACTGACAGCAATGGTGAGTCTGCATTCATGTCAATGTGGTGGGGGCTGCCGTATTTATGTCAATGTGGTGGGGGCTGCATTCATGTCAATGTGGGGGCTGCATTCATGTGAATGTGGTGGGGGCTGCATTCATGTCAATGTGGGGGCTGCATTCATGTGAATGTGGTGGGGGCTGCATTCATGTGAATGTGGTGGGGGCTGCATTCATGTGAATGTGGTGGGGGCTGCATTCATGTCAATACGGTGGGGGCTGCATTCATGTCAATACGGTGGGGGCTGCATTCATGTCAATGTGGTGGGGGCTGCATTCATGTGAATGTGGTGGGGGCTGCATTCATGTCAATACGGTGGGGGCTGCATTCATGTCAATACGGTGGGGGCTGCATTCATGTTAATGTGGTGGGGGCTGCATTCATGTTAATGTGGTGGGGGCTGCATTCATGTCAATACGGTGGGGGCTGCATTCATGTCAATACAGTGGGGGCCACATTCATGGCAATGGAGTGGGGGCCGCAGATGGGCACTGATTAGGCTGCATTGATGGGCACTGACCCTTATTTTGCTTCACAGTTCTTTATTTAAAATTTAAGATTTTTTTTCCTGAAACTTCATTTTTAAAGTGAAGGTGCGTGTTATAAGCAGATTAAATCCGGTATATCCAAATAACACGCCCAAGCTCATCTATTCACCACACACAGCACAAAGGCAAGAGAATTCTTGTTGGGCCGTGTATTAGTGCTCGGATGGACACACTTAGACCAAATTTTAATGGTTTAAGAATGTCAGGCAAAATGGTCGGCCCTCAAGCATGTTCTATTCATCAAATCTGGCCCTCTTGGAAAAAAGATTGGACACCCCTGTCTTACAGGGTCTCAATTCTAGCCTTCCCTTTTGTTCTGGCTTAAAGTATAATTAAAGGCAAAGCTTTTTCTTTTCTTTTTTCTTTTTAGCCTTGGATAGAGTGGAGAGGTATTAGAACCTGTGTCAGGCTTTATTGCTGCCTGTGCCCCCATTAGGCCCCTTCCACATGAGGCAGATCCGCTCAGTGGACTCCGCTAGCTTAGCGGGAGACCGCTCTGTTGATCTCCACTGAGCCGGCGGATGACAGGTCCGTCTCTGCTCACTGAGCGGGGAGGGACCTGTCAGAGCCTCGCTGATTTCTATGGGGATCGGATGAAAACGGACCACATCCACTGGACAGATGGCTGATTGTATCACCATCAGTCTGTTTTTAGTGGATCGGATGGCGACGGGTGTCAGCGGACAAATCTCCACTGACATCTGCCTGCCCATAGGAGTAAATGGGTGGCCCGCTCTGATCCGCCTGAAAAACGGATGGGCGGATCCGAGCGGTCTTATCGCGTGAAAGGGGCCCAAAGGAGATTCATCCTCTCTATTTGTCCTGTTTACCATTAACATTGAAAGTGAAAGTAAAAGAAAATCACAAATTTTGGGTTGTCCCCAGAAAAGTAATAGAGGGGAAATCTTCCAATGGGGACACTAGTTCTTGTGACCTGGGGGTCCCCAAGGAATTCCCTTAATTTGCAGGGATTTCCCCATACTTCCTGTTTGGCTATGGGACAGGAAGTGAAAGCAAATCTATGCAATGGGAAACAGATGGCGATAAAAAAATCTGACAGGGGTTATAAATCTCCATTGCTCTATCCAAAATAAAAAATAAAAAGTTTTGCCTATAGTTCTACTTTAAGGGCTTTTCAAAGAAGTTTCACCTACTGAAGTGGGTCCTCCTGATGCAAGCTAGCATTTTTGGGGCATCCTCTACCACCCCAACTCCTCTCCTGCTACAAGTTCTACAAGCAATAAATCATAAAAAGACATCTCCTAGACTGTTTATTGGAGCCAGAGTGAATGGGCTGTCGCTTGTGTGATTGGTGGTCTCTGCACTGTTTGGGGAAGAACCAGTAAAAATTAGCAGTAATGTAGACAAAAACTCACCCAAGCTCTACCGTATGATTGTAGAATGATGAGCTGAATAACGGTGTTCAGGCTTGTTGTGTCCCATAAACATCAAAATAGCAAAAAATTCCGGCAACTTGATTGCTTCTTCTTAAATCTTTATTAAGCACTAACAGCAGTGCGACATCTAAAGAGCTAACATGTTTCGGCCGGAGCCTTCCTCATAGCCTCAGCTATGAGGAAGGCTAACATGTTTCGGACGGAGCCTTGAGGAAGGCTCAGCTATGAGGAAGGCTCCGGCCGTAACATGTTAGCGTTTTAGATGTCACACTGCTGTTAGTGCTCAATAAAGAATTAAGAAGAAGCAATCGAGTTGCCGGCATTTTTTGCTAGTAAAAATTAGCAGATCCCGGAGGTAGCTCCGCGTTAGATACTTAGATAGTTTTGGCTTTAGATAGGCTTTACCTGAATTTTTGTTCCCCTTTTAGCTGATACAAAGTTTATCTGCCTAACTTTTTAGGTCTAACTTTTGTTTCTGACCGCTTTTATAGGATATAATTAAAAAACAGAAATTGAAACAATATGCAAAACAAAATCTAAAATATTTTACTTAGGGTGAAAGATTGCCTGCCAGACCAACAGTACCCTGTATATAAAAATTAATCACAGTTATTCATTTACCAGAGTTTATCTGGAACAAAAGAGTGCGATCCCGAGTGTGGGCTCGATTTGCATTTATATGGAGTCTGATGAGAGAGCGGAGCAGGCGGTCATTAAAAATGCCGTTAGAGCGCCTTGTGTTTATTAACATCGTGTCACCTAAAATGCCTTCTTCTTTGGAGAGGATGAACGTGCCGTGTCAATGCAAAGCATCAATTGCTGGAATACATATCGTTGATTATTAGCTGAGCTCAATTTCAAGCTAAACTCTAGGTAAGCAGCTACATATACACTCACCAGCCACTTTTTCAGGTACACCTTGCTAGTACCGGGTTGGACCCCCTTTTGCCTTCAGAACCACCCTAATTATTCATGGCATAGATTCAAGAAGGTGTTGGAAACATTCCTCAGAGATTTTGGTCCATATTGACATGATAGCATCACGTAGTTGCTGCAGAATAGATTTGTCGGCTGCACATCCATGATGCAAATCTCCAGTTCCACCACATACCAAAGGTGCTCTATTGGATTGAAATCTGATGACTGTGGAGGCCATTGGAGTCCAGTGAACTCATTAGGAAAAAATGCAGAGGAACACCGCTCTGGACTGTGAAACCAAGGATATGATGAGTGAACAGCGGCAAACCCACTGCAGGTGCTCTGGCTCAGATGTCCTCCTGTACATCCATAGACATTAGTTCAAGCACACAAACAGAGGGGCTAGCAACTCTGGAGATTCCAGCTAAAGTCTTTATTATAACATGACCATGTTTAAAGTAACAGCTAATGCATTTCTAATAGCTAATGCAAGGCTTGCTGCCTTGTTCACAGCACCAACAAGGCTTGCTGCCGAAACGCGTTAGCCGTTACTTTTAACATGGTCATCTTATAATGAAAACTTTAGATGGAATCTCCAGAGTTGCCGTCTCCTCTTTCTGTGTGCTTAAACAGTGAACTCATTGTCATGTTCAAGAAACCAGTGATGATCTGAGCTTTGTGACATGGTGCATTATAGACATGTGCATGACCAAAAAATTAGTTTTGTTTCATTTAGATTCGGTAATCTAGTTATTTTGTTTTGTTAAATTCGGTTGATTCATTCAATTCGTACTTGGGATTAATATTCGGAATTCGTATTCGGAATTCAATTTATGTCTTTCGAATTTTCTTCCAATTTACCAATTTGAAACATTTAAATCAATAAATTTTGAATCCGCCAAATCGAAAACTTTACTTTTTTTTTCCGATTTGAATGCGGCAAAGTGAACAAATAAAAGAAAAATCTTCATCAAATGATTACAATGACTCTTCAAATCACCTTTGGCTTAACTAAAACAGCATTACCTTGAAACGGTACTCTAATAACACACACAGTCTTTGATTTCAGAAATATGTTTACAGTTCGAATTCAACTGGAATTCAATGTAAAATTTGATTCAAATTTCAATTTGAATTTCGGAAATTTGAACAAATTTAGTTTCGTTATTCTAAGCATTCGGTAAACTTTGTTTATACTGTAATTCGGGTATTGGATATATCCAAATCTCCGAATAATGAAAAATTTGTCCGAATATTTATTCCGCACATGTCTAGTACATTATCCTGCTTGAAGGAGCCATCAGAAGATGGTGGCTTTCCCTTTATGACTGCTGATGGCTCCATCCCTTTATGACCACACTGTAGTCATAAAGGGATGGACATGGTCAGCAACAATACTCAGGTAGGCCGTGGTGTTTAAACGATGCTCAATTGGTACTAAGGGGCCCAAAGTGTGCCAAGAAAATATCCTCCACACTAATACACCACCACCAACCTGAACCATTGATATAAGGCAGGATGGATCCATGCTTTCATGTTGTTTACACCAAATTCTGACCTGAATGTCGCAGCTGAAATTGAGACCAGGCAACATTTTTCCAATCTTCTATTGTCCAATTTTGAGCCTGTGTGAATTGTAGCCTCAGTTTCCTGTTCTTAGCAGACAGGAGTGGCACCCATGTGGTCTTCTGCTGCTGTAGTCCATCTGCTTCAAGGTGCTATGCATTCAGAGATGGTATTATACATACCTTGGTTGTAACGAGCGGTTATTTGAGTTACTGTTGCCTTTCTATGATCTCAAACCAGCCTGCCCATTTTCCTCCATACAACTGACGCTCATTGGATATTTTCTCTTTTTGGACCATTCTCTGAAATTTCTCTGTGTGAAAATCAAATTAGATCATCAGTTTTGAAATACTCAGTCCAGCCCATCTGGCACCAACAACCATGCCACGTTCAGTCACTTAAATCCCCTTTCTTCCCCATTCTGATGCTCGGTTTGAACTTCAGCAAGTTGTCTTCACCACGTCTAGATGTCTAAATGCATTGAGTTGCTGCCATGTGATTGGCTGATTAGCAATGTGTTACCAAGATATTGAACAAGTGTAATTAATAAAGTGGCCGGTGAGTGTATATATAGGAGCTCTTTTACCTGCCAAAGCTTTCACCTTTCTGTTCAGCCAGTCTTGGGATCAAGATACCCACATCAGACCTGCATCGCTAGATCTTCAATTTCATTGCAGACCAAACTACCGCTGAGCAATACAGCTTGGTCACCAACCTACTTAATCCTCTCCCACCTTAACCTTTAACCCTTCACTTCTACAGATGTGAGAAATACATCTGTGACAGCACAGCTCAGTAAACTGACTCTTGGGCGCTATAGCAGACGGAAGTCTGTTAACGTGTGACTGTTGACTTTCATAATCACCCCACTGGTCTATCCCCCCCCCACCGCCATGTATTCCAGGCTTTACTGCCCTTTCTGGGCCCCCTGGGCAACCATGGCGGGTCAGCAGGGAAAGCACAGAATGAAGCTGGAAACAACACTTCCAGGTTCAGAGCTGTCATTCCACAGTTGCTTTGGCGAGCGAAGAGGCTAATCAAGCCTAAGTTGTGCTTGATTAGCTTCAGTGAGGTCTAGAGGTTACATTAGGGGTCTAGACTTCTGATGTCTCCTTAAAACTGACCTTTTTTCCCCTTTCCCCAGATTTCACATCGACACGCATCTCTGCAATTGCATCTGTGAAATCGACTAAGGCGTTTTTTGTTGTTTTTCTTAATGTTTTTTGTTGCTGTGCTTACCTTTTTTATTCTTCTGCTTCCTGGTTTCCCTAAAGACAGTGGGCAGTGGCGGCAGTGGCCCCTGAGTGACACCCAACCCCCCCCCCCCCGCTGTTTGCCGGTCAGTCCGGCACTTACCCCATCGCGGCGGGAGGCAGGCAGCGTGGTGCAGCTGCTCAGCTCCAAGTCCTCTCTTCCATGGTGGCTTCCAGCTACTCCCCCTAGGCTTCCAATAGGATCGCCTGTCCTTTCAGCCAACCAGATGACCGGTGTCGATTGGCCAGGAGGAGGATCAGTGTTACAACAGTGAATATTCATTCGCTGTTGTAACACACCTAGGTGGGTTGAGAGCGCACTCTCTGCGACCCAAGCCCACCCTATATTGAAGCCTATTGGAGCCCCTGGCTCCAATTGGTGCTTCAAAAAAACAGCCCCTCCCCGTTGGAATTCATGCGCCAGTGTCCTGAAAGGCGCCGGACTCATGGATAGGGGAGGCGGCGGCTTTAATAATAGACGGGCTGCCCCTGGCAGTGGGAAAGGCCACATCACCATGGCCTTCAGAGAAATCCCGTATCTAAACTGTGAGATCTCGCAAGATCATGCATTATTGTCATAATGTGCTTGCGCAAGATAAAGTGCATGACATCATGCGCAAGATGAAGAACATGCACCATACGGCGCTACAGGCATCTATTGTAGGGAAGACGCAGACACCTGGAGTTTCTTACGGCGCAAGTGTTAGATGAAGCGCATGCCGTCATGTACTTCATGTCAATCATGCGCAATATCAGGGGCTTTTTAAAAATGGCGGTGTGGGAATAGAGACCTGGGCACCACAGTAAAGTCACAAGGATACGGTAAGTATAAATGTTTATTACCATCCGCCCCCACGCCACCATATCAGGTTTAAATTTTGTATGAGTATGGGCTGGAGGAAAAGGGTCCCTCCTCCATCTCCCTATGTGATAGCAATAAAAGAAAGAAAAAAAAAATAAAGTTACAATAAATACAATTTAAAAAAACACTCACAAAGCAATTTCTAAAGCCTGATAGACCATAAAAAATATACCATTTAACTGTCAAAAGTGTTTTACTGCAATACATTTCTCTAAATGGTTACATTTGTTTTTAATAAATGGCAATATAAAGGTGAAAAAACACTTTTTTTATAAGTATTCTTTATCCAAAAAAAAAAAAAAATCATGCACTTGCAAAATACAATTGTAATTCATCACAATACCAGACTTATAATAAAACATAACATTTAGAATAAAGGAAAGGACGGGAGACCGAAGGGGATGAAAGGTACAAATGAGCTTTGAAAAGGCATACAAAAGAATATTTTTAAAGCATGAAAATGCATATACACTATATTACCAAAAGTATTGGGACGCCTGCCTTTACACTCACATAGACTTTAATGGCATCCCAGTCTTAGTCCATAGGGTTCAATATTGAGTTGGCCCTTCCTTTGCTGCTATAACAGCTTCAACTCTTCTGGGAAGGCTGTCCACAAGGTTTAGGAGTGTGTCTATGGGAATGTTTGACCATTCTTCCAGAAGAGCATTTGTGAGGTCAGGCACTGATGTTGGACAAAAATGCCTGGCTCACAGTCTCTGCTCTGATTTATCCCAAAGGTGTTCTATCGGGTTGGGGTCAGGACTCTGTGCAGACCAGTCAAGTTCCTTCACCCTAAACTCGCTCATCCATGTCTTTATGGATCTTGCTTTGTGCACTGGTCCAAATCATTTGGTGGAGGGGGGATTATGGTGTGGGGTTGTTTTTCAGGGGTTGGGCTTGGCCCCTTAGTTCCAGTGAAGGGAACTCTTAAGGCCTCAGTATACCAAGACATTTTGGGCAACTTCATGCTCCCAAGTTTGTGGGAACAGTTTGGGGATGGCCCCATCTTGTTCCAACATTACTGCTCGCCAGTGCAGAAAGAAAGGTCCATAAAGACATGGAAGAGCGAGTTTGGGGTGGAGGAGCTTGACTGGCCTGCACAGAGTCCTGACCTCAACCCAACTGAACACGTTTGGGATGAATTAGATTGGAGACTACGTTCCAGGCCTTCTTGTCCACATCAGTGTCTGACCTCACAAAAGAATGGTCAAACATTCCCATAGACACACTCCTAAACCTTGAGGACAGCCTTCCCAGAAGAGTTGAAGCTGTTATAGCTGCAAAGGGTGGGCCAACTCAATATTGAACCCTACGGACTAAGACTGGGATGCCATTAAAGTTCACGGGCGTGTAAAGGCAGGCGTCCCAATACTTCTGGTAATATAGTGTATATGGCCACAAAATACAGCGTGATGAACCGTGCCTATATTACTTTTTCTTATTCTTGTCCAATCATATGCTTTTTAAACAAGATGGGTAATTTTTTCTTCTACTACAGATAATCAAGAGAATTAAAAAAAAATGGATTTGTTGAATGAGGATTGTCCCAGTTATTCTTGTCTTTGTGAAAAGGTCTAAGCTGTTTGTTTTTGATTAGGAATCTCAGGTACATCTCAATGTTTAGGTTCCTGAATCGTGGTGCAATTTTTCTCCAATTATCACGCAACAAAACATTCACCTAAAATCTCATCTGGCTCAATGCCAAAATTTGGTCAATGAGCTTCTTTGCAGCAAAAAATGCACACCGGGCAGCCCATTTAATTGAATGGGCTACCCTATGCGTGACACACCAGATCGCTTGACAATCACCCACACCAAATTGTGACCGGGAACGCGAGTTCTCCCTACCCGGAGTGTGAGCAGGACCTTAAAGTGTTACTAAACCCCGGAACCTGCATTCACTATATCTGGTCTCCCACAGTACACAGAACATGGAAATGCAATTATTTTAGTAAATATAAACTGCTAAATACCTTTTCTCATCAGCGGTAAATAGCAGTCTTGTGACTTCTATCAGTGTCTGGTTAAAGCTTGTAGGAGGAGTTTTCATTCTGCTCTGACTGTCCTATGAGGCTGTAGGACCCCTGACCCTCTGTCTGGACAGTTCTGATTGGCCCTGTGCTGATCACATGCACCCTTCCAAGAAAAAAAAAAACCTCTCTAGCAATAGCAACACCAAACTGAGCATTTGCAGCTTGTCCCCCAAGGCTCTGTTCTATCAGCAGACAGATTAGGGACAGTGTAAGAAGGGGAGGATCAGAGAAGACAGGATCAAACAGCCTTTTTACATAATGCAGAGGATTAACCCCTTAGGTTCCACAGTGAGTATAACAAGCATGATTTACTGCATATATAGACTGATTTTACTGTTGTGGGCTTAGTAACACTAAAAGATTGCAAATATCTTGATTCCCTGAATCTCTCCATTCTTTAATAGATGGACTATCTGTGGACTTCCAGTATTTTATTTATGGTAAATTTTGCATAACAAAAAAAGAGCCTTAATATCTAAAGTGTATCTAAGGTGTCTTTTCACACTGTGGCACATAAAAATGTGATATGCATTTTTCAAAAATGCATATTGTGTTTTAAATGCACTTTAAATGAATTTTTGGTGCACTTTCTAGTTCCCTGACTCCCAGCATGCACCTGTGAAACATGGACATGTGACCGAAAAAAAATGCACCAAAAACACAGATGCGATGCGCTTTTGATACACTTTTGAAGCATTACCGTTAATTTACAATGGAAGGTCCCTTTTTAGCACGATTTTGTAAACCTGCACCAAAAATGAAGCATGCAGGACCTTTCAAAATGCAGTGCAGTGATGTGAACAGTTACCTAGGATTTAAAGGGGAATAGTTTTCATGCACTTTTGTCGCTCTGGAAAAGCACGGCAAAAGCACATCCAGTGTGAAAGGGGCTTAAAGCCAAAACATTTTGGATGTAGTGTGGAAGGCTTAGAACCCCTGTCAGGTCTTTATTGCTGTCTGTGTCCCTGCTGAGATCGCCCCCTTCTTGTCCCGTTGACTGTAGTCACTGACAGAAAGGGGTTGATTTACTAAAACTGGAGAGTGCAAAATCTGATGCAGCTCTGCACAGAAACCAATCAGCTTCCAGTTTTTTTTTTGGCAAAGCTTAATTGAATAAGCTGAAGTTAGAAGCTGATTGGCTACTACAAAACCTGAAAGGAAAGCCAAACATTTTGCAAATGTTACCAGTACAGTAAGTGAGAAAATATCTTAGAGTCGGGACATTTTGGAGAGATCTTCACATTGGCGAGATTTCCTGTTGTGACGATAAGTGGATCTTCCCAACACAGACACAGAAGATAAAAATAAAAATATGAAAGGGGTTTTAACCATCTTCTATTCTATTCGAAGCCAGAAAAAAAAAACATCGATAGATAAACTTTGTGTTAAACCTGAAAACTTTAATTTACATATATATATTTCTCAATAGCCACACATGATATAAATCCATGTTGTGAGCGCAAAATTCCTTTACAACCCAGATAATAATTTGTAAAAGTAGCAGTGACATCATCACTGTGCTGTACATAGCCTGTGCAAAGAGCAGAGCTGTGGGAGGGGCCCAATAGGCCCCACCCACTACAGGCTGCCTGCAGAAAACTACAGGAGGGGGTGGAGACAAGACCAGTCACCCTGCACAAGGAGAGAAAGCAGAAGTTAGCGGCCTTTATTACAGGAAAAGTCTCACACTGGTTTACACCACAGATCTGGAAGAAATACACAAAGCACATCAGGTTTCAAGGACATGGTTTTTGTATGTAGACGATGGGACTGATTTACTGAAACTGGAGAGTGCAAAATCTGATGCAGCTCTGCATAGAAACCAACCAGCTTCCAGGTTTTTTTTTGTAACAGTTTAATTGAACAAGATGAAGTTAGAAGCTGATTGGCTACCATGCACAGCTGTACCAGAATTTGCACTCTCCAGCTTTCGTAAATCAACCCCCAATATTTGCTTATCCCAGAGTTCAGGCTTAAAGTGGATGTAAACCCAAAATGTTTTTTTTTTTTTTTTTTTTTGATGTCATAATGTAGAGTATAAGATTTCCTATCATTTGAGCCCAGTCTTGCCACAAAGAGTTAATCCAGCCCTGAGCAATCCTCTTTTATTGTTCAGTGAGATAAAACTTGACAGAGAAAAACTGTCAAATCCTCCACCTTGCTGTGAGTGACAGGTGATTTACATATCTTGTGCACTAGCCTAAGACATGCATTATTTTTTAATTCCCA
Source organism: Aquarana catesbeiana (assembly GCF_042186555.1). NCBI lineage: Eukaryota > Metazoa > Chordata > Amphibia > Anura > Ranidae > Aquarana > Aquarana catesbeiana. The sequence continues at coordinate 57,783,466 of NC_133331.1, read as the reverse complement.
CCCCCACTCCTTTCTTCAGCAGCTCTGCAAGGATTGGCTGTTCCGCACCTCACCATGATTTGGCATGCTGAAGCCATGTGGTGACTTTCCTGTCTTCACTGGATGTTAGAGATCATAGCAGAAGTTCAGTGTAAGAAATACACAGGAGAAAATGCATATTGACAAGGGGAGTGTAGAGGTGGGCGGAGAGTCTACTGACATCACGACTCCACCCACCGAGCTCCAGACAACAGACCCACCCACAGAATCTGCAGTTTTTCGGCTCTCATAACAGACAGAGGGGAGACATTTGACAGGTAAAGATACATGCAGGAGGCATGTATATCCTTATAGATAACCCCTATGGCAGTAGTTTAGAAAGGATGACAGTGGGTTTACATCCACTTTAAGGATAAGTTTAAGGTTATGTGACAACTGTCTAGCCTCAGAAATTCCCTTCCACTTTCTGTCTATAAGACAGGAAGTAAAGGGAGATTTCCTACCTGGGATACACACACACAGGCGGGGGTTTAATGTTTCACTTCTCGACATGTGCAATTTGTTTCGTTACAAATTAGTTTTCAGACGAAACGCGGTATATTCGTTCATTTGGAATCATCCGAATGAACGAAAGACTCTTTTGATGAATGCATATGAAAATGAATTGTCAGAAAGAACGCAAATCCAAAAGAACAAAAATCTGAAAGAACGAAAATCCGAAAATACAAAAATCTGAAAGAACGAAAAACGATTTAACCTACGAGTTTAACAAGTCGATTACATTCGGATCATTTCCTTTTTCATATCTTCAATTATAATTAAAAGATTAACTATTAATTTAGTTTTTATTATTTTTTATTTATTATTATAAACTAATAAATTATAGGTAAAATAGCTGAAGTCAGCAATTCTTCTACTCAGGTCTCTTACCATAGCAGCTAATTTGGGATAGATTAAATTTACATTTTTATTGGAATTCCCTTTCAAATTTGGCTACAGGAACTGTTAGGCCCCTTTCACACTGGGGCGGTGGGGGCGTCGGCGGTACAACAGCGCTATTTTTAGCGCTGCTGTACCGTCGTTCTTGTAGCTGTATTCGGCCGATAGCGGTGCGGTTTTAACCCCCGCTGGCAGCCGAAAAAGGGTTAAAATCCCTCGTACAGCACGGCTATAGCTGCGGTATTACCGCGGTATAGCCGCGCTGTCCCGTTGATTTCAATGGGCAGGAGCGGTGAAGGAGCGGTGAATACACCGCTCCTTCACCGCTCCAAAAAAGCGGTTTGCAGGACTTTTTTCACCGCCCTGCCTGCGCATCGCTTCAGTGTGAAAGCCCTCGGGCTTTCACACTGAACAAACAGCGGAGGCTGTTTAGGGGCGGTTTGCAGGCGGTATTTTTAGCGCAATACCGCCTGCAAACCGCCCCAGTGTGAAAGGGGTCTAAGTGAATGTAACAAATACAAATGCATCTGAAGTTACGAATTATCCAAAGTAACAAATGCTGCATATGAACAAATGGAACAGAACGGAATGAATGCGAATACGAATGCATCCGAAGTTACGAATGATCCGAAGTAACGACTGCCGATCATAACAAAGGATCCTACAAAACAAAAAAACAAATGAAACTAAAACGAAACAAAACAAATTTTTTCGGTAGTGCACAAATCACTTCTATATATTAAACTTAAAAAAAAGTAAACTCTAATGCAACGTACACACGAGCAGACTTTTAGACCGGACTGGTCCGACGGACCGAGCCCGGCGGACAATTCGACCGTGTGTGGGCTTCATCGGACTTTAGATCTAGAACATGTTTCAAATCTTTACGTTGGAACTCCGCCAGACCCAGTTCCTATCGAAAAGTCCGCTCGTCTGTATGCTAGTTCGACGGACGAAAACTGACGCTAGGGCAGCTATTGGCTACTGGCTATCAACTTCCTTATTTTAGTCCGGTCGTACGTCATCACGTACGAATCCGTCGGACTTTGGTGTGATCGTGTGCAGGCAAGTCCATTTGTTCCGAAAGTCCGTCAAAAGTCCGCCCAAAGTCCGTCAGACCAGTCCGGTCGAAAAGTCCGCTCGTGTGTACGCGGCATTATAATAACCGTCTCTTAATGCTTTCCTTTTGGTCTGTTAAATATACTGTACTATTGAAAGCATTATGGGGTTAATTCCCCAATGGCCTTGTACACACGGTTGGAATTTACGACAAAAAATGTTCGATGTGAGCTTGTTGTCTGAAATTCCGACCGTGTGTAGGCTCCATTGGACATTTGTTGTCGGAATTTCTGACAACAAAAATTTAAGAGCTGGTTGTCGGAAATTCCAATTGTGTGTACACAATTCCAACGCACAAAATTCCACGTATGCTCGGAATCAAGCAGAAGAGCCGCACTGGCTATTGAACTTCATTTTTCTCGGCTTGCGGTAATTACCACATATTTTCATGTGGTAATTTATCGCATTGAGTTGGTTGCTAAGAAGCGGGCAGCTGCCGCGTCCTTAACAACAGAAGGCTCACCAGTTCCACGCTGACAGCTGAATGTAAAGGAAAACATGATGGTAATTAAAAATGATGTAAAAAAGCAGCGTAGGGCCCCCCCCCCCAATAAATGGGTGGCCCCATCCCCTTGCGACATCACCGCCCCAGCATGTTCCTGGTCAGTGACGTCACAATGGGGTGGGGCCACTCAGATGACATCATTGGGTGACTCCTCCTCTTAGCTAATTAAGAACTGTCAGATGGCGGAGCAGGCAGTCGGCAGGAAGCCTTCGTCAAGGCCGGAGGTTATTTTAGTCCCCCGTCCAACCCCCACAACCACAGCCCAGGGTTGTGGGCAAGAGGCTCGCTTGCTTGTCCCCTCCCTTACCTGACCTGCTGGGCTGCATGCTCAGATAAAGGTCTGGTGTGGATTTTTGGGGGACTTTTTTTAGCTTTGGCGTGGAGTTTCCCTTAAAATCCATACCCAAAGCGCCTGGTAGGCATTGTGGGGGGGGACCCCACTCTGTTTTTTTTTCATATTTTTTAATTACCGGCATGTTTTCTTTACATTCAGCTGTCAGTGGGGAACTGGAACTGTTCTGGAGATGGGGAGAGATTAGGGCATTCTGTAGTCCTACACCTCCTGTACTAGGTTTACAACACTGCTCCTCAATAGATACAGAATGGTGAGCGTTGTCACCCTAGGACAAAAATATAATAGAAAGCCTGAAGTAAAAAAACTACAAAACATTACATTTCTGTTCTTGGGTTTACACAGTTGTGTTGAATCTTATAAAAGTTTAGGTATCTGGCCCTGAAAAGCGATTGTACTAATTTCAAAACAAAAGAATTATTTTACTGCAGCCCTCAATGAAAACAGAAATCAGTCTGGTATGGTCTTCGGTCACAAGCATTCTGTGCTGCATTGTTAGAAGCTTACTCCCAGCTTGGGTTAACCCCACGCTGGGCTGCTTTGTATGTGCGCCTTTTTTTCTCTTTTTTTTTCATGGAATTCTCCCAATGCAGAAGTGAACTTATGACAAAGACCCAGGAAATAATACATTTTGTGGTGCCTTTTGTTACAGAACTAAAAGACCCAATTACATTCTTTTTTTTTGTTAGAAACTCTTTAGAAAATTATCCACACGATAAAGTATATAAAACTTTTATATAAACTGCATAAGGTGTAAGGAACCCCTAAAAGAACATAAAAGAAGACTTTTACAACCTTCTGTTGGAAATCAGAGCCAGCCATGGACAGAACACACTTTGCAGAGACAAAATACTTAAATACTATCTTCTGATAGTACAGACCCTTGGGGGTCACTCTGCACATGCTCAGTTTGGTGTGTATTGCTAAAGAATTTTTTTTTCTTGGGAGCATGCATGTGTTCAGCACAGGGCCAATCAGCACTGTCCAGACAGAGGGTCAGGGATTCTCATAAGACAGTCAGGAGAGAATGAAAACTCCTCCTACAAGTTTTAACCAGACACTGATAGAAATCACAAGACTGCTATATACTGCTGGTTTGGGATGGGCGAATGGTTCGGCCAGAGCATGAGTTCAGGCCAAACTTTGGCTGTTCAGCTGTTGTTCCAAACAACTAACGTTAAATGGGTGTGTGGACAAGGGATTATAGCGGTGCTAGGGTCAGGAGGATTAGAGAAGAAAAGATAAAACAAAGAATACTAAAATTACAAATTTTATTAATAATCTATCATAGATACAATGTACATTATAAACAATTCATACAGTAATTATACAAATTTTGTGGATACATGTACTGTAAGTGACCCTAGAAATGGTCAAGTGGGCCAGATGGCAATTGGCCGTTGAAGGAGGGGGGGCTCGTTTTCCTACATGTTTCGCCAAAACATTGGCTTCTTCAGGGAACAGGAGCTCATAGGGTGGATATATATAAAAAATTCTGTGTGGTGGACATGAAAACACATGTTAGAAATAGTAATTTGACCAAACACTACATAGTAAAAACAATAACACATTGCAACTGTGGCTGGACATTCATGCGACCCTAAGCTCCACACCACTAAACGGAACTGCGGACATACCTGGGGCGTCAGTGCCCAAGACGGAAGGGAAGAGAGGGAGAGGGGGAACACAGCCACCCAAGGAGATCCCCACAGGGGAGCAGGCAGACCGCGCCGTAAATTATGCCTGCAGGGGGCATACAGTAGACCTGGCAAAGGAATGTAAAGATAGTCATGTGTCATAATGCACTGTGGTAGTTATTCCAGGAATAGAGGGTTGCGCATATGTGCATTGTATTAAAAAGAGAACAAAAAATATATAATATATATGTATATAGATAGGTATAAATGTATCTATATCTCTGGAAAAGGTGCGGACTTACATGTATATCTAAAAGCTGTAGAGAGGCAAGGTCAGGAAGTGCCTATGATAGATGTATGCACACAGCAAGAAAAGAACATCAAGGTTGGACCATATCTGCAGACCACTTAAAGCAGGCCTAATTAGAAAAATGGATAGTGTTAGGGGTCTTGCTGTTGTTAACTGGGGCCAAATATGGTAGTTTATGCCTATACTTACTTGATAGTGTCTGCTGTAAGGAAAGATTCTCATAGCGGTACATTCACAGGTATATAGTACCGGTGCTGGGATGAAAAAGGGATAAAAGTAACAGTGAATCCTATATAAGATATAAAGGAAAAAAGAAGGATCAGAAAGGTAGGGAAATGGAAGCTTTAAAATGTGCTTGGGCACAGGTGAGGCTAGTGAAAAGGAATCTGTTACCTAATTCATCATGAAGCACACCATGTTGCTTGAGAAAATCAGTGTTAACCACCAAAGTAAGAGGCCGGTCCAAAGTAAGTTCTAAAAAGTATGTAAAGGAATAATAAATGATTCATGTAAACAACATGAAGTCAGGATGTTTTTTTATATATATCCACCCTATGAGCTCCTGTTCCCTGAAGAAGCCAATGTTTTGGCGAAACATGTAGGAAAACGAGCCCCCCCTCCTTCAGCGGCCAATTGCCATCTGGCCCACTTGACCATTTCTAGGGTCACTTACAGTACATGTATCCACAAAATTTGTATAATTACTGTATGAATTGTTTATAATGTACATTGTATCTATGATAGATTATTAATAAAATTTGTAATTTTAGTATTCTTTGTTTTATCTTTTCTTCTCTAATCCTCCTGACCCTAGCACCGCTATAATCCCTTGTCCACACACCCATTTAACGTTTGATTATTTAGGGGATGAGGTGCTGTATCCTCTGGTACCATCTAGCCATCTTTACTTTTTTTGAGCAATACAAGCTTTAATGCTTATGTCCTCTTGGCTAGTCTTGGTCCCTGATATGTTGATTTGAATATTCCCACATATACTATATATACTTGTCCAATACAACTATATATCTTTCTATCTTCGTTTATTCCCAACAAATCCATTATCCTTCCTTAGCTATATGCCATCTTGACAAATTATATCTCCTCTTATCTTCACCTTACTGTGACTGTGATAATCATTGGAACACATATTAATCCGTCTATATTTTTTGTGTCATTATAGGATTGGTTTCTTTTTCTCTTTAGGACCCCGGGTGGAGCCATGGCGGATTTCTGTGGAGAAGCCTGGGAGGGTCTCATGACCCGCATCCAGGCATCCCAAAATGCTTCTACCATAACCGACGCTGAGCTGGATAGGGCATTTATCAGACTACAACGTCTCTTGGAAAAAAAAGTCAGAATTTACTGGCATAAAACCTACTTTGAAAAATATGCGGAACACAAAATAATACCTTGGGGATTAAGAATACAACTTTTCCCCAATATCAAAAAAATCAACGACACATTAAAAACATCTTGGGAAAGCAATCTTATATCATGCTCTCTCAACATGCTCTCCATGTTGTGCCACGAATATACCACCGAGTTGGCACAACTTGATGTTGCAATCAATCGATGGTACACAGATCATGCTCTTGGTCTTTCTTCCCCCAGGTATAGCAAGCGGGACAAAACCCTGCGCGCATACCTGGAGGAATATACACTTACGACTATTAATGACAAAGAAAGCAAATTTTTAAGAGACTTAGCAGCCCATGAAAATGGATATGCCTACAATTGGGACAATGCCAAGGAAACCAAAGCTAGAAACAAACCCTTTTCCACTAATATACCTACTTCGAATAACCATGCCTCTAACAATTTATCTGCTTCTTTTTCATCCAGTACCTCCACTGTTTACCAAGATTTGACACAGGAACAATTAGCAAAAAGAAGAAAAGGCGATCTTTCGGCCATATCCTCGGAGTCACTCCACCGCACACTAGGACCCACTCCTCTACCACATCCACCTACAGGTCATTCGAAGACCGCTCACGTATCCACTCCCTTCACTAAAGCACAACCCAAGTCGTCAGCGATTCCCAAATCATCCTCTACCAAGACACCTGCAGGCATAATGGCACCACCGCACCCTCAAACGCACATCACCTCCCGAAGGGTAAGTGAACCCACTATCACCCCCATGTTTCCAGCCAGCTAAAACATGGGGGTGATAGTGTCCAGTTAACAACAGCAAGACCCCTAACACTATCCATTTTTCTAATTAGGCCTGCTTTAAGTGGTCTGCAGATATGGTCCAACCTTGATGTTCTTTTCTTGCTGTGTGCATACATCTATCATAGGCACTTCCTGACCTTGCCTCTCTACAGCTTTTAGATATACATGTAAGTCCGCACCTTTTCCAGAGATATAGATACATTTATACCTATCTATATACATATATATTATATATTTTTTGTTCTCTTTTTAATACAATGCACATATGCGCAACCCTCTATTCCTGGAATAACTACCACAGTGCATTATGACACATGACTATCTTTACATTCCTTTGCCAGGTCTACTGTATGCCCCCTGCAGGCATAATTTACGGCGCGGTCTGCCTGCTCCCCTGTGGGGATCTCCTTGGGTGGCTGTGTTCCCCCTCTCCCTCTCTTCCCTTCCGTCTTCGGCACTGACGCCCCAGGTATGTCCGCAGTTCCGTTTAGTGGTGTGGAGCTTAGCGTCGCATGAATGTCCAGCCACAGTTGCAATGTGTTATTGTTTTTACTATGTAGTGTTTGGTCAAATTACTATTTCTAACATGTGTTTTCATGTCCACCACACAGAATTTTTTATATATATCCACCCTATGAGCTCCTGTTCCCTGAAGAAGCCAATGTTTTGGCGAAACATGTAGGAAAACGAGCCCCCCCTCCTTCAACGGCCAATTGCCATCTGGCCCACTTGACCATTTCTAGGGTCACTTACAGTACATGTATCCACAAAATTTGTATAATTACTGTATGAATTGTTTATAATGTACATTGTATCTATGATAGATTATTAATAAAATTTGTAATTTTAGTATTCTTTGTTTTATCTTTTCTTCTCTAATCCTCCTGACCCTAGCACCGCTATAATCCCTTGTCCACACACCCATTTAACGTTTGATTATTTAGGGGATGAGGTGCTGTATCCTCTGGTACCATCTAGCCATCTTTACTTTTTTTCCAAACAACTAAATTATGGGGTCGTTCGGCTGTCTGTTCGGCCCGCCGGACAACCACAATGTACTGCGCCGCCGCACAGTGCATTGAAAGCCCTGATTGGCTGAAGCAATGGAAGCTTTGCCCAATCAGGGCCCAGAGCACTATCAGAGCCATTATTGCATGCTGTCATGATGACTTCATCCAATCATGGCTCATTGCTCTTAATCCCGCCCCACACTATAAAAGTATTCTTTCCATAGCAGCTATTTGTAGTGTGATAGCGGCGTGGAGAGAGATAGAACAGGGCTCTGTTCAGTGCTATTAGACAGTTAGTGTGCTATTCTGATTCTATTGTCAGTGTAGAATATCAGTTTAGTGTGCATCTAGGGCTAGTTCATTGTGAGTGTAGTGCGACCATTCATCTTTACATTAGTGTGAATGTAGGGATAGTTCAGTCAGTGTGAGTGTAGTGACCGTTTGACACAGTATATTTTATTACGTTACTGCAAGTTTAACGCCATATATTTGAGTGCAATATGTGCCATTTAATGCAGTACATTTGTGTGCGTTAGTGCACGCTTAACGCAGTATATTTCAGTTGTGTTACTGCAAGTTTAACGCAATACAGTTCAGTGCGTTACTGCAAGTTTAACGCCCTATATTTCAGTGCGTTACGTGCACATTTCTGGGCGTTACTGCACGCTTAACTCAGCGTTAACTGCAAGTTTAACGCTGTACAGTTCAGTGCGTTACTGCAAGTTTAACCCAATATAGTTCTGTGCATTACTGCAAGTTTAACGTCGTATATTTCATTGCGTTACTGCAAGTTTAACGTTGTATATTTCATTGCATTACTGCAAGTTTAACGCCGTATAGTTCTGTGCGTTACTGCAAGTTTAACGCTGTATATTTCATTGTGTTCCTGCAAGTTTAACGCCGTATAGTTCTGTGCGCTACTGCAAGTTTAACACCGTATAGTTCTTTGCGATACTGCAAGTTTAATGCCGTATATTTCATTGCATTACTGCAAGTTTAACGCCATATATTTAATTGCGTTGCTGCAAATTTAACGGCGTATATTTTTTATTACGTTACTGCAATTTTAACACTGTATATTTCATTGCGTTACTGCAAGTTTAACGCCATATAGTTCTGTGTGTTACTGCAAGTTTAACGCCATATATTTAATTGCGGTACTGCAAGTTTAGCACTGTATATTTCATTGCGTTACTGTAAGTTTAACGTTGTATGTTTCATTGCATTACTGCAAGTTTAACGCCATATAGTTCAGTACATTGCTGCAAGTTTAACACTGTATATTTCAATGCGTTACTGCAAGTTTAACGTCATATAGTTCTGTGCATTACTGCAAGTTTAATGCTGTATATTTCATTGCATTACTGCCTGTTTAATGCCATATAGTTCTGTGCATTACTGCACGTTTGACGCAGTATATTGCAGTATATTATAGTGTATCCTTGGAGTGTGTCTGTGTTGAGAATACTCAAATTAAAGTGCACCAAACACCACTTTCCACTGATTAAAATGCATCTACTCACAAATTTACACATCTTTATTACATTTTATTAATAAGCACCCTCACTCCCCCATTATGTCTGGGAGGACAGCAAGGAGAGGAAAACATTCCCATGGCACTGTAAGGGGGCCAGCAGCGTATGTTTCCACAGGCAAAGGTGGATGTGGTCAGTCCTCAGGCAGGGTATCGTTTCTTCTGTTTAGTGATGTTGCCCGTGCTATCCAGTCACAGCATGCAGAGGAGGCAAAACCTGCCTCCTTATCCACAGCTATTCCTGCCAGAGCCCCAGCATTAGGCATGGAGGAGTCAGCGGAACACAGCAGCAGCCACTTGCTCCTTGACAGTACACAGCCATTACTCGATTCAGATGTTGGTTCTGAGGTTGAGGAAGGCAGGAGCATGAGCCGACAGAGAGGGGAGAACACTGGTACACAAAATGGCATTCATGTTCCCCTCGCTGCAGCATATTGCCAAGTTGTCTCCAGTGGTGATGAGGAAGGAGGAGATGATGATGATGAGATCACTGACTCGCCTTGGGTGCCAGATAGAGCAGAGGAGGAAAATGAGGGTGCGGCACAACCCCAACGAGGCAGCCATCGTGAAAGAGAAGAGAGCAGCTACCGTATCTCATCACATTGTGGAGCTGTTATCTCCCAGCCCATTTTTCACAGCTCAGTTGTCTGGGCCTTTTTTAGTACATGTGCAGCTGATAACGCTGTTGCTATTTGCAAACTTTGTCTCAAGCACATCAAGCGTGGCAAAAACACCAACTATTTGGGTACCACATGCTTGACAAGGCATTTAGCCTCCCACCACTCAGCCCATTGGCAAGAGCACCTAAAAGCCACACAAAAGGGGCACAAATCTGTCCCTCCTCTTTACTCACCTCAGTCTGTCCCTGCTATACCTCATGACCTCTCAGCAGCCTCCACTGACAGGGATGATGGTATAGTGCAGGGTGTCCTGGGTCCTTGCAGCACATCTGCCAGCAGCACACCACCAGCTATAGGCTACAGCCAGCAAATTTCTCTACCCCATCTGCTGCAGTGGGAAAAAAATACAGTAGCTGCCCCCCACATGCCCAGCATCTAAATGCAAGCTTGAATTGTCCTATGAACCTCAAGTAACCCCTAAGCGTTCCAAGGGCTATTCAATGAGTCAGGCTAAAAGGTGCCATGCAGTGCTTCAGCTAGTGTGTCTAAGGGACATGAACCACACAGGAGCAGAGATTCATGTAGCTCTGTAGGGACAGGCCCAGAGGTGGTTCACGCCACGCCAGCTGGAGCCAGGAATGGTGGTGTGTGTGATAACCTCCTGTCCGCCCTTAGACAGGGAAACTTGACACATGCCTGGCACATGTCCTCAATTTGGTGGTGCAGTATTTCCTAAAGCAGGCCAGAAGAGTCTGTAGCCATTTTAGGTGGTCATACACAGCCAGTGTTTGGTTGGCTGAAATTCAGCTGGAATTCCACCTGCCCATAAACTGCTTGATTTGTGACATGCCCACCAGGTGGAACTCGACCTTGGCAATGCTGCAGTGGCTGCACATGCAGCAGAGGGCCGTCAACGAGTACCTGTGTGAGTATGGCACAACGACAGGCTCAGGCCAGATCGGCTTTTTTTCCCCACGCCTTTGGCTGCTCATAAAGGATGCATACACTGTACTGTCACCATTTGAGGAGGTCACAAGGAAGGTGAGCAATGCATGCATCAGTGACACAGTCCCTGTTGTGTTCCTGCTGGTGCAGACTCTGTGTGGCATTATGGACAGGGTACTCGATGCAGAGTAGTGGGACGACAAGGGGGACTTCTATTCCTCTCAAGGACCACTTTATGCAGACACCATTCTTCCTATGCCACAGAACACACAATAGGAGAGAGTGGAGTAGGAGGAGGAGGATTCTGGCAGTTTTGGAGGCATTGAAGCAGAGGAAGACATACTTCAAACAGTAAGAGATAGTTTTCCATCCCCAGAACCCTTGGGAGTAGTACGTGGCTGGGAGGAAGCAGTTCCAGATACTGTAATCCTAGTGACCCCTAGGAGTCTGCTTCTCATGCCTCCGCAAATTTGTGGTGCATGAGCTCCCTCATGTTTCAAAGCCTGCGAAAGGACCCAAGAATACGTGGCGTAAAGGAAAAGGATCACTATTGGTTGGCAACCCTCCTTGACCACCATTATAAAGGGAAAGTCTCAGAACTCATCCCGTCCCAACAAAGAGTGCAGAAGATTAAATCTCTTGAGGACACCTTAAAGAGGAATTTATAGAATGCTTTTCCCGACTCTGATAGGTTACAGTGTCATGGAAAACGTAGTTTTGAGGCTTCTGTTAGTCAAGAGAGGAGCGGTGAGAAGGCGGCCGCCTAAGTGATACATTTCTGAATTTTTTTAGTCCTCGCAGCCCAGCGCTGTCAGCTTCCACATCCCATTGGCAGCGTCTGCATCACATGGTGAACGATTATCTAGGGGCAAAAACACAGATGGAGAGTTTTACAGTCAATGATCCACTGGCTTACTGGGTCATGAGAATAGACCACTGGCCAGAACTTGCCCAGTATGCTATTGAGCTGTTGGGCTGCCCTGCATCCAGCGTGCTTTCTGAACGGGCATTTAGTGCTGCTGGAGGTTTTGTTACTGATCATAGATTGCGTCTTTCCACAGACTCCGTGGACTGTCTGACTTTTATCAAAATGAATCATTACTGGATTACCAGCAGCTATGAAGCCCCTGATGCCGATATCACCACTTTTTTTGGGATGTGGAATCTCTGCAGGACTTCTAGGATGCCTAGTGTTGTGGGTGTTGATTACATCTGGAAGAATGTTTTTGGTGTATGTTTCATGGGCACAATTAACACCTGTTTGACAGGTGCATATCATTGCAATTTTTGCTTTCATCAAGAGTACCTCTATAGGGTTATGGTGCGAGGATGCCACTGACATCCAAAGAACAATTTTTCTGCACCTGTTTGACAGGTGCATATCATTGCAATTTTTGACAGCAAGGCCAATTCATGCTTTCATCAAGAGTACCTCTATAGGATTATGATGTGAAGGCATCTTGACAGAACAAAATTACCAATAACAGCAATTAGCACCAATAAAACAAATTAAATCTATACTCTAATACAACTTTGCAATGTAGAATAAATAACACAGATTGAAAAATAACAGAAAATCAAACTACCAAAATGCAAATAATACACTACTTTCTCTAGCATTAACCCAAATACAGTGGGTATATAAAAAGGATCACCCCCTTTAAAATAATTATATTTGTTGCTTTGCAGCCTGAAATGAAGACGGACACAGTTTTTTTTATCCAGCTGTATTTACTAATGCAACTAATAACATCCAAGTGGAAGCTATAATACCAACATGTTAATAAAAAATAACAACATTCCAAAAACAGAATCACTGAGTTGGAAAAAGGATCACCCCTTTATGTCAGTATTTTGTTGAACCACCTTTTGTTGTAATTACAGCCTTTAGTCTGTTGAGCTACGTCTCTACTAACTTTGCACATCTAGACTTTGCAATATTTGCCCATTCTTCTTTGCAGAACTCTTCATATTCAGTTAAATTTGATGGTGACCTTTTGTGAACTGCAGTCTTCAAGTCATTCCACAGATTTTCAATGGGCACATAGTGCTCACACCTATGACGTTTTTGGAACCAGATATTTACCCTCATATCTGGGGTCACGGGTTGCTTGTCAGCACCTTCCCCAGCACTGACCATACTCAGCATAGGCATAGAAAGGTTCCCCTTTCCAGTTCAGAGACCTGGTTCTGCACATCCTATTTGCAGCCAGATTGATGGTAAAGAGCAGACCTGGAGCAAAGGGAACCTGGGTGGAGTGCCCACATGACTGAGGGTTGCTGTTAATGGTTGCACATGGTGTATCTTGGAAGGGGGGTGGTTAAAAAGGTTTTAGAATGGGTTTGGTGCAATGAGATAGATAAGAGGTGTGGTACCATGGTCAGTGGGGGTGGGGATTAGTCAATTGTGGGTGAGCAGAAGAGGCAACACCATAGAAACTTTTTGTTCCCTCCCTGTAGTTGATCCTGATAATTTTGATGATATGTTTTCTGTTTCAGGTGGTATGCAGGGGTCTCTGGTTCGTGAAGGTTGGAATAGTGGAAGGTATACAGTATATGGTGTGGAACGGGTTGGGCCTATCTCGGTATGGGTACCTTCCCTATATGGTAATCATGGGCTATCGGTCATCTGGCTGTATTGGGCAAGAAGGTGGCAATAGTTGTCCCTGAGCTGGGATTGCGGCCAGGGGCCAGGATGCGGAAGTGGTGGTGGTACAGCCGATGCGATAGAATATCTTCCTTCATGAACCTCAGACATAACAGTCAGTATATATATATATATATATATATACGTTAAAAAGTTGTTATATATATTTATATATTTAAATAGAAGTTAATTTATGGAATTTTGTTATGGTTATTAATAAAGGGGCCAGACGACCATTTAATCCAGAAGGTGTGGTGTGTTTTGTTGGGAAGGTAAGGGTAAGTAATACAAGAGTGGGGTGATTAACAGGTTAGAAAACCATACATCAGCATACACCAGTCATGAGGAAATGGAGAAGTACTGCAGCTCCAAATCTGTCTGACGTCAAACTTCAACTGAACCTGACATTAGAAAATGAAAAATTCCTAGCGTTAGGCCCCTTTCACACTGGGGCGGTAGGGGGCGTCGGCGGTAAAACAGCGCTATTTTTAGCGCTGTTTTACCGCGGTATTCGGCCACTAGCGGTGCGGTTTTAACCCCCCGCTGGCGGCTGAAAAAGGGTTAAAACCACTCATATAGCGTGGCTATAGCCGCGGTATTGCGGCGGTATAGCCGCGCTGTCCTTGGGCTTTCACACTGAACAAACAGCGGAGGCTGTTTTGGGGCGGTTTGCAGGCGGTATTTGCAAACCGCCCCAGTGTGAAAGGGGCCTTACAGTCTGGTTCCCTTTGTGAAATTCTACAAAACATGGGATCCTTGGCTTAAAGCTCACAAACCACAGTAAATGTGAAATTTTGTAGAATGTACAATATAGATCTAATACTGAAATGTAAATATCATCCTTAAAAAGCCTCCAGTGACTCTCCTAACCTCTGACTGCTTTGCTTTGTTCTAATTTGACTGAACATAATTTAAAGTGAATTGTTCCATGCTTTATCACAACATTCTCTGCATATTACTATTACTCCAGTTGAAAACTCAATTTACAATGTGTGTTTTATTTTTTTTTCTTTGTCAAAAAACCTAATAAACATCATAGTTCAAAAAAAAAAAAAAGATATAAATGTAATTTGGGTTAAAGGATGTACAGTGCTGAATAATGGCCTGGTCATGAAGGGGGTGGCTCAGAGCTCAAGTTCATCTTTCAGTGAAATAACGGTCTATCTCACTTACTTTCAGTGTTCCTGTTGGAGTATTTTTTAGTCCCGCTTTCGATACTTACAAGATAGAAAATGCACACCTTGCCTCGTCTGGTGTTATCCGACCTTATCTCCGTCTTTTAACAATACTGACTTTATGGCGGCTAAAAACGGGCAGGTTCCAGCGCATGCGCCAAGCTTAAAAACATTTCCGAACCTAACCACTGAGGGCGAAAAAAGTCAGCAGAAGAGAATGATTCACTTCATCAGCCGAAACTTTAAAAAGCGACTAAATGGGCGCCGGCTTACATCAGAGTGCCCGAGATCGCATTCGATAATGCACTCCTCTCGTTTAGGTCACGGACCGTCAGGCTGTGATGCCGGTAAAAGCAATTACGGGACATCATTGTTCGCCCCGATAATGTAATATTCTGTTTCTTTTTTTTTTCACAATTGGTACAACACTGACAGGCGAGCCGTCTCACATAAAGAGCGTCGCAATTATTGGGAATAATAGCCGAGGCACGTCAGGCCAGTTTACTGTGTTAATACAGACGCTACCAAGCAGAATATTGAATATATTAGCAAATATGTTTTTCTTTTTTTAAAAGTAATTTAAACCATAAACTTGAAGTCATGAAAATAATCAGTACAGAAAATGATGTTCTGTATTCCAGTATTGGTTTGTTTAGAGCGGGGGTCTCCAAACTACGGTCTGTGGGACAAAATCATCCCACTGCAAGACTTTATCTGGCCCTCTGATGTAAGAGGAGACTCTGATGGGGACTCTGATGTAAGGGGGAGGGGGTGCGCTCTTATGGGGCTTTGATGTAAGGGGGCTATGATGGGGATTCTGATGTAAAGGTGGACTCTGATGGAGCTGGGACTCTGATGGGGACTTTAATGTAAGAGGGCTCAGATGGCAACTCTAATTTAAGGGGGGACTCTGATGTGAGGGGGCTCTGATTTAAAGAGGGACTTTGATGGGGACTCTGATGTAAGGGGACTTTAGTGGTGACCCCTAATGTAAGAGGGAACTTTGATGGGGACTCTCAAGTGAGGGGAGACTCTGATGTAAGGGGGACTTTAATGGGGACTCCAATGTAAGGGGTCTCTGATGGGGACTCTGGTGTAAGAGGGGAATCTGATGTAAGGGGAGATGCTGATGTAAAGGGGGACTCTGATATAAAGGAGGACTTTGATGGGGACTCTGATGTAAGAGAACTTTAATGGGGACCCTTGATGCAACAGAGAACTTTGATGGGGATTCTCAAGTGAGGGGAGACTCTGATGTAAAGGGGGTCTTTGATGGGGACTCGATAATAAGGGGGCTCTGTTCTAAGAGGGGACTCTGATGTAAAGGGGGACGTTGATGGGGACTCGAATGTAAGTGGGCTCCGATGGGGACTCTGGTGTAAGAGGGGACTCTTATGTAAGGGGAGACTCTACAGTAAATAGGGATTCTGATATAAAGGGGAACTTTGATGAGGACTCTGATGTAAGGGGACTTTAATGGGGACCCTTAATGTAAGAGGGAACTTTGATGGAGACTCTCAAGTGAGGGGATACTTTGATGTAAGGGGGACATTGATGGGGACTCTAATGTAATGGGGCTCTGAGGGGAACTCTGGTGTAAGAGGGAACTCTGATGTAAGATGGGCCTCTGATGTAAAGGGGGACTTTAATGGGGACCCTGATGTAGGAGGGGACTTTAATGGGGAATCTCAATTGAGGAGAGACTCTGATGTAGGGGGGACTTTAATGGGGACTTGAATGTAAAGGGGCTCTGATGGGGATTCTGATGTAAAGAGGGACTTTGATGAGGAACGCCTGCTGACTACTGACTTTGGCCGCTCTGCACTTGGGTACTGATCTCTGGCCATTTTCATTGACCGGGCTGAGATTACGGCATTGCCAAAATTGTACACTGAAATGCATGTGCACATGTACAAGGTGGACAAGCAGGTAAGAAACCACAGAAGAGATATACACTATTTTGTCAAAAGTATTGGGACGCCTGCCTTTACATGCACATGAACTTTGTTGGCATCCCAGTCTTGGTCCATAGGGTTCAATAATGAGTTGGCCCACCCTTTGCAGCTATAACAGCTTCAACTCTTCTGGGAAGGCTGTCCACAAGGTTTAGGAGTGTGTCTATGGGAATGTTTGACCATTCTTCCAAAAGTGCATTTGTGAGGTCAGGTACTGATGTTAGACGAGAAGGCCTGGCTCGCAGTCTCCGCTCTAAATCATCCAAAAGGTGTTCTATCGGGTTGAGGTCAGGACTCTGTGCAGGTCAGTCAAGTTCCTCCACCCCAAACTCACTCATCCATGTCTTTATGGACCTTGCTTTGTGCACTGGGCCAAATCATTTGGTGGAGGGGGGATTATGGTGTGGGGTTGTTTCTCAGGGGTTGGGCTTGGCCCCTTAGTTCCAGTGAAGAGATCTCTTAAGGCCTCAGCATACCAAGACATATTGGACAATTTCATGCTCCAAACTTTGTAGGAACAGTTTGGGGATGACCCCTTCCTGTTCCAACATGACTGACCACCAGTGCACAAAGCAAGGTCCATAAAGACATGGATGAGCGAGTTTGGGGTGGAGGAACTTGACTGACCTGCACAGAGTCCTGACCTCAACCCGATAGAACACCTTTGGGGTGAATTAGAGTAGAGACTGCAAGGCAGGCCTTCTCGTCCAACATGAGAATGGTAAAATGTTCCCATAGACACACTCCTAAACCTTGTGGACAGCCTTCCCAGAAGAGTTGAAGCTGTTATAGCTGCAAAAGGTGGGATAATTCAATATTGAACCCTACGGACTAAGACTGGGATGCCATTAAAGTTCATGTGTGTGTAAAGGCAGGCGTCCAAATACTTTTGACAATATAGTATAGTCTTTCTCTTGTGCATTAAAAGTCCTGCCTGTTTGCCATTTTTTTCCTTCAACCCTCTGGTTAAACGAAAGAAAAAGATAACTACATGGCCAGCCCTACCTTTGTGCTTTCTATTATCTTGTCTGAAGATTGTGCAGGGTAAGCAGCACACTACAATACAATGTGAAATTGCAGGAATGATTGTTTCGGTACACCTGGCCGGGTTCTGCTCCCCTGAGGGATGCTGGGAGTAGAATTTGGCATTATATCACATTAGATGAACAGAACGCCGCACCTGTAATCATAATGCATTCTATTCTCCTCATTTTTCTTCTGTGCTTTGTGTGAGGTTATGTATGCAGGCTGTAATTCTATCCCAGACACAATATACTGTATATGAATGGATTGGAATTTCAACAAGATAGATTATTGTGAATAGAAAATAAAAAAAAAAAAGTGCAATTGAACTCCCGGCAGCTCGCAAGATAAAGGAAGAAATGCATTGCCTCTCTTGCGAGTGTTTTGAATATATAGCCTCAAAGTGTATGTAAATCCACTAGAACTATTATTACATATGCACATTAAATCAGATCCTAACAATAACTGCCTACAAATCACATAATTTACCTTTTTTGCCTCTTTTATCTTGCAGTCATGTAGCCAATGTAGTTCTGCACCTTCACTGTCCGATAGTAGGGCAGAGATTAGTTTCAGCATGTGACAAAGCTCTTATAAGAAAGCCTTATATGAAAGCTTTTATAAAGTCATATATGAAAGAACACATCCTCTGCATCTCTTTAGATGTGCATGCACCTCCCTGCTGGACACTGTGGGGTTCATTTACTAAAGACAAATTGACTGTGCACTTTGCAAAGTGCAGTTGCGCTCTGCAAGAGTAGTTGCTGGAGGCCTTCACCTGTATATCTGTCTACCTATAGAAGTCTCGGAGTCTGCCAATTAACATTGCATTTACCTAAGGGTGTCCTGGTCCTAATCCTCTCTCCCACAGTTCTGTTTAAGAGACAATGAATCTACTTGCATTAAAAAAGTGTCTGGCGCCCACCTGTTTATCTTGCATTACACCCACCATGCCGTGTGACCTACTTTACACTGAAGGATGTCATCTGTCCTCAACTCTGGAGGTCACCATTAGCAGGGCCGTCTTTAATATTGATTGGACCCTGGGCAAAACTTTTCTTGGGCCCCTCCCATGCAGTTTCGCTCTCCACCTGCTCTGAGACATACAATAAATAGCAGCTAGACTCAAAATCAGTTTACTGAATCAGATCAGGCAGCTATTGTGATTGGTTGCCAGAGGTTACAGTGTATCATTACCGCTCACTGACTGGTTGCTAGAGGTTACAGCACATGATTTCTGCTTGTTGATTGGTTGCTAGAGATTCATGTGGATATGACCTCAAGGGGCACATGGTATACATATGAATGCCGCCGGCCGCCGCTATTTACATATGAATTCTGGTAATTTACATGTAAACACAGGGTCTGCTGGTGAGTCATCTGTACACAACAACAGGATAGAGCTGGGCAGCATTAGTAGCAGCACTTCACACTGAGATATCAGGACACAGCACGGGACTAAAACTTCAAGGGACGAGGGAATTTAAACCAGGATAGTTGTCAAGTATGAGGCAGCTACTTTGGGCCCCACAACAATGACAGGGCCCAGGGCAGCTGCCCCTTTTGCCCTGCCTTAAAAACGGCCCTGACCATTAGGCTTCAGGGGCCCCGGGACTTTGCTACATCTACAATACCCAGTGGTCAACAGGGAGGAACATGCACATCTAAAGGGATTCTAGTGATAGGTTCTTCCATAAAATGCTCAGGCTCAGAGCAGGGCATTGCTTCCTCCTAGGTAAACACTGAAGCATGCAGGTTGAGAGTGGCAACACTGTAGAGGAGGATTAGCTGGAATAGCATTACCACTCTACATAAGGCAGTAGAAGGAACTGACAGGGTCAACCAGGTTTTTACTAACTAAAAATATAACAGTGAAAGAAATGTTTAGAGCGATTATTATACACAGGGATAGGAGAATGGACTTCCCCTAGTCTTATGAGCAGGCCAGGCGTGGTGAATCACGTCAAGGAAGGTTGTTTCCTAGGTGGATACATTGTTGTATACAGTCATTTTGTTGACAACTGATAAATACAGCACGAGGAGCTAAGAATGGAGTGCAGCTGATATATTTTTTCATATTTCTGAGGGGGAGAAGAGACGGACTAAAGTGGCCGACACCCAAATTGTTCATGTACAGGAGGGGCAAGTCTTGAACAAAGCTGTGGCTATGAGTATAAGTTCCATCTTATCCCTGTATCTGTTTTTTTTCCTGTATGGCAATGGGTCCGGTGAAATTTAGAACAGGGAGCATTTTCACAAATTTTCTGGATTTTTTTACTAAATAGTTGCCCTGATGAAATGGACGCTATCCATGAAACGCACTGACAGAATCCTGACTCCTCCAGCAATATCACATGGGAAAGTTAAATTGTGTTGTAAGTCTGTAAATACGTACCAAAGCGATTGTAAGATAATAAATATAAAAGCTAGAGGAGGATCAGAGGTGCTGTCAATGGAGTTTGTGCTGTTTTTACAACAATATCCATCCGGAAACTTTTAGATTATTTACCTCTGCCGGGTTAGCCCCCCCATATCAAAATTTTTGAAAAAATCTTATGCAGTTTGTTAGATCTTTGTTAGATCAGGTTAGATCAACCGTTGTTTGCGTTGGATCTCACACAGAAGAAGCGATATTAACAGTTATTTGCTGGGGGGGGCTAACCCGTCATCAGCCCCCCCTTATCAAAAAATTGACCAAACAGTTAGCTATTTTGGAAGCAATTTGTTAGATCCGGTTTGATCAAGTGTTTTTAACGTTAGATCTCACATAATTAGAGACTTATTAAGTGTTTAATGAGGGGGGGCTGGCCCCCCCTTATCAAATTTTTGGCCCAAAAATCATTCAGGCTAATAGATATTCGTTAGATCCGGTAAGATCAAGTGGTTTTAACGTTAGATCTCACATCATTTCAGAGATATTCCACATCAAAATAGAGATATTAGGTGGTACATATGGACGGGTTAGCCCCCCCTTATCAAATTTTCGGCCCAAAAATCATTCAGGCTAATAGATATTCGTTAGATCCGGTAAGATCAAGTGGTTTTAACGTTAGATCTCACATCATTTCAGAGATATTCCACATCAAAATAGAGATATTAGGTGGTACATATGGACGGGTTAGCCCCCCCTTATCAAATTTTCGGCCCAAAAATCATTCAGGCTAATAGATATTCGTTAGATCCGGTAAGATCAAGTGGTTTTAACGTTAGATCTCACATAATTTCAGAGATATTCCACATCAAAATAGAGATATTAGGTGGTACATATGGACGGGTTAGCCCCCCCTTATCAAATTTTCGGGCCAAAAATAATTCAGGCTAATAGATATTCGTTAGATCCGGTAAGATCAAGTGGTTTTAACGTTAGATCTCACATCATTTCAGAGATATTCCACATCAAAATAGAGATATTAGGTGGTACATATGGACGGGTTAGCCCCCCCTTATCAAATTTTCGGCCCAAAAATCATTCAGGCTAATAGATATTCGTTAGATCCGGTAAGATCAAGTGGTTTTAACGTTAGATCTCACATAATTTCAGAGATATTCCACATCAAAATAGAGATATTAGGTGGTACATATGGACGGGTTAGCCCCCCCTTATCAAATTTTCGGGCCAAAAATAATTCAGGCTAATAGATATTCGTTAGATCCGGTAAGATCAAGTGGTTTTAATGTTAGATCTCACATCATTTCAGAGATATTCCACATCAAAATAGAGATATTAGGTGGTACATATGGACGGGTTAGCCCCCCCTTATCAAATTTTCGGCCCAAAAATCATTCAGGCTAATAGATATTCGTTAGATTGGGTAAGATCAAGTGGTTTTAACGTTAGATCTCACATCATTTCAGAGATATTCCACATCAAAATAGAGATATTAGGTGGTACATATGGACGGGTTAGCCCCCCCTTATCAAATTTTCGGCCCAAAAATCATTCAGGCTAATAGATATTCGTTAGATTCGGTAAGATCAAGTGGTTTTAACGTTAGATCTCACATCATTTCAGAGATATTCCACATCAAAATAGAGATATTAGGTGGTACATATGGATGGGTTAGCCCCCCCTTATCAAATTTTCGGCCCAAAAATCATTCAGGCTAATAGATATTCGTTAGATCCGATAAGATCAAGTGGTTTTAACGTTAGATCTCACATCATTTCAGAGATATTCCAGATCAAAATAGAGATATTAGGTGGTACATATGGACAGGTTAGCCCCCCCTTATCAAATTTTCGGCCCAAAAATCATTCAGGCTAATAGATATTCGTTAGATCCGGTAAGATCAAGTGGTTTTAACGTTAGATCTCACATCATTTCAGAGATATTCCACATCAAAATAGAGAGATTAGGTGGTACATATGGACGGGCTGCCCCCCCCCCTTATATTCAGCGCAATGAAAATCACACCCAACTTTTGCTGTGGCGCAAAAACTTTTCCTCAGCTGCGGGGGCCCAACTTATGATCCTGCACACAGGCCCACTGCTTTCAGAAAATGCCCCTGACCTGAGCTCATCATTGCACATCCATTCCAGATGCTCGTATGTGACATCACATACATCCCATACATCACATACAAGCATGTGGGCTGGATGCGAGAGGTGAATCAGCAGGATGAGTGTGCCAGGAGAGGGTAGCTGTGTCTCATCTCTGCTTCCTTTTACCACTCTGCATATCACACATATCATAGATGAAAAGAGGGTACAGTGGTGGGAAAAATGAGCAGGAGGGGTTTAGATGTGGGACAGAAGAACAGGAGGGTACAGCCGTGGGGCAGATGTGCAGGGGAGGTTCAGTTTTGGTGTAGATGAGAAGGAGGTTCAGTGGTGGGACAGAAAAGCAGGGGGGGTAGAACAGTGGGGCAAATGTGAAAGGAGGTGTATTGGTGGGACAGATGAGCAGGAGGTTACAGTGGTGGGGCAGGAGAACAGGGGGGACATAGGTGGGGCAGAAGAGCAGGGGGTACAGAGGTGAAACAGATGTGCAGGAGGTACATTAGTAAGGCAGATGAAAAAGCGGGTTACAGTGGTAGGGCAGATGAGAAGGTGATTCAGTAGTAGACAGAAGAGCATGGGAATATGGCGGTGGAGCAAATGTGCAGAGAGGTACAGTGGTGGGGCAGATGAGAAAAATGGTACATTGATGGGGTAGATGAGCAGGGGGGTTACAGTGGTGGGGCAGAAGAGCAAGAGGGTACAGTGGTGGTGCAGATGTGCAGAAGGTGCAGTGGTGGGAGGGATGCGAAGGGGGTTCAGCAGTAGGACAGAAAAGCAGGGGGGTACAGTGATGGGGCAGATGAGCGGGGGGGGTTTAGTGTTGGGCCAGATGAGAAGGGGGTTACAGTGGTGGGAAAATGAGCAGGAGGGGTTCAGTGTTGGGGCAGATGAGAAGGGGGTTTAGCGGTGGGACAGAAGAGCAGGGGGGTACAGCGGTGGGGCAGATGTGAAAGGAGGTGCATTGGTGGACAGATGAGCAGGGGGTTACAGTGGTTGGGCAGAAGAGCAGGGGGAACAGAGGTGGGGCAGATGTACAAGGGGGTACAGTGGCGGGGCAGAGGAGAAAGGAGGTACATTAGTGGTACAGATGAGCAGGGGGTTACAGCGGTGGGGCAGAAGAGCAGGGGGGAACAGAGGTGAGATAGATGTGCAGGAGGTACAGTGATGGGGCAGAAGAGAAAGGGGGTTACAGTGGTGGGGCAGATAAGAAAGGGGGTTACAGAGGTGGGGCAGATGAGAAAGGGGGTTACAGTGGTGGGGCAGATGAGAAAGGGGGTTACAGAGGTGGGGAAGATGAGCAGGGGGAACAGAGGTGGGACAGATGTGCAGGAGGTACAGTGATGGGGCAGAAGAGAAAGGGGGTTACAGAGGTGGGGCAGATGAGAAAGGGGGTTAGAGAGGTGGGACAGATGAGCAGATAAGTTCAGTGTTAGGACAGATGAGAAGATGGTTCAGCAGTGAGACAGAAGAGCATGGGGGTACGGTGGTGGGGCAGATGTGCAGGGGGTTACAGTGGTGGGGCAGATGTGCAGGGGGTTACAGTGGTGGGGCAGTTGAGCAGGGGGGTACAGTGGTGGGGCAGATTTGCAGGTGATACAGTGATCTGAGGTGTGAAGGTGTATGAATTGGGGTTGATCTGAGGCGTGAG
Organism: Aquarana catesbeiana; assembly: GCF_042186555.1. Taxonomy (NCBI): domain Eukaryota; kingdom Metazoa; phylum Chordata; class Amphibia; order Anura; family Ranidae; genus Aquarana; species Aquarana catesbeiana. Next base: position 57,759,392 of record NC_133331.1, on the reverse strand, counting down.
AGTGCAGGATGTTAATTTCTCACTACTAAAGTAGTTTACAGCATTTACTTTATAAAAAATCCTTTTCGTGATTGAGATTGTGAAGTTGACTTTTTTTGTTGTAAAATCAGTACGCTCAATTTCTTTGAAAACATTTTTCGGCACAATGCTCAAAAGGCTGCTTACCTCCTGGCCTATCAGTTTTTATTAAAGATGGAAAATGGGCTGTGGAGCAAGACCCGCTGTCGCCCAAAACTATTTTCTCATTTTCAATAATCAAAGAAGGTAAGGAAAAAAGGATGGAAAAGGTAAGAGGAGAGAAGGGGGGGGGGGGGGTAAGGCTGGGGGGGGGGGGGGTGAAATGGCATTGGTTCAGGATAACTATGGTGAACGGGCTCCGGAACTTATCTGTGACATTAAGTCCCAAGAAGGGCAGTACCCTCTGCGGAAACGACAAACTGGTTCCATAGTCCCCAAGTTTTAGAGTATTTTCCCTGTTGGTGTTGTGCAGTGAGTACTAGATCTTCCATCTCATTTGGAATGGAGTTTTTATAGAGTTTGGCTCAGATGGAGGAGACATGCAGCAGGAAAAAGCTGGATCACCAGGAACCTTGTATTCCGTAAATTTTTGCGTGGTTTATCTGTCTCCCAGAAGTGGATCAATTTAGGGCACAACCAAAATATGTGAAGTAGTGTTCCTCCATCCCCCTGGCATCTCCAACATTGGTCAGTAGTTGCAGGGTGAGGTACCACCTTGTTAACAGTTTATAGTTGGTCTCTTTAATTTTCGTACAAACCGATGATTTCAACGAAAATCTGAGGACATGTTGTATCTGAGCAGATGTAAATGTACGCCCCAGCTTACTTTCCCATTTGTTCAAGAATGGTAAGTGTGGTTGTTCAGCCGCACAGTTCAAGAGGGCGTATGTTTTGGATAGAGCCTGTGGAAGGGAACCCTCTTTGGAACAGTATGCTTCAAAGGACGTCAGGGGACGATTAAATCCCTGTGGATTAGGCAAAGTATTGAGAAAGTGTTGTAATTGTAGCGCTGTCCTCAAGGAAAGTTTGAAGGGCTCATTAGCACTACTGTGGAAGGTCATTGGCCTCCCGTTAGGAAGTGGGATGCCTGGACCCTACCTGTTTGGCTTAGGGTCCGAAACATTTGGGGTTCCAGACCAGGGAGGAACCACGGTTTTTCTATGATAGGGAGCAATGGGGAATCAGGGAAGAAAGCCGGTTCTGTGTGCTGACCTGGGAGCATATGCGGAGTGTCGTACCCATTATGGGGTGTGACTTCAGCACAGGCGGTAGTTGGTCATAGCACCACAGAGCCCCTGGCAGCAGAATGTCAGTCTGGGCCTGTTCCAGTTGTGCCCACAATTTAGAGCAGCGATGCCAAAATTTATTAAGTTTAAGCTACTGCCACATAGATTAAATAAAACATCTCACTGATCAAACTGCAACAAGCTTTTATCCCTACTTACATTGCGATTATTACTGATTTCTGCCATGTGCATGCTAGGTTTAATGCAATAATAACTTCATCTAACAATTATCTACTAACTTGGATGTTGTTATTGCCAAAGAATATGAAATCTCTGAAATGATGTGAGATCTAACGTTAAAACCACTTGATCTTACCGGATCTAACGAATATCTATTAGCCTAAATGATTTTTGGCCCGAAAATTTGATAAGGGGGGCTAACCCGTCCATATGTTCCACCTAATATCTCTATTTTGATGTGGAATATCTCTGAAATGATGTGAGATCTAACGTTAAAACCACTTGATCTTACCCAATCTAACGAATATCTATTAGCCTGAATGATTTTTGGCCTGAAAATTTGATAAGGGGGGGGCTAACCTGTCCATATGTACCACCTAATATCTCTATTTTGATGTGGAATATCTCTGAAATGATGTGAGATCTAACGTTAAAACCACTTGATCTTACCCAATCTAACGAATATCTATTAGCCTGAATGATTTTTGGGCCGAAAATTTGATAAGGGGGGGCTAACCCGTCCATATGTACCACCTAATATCTCTATTTTGATGTGGAATATCTCTGAAATGATGTGAGATCTAACGTTAAAACCACTTGATCTTACCGGATCTAACGAATATCTATTAGCCTGAATGATTTTTGGGCCGAAAATTTGATAAGGGGGGGCTAACCCGTCCATATGTACCACCTAATATCTCTATTTTGATGTGGAATATCTCTGAAATGATGTGAGATCTAACGTTAAAACCACTTGATCTTACCGGATCTAACGAATATCTATTAGCCTGAATGATTTTTGGGCCGAAAATTTGATAAGGGGGGGCTAACCCGTCCATATGTACCACCTAATATCTCTATTTTGATGTGGAATATCTCTGAAATGATGTGAGATCTAACGTTAAAACCACTTGATCTTACCGGATCTAACGAATATCTATTAGCCTGAATGATTTTTGGGCCGAAAATTTGATAAGGGGGGGCTAACCCGTCCATATGTACCACCTAATATCTCTATTTTGATGTGGAATATCTCTGAAATGATGTGAGATCTAACGTTAAAAACACTTGATCTTACCGGATCTAACGATTATCTATTAGCCTGAATGATTTTTGGGCCGAAAATTTGATAAGGGGGGGCTAACCCGTCCATATGTACCACCTAATATCTCTATTTTGATGTGGAATATCTCTGAAATGATGTGAGATCTAACGTTAAAACCACTTGATCTTACCGGATCTAACAAATATCTATTAGCCTGAATGATTTTTGGGCCGAAAATTTGATAAGGGGGGGCTAACCCGTCCATATGTACCACCTAATATCTCTATTTTGATGTGGAATATCTCTGAAATGATGTGAGATCTAACGTTAAAACCACTTGATCTTACGGATCTAATGAATATCTATTAGCCTGAATGATTTTTGGGCCAAAAATTTGATAACGGGGGGCCAGCCCCCCCTCATTAATTACTTAATAAGTCTCTAATTATGTGAGATCTAATGTTAAAAACACTTGATCATACCGGATCTAACAAATTGCTTCCAAAATAGCTAACTGTTTGGTCAATTTTTTGATAAGGGGGGCTGATGACGGGTTAGCCCCCCCAGCAAATAACTGTTAATATCGCTTCTTCTGTGTGAGATCTAACGCAAACAACGGTTGATCTAACCTGATCTAACAAAGATCTAACAAACTGCATAAGATTTTTTCAAAAATTTTGATATGGGGGGGCTAACCCGGCAGAGGTGATTATTTTATATTATTCAGAATTAAAAGACAATTGGTGGTTTAATCTGCTGGTTCCTGCACTACAGCAATAGTGAAAAAGGGGTCAGTGCAAGAAACAACAGCCTGCGATGGAGGAGCCATCCAACACACCCAGAAGTGTGCTGAATACAGAAGATCCAACAGTGTTTACTGCAAAATTCACTGGCAATCCAGAGATGTTTCCTGCAGCACTTTTTTCTGCCACCTAGATTCACTCCTCAGTCTAATGTCTAGCACCATTTACTACATTTGCTCTGAGCCCAGGTCACCCTAGACCCACTCTCAACCTGTTACTGGACAGCAAAAGAAGGCTGCAATGATGGGCATTTAAATGTAAGTTTTTTCCCTTCAACTTCTCTCCTAAAAATGTTTTTTTCCTTAAAATTCCCTCCTAAATTGGGGTGCGTGTTATACGCCGGTGCGTGTTATACGCCGATAAATACGGTATTTTTGCCCCCTTCCATTTATCAGAGCTATTCCCCCTTTCCCCCCTCCACAGATGCATACTTACAGTAGCTTCCTCTGTATCCAGGGAACTTGAGAAGTTTCTGGATGATAGGTGTGGAGCTATGCAGATGGCAGCATGAATATTGATACAGACCTGGCCTATCCCAGAGAGGAAGGCTCTGATGGCATGTTGGGAGACTGTATACAGTATATTCTGTGAGCACACTGAGCTCGGGGTCTTTTCCCAGAGTAGATTAGTCCAGCCTAGCGGGGCATACTGCCTTTCCTAGTCTTTTCCCAGAGTGGATTAGTCCAGCCTAGCGTGGCATACTGCCCTTACTGAGATGTCTGCTGCCGTGAAGCCTCAGGTGGACGACCTGAGCACTTGAATGCTGAGACCCTGATGAAAAAGATAGGTGGACTGAGGGGAGCTGTCTGTCGAAGATCTGGTCTGGTATCACAGGAAGGTTTCACTTGGAAGTTGGGGGGAGATTACCATCTGTCATTGGGCCTTGTGAGTACAAACACTTCCTAAAGATCTTGGGGACCTTTGTTCTGTTGCCACCCCTCTGTTGGTACATTGTCAGCGGTCGGTCTATTTAAAAGGGTTAGCAGCTGGTGTCCTGAAGAGCTTTGTCCAGATAATCTCCTACTTAAAGTGGTAGTAAACCCGCTGAATTTTTTTTTCTTTCCCTACACCTGTAAGGGAAAAGGCATAATGAGCTAGTATGCACCACAGTATGCATCTCACCCGGTCCACGCCAAGGGAGCTGAAATTTCCCCTCCGCGTGTCTTCTGGGTATCGCGGCTTCGGCGCTGTGAGTGGCCGGAGCCGCGATGTCGTCACTTACGCGCATGCGTGCAGGAGACTTCTTTCCGGCAAGGTCCGGAGTTTGCCGGGCTTTCAGCCAAGAATCCCCTGTGCACATGCGCCGCTGCAGTCAGCGGCTCATTGCGAGGGGAATATCTCCTAAACCGTACAGGTTTAGGAGATATTTTCTTTATCTACAGGTAAGCCTTATTATAGGCTTACCTGTAGGTAAAAGTTTTAAAAATAGGTATATAACCACTTTAAAGGGACTCCGCTCAGTTACTACTACCTCTACTACTGCTACTTTAAAGCTGAAGTCTTCTGTTTGTTTCAAGCCTGGACTTCACTACAGCTTGCTCATGTTGTACATAGTTCTTGTTTTTGGAGTATCCCACCGCTACCCCATCTAAGTTCTCCAAAAGTAAAAAGGAAAAAACCAACACCCTAATGCCCTGTACACACGGTTGGATTTTCCGATGGAAAATGTGTGATAGGACCTTGTTGTCGGAAATTCCGACCGTGTGTAGGCTCCATCACACATTTTCCATCGGATTTTCCGACACACAAAGTTTGAGAGCAGGATATAAAATTTTCCGACAACAAAATCCGTTGTTGGAAATTCCGATCGTGTGTACACAAATCCGAAGGACAAAGTGCCACGCATGCTCAGAATAAATAAAGAGATGAAAGCTATTGGCCACTGGCCCGTTTATAGTCCCGACGTACGTGTTTTACGTCACCGCGTTCAGAACGATCGGATTTTCCAACAACTTTGTGTGACCGTGTGTATGCAAGACAAGTTTGAGCCAACATCCGTCGGAAAAAATCCTAGGATTTCGTTGTCGGAATGTCCGAACAAAGTCCGACCGTGTGTACGGGGCATTAGACTGGTCATTGAAGAAACGTGTGAATGAGCCTATGTGCCTGGCTGCAGGGCAAAGTCTGTGGGGAAGACCTGGGGAGTATTCCTGCGGCTCCTACAGGAGTAGTGCTACATTTACATCCAGCAGTGAAAGTCAGGACCCAGTTTGCCCTAGATCAGCGTCAAGAGCTGCTCGGCCACCAGAACCAAAACAACCAATGAGTAACATGCACAAATACGGAATATTGCTGCACTCCTTGGTATCTTTATTGAAGCATTAAAATGACATCACAGGTATGGCAGAAACATTAAAAGGTGACGCGTAATGACATCACAAGGCCAGGATGTACAGAGTCATCCGTTACTATATTTATGGCGACCAGCTCGCCTACACCATTGCAACACATAACCAGGGCCAGAACAAAGGGTGGGCAGGTGGAGCGGCTGCCCCGGGCACTGTGGAATCATGTGAGGTGGGGGGCACTACGAGGAGATTAGAGGGGGCGGGGGTAGCAGGGGGTAAGAATTGTTCTAGAAGGGGACTTTTGGGCAGGTGTACTAGGAACAGGGATTTGGGGGGATTTGTCTTGAGAGGGGGATGGGTGAAGGGAAATTTGTGCTGGGAGTGGGGATTTGGGGGGTTTGTGCTAGAAAAAGTAATATGATGGGGGGGGTATTTGTGCTAAGATCTGACATTTTTTTTGGAGGGGGAGGATTTATGCTAATAGGGAGGATTGGGTATTTGTGCTAAGAGGGGGAGATTGAGAGTTCGGGGGGGGGGGGGCTCGGAGGGAGTATTTGAGGGGTAGAGGATTTTTGCTAGGTAGGGTAAGTTTTTTTTTGGTAGGGGGGGTGATTTGTGCTTGGGCATATGGGGAGAGAGAGGATTTGAGATGGGGGCAAAGATATGTGCCAGGAGGGGGGATTTCAGGTGGGTGGATTTGTACTGGAAGGAAGGGGAGATTTTCTGCTAAGAGCTGAACATGCAGGTTAGTGCTCAATTTTTTATTTTTTTTTTTTTGGGGGGGGGGGGATTTTTGCTGACACATAATCATACATATTTGCCCTGGGCTCTACATGACCTTGTGTGGGGGCCTGGGATGGGATGACTCTGTTGTGATGGGGGACCTCTTATATATAGGTTGGCTTCTGATGTATAGGGGTTCTCTGATGTGATGGGGGCCTCTGGTGCGAAAGGATGACTCTGTCTAGAAGGAGGGACTTCTGACATGATGAGGGGCCTCTGATGTGAAAGGGAGTTTCTTATGTGAAGTTACTTTTCATCAAGGTGATTGTGTGCATTGTGCCAACTATTAAAAATGAATGTTCTTTAACCACTTCAATACCAGGCACTTAGACACCTTCCCGTCCAGACCAATTTTCAGCTTTCAGCGCTGTCGCAATTTGAATGACAATTGTGCGGTCATGTTGCACTGTACCCAAACAATTTCTTTATTATTTTGTTCCCACAAATAGAGCTTTCTTTTGGTGGTATTTGATCACCTCTGTGGTTTTTATTTTTTGCGCAACAAATAAAAAAAGACTGAAAATTTTGAAAAAAAACAAGTTTTTCTTTGTTTCTGTTAAAATTTTTTGTAAATAAGTAAGTTTTCTTCTTCAATGACAGGCACTGATATGGCGGCACTGATGGGCACCGATGAGGTGGCACCAATGAGGTGGCACTGATGATGGGCACTGATAGGCGGCACTGGTGGGCACTGATAGGTGGCACTGGTATGCGGCACTGATGGGCACTCATAGGTGGCACCAATGGGCACTCATAGGTGGCACCAATGGGCACTCATAGGCGGCACTGATAGGCACTCGTAGGTGGCATTGATGGATACTTATGGGTGGCACTGATGGGTACTTATGGGTGGCACTGATGGGTGGCACGGATGGGCACTGATAGGTGGGCACTGATGGGCAAGGATGGACACTGACAGGTGGCACCGATGGACACTGATGGATGGCACTGATGACACTGATTGGTGGCACTGATGCCCCTAAGGGTGGCATTGCTGGGCATCACTGCAATATACTGGTGCCAATCAGTGCCCATTTGTGGGCACTGATTGGCACAGATTGGGCACTGACTGGGCACATTGGGCACATGTGGATGGCCATGGGGTACATACCTGGCCATCCACATGTTGTCCCTCTCCTTGGTGGTCCTAGTGGCGATCCCTGGTGGTCCAGTGTGGTCATCTGAGGGGGGCTGCACTGATAAACAATCAGCGCAGACCCCCCCTGTCAGGAGAGCTGCCGATCGGCTCTCCTCTACTCGCGTCTGTCAGACGCGAGAGAGGAAAAGCCGATCAACGGCTCTTCCTATTGACATCGTGATCAGCCGTGATTGGACACGGCTGATCATGTGGTAAAGAGCCTCCGCCGGAGGCTCTTTAGTGAGATCAGTGGAACGGCGTGTCAGACTGACATGTCGCTCCACCGTTTGCCGCGATGCGCGCCCCCGCGGGCTCGCGGCGGCATGTTATCCTGCTGGATGTCATATGACGCCCAGTCAGGATAACTGAACCACCGCCCGGCTGTCATCTGCTATGGGCCGGACGGGAAGTGGTTAACAAAAGAACATACATTCCACATTAATAATTAAGCCGCCATTTTGTTAAAGCCCAGATCACTCATTTCCTTATTTGGAGCTCCCCCCCCTCCTTGGTCTCAAAAACTATATGTCACTTTCCTCAATTAAAGCCTGTACATTTCCAGCCTTGATGTAGTCTTGGCTCTGATAGAGAAGAAGGCTGACGTTCACAGGCTGCAGACAGTGGAGTCTGGTGGTTTTTTTTGTTTTGGGGGGCGGCAAATAACCACCCCCCCCTCACCCCCCGTTGCACCTCAAACCCCCCCCCCCACTGTTTGGCGGTCCACTGGCACTTACCCAATGGGCGGGCACATCGGGGATCATCGGGCAGGGGGACAGGCTGCGGCAGGCATCTTGAAGCGTCTTCAGTGTCCTCTTCCCTTCTGAGATCACGGCAGCTTCCTCTGTGCATCTCCTCCCCTCCTCCTAGGCGTCCAATAGGATCACTTGTCCTTTCAGCCAATCAGGAGATGGGTAACAGACCCACGCTTCCTGATTGGCGGAGAGGCGATTCAGTGTTAGAAAAGCAAATATATATTTGCTTTTCTAATACATCTGGGTGGACTCTGAGCGCAATGCTCTGCGCTCAGAGTCCACCCTATTTTGAAGCCTATTAGAGCCTATGGCTCTAATCAGCTGCTTCAAGAAAACACCCCTGCCGCTGTAATTCAGGCACTCCGGCATCCGAAAAGGGGCAGGACGCCTGAATAGAGGGTAACAGCGGGGCCGTGGATAGATCCATGCAATGCATGAATCTATCCATTATGCTTATAAGGGGGTGGCGAGGATAGAGGGGGCGGCGCCCATGTACCTTTAATGCACCGGCCGCCCCTGGCTGCAGATGATGGAGAAATGAGAAAATATCAGAGAGAAATGATAAGACACCATTCTTCTAAGGTTAATTTTTTTGTCTTCCTGGCAGCAGAGTTTGTCCTGTCACATTCCCTGCTCTTGTTTTCTCCCTCCCTAATCTGTGTTCCCTCCTGACTATCTGTGTCACTTCTGTTGATTTCTTTCCCCTTCAGCAACAGTAAATCTTAAAACTGTCAGCTGATCGGTGGTTCTAGTGGCTCTGGCTTTGGGCACAGTGCCGAGAATAGAGAGCAACTGAGCATGTGCAGAGCAGGGTGAGAGGGTGAGTGTATTTCTGGATAATAACTGCTTCCCGCCCACATCATTGTAAAATGATGGATTGGCGGAAACCCAATTGTTCTGGGAGGACGTCATATGACATCCTCCCTAGAACGCGTCTTGCTGCTCCGGGCCGTGCTCCGGCACGATCTGTCACCCGCTGTGTCCAATGGACACAGGGAATGACTGATCACGATACCGGCCCGCTGCCAGTATCATGTAATCGCTGTGACCAATCACAGCAGATTACATGACAGTTGTAAACAATGAATGGCTTCTTTAATGACATTCATTGTATACAATTGTGCTGCTAGCTGTGATTGGTCACAGTGATCACATGGTACAGACAGGGCCAATCACAGTCTATTTGTACTGTGTGATTAGCTGTCACCAAGAACAGCTAATCACAACAATAGACAGTGTCTCCACGCTGTCATTCAGTAAAAATATTTGCTTATAAGCAAGTAAAAAAAAAAATCATAAAATAAAAGAAACATATTTTAAAACATTTAAAAATATATATTATTTATTTATTTTACATACTGTCACCAGTCAGTGTCCCTGGTCACCACCACACCAGTTATATGATAAAGCTGTACTGCACTGGTGACAGTATGTAAAAAAAAAAATTTTAATGTGAAAAAAAAAAATTGGTAGGGGATAGTAGGTGACCTATCAGGACTTAATTTTCTGACTAAAGTTCTACTTTAAGTTTTTACATTTTATACTGGGGTACCTCAAAATAGCATACTTGCATACTTTTAGGCCGTGTTCAGATTAGTGCGAATTGGATGCGTTTTAACCACATCCAATTTGCATGTCATGTGAATGTGACCGGCTCTCAAACACGGTGTGGTTTCAAAACGGGTCCTGTGCATTTTTGGGTCCGACTCAGGTGCGAAATCAGGCGATCGGTGAACAGAAATGCACCGGACCCCGGACGGAAAACAGCAGCTGCACATATGTGAACCAAACCTTAAAGGGTGCCAAGACTGAGAGAATGTTGAAAAATGTTTAGTTTGGGGAAAGGGTGCAAGAACAATAAGTGCATAGAGCTGCATTCATTAGTATATTTTATATCTGCCTGGAGGTTAGCAATGATAGTCCTAGATCTCTCCTTTCTTCTATAGGATTTCTTTGACTAAGACCAAATAGTTAAGCTTAGGTTACATTTCAAACTTTAACACGTTATCAGAGATAAATCCCCACGCTGCATTGATTTCATAAAAGGAGATTGTGGTGAAGGGTCTCAGCACAGGGATAGAATACAATGGGAGAACTTGGATGATCCAGAAGATGATTCACACATTTCTTGTTTAAAACACAAACTCTTTTATCATTTAGTAAGGACGTGGGTGGAAAGTGGAACTTCAATGAGGATATAATTTCTGGAAAACATCAATGATTTCCAAGTTTAACCTGATCAGATAAGTTTACAGAATTAGAGGGGAGGATCTAGAATTTAAAGGACCTTGTACTTGAAAAAAATATGATGGCTGCCATTATTGACCTTCTTGAAATTTATTTTCCACTTTTCAAATGGAATCCTTATTTGTGTCCCATCAGAAGGATTTTCCTTAAATTCCAGTCCCAGAGACACAACATGTAAGTAAAATCTCCCCAATGTGGAAGGAAATTCTTAGAAAGTCATCACTGATTCATGCATCCCCATTAGAAGATTTCTCCTCACCTCTGATGACAATTGTAACATTCTGACAGCTAAAGCTAAACTGGACCAACAAAGAGGGTGAAAATTCCCAATAGGTACACAGTTATGAAAACCTAAAAGTGGTTCCAACCATTCCCACTCAGTGCAAAACTAAAAATTATTTAGAAATGCATCAACTTCCAACCAGCAATCTGTATATTAGGCTCTGCTGTGCTGGGATATGTTAATAGATGTTCCCCCTTTGAGAGCCACCAGATGACTCATTGGGGTTGATTACTAAAACTGGAGAGTGCAAAATCTGGCGCTGCTGTGCATGGTAGCCAATCAGCTTCTAACTTTAACTTGTTCAATTAAACGTTGGCAAAAAAAAACTGTAAGTGGATTGGCTTCTATGCACAGTTATGCCCTGTACACACGACCGGACTTTCTGGCAGACTAGGTCCAACGGTCTTCCCGACGGACTTCCGGCGGACTTCCGACTGACTTTCCGAACGAACGAACGGACTTGTCTACACACGACCGGACTTTCCGGCAGTCTAGGTCTGCCGGTCTTCCCGATGGACTTTCAACGGAGTTACGGCGGACTTCCGAATGAACGGACTTGCCCGCACACAGACTAAAGTTCGTTCATTTTGAACGTAATGAGGTACGACGGGACTAGAAAAGGAAGTCAATCTCGCCGCTTTTATCGGCGAGATTGACACCTTGCAAGCCCTGTCGCAGAGCATACCAGGCCCTTAGGTCTGGTATGGATTTTAAGGGGAACCCCCTACGCCAAAAAAAGGCATGACCCCCCAAAATCCATACCAGACCCTTATCTGAGCACGCAGCCCGGCCAGTCAGGAAAGGGGGTGGGGACGAGCAAGCGCCCCCCTCCTGAACCGTACCAGGCCGCATGCCCTCAACATGGGGGGGTGGGTGCCTTGGGGGAGGGGGGCGCCCTGCGGCCCCCCCACCCTAAAGCACCTTGTCCCCATGTTGATGAGGACAAGGGCCTCTTCCCCACAAACCTGGCCGTTGGTTGTCGGGGTCTGTGGGCGGGGGGGCTTATCGGAATTCGGGAGCCCCCTTTAATAAGGGGGCCCCCAGATCCCAGCCCCCCACCCTATGTGAATGAGTATTGGGTAATGTCAATAAAAAAACACACTAGACAGGTTTTTAAAGTAATTTTTTATGCAGCTCCGGGGGTCTTCTTTCGACTTCGGGGGTCTCTTCCGACTTCTCCGCTCTCTCCGGTTCTTCTCCCACTCTCCGGCCTCTTCTCCCGCTCTCCGGGCTCTTCTCCCGGTGTGTGGTTATTTTCCTGCTCTCCGGTTCTTCTGCCGGGCTCCTCCGCTATCTTCTGCTCTTTTGCTGCTCTTTTGCTAGCGGTGGCCCAGTCTTCTCCGTCGTCTTCTTTCCTCTTCTCTTCTTCCGATGTTGACACGAAGCTCTCTCCCGCTGTAAAGCTGCATGAGAGGTGCACAATGACTTATATAGGCATGGGGCATGGTCACCGGGTGATGTCCGGTGACCCCGCCCCTTATGACGGCACAGTCCCATCATGCCCCGGGACTATGATGTCATAAGGGGCCCATCCCCCCTCCTAAGACACCCAGCAGAAGAACCGGAGAGCGGGAGAAGAACAGGACACCGGGAGAAGAGGCCGGAGAGCGGGAGAAGAACCAGAAAGCGGGAGAAGAGGCCGGAGAGCGGGAGAAGAACCGGAGAGAGCGGAGAAGTCGGAAGAGACCCCCCAAGTCGGAAGAAGACCCCCGGAGCTGCCTAATAAATTACTTTAAAAACCTGTCTAGTGTGTTTTTTTATTGACACTTTTTTCCCCTGGTGAATGGGTGGGGGTAGGATGTACCCCATACTCATTCACATAGGGTGGGGGGCCGGGATCTGGGGGCCCCCTTATTAAAGGGGGCTCCAGGATTCCGATAAGCCCCCCGCCCGCAGACCCCAAAACCCACCAGACCTAAGGGACATTGTCACCTCCCTCCCGCGCTCGCTGCAATAGGAAAATGTGTTTTTCCTATTGCAGCGAGCGCAAGATGTACAGTACCCTGTCGCCGAGAACCAGCGCGATGTGATCATGCTGGAAACATTCTCGCGGGCAGGTGCTGTAGCTGCCCTAGCGTCGTATTTGGTCCATCAGACCAGCATACAGACGAACGGGCTTCCCGATAGGAACTGGGTCCGGCGAAGTTCCGGTGGAAAGATTTGAAACATGTTTCAAATCTAAAGTCCATCGGATTTTCGGCTGAAAAATTCAGTCGGAAATCCGATGAAACCCACACACGGTCAGATAGTCCGATCGAAAAGTCTGCTCAAGTGTACGCGGCATTACACCATATTTTGCACTCTCCACTTTTAGTAAATCGACCCCACTGTGTAGCTAGGGGCTTTCTTCCTCAACTGTCGAAGACAGTTCAGATCTCTCATGACACAGGGAATTATCAGAATGATTCCTGATCATGTGATCATTATGTCAGCTATGAAAAAATTATCAAATTCAGTCTGGGGTTCAGCCTTGATAAAATAAGCCTTTAGCCTGCAATCGAACACCAGATACCACTTAAGCCTGAGTGTGGTACTGTTTATCTGTTTAATACTGTAATAGGCAGATACAAACGCAGCATAAAAAAAAATCATTTCAAAAAATAGAAAAAAAGTTGGAGTTTTTTTGTACATTTGTCAGTCTATACACAATTCAGAACAGTTTTTTTAGTTAACAATGTATTAAGTTAAAGTCCAATTTAAAAAATGTTTAGGTGTGAAAATTAGTATTTCTATTGTCAAATTAATTGATGCTTAAAGGAGAAGTACAGCAAAAGCTTGTTTGGGTGTATTTCTTCTGTGGATCACAGCAGTGCAGTTCCTTCTGCACTCCTGTGACCTGTTTTCTGAAGCCTGCTGCCAGCTGACATCACAGAGCTGTTCCAGGCTCAGGCAAGATCGCGCCAATGAAGTCAGGATCTGCCTACATGCCTGGACCAGCACCCAGCTCAGCCTCTCAGCGAGCTGCTGAGAGACTGACCCTGGCCACTCTGGCCCCCTCCACAGCACAGCACTTCAGTGACCGAGGGGAGCAGAGAAGAGAACGGTGACTGACGGTCACCAGCTCTCTGCTCTCAGTCTTAGAACCAGTGGAGCAGAGATGCAGCATCCACCTAGGAAAATATGATTCTGAAAAAAAAACTATATTTCTCTTTAAAAGTTTTTCCTGGGCATTTAGGCATAAAAGACTTCTAGTCATAAAATGTTTAAAATATATGTGAACACTTGCCTTGTAAAACAACCTGTTCAGTTTAAAACAGAAATGAAGAGCAATACATTGGTGTGTATGTGTGTGTGTGTGTGTATCCAATATAAATACCTTATATAATATCATAGAATCGCTTCTCAGCTACATACATTTCTTGGAGAGGTGGAGGTGGAGAAGCTGATCTTCCCAGTACACCGTACACTGACCTTCCCAGAGAATGGCTGTGCAGGGGGAGTGTCAGTACAAGTTTGATAATTGGAGGACAAGCAGGCTGTTCTCCCAGCACAGTCAGAAAACTGACTACGCTGGGGTATATGGGCCCTCATACCTAGTCAGTTGGTTAGTTTGAAACAGGAAAGCAGGGGAACTGGCAGGAACACCAGGGATTTAAAACAAAGAAAGCAATACAAAGCGAACAGGATACTTTTTAACACAAGTACATGGTACGACACACATATAGCAGGAATATGAAATATTGGAGTAACATATTCATTAACCACTTGCCGCCCGCCATATAGCAAAATGATGGCGGCAAAGTGGTTTCAATATCCTGACCAGACGTCATATGACGTGATCAGGATATTGAGCCGCTGCGCGCCCCCTGGGGCGCACATCGTGGCGATCGTTGTTGCGGTGTGTCAGTCTGACACACCGCAACTCCGATCTAGGTAAAGAGTCTCTGACGGAGACTCTTTACCACGTGATCACAATGTAGATAGGAAGAGCCGGTGATCGGCTTTTCCTCATTCGCGTCTGAAAGACGCGAGGAGAGCCGATCGGCTGCTCTCCTGACAGGGGGGGGTCTGTGCTGATTGTTTATCAGCACAGCCCCCCCTCGGATCCCACCCAGGACCACCAGGGAAGCCGCCCAGGACCACCAGGATGGCCACCACACTAGACCACCAGGTATGCCCCCTAGACCCCCAGGGAAATACCAATATGTGCCCAGGCAGCTGCCAATCTGTGCCCAGGCAGCTGCCAATCAGTGCCCACTCCAATGCCTACCACTGCCAGTGCCACCAGGGATGCCTACCAGTGCCTCATATCAGTGCCGCGTATCAGTGCCCATCAGTGGCACGTATCAGTGCCCATCAGTGCCGCCTATCAGTGCCACCCTATCAGTGCCCATCAGTGCTGCCTTTCAGTGCCCATCAGTGTCGCCTATCAGTGCCCATCAGTGCCAACCAGTGCCACCCAGTGCCACCCATGATTGCCCATCAGTGCCGCCTATCAATGCCCATCAGTGCTGCATATCAGTGCCCATTGTCAGTGCCCATCAGTGCTGCCTATCAGTGCCACCCTATCAGTGTCCATCAGTGTCACCTATCAGTGCCCATCAGTGCCAACCAGTGCCACCCATGATTGCCCATCATTTCCGCCTATCAGTGCCCATCAGTGCTGCATATCAGTGCCACCCATCAGTGCCGCCTACCAGTGCCCATCAGTGCCGCATATCAGTGCCCATTGTCAGTGCCCATCAGTGCCCGCTCATTGGTGCCACCTCATCGGTGCTGCCGTATCAGTGCCTGTCAGTGTCGCTGTATCATTGCCCAACAATGAAAGAGAAAACTTACTTATTTACAAATTTTTTTAACAGAAACAAAAGCAAAACTTTTATTTTTTTCAAAATTTTCGGTCTTTTTTTATTTGTTTAGTAAAAAAATAAAAACCGCAGAGGTGATCAAATACCACCAAAAGAAAGCTCTATTTGTGGGAACAAAATGATAAAAATTTAGTTTGGGTACAGTGTAGCATGACCGCGCAATTGTCATTCAAACTGCGACAGCGCTGAAAGCTGAAAATTGGTCTGGGCAGGAGGGTGTATAAGTGCCCAGTATTGAAGTGGTTAAGCAAGCTTCATACGAGTATAACACCTGAATATTTCTTGGTATCTGAGAGAATTTAGCCATATTTTATTGTAGACATTCATTATACTCAATTTAAAACCTAAAATCTTTTAATGATTCTTTTTTTTCTTTTCTTTTAGTTTTAATTACAGTGAAATGATGGCTCGGACAAGGTGAAAATGGTCACATAAAATTATTCACCATTATGAAAGAAATACATCCTATCCGTTCTGTCATGCGGACAGCGCTGTGTAAAGTTTGAGGCTGTGAAACCTGCTGACTTTGTTTTTAATTGTCTGCAGAAATAAAAGCGACGCTTAAGAGGAATAGATTGACGCCCACCGGGGAGGAGGTAATGTGATTTGGGAAAGGGCAGCCTCGCTCTGCAAACATGAAAGATACAAGTTGTCAGGGGCTCAGGTGACCCCTCTGGGGAGAGCCGTCACATCCAGTTGCTGTCTTCATGATGCTTTTGTCTTCCTTCAGACGGTACAGGCTGTGATTTAAAATGTAACAAGTGGAAACAAAAAAAGAGTTTTAGGAGTTTCTGGAAGATGTCAATAAATGAGGATGGTAGGAGAATTTGGGGACAACTGAGCTTCCTGTATTGCCCTGTTTCCCATCCAGTTTAGATATAGTAACGCCAGTAAAGTTGATCCTGAAATTCTGATGATGTTAGGACCAAAGTTTCTGCCCAAGGCCGAATTTGAATTATAGGGTCATTTTTGGCAGCTTGCATTCCCAAAAGCAGTGCCAGCTGGTGCTCTATTGTTTTTTAAACCTGGACCACAAACACCCCCCCCCCTGTCACTTAAACGCCTGCTCAATCGCCGCTTCACTCGCCCGTCGCCCGCCAGCCCTGCATTTACCCCATCCAGGTTGTGGCTTTGGCGGCTTCCTGCCAGTACCACCTCCTGAGTCCCGGCGATCGCTTAGGACTCCTGGCCAATCCGGTCTTAGCTTCCAGATTGGCCGGGAGGAGAAGCAGGAAGACATTAGCGAATATTCATTCGCTAATGTCACACAAGTGGGTGGGCTTGGGGCGTAGAGCCCACCCTTTTTGAAGCCAATTAGAGCCTCAGGCCCTAATTATGTGCTTCAAAAAAAAAAACCCTATTGAAATCCATGCATCCGGCTCCCTGCATGGAGATAAGGGGCTGGGCAAATGGCTTAGGGGGGAGGCTCCTCTGTGCCCCTTATGAGCGGCTGCCACTGCCCAAAAGGCTCCTGAGATAAAAGGGCCACTCCAAATACTTTACTACCTTATAAATATAGAACAGACAAAATGGTTTAGCTAATGTACTTAAATCTATTTTTCAGACAATAAATTGACCTCATACATTAAAAGGAAAGATGGTGATTATCAGTGTTTAAAATGTGCAGTCCTCGGGAAGATTAACATCGAAGCCCTCTTGCTGTAGCCAGTGGTGGGACTTAAAGGGGTAAAACCCACTAACACATTGTTCCAGCGAGAAGGTTAGAGTTCTTCCACGCACCTATTCTTGGGTTGAATGACCATTAACATGCACTCTTGTTCATTATACCTGATGGTGTTTCCAAACCCTTCTAAATAGCAGCAAGACTTTGGTACTTTTGTGTTTTACCAAATTTTGGCACTTAGACTTCATCCGCAGAAAAGATTAGAAGTGTGTGAACACTTGAAAATGTATTTTTTTTTTTTTGCTCTCGGGTGTTCCTGGTATTAAATTTCTCTGAGGATATTTTTCCTGAATGGGACCATTACTAATGAAAAATTATCAGACATTTCTTATGACATCCATGAGAAACTTCTCAAAATTCGATCTCTTTGGATAACCTATTCCCAACCAGATCAAAGGGTGTTAAACCTTTGTGATTACCTAAAAGGAATCCCATGGGAGGAGGGGAATTTATCTCCCCCTTGCCCCCCTCGCACCCTTTTTTCCCTTTCTTCTTCTCCTCATCATTACTCCCCATTACCTTTCTCTCCTCTGTCCTCCATTGGACAACCTCTAATTGCCTTCACTTTCCCTTTTTTTTTCTTTTTTTTTTTCTCGTTTTGCTCATTCACTCCCTCTGAGCCTTTCTGAAATGATGCCCAATTTGCTCACATTAAGTTTCACCTGGAATTCTCATTTTATTTCCCCCATTGTTAACCGCGTCCGGACCAGCCGTTGCAATTTTACTGCAGCAGGTTGGCTCCCCTGCACGAAATCACGTTACTGTACGTGATCTCGCGAGGTCCGGAGAGCATGCGTGCAGGCCTGCTGCGCAGCAGGGGTGCCAATGCTCGTGGCCGACGGTCGCGATGACCGACAGCCACAAGCGATCGTGACCAGGAGACACAGAAGAGGAACAAGTGTGTGTAAACACACACTTCCCTGTTCTGTTCTGACAGGAGTGACAGATCGTGTGTTCCTATTAGCTAGGAACCATGATCTGTCACTTCCTGTAGTCAGTCCCCTTCAGTTAGAATCACCTCCCAGGGAACATAGTTAACCCCTTGATCGCCCCCCTAGTTTTAACCCCTTCACTGCCAGTGACATTTTTACAGTAATCAATGCATTTTTAATCGCACTGATCGCTGTATTAATGCCAATGGTTCCGAAAATGTGCCAAAATTGTCCGATGTGTCCGCCATAATGTCGCAGTCACAATAAAAATCGCAAGATTGCCGACATTACTAGTAAAAAAAAAAAAAATAATAAAAATGCTATAAATCTATCCCCTATTTTGTAGACGCTATAACTTTTGCGCAAACCAATCAATATACGCTTTCTTTTACCAAAAATATGTAGAAGAATACATATCAGCCTAAACTGAGGAAAAAAATTGTTTTTTTATATATTTTTGGGGGGATATTTATTATAGCAAAAAGTAAAAAATATTGTGTTTTTTTTTCAAAATGGGCGCTCTTTCTTTGTTTATAGCGTAAAAAATAAAAACCGCAGAGGGGATCAAATACCACCATAAGAAAGCTCTATTTGTGAGAAAAAAAGGACGTCAATTTTGTTTGGGTACAACGTCGCACGACCGCGCAATTGTCAATTAAAGCGACGCAGTGCCGAATCGCAAAAAGTGCTCTGGTCAGGAAGGGGGTAAATTCTTCCGGGGCTGAAGTGGTTAAAAGAAGTGGTTCAGGCTGATTTTGCCCTGTCACCTCGCCTGGAAGAGCTACCAGGAGCTTCTCCAGCTATTCAGTACAATTGTACATCATCTTCTGCTCTGCAATACACAAT
This sequence comes from Aquarana catesbeiana, assembly GCF_042186555.1. Lineage (NCBI taxonomy): Eukaryota > Metazoa > Chordata > Amphibia > Anura > Ranidae > Aquarana > Aquarana catesbeiana. Next base: position 57,740,299 of record NC_133331.1, on the reverse strand, counting down.
TGTTTGGAACTGGATTCGGATTCCCATTGACTTCACTGGGACTTCTGATTTGTGAAATTCTAAAGTTCAAAGGTTTGCAACTTTTCAGTCCATTATCACTGAACCCACTTCCTCTGAGCCCAGGTCTTTTTGGAGATAAAATCATCTCTGTCACTCTGCTCTTTCCTCCTATCACCATGTTTCTTGTCAGCACATGATTGTCACCTTGTGCTGCTTCTTCCTCTCATCCATCAGCCCTGCTGTACAGTAACTGTAGGAGGCTGATACCAGATCAAATCCAGGTACTTACATGGCTTGTATATAAAAAAAAACAAAAAACATTTAACCGCTTGCCGACCAGCTTCCGTTGGCAGGTCGGCACAATCCCGCGAGCCGTCATAGCGATACGTCGGCTCCTTTATATCTAAAGTTCAGCTTTAAAACTTTTATAACAAAATAAACTTTATCTCTTAAAAAAAAAAAAAAAAGCAAAAACTTAAATGGCAGAGAAACCAATTTATTTTTTAAGGACCATGATCGGGGCAACTGGTGGTTTTTGCAAATCCTCTGAAGATTCTTCTTAAAATTCTGTTTTTAAGCAGTAAATTAATCAATCTTCTTTCTTCCGATTTTCAAAACACTTCACGTTTTTGACTTGCTAAGTAGTCATGAAAAATTAATTAATCCGCTTGCAGACTTGAGTGCATTGTTGAAAGTGTTTTTCGTTTTCTCTGACGGTTTTAGGAGAAAGAAAACTGTCCATACGTAAAGACTATGGAGTATGGAGACATGAATGATGGATATTAATGGGAACTGTCATAGGCAATGGAACAGTCTGTATGTATTGAGTTAGAGGAGGCCTGTCAGAAACGTATTGGAGGCTCCATTAAGATACAGGTATCATGGAGGGTCACAATTTAAAAATGTAATAGAGAGCTTGGGCTTAGAAATTGAAGGCATTAACACCCAGCTGCTAACATACACTATATTACCATAAGTATTGGGACGCTTGCCTTTACACGCCCATGAACTTTAATTGTATCCCAGTCTTAGTCCGTAGAGTTCAATATTGAGTTGGCCCACCCTTTGCAGCTATAACAGTTTCAACTCTTCTGGGAAGGCTGTCCACAAGGTTTAGGAGTGTGTCTATGGGAATGTTTGACCATTCTTCCAGAAGCGCGTTTGTGAAGTCAGGCACTAATGTGGATGAGAAGGCCTGGCTCACATTCTCCACTCTAATTCATCCCAAAGGTGTTCTATCGGGTTTCAGTATTTTTGTGAATGAATAGAGGGTTTCTATGTATCCCTTACTCATTCACATGGGGGGAGAGGGTGGTATCTGGGTGCGACTTTATTGGTAAATGGGAAATCCAGATTCTGATACGCCCTCCACCTGCATACCCCCACAACCACCGGGCCAAGGTTTTGGAGAAGAGGCCCTTGTCCTCGTCAACAAGTTACCTCCATACAAGTTGAGAGCATGTGGTTTGGCTGTGTTGTCTGGTGTGGATTTTTGGAGTGACCTCACATTTTTTGGGGGGTTCTCTTTAAAATGTTTACCAGACCTCAAGGGTCTGGCATAAATTTGGGGTGGGGGGATTTCACACAGTTTTTTTCTGTTTTTCGGTGCATGCCATCCCCCCCCCCCCCCACCCCCCCCCTTAAAATTCATACCAGACCTGAAGGGCCTGATATGAATTATGGGGGAGAACCCCAAGCCATTTTTTAAAAAGTATACCTGCCCCTTTTGCCAGAGATTCCCAGCCATGTAAATGAATGGGGCCAGTGACTGACATGGATAATAGCCTAAATGGTCGGGCATTTGCCTGAATCCCAATATGTCCAAGGTTCGGTCCGAACTTGTAGTCAGACCTTAAGCTCATCCCTTCTGCTGCTTTAGTAAGGAGATATGTTAGTGGGGTGGAATTGTAATGGTGTTTGTATACATTTGAATTTTGGCTGTACTCGTGTATATGGCAGCACAGTGGTGGGCAAAGTAAATCCTTTTATAATGTGGGTGTGCCTCAATCTATCGCATTTAGAGTGGTTCCTGTCTGCTATTTTCTTCCTCTGCTATGTGCATGAGCCACTTCCGACACGTTTTCCTGACACAAGCCAATCCTAGTACATGGCCCTTACCCCTCCTCCAGCACACAGAAGGTGTTTGACAGTCCCAGATTTGCATGTTTCCCTGTGATACTGTGGAGATGGAGATGTGTCCATTCCCTCCACTCAGGTCTCAGATTACACTCAGCTCCCTGCTCTGTGCTGTGCAGTGTGTAAGGTCAGATTCCTGCCTCCTGCAAGCTAAGGAATACCCTTTTCATCAGTTTATTTTGAATGGCTTTGGAGAAGAAAGGGCTGCAGAAAAACAGGTATAGTTTGTGTAGGCGGATTTAATTCATCACAGTGTATCACCTGAGGCCAGTCACTTTAATGGGCTTATGTAAAGGTTTATTATCACTTTAGCACTGAGCTACCACATATATTTGTACAGTTGGCATCACTGTTCTTTGCTGGAAGAGAACCCACTCACTTCCGCCACTCTATGACCACATTGTCACCAACAGGCTCCCAATCACCGACATTGAAGAGGCCTGGCTGTAAGGGTGGAAGAGCAGTGATGCGGGGTGGGTGGAAAGAGATAATGTCATCTCTGCTCGTACACCCGCTCGCTTCTCTTATCCGCTTGCCTGGCTCTCTCATGCAGCCCGCCCACTGCACCCACGCCACGACTGCACAGCCTGCTGGTTAGGCAAGGACCCCTGCAACAAAAGCCTCGGGGTTATGGGCCACATATTTAAGGATATAGCCTCGATAGCCACCCCCTAGCGACACCACTGATGCCCAATATCCTTTCTCGGTCCCCCCAATTTTAGCCATGGACTCAGCCCTCAGGTGAAATGCTAGCCCACCCCTGCCTCTAGAGGTGCTACCCTGCCTTTGGGGTGTCAGAGGGGTGCTACACAGCCAATCACAGTGATCACATGACAGAAAAGTTCATGTAATGTCTTTGTTGTTATGAATAATTAAAGGGCTGCAAAGGGTTATTAACACAATTGTATTAGTGCCAAGTACAGCTGTTCGGAGTCTTGGTTATTTTATATAGAAACTGCAAGCAGTAAACTGTCAGACAATTCTCCATCCTCCCGAGAGACCTCCTGCTTCATATTCTGACTGGTACGTGGATGGAGATGACCCCAGGGATTTGCAGTTCCCTGGCACAAGCAGATAGAGCCGATGAACATGGGTGTCTGGGAAGAAAGAATCGAATCGGACAGGAATCCCAGAGAGAGCTTTCTGGACGAGGAAACCTGACAGACATGAGGAGCAGGTGATCAGAGGCATGGCGTGCCTGGCTCTCTGGAGTCTCAGAGGTATCATTAAGGAAGATGGAATCGACACGCCGTCTCTCTCAATTCCACATTTTCATCTGTCAGTCAGCAGCTGCCATCTTGTTCTCTCCAGTAGCAGACAAGGACTTAGAGAGCCAGCACCGGCTCAGTTTGTGACCAAAACACCTGTTCTTCATTCATTCTATCTGCCACAAAGTTTGCAATACTGTTCAGCTACTCTCATGATTACCATACACCTGCCACACTGCATAGGCAGGATGGTGACACCTCATCTTTACCTTCCTTTGCCACCTCCTTACACAGAACTGTAAAAGGGAATTATGCTAATCAGAATACCATGTTGATGTGATTGTGTAAATCTACTACCTCCTATTATTTAGCAGATTTTAGGTGGTTATAAAGGCAGAAGTATTCCTACCTTAATGCAGTCTCTGCATTAAGGTAAAAAAACTTCTGCATGCAGCTTCTCCCTAGCCCCCCTATTATACTAACCTGAGCACGATCTTGATCCAGCAATGTGCAGAAGAACAGCAGCTCTCTCAGCTGTCTCCCTCCTCATTGGTGATACATTGCTACTAGCAGATTCCCGGTGATTCAAAGGTAAAGCCTTATTGACTGCTTTGGGCGATGGCTTTACTTTGATAAGTTTTCATTTCCTGTATTGATTGTGTAGCACCCTCTTAGCGTAGGTTGCTAGGCAAATTTAGTTTTGGCTCCTTCTGTAATCAAGGGAGCAGTACTTGTTTTTTTCCGGCCTGTTCAGGGTCTCACAGTTTGGGAGTTTGATTGCTTCTCCTTGCCTCTGGAAGAAGTTTCCAGAGCTTAGGGTGGGAGATTCAAATAAACCACTCTGAATATTTATTGGGCTCTAGCCTTTCCCTGTATGAAGTGTCCAGTAGGAGGCTGGAGTGTGTATAAATAGTCTGAGACAACAGAAAGCAGTTTTCCTTCTCCCCAAGAGGGTTCCAGAGGTGCAGAGGCTGCTTTTGCCAGGCACTCCATTGACTGAACATCTGTTCTAGGAGGCCACAGATGGGCCAGGAATAAAGACTCAAATGGACTTTGTTCAGAGCTGACTGCAGAACCACATCACAAGATATCTGGTCCTAAGCGGTGCCTCTTCACTCACTGGTTTGGAAGGAAGCTGGAAGGAGGCAGCTGGCCTGGGGACGTGTGAGTAGTGACCTTAAGTTGATTCCTGAGACTGTGTGCTGGATGCTGCAGTGGGTACTAATAGTTTGCGCATTGGCACAGGGTAACCAGATGCCCAAATACTTGCCAGATGGTCGTCAAACGGAAGGGCCTTGGACAGTTCACTATTACCTACTACTAAGATTAGAGAGACTGCCCTATGTTTGGGGAAAAAACAGAAACAATCAGCACTATAATTAGACAGCTGGTGCCCTGATGATGCGACATCGAATCTTGGAAATGCATGGTGAGAGATCTGGTAGGTAGGTGCATTCCATTTTCTCCACTGCAGCATTGCAGAGGGAGAGGAAATTAAGAGGAACATGGTTCCTCTATGGTTTCCTGGGTCACTGAGGGCAGCGATCTGGTTACATACTGGCCACCCGTGTGACTCTTGTGATCATCTTAGGTGTGGCAGAGTCTATTGAAGAACCTGACCCCTGTGTTTGGCGCACATTCTAGCGTGTGGGTAGTGTAGGGACAGGTCACCTGTCTGTCAAGGACAGTATTAAAGGTAGGAAAAGGTTCCAGATGAGGGAAAGTGTAGGGAGACCTCCCCAGGCCTGCTTAATGAGTGGCCACACCTGGGCACTGCCCGGGGGCCCCAGCTGCATGGGGGGCCCCTGCACTTTCCCCAAAGCAGCTGGTCCTTGAGCCCACGCTGCCCCAAAATTGGGGGCCCCATGATGGCACTGAGTGTGATGGATACACAGGGGAGGCAGGCTGGCATTGGTGTGCTGTGCTGTGCAGAACAATACCTATTATTTCACAGTCAGCAGGGAGGGGTCAGAGTGCTGGGGGGATTTTTTTGCAAAAGCATTTGACACAGTTCCCCATAAACGTTTACTGTACAAAATAAGGTCCGTTGGCATGGACCATAGGGTGAGTACATGGATTGAAAACTGGCTACAAGGGCGAGTTCAGAGAGTGGTGATAAATGGGGAGTACTCAGAATGGTCAGGGGTGGGTAGTGGGGTTCCCCAGGGTTCTGTGCTGGGACCAATCCTATTTAATTTGTTTATAAACGACCTGGAGGATGGGATAAACAGTTCAATCTCTGTATTTGCAGACGATACTAAGCTAAGCAGGGCAATAACCTCTCCGCAGGATGTGGAAACCTTGCAAAAAGACCTGAACAAATTAATGGGGTGGGCGACTACATGGCAAATGAGGTTCAATGTAGAAAAATGTAAAATAATGCATTTGGGTGGTAAAAATATGAATGCAATCTATACACTGGGGGGAGAACCTCTGGGGGAATCTAGGATGGAAAAGGACCTGGGGGTCCTAGTAGATGATAGGCTCAGCAATGGCATGCAATGCCAAGCTGCTGCTAACAAAGCAAACAGAATATTGACATGCATTAAAAGGGGGATCAACTCCAGAGATAAAACGATAATTCTCCCGCTCTACAAGGCTCTGGTCCGGCCGCACCTGGAGTATGCTGTCCAGTTCTGGGCACCAGTCCTCAGGAAGGATGTACTGGAAATGGAGCGAGTACAAAGAAGGGCAACAAAGCTAATAAAGGGTCTGGAGGATCTTAGTTATGAGGAAAGGTTGCGAGCACTGAACTTATTCTCTCTGGAGAAGAGACGCTTGAGAGGGGATATGATTTCAATTTACAAATACTGTACTGGTGACCCCACAATAGGGATAAAACTTTTTCGCAGAAGAGAGTTTAATAAGACTCGTGGCCACTCATTACAATTAGAAGAAAAGAGGTTTAACCTTAAACTTTGTAGAGGGTTCTTTACTGTAAGAGCGGCAAGGATGTGGAATTCCCTTCCACAGGCGGTGGTTTCAGCGGGGAGCATTGATAGCTTCAAAAAACTATTAGATAATCACCTGAATGACCACAACATACAGGGATATATAATGTAATACTGACACATAATCACACAATAGGTTGGACTTGATGGACTTGTGTCTTTTTTCAACCTCACCTACTATGTAACTATGTAACTATGTAACTATATCTGGGGTGCAGAGGGGTCAGAGTGCTGGGGGGATATCTGTGGTGTAGAGGGATCAGAGTGCTGGGGGGATATCTGGGGTGTAAAGGGGTCAGAGTGCTGGGGTGTAGAGGGGTCAGAGTGCTGGGGGGATATCTGAGGTGTAGAGGGATCAGAGTGCTGGGTGGATATCTGAGGGGGAAAAGGGGTCAGAGTGCTGGGGTGTAGAGGGGTCAGAGTGCTGGGGGGATATCTGAGGTGTAGAGGGGTCAGAGTGCTGGGGGGATATCTGGGGTGTAGAGGGGTCAGTCAGAGTGCTGGGGGGATATCTGGGGTGTAGAGGGGTCAGAGTGCTAGGGGGACATCTGGAGTTTAAAAGGGTCAGAGTGCTGGGGTGTAGAGGGATCAGAGTACTGGTGGGATATCTGGGGTGTAGAGGGGTCAGAGTGCTGGGGGGATATCTGGGGTGTAGAGGGGTCAGAGTGCGGGGGGATATCGGGGTGTAGAGGGGTCAGAGTGGTGGGGTGTAGAGAAGTCAGAGTGCTGGGGGGATATCTAGGGTGTAGAGGGGTCAGAGTGCTGGGGGGACATCTGGAGTCTAAAGGGGTCAGAGTGCTGGGGTGTAGAGGGGTCAGAGTGCTGGGGGGATATCTGGGGTGTAGAGGGGTCAGAGTGCTGGGGGAATATCTGGGGTGTAGAGGGGTCAGAGTGCGGGGGGATATCTGGGGTGTAGAGGGGTCAGAGTGCTGGGGTGTAGAGGGATCAGAGTGCTGGGGGGATATCTGGGGTGTAAAGGGGTCAGAGTGCTGGGGTGTAGAGGGGTCAGAGTGCTGGGGGGATATCTGAGGTGTAGAGGGATCAGAGTGCTGGGTGGATATCTGAGGGGGAAAAGGGGTCAGAGTGCTGGGGTGTAGAGGGGTCAGAGTGCTGGGGGGATATCTGAGGTGTAGAGGGGTCAGAGTGCTGGGGGGATATCTGGGGTGTAGAGGGGTCAGTCAGAGTGCTGGGGGGATATCTGGGGTGTAGAGGGGTCAGAGTGCTAGGGGGACATCTGGAGTTTAAAAGGGTCAGAGTGCTGGGGTGTAGAGGGATCAGAGTACTGGTGGGATATCTGGGGTGTAGAGGGGTCAGAGTGCTGGGGGGATATCTGGGGTGTAGAGGGGTCAGAGTGCGGGGGGATATCGGGGTGTAGAGGGGTCAGAGTGGTGGGGTGTAGAGAAGTCAGAGTGCTGGGGGGATATCTAGGGTGTAGAGGGGTCAGAGTGCTGGGGGGACATCTGGAGTCTAAAGGGGTCAGAGTGCTGGGGTGTAGAGGGGTCAGAGTGCTGGGGGGATATCTGGGGTGTAGAGGGGTCAGAGTGCTGGGGGAATATCTGGGGTGTAGAGGGGTCAGAGTGCGGGGGGATATCTGGGGTGTAGAGGGGTCAGAGTGCTGGGGTGTAGAGGGGTCAGAGTGCTGGGGGGATATCTGGGGTGTAGAGGGGTCAGAGCTCTGGGGGGATATCTGGGGTGTAGAGGAATCAGAGTGCTGGGGGGGATATCTGCAATGTAGAGGGGTCAGAGTGCTGGGGATATCTGGGGTGTAGAGGGGTGAGAGTGCTGGGGGGATATCTGGGGTGTAGAGGAGTGAGAGTGCTGGGGGGATATCTGGGGTTTAGAGGGGTGAGAGTGCTGGGGGGATATCTGGGATGTAGAGGGGTCAGAAGGCTGGGGGGATATCTGGAGTGTAGAGGGGTCAGAGTACGGGGGGATATCTGGGGTGTAGAGGGGTCAGAGTGCTGGCGTGTAGAGGGGTCAGAGAGCTGGGGGAATATCTGGGGTGTAAAGGGGTCAGAGTGCTGGGGTGTAGAGGGGTCAGAGTGCTGGGGGGATATCTGAGGTGTAGAGGGGTCAGAGTGCTGGGGGGATATCTGGGGTGTAGAGGGGTCAGTCAGAGTGCTGGGGGGATATCTGGGGTGTAGAGGGGTCAGAGTGCTAGGGGGACATCTGGAGTTTAAAAGGGTCAGAGTGCTGGGGTGTAGAGGGATCAGAGTACTGGTGGGATATCTGGGGTGTAGAGGGGTCAGAGTGCTGGGGGGATATCTGGGGTGTAGAGGGGTCAGAGTGGTGGGGTGTAGAGAAGTCAGAGTGCTGGGGGGATATCTAGGGTGTAGAGGGGTCAGAGTGCTGGGGGGACATCTGGAGTCTAAAGGGGTCAGAGTGCTGGGGTGTAGAGGGGTCAGAGTGCTGGGGGGATATCTGGGGTGTAGAGGGGTCAGAGTGCTGGGGGAATATCTGGGGTGTAGAGGGGTCAGAGTGCGGGGGGATATCTGGGGTGTAGAGGGGTCAGAGTGCTGGGGTGTAGAGGGGTCAGAGTGCTGGAGGGATATCTGGGGTGTAGAGGGGTCAGAGCTCTGGGGGGATATCTGGGGTGTAGAGGAATCAGAGTGCTGGGGGGATATCTGCAATGTAGAGGGGTCAGAGTGCTGGGGATATCTGGGGTGTAGAGGGGTGAGAGTGCTGGGGGGATATCTGGGGTGTAGAGGAGTGAGAGTGCTGGGGGGATATCTGGGGTTTAGAGGGGTGAGAGTGCTGGGGGGATATCTGGGATGTAGAGGGGTCAGAAGGCTGGGGGGATATCTGGAGTGTAGAGGGGTCAGAGTACGGGGGGATATCTGGGGTGTAGAGGGGTCAGAGTGCTGGCGTGTAGAGGGGTCAGAGAGCTGGGGGAATATCTGGGCTGTAGAGGGGTCAGAGTGCTGGGGGGATATCTGGGGTGTAGAGGAATCAGAGTGCTGGGGGGATATCTGGGGTGTAGAGAGGTGAGAGTGCTGGGGGGATATCTGCGGTGTAGAGGGGTGAGAGTGCTGGGGGGATATCTGGGATGTAGAGGCGTCAGAGTGCTGGGGGATATCTGGGGTGTAGAGGGTGTCACAGTGCTGGGGGGATATTTGGGGTGTAGAGGAGTCAGAGTGCTGGGGAGATATCTGGGGTGTAGAGGGGTCCGAGTGCTGGGGGGGATATCTGGGGTGTAGAGGAGTCCGAGTGCTGGGGGGAATATCTGGGATGTAGAGGGGTTACAGTGCTGGGGGGATATCTGGGGTGTAGAGGGGTCAAAGTGCTGGGGGGATATCTGGCGTGTAGAGGGGTCAGAGTGATGGGGGGATATCTGGGATGTAGAGGGGTCAAAGTGCTGGGGGGATATCTGGGGTGTAGAGGGGTCAGAGTGCTGGGGGGATATCTGGGTGTAGAGGAGTGAGAGTGCTGGGGGGATATCTGAAGTGTAAAGGGGTCAGAGTGCTGGGGTATAGAGGGGTCAGAGTGCTGGGGGGATATTTGGGGTGTAGAGGGGTCAGAGTTCTGGAGGGGTATCTGGGGTGTAGAGGAATCAGAGTGCTGGGGGGATATCTAGGGTGTAGAGGAGTCAGAGTGCTGGGGGATATCTGGGGTGTAGAGGGGTCAGAGTGCTGGGGTGTAGAGGGGTCAGAGTGCTGGGGGGATATCTGGGGTGTAGAGGATTTAGAGTGCTGGGGGGATATCTAGGGTGTAGAGGGGTCAGAGTGCTGGGGGATATCTGGGGTGTAGAGGGGTCAGAGTGCTGGGGTGTAGAGGGGTCAGAGTGCTGGGGGGATATCTGGGGTGTAGAGGGATCAGAGTGCTAGGAGGATATCTGGGGTGTAGAGGGGTCAGAGTGCTGGGGGGATATCTGGGATGTAGAGGGGGTCACAGTGCTGGGGGGATATCTGGGGTGTAGAGGAGTCAGAATGCTGGGGAGATATCTGGGGTGTAGAGGGGTCCGAGTGCTGGGGGGGATATCTGGGGTGTAGAGGGGACAGAGTGCTGGGGGGAATATCTGGGATGTAGAGGGGTCACAGTGCTGGGGGGATATCTAGGGTGTAGAGGGGTCAAAGTGCTGGGGGGATATCTGGCGTGTAGAGGGGTCAGAGTGCCAGGGGGAAATCTGGGATTTAAAGGGGGTCACAGTGCTGGGGGGATATCTGTGATGTAGAGGGGTCAGAGTGCTGGGGGGATATCTGGGGTGTAGAGGGGCCAGAGTGCTTGGGGGATATCTGGGGTGTAGAGGGGTCAGAGTGCGGGGGGATATCTGGGGTGTAGAGGGGCCAGAGTGCTGGGGGAATATCTGGGGTGTAGAGGGGTCAGAGTGTGGGGGGATATCTGGGGTGTAGAGAGGTCAGAGTGCTGGGGGGATATCTGGGGTGTAGAGGGGTCAGAGCGCTGGGGGGGATATCTGGGGTGTAGAGGGGTGAGAGTGCTGGGGGGATATCTGGGGTGTAGAGGGGTGAGAGTGCTGGGGGGGGATATCTGGGGTGTAGAGGAGTGAGAGTGCTGGGGGGATATCTGGGGTGTAGAGGGGTCAGAGTGCTGGGGTGTAGAGGGGTCAGAGTGCTGGGGGGATATCTGGGGTGTAGAGGGCTCAGAGTGCTGGGGGGATATCTGAGGTGTAGAGGGGTCAGAGAGCTGGGGGGATATCTGGGATGTAGAGGGGTCAGAGTGCTGGGGATATCTGGGGTGTAGAGGGGTCAGTGTGCTGGGGGGATATCTGGGGTGTAGAGGGGTGAGAGTGCTGGGGGGATATCTGGGGTGTAGAGGGGTGAGAGTGCTGGGGGAATATCTGGGATGTAGAGGGGTCAGAGTGCTGGGGGGATATCTGGGGTGTAGAGGGGTCAGAGTGCTGGGGGGATATCTAGGATGTAGAGGGTGTCACATTGCTGGGGGGATATCTGAGGTGTAGAGGAGTCAGAGTGCTGGGGAGATATCTGGGGTGTAGAGGAGTCCGAGTGCTGGGGGGAATATCTGGGATGTAGAGGGGTCACAGTGCTGGGGGGATATCTGGGGTGTAGAGGGGTCAGAGTGCTGGGGGGATATCTGGGGTGTAGAGGGGTCAAAGTGCTGGGGGGATATCTGGGATGTAGAGGGGTCAGAGTGCTGGGGGGATATCTGGGGTGTAGAGGGGTCAGAGTGCTGGGGGGATATCTGGGATGTAGAGGGGTGAGAGTGCTGGGGGGATATCTGGGGTGTAGAGGGGTGAGAGTGCTGGGGGGATACCTGGGATGTAGAGGGGTAAGAGTGCTGGGGGGATATCTGGAGTGTAAAGGGGTCAGAGTGCTGGGGGGATATCTGGGGTGTTGAGGGGTCAGAGTGCTGGGGGGGTATCTGGGGTGTAGAGGGGTCAGAGTGCTGGGGGGATATCTGGGGTGTAGAGGAACCAGAGTGCTGGGGGGATATCTGGGGTGTAGAGGGATCAGAGTGCTGGGGGATATCTGGGGTGTAGAGGGGTCAGAGTGCTGGGGTGTAGAGGGGTCAGAGTGCTGGGGGGATATCTGGGGTGTAGAGGGATCAGAGTGCTGGGGGGATATCTGGGGTGTAGAGGGGTCAGAGTGCTGGGGGATATCTGGGGTGTAGAGGAATCAGAGTGCTGGGGGGATATCTGGGATGTAGAGGGGTCAGAGTGCTGGGGGATATCTGGGGTGTAGAGTGGTCAGAGTGCTGGGGGATATCTGGGGTGTAGAGGGGTCAGAGTGCTGGGGGGATATCTGGGGTGTAAAGGGGTCAGAGTGCTGGGGGGACATCTGGGATGTAGAGGGGTCAGAGTGCTGGGGGAATATCTGGGGTGTAGAGGGGTCAGAGTGCTGGGGGGATATCTGGGATGTAGAGGGGGTCACAGTGCTGGGGGGATATCTGGGGTGTAGAGGAGTCAGAGTGCTGGGGAGATATCTGGGGTGTAGAGGGGTCCGAGTGCTGGGGGGATATCTGGGGTGTAGCGGGGTCCGAGTGCTGGGGGGAATATCTGGGATGTAGAGGGGTCACAGTGCTGGGGGGATATCTGGGGTGTAGAGGAGTCAGAGTGCTGGGGAGATATCTGGGGTGTAGAGGGGTCCGAGTGCTGGGGGGATATCTGGGGTGTAGCGGGGTCAGAGTGCTGGGGGGAATATCTGGGATGTAGAGGGGTCACAGTGCTGGGGGGATATCTGGGGTGTAGAGGAGTCAGAGTGCTGGGGAGATATCTGGGGTGTAGAGGGGTCCAAATGCTGGGGGGATATCTGGGGTGTAGAGGGGTCCGAGTGCTGGGGGGAATATCCGGGATGTAGAGGGGTCACAGTGCTGGGGGGATATCTGGGGTGTAGAGGGGTCAAAGTGCTGGGGGGATATCTGGCGTGTAGAGAGGTCAGAGTGCTGGGGGGATATCTGGGATTTAGAGGGGGGTCACAGTGCTGGGGGGATATCTGTGATGTAGAGGGGTCAGAGTGCTGGGGGGATATCTGGGGTGTAGAGGGGTCTGAGTGCTGGGGGGATATCTGAAATGTATAGGGGTCACAGTGCTGGGGGGATATCTGGGGTGTAGAGGGGTCAAAGTCCTTGGGGATATCTGGGGTGTAGAGGGGTCAGAGTGCTGGGGGATATCTTGGGTGTAGAGGGGTCAGAGTCCTGGGGGGATATCTGGGATGTAGAGGGGTCCGAGTCCTGGGGGGATATCTGGGGTGTAGAGGGGTCACAGTGCTGGGGGGATATCTGGGGTGTAGAGGAGTCAGAGTGCTGGGGAGATATCTGGGGTGTAGAGGGGTCCGAGTGCTGGGGGGATATCTGGGGTGTAGCGGGGTCAGAGTGCTGGGGGGAATATCTGGGATGTAGAGGGGTCACAGTGCTGGGGGGATATCTGGGGTGTAGAGGAGTCAGAGTGCTGGGGAGATATCTGGGGTGTAGAGGGGTCCAAATGCTGGGGGGATATCTGGGGTGTAGAGGGGTCCGAGTGCTGGGGGGAATATCGGGGATGTAGAGGGGTCACAGTGCTGGGGGGATATCTGGGGTGTAGAGGGGTCAAAGTGCTGGGGGGATATCTGGCGTGTAGAGAGGTCAGAGTGCTGGGGGGATATCTGGGATTTAGAGGGGGGTCACAGTGCTGGGGGGATATCTGTGATGTAGAGGGGTCTGAGTGCTGGGGGGATATCTGGGATGTATAGGGGTCACAGTGCTGGGGGGATATCTGGGGTGTAGAGGGGTCAAAGTCCTTGGGGATATCTGGGGTGTAGAGGGGTCAGAGTGCTGGGGGATATCTTGGGTGTAGAGGGGTCAGAGTCCTGGGGGGATATCTGGGATGTAGAGGGGTCAGAGTCCTGGGGGGATATCTGGGGTGTAGAGGGGTCAGAGTGCTGGGGGATATCAGTGGTGTAGAGGGGTCAGAGTGCTGGGGGGATATCTAGGGTGTAGAGGGGTCAGAGTGCTTGGGGGATATCTGGGATGTAGAGGGGTCAGAGTCCTGGCGGGATATCTGGGGTGTAGAGGGGTCAGAGTCCTGGGGGGGATATCTGGGATGTAGAGGGGTCAGAGTCCAAGCGGGATATCTGGGATGTAAAGGGGTCAGAGTGCTGGGGGATATCTGTGGTGTAGAGGGGTCAGAGTGCTGGGGAGATATCTAGGATGTAGAGGGTGTCACAGTGCTGGGGGGATATCTGAGGTGTAGAGGAGTCAGAGTGCTGGGGAGATATCTGGGGTGTAGAGGAGTCCGAGTGCTGGGGGGAATATCTGGGATGTAGAGGGGTCACAGTGCTGGGGGGATATCTGGGGTGTAGAGGGGTCAGAGTGCTGGAGGGATATCTGGGGTGTAGAGGGGTCAAAGTGCTGGGGGGATATCTGGGATGTAGAGGGGTCAGAGTGCTGGGGGGATATCTGGGGTGTAGAGGGGTCAGAGTGCTGGGGGGATATCTGGGATGTAGAGGGGTGAGAGTGCTGGGGGGATATCTGGGGTGTAGAGGGGTCAGAGTGCTGGGGGGATATCTGGGATGTAGAGGGGTGAGAGTGCTGGGGGGATATCTGGAGTGTAAAGGGGTCAGAGTGCTGGGGTATAGAGGGGTCAGAGTGCTGGGGGGATATCTGGGGTGTAGAGGGGTCAGAGTGCTGGGGGGGGTATCTGGGGTGTAGAGGGGTCAGAGTGCTGGGGGGATATCTGGGGTGTAGAGGGGTCAGAGTACTGGGGGGATATCTGGAGTGTAGAGGAACCAGAGTGCTGGGGGGATATCTGGGGTGTAGAGGGATCAGAGTGCTGGGGGATATCTGGGGTGTAGAGGGGTCAGAGTGCTGGGGTGTAGAGGGGTCAGAGTGCTGGGGGGATATCTGGGGTGTAGAGGGATCAGAGTGCTGGGGGGATATCTGGGGTGTAGAGGGGTCAGAGTGCTGGGGGATATCTGGGGTGTAGAGGAATCAGAGTGCTGGGGGATATCTGGGGTGTAGAGGGGTCAGAGTGCTGGGGGATATCTGGGGTGTAGAGGGGTCAGAGTGCTGGGGGATATCTGGGGTGTAGAGGGGTCAGAGTGCTGGGGGGATATCTGGGGTGTAAAGGGGTCAGAGTGCTGGGGGGACATCTGGGATGTAGAGGGGTCAGAGTGCTGGGGGAATATCTGGGGTGTAGAGGGGTCAGAGTGCTGGGGGGATATCTGGGATGTAGAGGGGGGTCACAGTGCTGGGGGGATATCTGGGGTGTAGAGGAGTCAGAATGCTGGGGAGATATCTGGGGTGTAGAGGGGTCCGAGTGCTGGGGGGATATCTGGGGTGTAGAGGGGTCCGAGTGCTGGGGGGAATATCTGGGATGTAGAGGGGTCACAGTGCTGGGGGGATATCTGGGGTGTAGAGGAGTCAGAGTGCTGGGGAGATATCTGTGGTGTAGAGGGGTCCAAGTGCTGGGGGGATATCTGGGGTGTAGAGGGGTCCGAGTGCTGGGGGGAATATCGGGGATGTAGAGGGGTCACAGTGCTGGGGGGATATCTGGGGTGTAGAGGGGTCAAAGTGCTGGGGGGATAGCTGGCGTGTAGAGAGGTCAGAGTGCTGGGGGGACATCTGGGATGTAGAGGGGTCAGAGTGCTGGGGGGATATCTGGGATGTAGAGGGGGTCACAGTGCTGGGGGGATATCTGGGGTGTAGAGGAGTCAGAATGCTGGGGAGATATCTGGGGTGAAGAGGGGTCCGAGTGCTGGGGGGATATCTGGGGTGTAGAGGGGACCGAGTGCTGGGGGGAATATCTGGGATGTAGAGGGGTCACAGTGCTGGGGGGATATCTGGGGTGTAGAGGGGTCAAAGTGCTGGGGGGATATCTGGCGTGTAGAGGGGTCAGAGTGCTGGGGGATATCTGGGGTGTAGAGGGGTCAGAGTGCTGGGGGGATATCTGGGGTGTAGAGGGGTCAGAGTGCTGGGGGATATCTGGGGTGTAGAGGAATCAGAGTGCTGGGGGATATCTGAGGTGTAGAGGGGTCAGAGTGCTGGGGGATATCTGGGGTGTAGAGGGGTCAGAGTGCTGGGGGGATATTTGGGGTGTAAAGGGGTCAGAGTGCTGGGGGGACATCTGGGATGTAGAGGGGTCAGAGTGCTGGGGGAATATCTGGGGTGTAGAGGGGTCAGAGTGCAGGGGGGATATCTGGGGTGTAGAGGGGTCCGAGTGCTGGGGGGATATCTGGGGTGTAGAGGGGTCCGAGTGCTGGGGGGAATATCTGGGATGTAGAGGGGTCACAGTGCTGGGGGGATATCTGGGGTGTAGAGGGGTCAGAGTGCTGGGGTGATATCTGGCGTGTAGAGGGGTCCAAGTGCTGGGGGGATATCTGGGGTGTAGAGGGGTCCGAGTGCTGGGGGGAATATCGGGGATGTAGAGGGGTCACAGTGCTGGGGGGATATCTGGGGTGTAGAGGGGTCAAAGTGCTGGGGGGATATCTGGCGTGTAGAGAGGTCAGAGTGCTGGGGGGACATCTGGGATGTAGAGGGGTCAGAGTGCTGGGGGAATATCTGGGGTGTAGAGGGGTCAGAGTGCTGGGGGGATATCTGGGATGTAGAGGAGTCAGAATGCTGGGGAGATATCTGGGGTGTAGAAGGGTCCGAGTGCTGGGGGGATATCTGGGGTGTAGAGGGGACCGAGTGCTGGGGGGAATATCTGGGATGTAGAGGGGTCACAGTGCTGGGGGGATATCTGGGGTGTAGAGGGGTCAAAGTGCTGGGGGGATATCTGGCGTGTAGAGGGGTCAGAGTGCTAGGGGGAAATCTGGGATTTAAAGGGGGTCACAGTGCTGGGGGGATATCTGTGATGTAGAGGGGTCAGAGTGCTGGGGGGATATCTGGGGTGTAGAGGGCCCAGAGTGCTTGGGGGATATCTGGGGTGTAGAGGGGTCAGTGTGCGGGGGGATATCTGGGGTGTAGAGGGGCCAGAGTGCTGGGGGAATATCTGGGGTGTAGAGGGGTCAGAGTGTGGGGGGATATCTGGGGTGTAGAGAGGTCAGAGTGCTGGGGTGTAGAGGGGTCAGAGTGCTGGGGGGATATCTGGGGTGTAGAGGGGTCAGAGCGCTGGGGGGGATATCTGGGGTGTAGAGGGGTGAGAGTGCTGGGGGGATAACTGGGGTGTAGAGGGGTGAGAGTGCTGGGGGGATATCTGGGGTGTAGAGGAGTGAGAGTGCTGGGGGGATATCTGGGGTGTAGAGGGGTGAGAGTGCTGGGGGGATATCTGGGGTGTAGAGGAGTGAGAGTGTTGGGGGGATATCTGGGGTGTAGAGGGGTCAGAGTGCTGGGGTGTAGAGGGGTCAGAGTGCTGGGGGGATATCTGGGGTGTAGAGGGCTCAGAGTGCTGGGGGGATATCTGGGGTGTAGAGGGGTCAGAGAGCTGGGGGAATATCTGGGGTGTAGAGGAATCAGAGTGCTGAGGGGATATCTGGGGTGTAGAGGGGTCAGTGTGCTGGGGGGATATCTGGGGTGTAGAGGGGTGAGAGTGCTGGGGGAATATCTGGGATGTAGAGGGGTCAGAGTGCTGGGGGGATATCTGGGGTGTAGAGGGGTCAGAGTGCTGGGGGGATATCTAGGATGTAGAGGGTGTCACATTGCTGGGGGGATATCTGAGGTGTAGAGGAGTCAGAGTGCTGGGGAGATATCTGGGGTGTAGAGGAGTCCGAGTGCTAGGGGGAATATCTGGGATGTAGAGGGGTCAAAGTGCTGGGGGGATATCTGGGATGTAGAGGGGTCAGAGTGCTGGGGGGATATCTGGGGTGTAGAGGGGTCAGAGTGCTGGGGGGATATCTGGGATGTAGAGGGGTGAGAGTGCTGGGGGGATATCTGGGGTGTAGAGGGGTGAGAGTGCTGGGGGGATATCTGGGATGTAGAGGGGTAAGAGTGCTGGGGGGATATCTGGAGTGTAAAGGGGTCAGAGTGCTGGGGTATAGAGGGGTCAGAGTGCTGGGGGGATATCTGGGGTGTTGAGGGGTCAGAGTGCTGGGGGGGTATCTGGGGTGTAGAGGGGTCAGAGTGCTGGGGGGATATCTGGGGTGTAGAGGAACCAGAGTGCTGGGGGGATATCTGGGGTGTAGAGGGATCAGAGTGCTGGGGGATATCTGGGGTGTAGAGGGGTCAGAGTGCTGGGGTGTAGAGGGGTCAGAGTGCTGGGGGGATATCTGGGGTGTAGAGGGATCAGAGTGCTGGGGGGATATCTGGGGTGTAGAGGGGTCAGAGTGCTGGGGGATATCTGGGGTGTAGAGGAATCAGAGTGCTGGGGGGGGATATCTGGGATGTAGAGGGGTCAGAGTGCTGGGGGATATCTGGGGTGTAGAGTGGTCAGAGTGCTGGGGGATATCTGGGGTGTAGAGGGGTCAGAGTGCTGGGGGGATATCTGGGGTGTAAAGGGGTCAGAGTGCTGGGGGGACATCTGGGATGTAGAGGGGTCAGAGTGCTGGGGGAATATCTGGGGTGTAGAGGGGTCAGAGTGCTGGGGGGATATCTGGGATGTAGAGGGGGTCACAGTGCTGGGGGGATATCTGGGGTGTAGAGGAGTCAGAGTGCTGGGGAGATATCTGGGGTGTAGAGGGGTCCGAGTGCTGGGGGGATATCTGGGGTGTAGCGGGGTCCGAGTGCTGGGGGGAATATCTGGGATGTAGAGGGGTCACAGTGCTGGGGGAATATCTGGGGTGTAGAGGAGTCAGAGTGCTGGGGAGATATCTGGGGTGTAGAGGGGTCCGAGTGCTGGGGGGATATCTGGGGTGTAGCGGGGTCCGAGTGCTGGGGGGAATATCTGGGATGTAGAGGGGTCACAGTGCTGGGGGGATATCTGGGGTGTAGAGGGGTCAGAGTGCTGGGGGATATCTGGGGTGTAGAGGAATCAGAGTGCTGGGGGGGGATATCTGGGATGTAGAGGGGTCAGAGTGCTGGGGGATATCTGGGGTGTAGAGTAGTCAGAGTGCTGGGGGATATCTGGGGTGTAGAGGGGTCAGAGTGCTGGGGGGATATCTGGGGTGTAAAGGGGTCAGAGTGCTGGGGGGACATCTGGGATGTAGAGGGGTCAGAGTGCTGGGGGAATATCTGGGGTGTAGAGGGGTCAGAGTGCTGGGGGGATATCTGGGATGTAGAGGGGGTCACAGTGCTGGGGGGATATCTGGGGTGTAGAGGAGTCAGAGTGCTGGGGAGATATCTGGGGTGTAGAGGGGTCCGAGTGCTGGGGGGATATCTGGGGTGTAGCGGGGTCCGAGTGCTGGGGGGAATATCTGGGATGTAGAGGGGTCACAGTGCTGGGGGGATATCTGGGGTGTAGAGGAGTCAGAGTGCTGGGGAGATATCTGGGGTGTAGAGGGGTCCGAGTGCTGGGGGGATATCTGGGGTGTAGCGGGGTCCGAGTGCTGGGGGGAATATCTGGGATGTAGAGGGGTCACAGTGCTGGGGGGATATCTGGGGTGTAGAGGAGTCAGAGTGCTGGGGAGATATCTGGGGTGTAGAGGGGTCCAAGTGCTGGGGGGATATCTGGGGTGTAGAGGGGTCAGAGTGCTGGGGGGATATCTGGGATTTAGAGGGGGTCACAGTGCTGGGGGGATATCTGTGATGTAGAGGGGTCAGAGTGCTGGGGGGATATCTTGGGTGTAGAGGGGTCTGAGTGCTGGGGGGATATCTGGGATGTATAGGGGTCACAGTGCTGGGGGGATATCTGGGGTGTAGAGGGGTCAACGTCCTTGGGGATATCTGGGGTGTAGAGGGGTCAGAGTGCTGGGGGATATCTTGGGTGTAGAGGGGTCAGAGTCCTGGGGGGATATCTGGGATGTAGAGGGGTCAGAGTCCTGGGGGGATATCTGGGGTGTAGAGGGGTCAGAGTGCTGGGGGATATCAGTGGTGTAGAGGGGTCAGAGTGCTGGGGGGATATCTAGGGTATAGAGGGGTCAGAGTGCTTGGGGGATATCTGGGATGTAGAGGGGTCAGAGTCCTGGCGGGATATCTGGGGTGTAGAGGGGTCAGAGTCCTGGGGGGGATATCTGGGATGTAGAGGGTTCAGCATCCAGGCGGGATTTCTGGGATGTAAAGGGGTCAGAGTGCTGGGGGATATCTGTGGTGTAGAGGGGTCAGAGTGCTGGGGGGATATCTAGGATGTAGAGGAGTCAGAGTGCTGGGGAGATATCTGGGGTGTAGAGGGGTCACAGTGCTGGGGGGATATCTGGGGTGTAGAGGGGTCAGAGTGCTGGAGGGATATCTGGGGTGTAGAGGGGTCAGAGTGCTGGGGGGATATCTGGGATGTAGAGGGGTGAGAGTGCTGGGGGGATATCTGGGGTGTAGAGGGGTCAGAGTGCTGGGGGGATATCTGGGATGTAGAGGGGTGAGAGTGCTGGGGGGATATCTGGAGTGTAAAGGGGTCAGAGTGCTGGGGTATAGAGGGGTCAGAGTGCTGGGGGGATATCTGGGGTGTAGAGGGGTCAGAGTGCTGGGGGGGTATCTGGGGTGTAGAGGGGTCAGAGTGCTGGGGGGATATCTGGGGTGTAGAGGGGTCAGAGTGCTGGGGGGATATCTGGAGTGTAGAGGGATCAGAGTGCTGGGGGATATCTGGGGTGTAGAGGGATCAGAGTGCTGGGGGATATCTGGGGTGTAGAGGGGTCAGAGTGCTGGGGTGTAGAGGGGTCAGAGTGCTGGGGGGATATCTGGGGTGTAGAGGGATCAGAGTGCTGGGGGGATATCTGGGGTGTAGAGGGGTCAGAGTGCTGGGGGATATCTGGGGTGTAGAGGAATCAGAGTGCTGGGGGATATCTGGGGTGTAGAGGGGTCAGAGTGCTGGGGGGATATCTGGGGTGTAGAGGGATCAGAGTGCTGGGGGATATCTGGGGTGTAGAGGGGTCAGAGTGCTGGGGTGTAGAGGGGTCAGAGTGCTGGGGGGATATCTGGGGTGTAGAGGAATCAGAGTGCTGGGGGATATCTGGGGTGTAGAGGGGTCAGAGTGCTGGGGGATATCTGGGGTGTAGAGGGGTCAGAGTGCTGGGGGATATCTGGGGTGTAGAGGGGTCAGAGTGCTGGGGGGATATCTGGGGTGTAAAGGGGTCAGAGTGCTGGGGGGACATCTGGGATGTAGAGGGGTCAGAGTGCTGGGGGAATATCTGGGGTGTAGAGGGGTCAGAGTGCTGGGGGGATATCTGGGATGTAGAGGGGGTCACAGTGCTGGGGGGATATCTGGGGTGTAAAGGGGTCAGAGTGCTGGGGTATAGAGGGGTCAGAGTGCTGGGGGGATATCTGGGGTGTAGAGGGGTCAGAGTGCTGGGGGGGTATCTGGGGTGTAGAGGGGTCAGAGTGCTGGGGGGATATCTGGGGTGTAGAGGGGTCAGAGTGCTGGGGGGATATCTGGAGTGTAGAGGGATCAGAGTGCTGGGGGATATCTGGGGTGTAGAGGGATCAGAGTGCTGGGGGATATCTGGGGTGTAGAGGGGTCAGAGTGCTGGGGTGTAGAGGGGTCAGAGTGCTGGGGGGATATCTGGGGTGTAGAGGGATCAGAGTGCTGGGGGGATATCTGGGGTGTAGAGGGGTCAGAGTGCTGGGGGATATCTGGGGTGTAGAGGAATCAGAGTGCTGGGGGATATCTGGGGTGTAGAGGGGTCAGAGTGCTGGGGGGATATCTGGAGTGTAGAGGGATCAGAGTGCTGGGGGATATCTGGGGTGTAGAGGGGTCAGAGTGCTGGGGTGTAGAGGGGTCAGAGTGCTGGGGGGATATCTGGGGTGTAGAGGAATCAGAGTGCTGGGGGATATCTGGGGTGTAGAGGGGTCAGAGTGCTGGGGGATATCTGGGGTGTAGAGGGGTCAGAGTGCTGGGGGATATCTGGGGTGTAGAGGGGTCAGAGTGCTGGGGGGATATCTGGGGTGTAAAGGGGTCAGAGTGCTGGGGGGACATCTGGGATGTAGAGGGGTCAGAGTGCTGGGGGAATATCTGGGGTGTAGAGGGGTCAGAGTGCTGGGGGGATATCTGGGATGTAGAGGGGGTCACAGTGCTGGGGGGATATCTGGGGTGTAGAGGAGTCAGAATGCTGGGGAGATATCTGGGGTGTAGAGGGGTCCGAGTGCTGGGGGGATATCTGGGGTGTAGCGGGGTCCGAGTGCTGGGGGGAATATCTGGGATGTAGAGGGGTCACAGTGCTGGGGGAATATCTGGGGTGTAGAGGAGTCAGAGTGCTGGGGAGATATCTGGGGTGTAGAGGGGTCCGAGTGCTGGGGGGATATCTGGGGTGTAGCGGGGTCCGAGTGCTGGGGGGAATATCTGGGATGTAGAGGGGTCACAGTGCTGGGGGGATATCTGGGGTGTAGAGGGGTCAGAGTGCTGGGGGATATCTGGGGTGTAGAGGAATCAGAGTGCTGGGGGGGGATATCTGGGATGTAGAGGGGTCAGAGTGCTGGGGGATATCTGGGGTGTAGAGTGGTCAGAGTGCTGGGGGATATCTGGGGTGTAGAGGGGTCAGAGTGCTGGGGGGATATCTGGGGTGTAAAGGGGTCAGAGTGCTGGGGGGACATCTGGGATGTAGAGGGGTCAGAGTGCTGGGGGAATATCTGGGGTGTAGAGGGGTCAGAGTGCTGGGGGGATATCTGGGATGTAGAGGGGGTCACAGTGCTGGGGGGATATCTGGGGTGTAGAGGAGTCAGAGTGCTGGGGAGATATCTGGGGTGTAGAGGGGTCCGAGTGCTGGGGGGATATCTGGGGTGTAGCGGGGTCCGAGTGCTGGGGGGAATATCTGGGATGTAGAGGGGTCACAGTGCTGGGGGGATATCTGGGGTGTAGAGGAGTCAGAGTGCTGGGGAGATATCTGGGGTGTAGAGGGGTCCGAGTGCTGGGGGGATATCTGGGGTGTAGCGGGGTCCGAGTGCTGGGGGGAATATCTGGGATGTAGAGGGGTCACAGTGCTGGGGGGATATCTGGGGTGTAGAGGAGTCAGAGTGCTGGGGAGATATCTGGGGTGTAGAGGGGTCCAAGTGCTGGGGGGATATCTGGGGTGTAGAGGGGTCAGAGTGCTGGGGGGATATCTGGGATTTAGAGGGGGTCACAGTGCTGGGGGGATATCTGTGATGTAGAGGGGTCAGAGTGCTGGGGGGATATCTTGGGTGTAGAGGGGTCTGAGTGCTGGGGGGATATCTGGGATGTATAGGGGTCACAGTGCTGGGGGGATATCTGGGGTGTAGAGGGGTCAACGTCCTTGGGGATATCTGGGGTGTAGAGGGGTCAGAGTGCTGGGGGATATCTTGGGTGTAGAGGGGTCAGAGTCCTGGGGGGATATCTGGGATGTAGAGGGGTCAGAGTCCTGGGGGGATATCTGGGGTGTAGAGGGGTCAGAGTGCTGGGGGATATCAGTGGTGTAGAGGGGTCAGAGTGCTGGGGGGATATCTAGGGTATAGAGGGGTCAGAGTGCTTGGGGGATATCTGGGATGTAGAGGGGTCAGAGTCCTGGCGGGATATCTGGGGTGTAGAGGGGTCAGAGTCCTGGGGGGGATATCTGGGATGTAGAGGGTTCAGCATCCAGGCGGGATTTCTGGGATGTAAAGGGGTCAGAGTGCTGGGGGATATCTGTGGTGTAGAGGGGTCAGAGTGCTGGGGGGATATCTAGGATGTAGAGGAGTCAGAGTGCTGGGGAGATATCTGGGGTGTAGAGGGGTCACAGTGCTGGGGGGATATCTGGGGTGTAGAGGGGTCAGAGTGCTGGAGGGATATCTGGGGTGTAGAGGGGTCAGAGTGCTGGGGGGATATCTGGGATGTAGAGGGGTGAGAGTGCTGGGGGGATATCTGGGGTGTAGAGGGGTCAGAGTGCTGGGGGGATATCTGGGATGTAGAGGGGTGAGAGTGCTGGGGGGATATCTGGAGTGTAAAGGGGTCAGAGTGCTGGGGTATAGAGGGGTCAGAGTGCTGGGGGGATATCTGGGGTGTAGAGGGGTCAGAGTGCTGGGGGGGTATCTGGGGTGTAGAGGGGTCAGAGTGCTGGGGGGATATCTGGGGTGTAGAGGGGTCAGAGTGCTGGGGGGATATCTGGAGTGTAGAGGGATCAGAGTGCTGGGGGATATCTGGGGTGTAGAGGGATCAGAGTGCTGGGGGATATCTGGGGTGTAGAGGGGTCAGAGTGCTGGGGTGTAGAGGGGTCAGAGTGCTGGGGGGATATCTGGGGTGTAGAGGGATCAGAGTGCTGGGGGGATATCTGGGGTGTAGAGGGGTCAGAGTGCTGGGGGATATCTGGGGTGTAGAGGAATCAGAGTGCTGGGGGATATCTGGGGTGTAGAGGGGTCAGAGTGCTGGGGGGATATCTGGGGTGTAGAGGGATCAGAGTGCTGGGGGATATCTGGGGTGTAGAGGGGTCAGAGTGCTGGGGTGTAGAGGGGTCAGAGTGCTGGGGGGATATCTGGGGTGTAGAGGAATCAGAGTGCTGGGGGATATCTGGGGTGTAGAGGGGTCAGAGTGCTGGGGGATATCTGGGGTGTAGAGGGGTCAGAGTGCTGGGGGATATCTGGGGTGTAGAGGGGTCAGAGTGCTGGGGGGATATCTGGGGTGTAAAGGGGTCAGAGTGCTGGGGGGACATCTGGGATGTAGAGGGGTCAGAGTGCTGGGGGAATATCTGGGGTGTAGAGGGGTCAGAGTTCTGGGGGGATATCTGGGATGTAGAGGGGGTCACAGTGCTGGGGGGATATCTGGGGTGTAAAGGGGTCAGAGTGCTGGGGTATAGAGGGGTCAGAGTGCTGGGGGGATATCTGGGGTGTAGAGGGGTCAGAGTGCTGGGGGGGTATCTGGGGTGTAGAGGGGTCAGAGTGCTGGGGGGATATCTGGGATGTAGAGGGGTCAGAGTGCTGGGGGGATATCTGGGGTGTAGAGGGATCAGAGTGCTGGGGGATATCTGGGGTGTAGAGGGGTCAGAGTGCTGGGGTGTAGAGGGGTCAGAGTACTGGTGGGATATCTGGGGTGTAGAGGGGTCAGAGTGCTGGGGGGATATCTGGGGTGTAGAGGGGTCAGAGTGCGGGGGGATATCGGGGTGTAGAGGGGTCAGAGTGGTGGGGTGTAGAGAAGTCAGAGTGCTGGGGGGATATCTAGGGTGTAGAGGGGTCAGAGTGCTGGGGGGACATCTGGAGTCTAAAGGGGTTAGAGTGCTGGGGTGTAGAGGGGTCAGAGTGCTGGGGGGATATCTGGGGTGTAGAGGGGTCAGAGTGCTGGGGGAATATCTGGGGTGTAGAGGGGTCAGAGTGCGGGGGGATATCTGGGGTGTAGAGGGGTCAGAGTGCTGGGGTGTAGAGGGATCAGAGTGCTGGGGGGATATCTGGGGTGTAAAGGGGTCAGAGTGCTGGGGTGTAGAGGGGTCAGAGTGCTGGGGGGATATCTGAGGTGTAGAGGGATCAGAGTGCTGGGTGGATATCTGAGGGGGAAAAGGGGTCAGAGTGCTGGGGTGTAGAGGGGTCAGAGTGCTGGGGGGATATCTGAGGTGTAGAGGGGTCAGAGTGCTGGGGGGATATCTGGGGTGTAGAGGGGTCAGTCAGAGTGCTGGGGGGATATCTGGGGTGTAGAGGGGTCAGAGTGCTAGGGGGACATCTGGAGTTTAAAAGGGTCAGAGTGCTGGGGTGTAGAGGGATCAGAGTACTGGTGGGATATCTGGGGTGTAGAGGGGTGAGAGTGCTGGGGGGATATCTGGGGTGTAGAGGGGTCAGAGTGCGGGGGGATATCGGGGTGTAGAGGGGTCAGAGTGGTGGGGTGTAGAGAAGTCAGAGTGCTGGGGGGATATCTAGGGTGTAGAGGGGTCAGAGTGCTGGGGGGACATCTGGAGTCTAAAGGGGTCAGAGTGCTGGGGTGTAGAGGGGTCAGAGTGCTGGGGGGATATCTGGGGTGTAGAGGGGTCAGAGTGCTGGGGGAATATCTGGGGTGTAGAGGGGTCAGAGTGCGGGGGGATATCTGGGGTGTAGAGGGGTCAGAGTGCTGGGGTGTAGAGGGGTCAGAGTGCTGGGGGGATATCTGGGGTGTAGAGGGGTCAGAGCTCTGGGGGGATATCTGGGGTGTAGAGGAATCAGAGTGCTGGGGGGGATATCTGCAATGTAGAGGGGTCAGAGTGCTGGGGATATCTGGGGTGTAGAGGGGTGAGAGTGCTGGGGGGATATCTGGGGTGTAGAGGAGTGAGAGTGCTGGGGGGATATCTGGGGTTTAGAGGGGTGAGAGTGCTGGGGGGATATCTGGGATGTAGAGGGGTCAGAAGGCTGGGGGGATATCTGGAGTGTAGAGGGGTCAGAGTACGGGGGGATATCTGGGGTGTAGAGGGGTCAGAGTGCTGGCGTGTAGAGGGGTCAGAGAGCTGGGGGAATATCTGGGGTGTAAAGGGGTCAGAGTGCTGGGGTGTAGAGGGGTCAGAGTGCTGGGGGGATATCTGAGGTGTAGAGGGGTCAGAGTGCTGGGGGGATATCTGGGGTGTAGAGGGGTCAGTCAGAGTGCTGGGGGGATATCTGGGGTGTAGAGGGGTCAGAGTGCTAGGGGGACATCTGGAGTTTAAAAGGGTCAGAGTGCTGGGGTGTAGAGGGATCAGAGTACTGGTGGGATATCTGGGGTGTAGAGGGGTCAGAGTGCTGGGGGGATATCTGGGGTGTAGAGGGGTCAGAGTGGTGGGGTGTAGAGAAGTCAGAGTGCTGGGGGGATATCTAGGGTGTAGAGGGGTCAGAGTGCTGGGGGGACATCTGGAGTCTAAAGGGGTCAGAGTGCTGGGGTGTAGAGGGGTCAGAGTGCTGGGGGGATATCTGGGGTGTAGAGGGGTCAGAGTGCTGGGGGAATATCTGGGGTGTAGAGGGGTCAGAGTGCGGGGGGATATCTGGGGTGTAGAGGGGTCAGAGTGCTGGGGTGTAGAGGGGTCAGAGTGCTGGAGGGATATCTGGGGTGTAGAGGGGTCAGAGCTCTGGGGGGATATCTGGGGTGTAGAGGAATCAGAGTGCTGGGGGGATATCTGCAATGTAGAGGGGTCAGAGTGCTGGGGATATCTGGGGTGTAGAGGGGTGAGAGTGCTGGGGGGATATCTGGGGTGTAGAGGAGTGAGAGTGCTGGGGGGATATCTGGGGTTTAGAGGGGTGAGAGTGCTGGGGGGATATCTGGGATGTAGAGGGGTCAGAAGGCTGGGGGGATATCTGGAGTGTAGAGGGGTCAGAGTACGGGGGGATATCTGGGGTGTAGAGGGGTCAGAGTGCTGGCGTGTAGAGGGGTCAGAGAGCTGGGGGAATATCTGGGCTGTAGAGGGGTCAGAGTGCTGGGGGGATATCTGGGGTGTAGAGGAATCAGAGTGCTGGGGGGATATCTGGGGTGTAGAGAGGTGAGAGTGCTGGGGGGATATCTGCGGTGTAGAGGGGTGAGAGTGCTGGGGGGATATCTGGGATGTAGAGGGGTCAGAAGGCTGGGGGGATATCTGGAGTGTAGAGGGTGTCACAGTGCTGGGGGGATATTTGGGGTGTAGAGGAGTCAGAGTGCTGGGGAGATATCTGGGGTGTAGAGGGGTCCGAGTGCTGGGGGGGATATCTGGGGTGTAGAGGAGTCCGAGTGCTGGGGGGAATATCTGGGATGTAGAGGGGTTACAGTGCTGGGGGGATATCTGGGGTGTAGAGGGGTCAAAGTGCTGGGGGGATATCTGGCGTGTAGAGGGGTCAGAGTGATGGGGGGATATCTGGGATGTAGAGGGGTCAAAGTGCTGGGGGGATATCTGGGATGTAGAGGGGTCAGAGTGCTGGGGGGATATCTGGGTGTAGAGGAGTGAGAGTGCTGGGGGGATATCTGAAGTGTAAAGGGGTCAGAGTGCTGGGGTATAGAGGGGTCAGAGTGCTGGGGGGATATTTGGGGTGTAGAGGGGTCAGAGTTCTGGAGGGGTATCTGGGGTGTAGAGGAATCAGAGTGCTGGGGGGATATCTAGGGTGTAGAGGAGTCAGAGTGCTGGGGGATATCTGGGGTGTAGAGGGGTCAGAGTGCTGGGGTGTAGAGGGGTCAGAGTGCTGGGGGGATATCTGGGGTGTAGAGGATTTAGAGTGCTGGGGGGATATCTAGGGTGTAGAGGGGTCAGAGTGCTGGGGGATATCTGGGGTGTAGAGGGGTCAGAGTGCTGGGGTGTAGAGGGGTCAGAGTGCTGGGGGGATATCTGGGGTGTAGAGGGATCAGAGTGCTAGGAGGATATCTGGGGTGTAGAGGGGTCAGAGTGCTGGGGGGATATCTGGGATGTAGAGGGGGTCACAGTGCTGGGGGGATATCTGGGGTGTAGAGGAGTCAGAATGCTGGGGAGATATCTGGGGTGTAGAGGGGTCCGAGTGCTGGGGGGGATATCTGGGGTGTAGAGGGGACAGAGTGCTGGGGGGAATATCTGGGATGTAGAGGGGTCACAGTGCTGGGGGGATATCTAGGGTGTAGAGGGGTCAAAGTGCTGGGGGGATATCTGGCGTGTAGAGGGGTCAGAGTGCCAGGGGGAAATCTGGGATTTAAAGGGGGTCACAGTGCTGGGGGGATATCTGTGATGTAGAGGGGTCAGAGTGCTGGGGGGATATCTGGGGTGTAGAGGGGCCAGAGTGCTTGGGGGATATCTGGGGTGTAGAGGGGTCAGAGTGCGGGGGGATATCTGGGGTGTAGAGGGGCCAGAGTGCTGGGGGAATATCTGGGGTGTAGAGGGGTCAGAGTGTGGGGGGATATCTGGGGTGTAGAGAGGTCAGAGTGCTGGGGGGATATCTGGGGTGTAGAGGGGTCAGAGCGCTGGGGGGGATATCTGGGGTGTAGAGGGGTGAGAGTGCTGGGGGGATATCTGGGGTGTAGAGGGGTGAGAGTGCTGGGGGGGGATATCTGGGGTGTAGAGGAGTGAGAGTGCTGGGGGGATATCTGGGGTGTAGAGGGGTCAGAGTGCTGGGGTGTAGAGGGGTCAGAGTGCTGGGGGGATATCTGGGGTGTAGAGGGCTCAGAGTGCTGGGGGGATATCTGAGGTGTAGAGGGGTCAGAGAGCTGGGGGGATATCTGGGATGTAGAGGGGTCAGAGTGCTGGGGATATCTGGGGTGTAGAGGGGTCAGTGTGCTGGGGGGATATCTGGGGTGTAGAGGGGTGAGAGTGCTGGGGGGATATCTGGGGTGTAGAGGGGTGAGAGTGCTGGGGGAATATCTGGGATGTAGAGGGGTCAGAGTGCTGGGGGGATATCTGGGGTGTAGAGGGGTCAGAGTGCTGGGGGGATATCTAGGATGTAGAGGGTGTCACATTGCTGGGGGGATATCTGAGGTGTAGAGGAGTCAGAGTGCTGGGGAGATATCTGGGGTGTAGAGGAGTCCGAGTGCTGGGGGGAATATCTGGGATGTAGAGGGGTCACAGTGCTGGGGGGATATCTGGGGTGTAGAGGGGTCAGAGTGCTGGGGGGATATCTGGGGTGTAGAGGGGTCAAAGTGCTGGGGGGATATCTGGGATGTAGAGGGGTCAGAGTGCTGGGGGGATATCTGGGGTGTAGAGGGGTCAGAGTGCTGGGGGGATATCTGGGATGTAGAGGGGTGAGAGTGCTGGGGGGATATCTGGGGTGTAGAGGGGTGAGAGTGCTGGGGGGATACCTGGGATGTAGAGGGGTAAGAGTGCTGGGGGGATATCTGGAGTGTAAAGGGGTCAGAGTGCTGGGGGGATATCTGGGGTGTTGAGGGGTCAGAGTGCTGGGGGGGTATCTGGGGTGTAGAGGGGTCAGAGTGCTGGGGGGATATCTGGGGTGTAGAGGAACCAGAGTGCTGGGGGGATATCTGGGGTGTAGAGGGATCAGAGTGCTGGGGGATATCTGGGGTGTAGAGGGGTCAGAGTGCTGGGGTGTAGAGGGGTCAGAGTGCTGGGGGGATATCTGGGGTGTAGAGGGATCAGAGTGCTGGGGGGATATCTGGGGTGTAGAGGGGTCAGAGTGCTGGGGGATATCTGGGGTGTAGAGGAATCAGAGTGCTGGGGGGATATCTGGGATGTAGAGGGGTCAGAGTGCTGGGGGATATCTGGGGTGTAGAGTGGTCAGAGTGCTGGGGGATATCTGGGGTGTAGAGGGGTCAGAGTGCTGGGGGGATATCTGGGGTGTAAAGGGGTCAGAGTGCTGGGGGGACATCTGGGATGTAGAGGGGTCAGAGTGCTGGGGGAATATCTGGGGTGTAGAGGGGTCAGAGTGCTGGGGGGATATCTGGGATGTAGAGGGGGTCACAGTGCTGGGGGGATATCTGGGGTGTAGAGGAGTCAGAGTGCTGGGGAGATATCTGGGGTGTAGAGGGGTCCGAGTGCTGGGGGGATATCTGGGGTGTAGCGGGGTCCGAGTGCTGGGGGGAATATCTGGGATGTAGAGGGGTCACAGTGCTGGGGGGATATCTGGGGTGTAGAGGAGTCAGAGTGCTGGGGAGATATCTGGGGTGTAGAGGGGTCCGAGTGCTGGGGGGATATCTGGGGTGTAGCGGGGTCAGAGTGCTGGGGGGAATATCTGGGATGTAGAGGGGTCACAGTGCTGGGGGGATATCTGGGGTGTAGAGGAGTCAGAGTGCTGGGGAGATATCTGGGGTGTAGAGGGGTCCAAATGCTGGGGGGATATCTGGGGTGTAGAGGGGTCCGAGTGCTGGGGGGAATATCCGGGATGTAGAGGGGTCACAGTGCTGGGGGGATATCTGGGGTGTAGAGGGGTCAAAGTGCTGGGGGGATATCTGGCGTGTAGAGAGGTCAGAGTGCTGGGGGGATATCTGGGATTTAGAGGGGGGTCACAGTGCTGGGGGGATATCTGTGATGTAGAGGGGTCAGAGTGCTGGGGGGATATCTGGGGTGTAGAGGGGTCTGAGTGCTGGGGGGATATCTGAAATGTATAGGGGTCACAGTGCTGGGGGGATATCTGGGGTGTAGAGGGGTCAAAGTCCTTGGGGATATCTGGGGTGTAGAGGGGTCAGAGTGCTGGGGGATATCTTGGGTGTAGAGGGGTCAGAGTCCTGGGGGGATATCTGGGATGTAGAGGGGTCCGAGTCCTGGGGGGATATCTGGGGTGTAGAGGGGTCACAGTGCTGGGGGGATATCTGGGGTGTAGAGGAGTCAGAGTGCTGGGGAGATATCTGGGGTGTAGAGGGGTCCGAGTGCTGGGGGGATATCTGGGGTGTAGCGGGGTCAGAGTGCTGGGGGGAATATCTGGGATGTAGAGGGGTCACAGTGCTGGGGGGATATCTGGGGTGTAGAGGAGTCAGAGTGCTGGGGAGATATCTGGGGTGTAGAGGGGTCCAAATGCTGGGGGGATATCTGGGGTGTAGAGGGGTCCGAGTGCTGGGGGGAATATCGGGGATGTAGAGGGGTCACAGTGCTGGGGGGATATCTGGGGTGTAGAGGGGTCAAAGTGCTGGGGGGATATCTGGCGTGTAGAGAGGTCAGAGTGCTGGGGGGATATCTGGGATTTAGAGGGGGGTCACAGTGCTGGGGGGATATCTGTGATGTAGAGGGGTCTGAGTGCTGGGGGGATATCTGGGATGTATAGGGGTCACAGTGCTGGGGGGATATCTGGGGTGTAGAGGGGTCAAAGTCCTTGGGGATATCTGGGGTGTAGAGGGGTCAGAGTGCTGGGGGATATCTTGGGTGTAGAGGGGTCAGAGTCCTGGGGGGATATCTGGGATGTAGAGGGGTCAGAGTCCTGGGGGGATATCTGGGGTGTAGAGGGGTCAGAGTGCTGGGGGATATCAGTGGTGTAGAGGGGTCAGAGTGCTGGGGGGATATCTAGGGTGTAGAGGGGTCAGAGTGCTTGGGGGATATCTGGGATGTAGAGGGGTCAGAGTCCTGGCGGGATATCTGGGGTGTAGAGGGGTCAGAGTCCTGGGGGGGATATCTGGGATGTAGAGGGGTCAGAGTCCAAGCGGGATATCTGGGATGTAAAGGGGTCAGAGTGCTGGGGGATATCTGTGGTGTAGAGGGGTCAGAGTGCTGGGGAGATATCTAGGATGTAGAGGGTGTCACAGTGCTGGGGGGATATCTGAGGTGTAGAGGAGTCAGAGTGCTGGGGAGATATCTGGGGTGTAGAGGAGTCCGAGTGCTGGGGGGAATATCTGGGATGTAGAGGGGTCACAGTGCTGGGGGGATATCTGGGGTGTAGAGGGGTCAGAGTGCTGGAGGGATATCTGGGGTGTAGAGGGGTCAAAGTGCTGGGGGGATATCTGGGATGTAGAGGGGTCAGAGTGCTGGGGGGATATCTGGGGTGTAGAGGGGTCAGAGTGCTGGGGGGATATCTGGGATGTAGAGGGGTGAGAGTGCTGGGGGGATATCTGGGGTGTAGAGGGGTCAGAGTGCTGGGGGGATATCTGGGATGTAGAGGGGTGAGAGTGCTGGGGGGATATCTGGAGTGTAAAGGGGTCAGAGTGCTGGGGTATAGAGGGGTCAGAGTGCTGGGGGGATATCTGGGGTGTAGAGGGGTCAGAGTGCTGGGGGGGGTATCTGGGGTGTAGAGGGGTCAGAGTGCTGGGGGGATATCTGGGGTGTAGAGGGGTCAGAGTACTGGGGGGATATCTGGAGTGTAGAGGAACCAGAGTGCTGGGGGGATATCTGGGGTGTAGAGGGATCAGAGTGCTGGGGGATATCTGGGGTGTAGAGGGGTCAGAGTGCTGGGGTGTAGAGGGGTCAGAGTGCTGGGGGGATATCTGGGGTGTAGAGGGATCAGAGTGCTGGGGGGATATCTGGGGTGTAGAGGGGTCAGAGTGCTGGGGGATATCTGGGGTGTAGAGGAATCAGAGTGCTGGGGGATATCTGGGGTGTAGAGGGGTCAGAGTGCTGGGGGATATCTGGGGTGTAGAGGGGTCAGAGTGCTGGGGGATATCTGGGGTGTAGAGGGGTCAGAGTGCTGGGGGGATATCTGGGGTGTAAAGGGGTCAGAGTGCTGGGGGGACATCTGGGATGTAGAGGGGTCAGAGTGCTGGGGGAATATCTGGGGTGTAGAGGGGTCAGAGTGCTGGGGGGATATCTGGGATGTAGAGGGGGGTCACAGTGCTGGGGGGATATCTGGGGTGTAGAGGAGTCAGAATGCTGGGGAGATATCTGGGGTGTAGAGGGGTCCGAGTGCTGGGGGGATATCTGGGGTGTAGAGGGGTCCGAGTGCTGGGGGGAATATCTGGGATGTAGAGGGGTCACAGTGCTGGGGGGATATCTGGGGTGTAGAGGAGTCAGAGTGCTGGGGAGATATCTGTGGTGTAGAGGGGTCCAAGTGCTGGGGGGATATCTGGGGTGTAGAGGGGTCCGAGTGCTGGGGGGAATATCGGGGATGTAGAGGGGTCACAGTGCTGGGGGGATATCTGGGGTGTAGAGGGGTCAAAGTGCTGGGGGGATAGCTGGCGTGTAGAGAGGTCAGAGTGCTGGGGGGACATCTGGGATGTAGAGGGGTCAGAGTGCTGGGGGGATATCTGGGATGTAGAGGGGGTCACAGTGCTGGGGGGATATCTGGGGTGTAGAGGAGTCAGAATGCTGGGGAGATATCTGGGGTGAAGAGGGGTCCGAGTGCTGGGGGGATATCTGGGGTGTAGAGGGGACCGAGTGCTGGGGGGAATATCTGGGATGTAGAGGGGTCACAGTGCTGGGGGGATATCTGGGGTGTAGAGGGGTCAAAGTGCTGGGGGGATATCTGGCGTGTAGAGGGGTCAGAGTGCTGGGGGATATCTGGGGTGTAGAGGGGTCAGAGTGCTGGGGGGATATCTGGGGTGTAGAGGGGTCAGAGTGCTGGGGGATATCTGGGGTGTAGAGGAATCAGAGTGCTGGGGGATATCTGAGGTGTAGAGGGGTCAGAGTGCTGGGGGATATCTGGGGTGTAGAGGGGTCAGAGTGCTGGGGGGATATTTGGGGTGTAAAGGGGTCAGAGTGCTGGGGGGACATCTGGGATGTAGAGGGGTCAGAGTGCTGGGGGAATATCTGGGGTGTAGAGGGGTCAGAGTGCTGGGGGGATATCTGGGGTGTAGAGGGGTCCGAGTGCTGGGGGGATATCTGGGGTGTAGAGGGGTCCGAGTGCTGGGGGGAATATCTGGGATGTAGAGGGGTCACAGTGCTGGGGGGATATCTGGGGTGTAGAGGGGTCAGAGTGCTGGGGTGATATCTGGCGTGTAGAGGGGTCCAAGTGCTGGGGGGATATCTGGGGTGTAGAGGGGTCCGAGTGCTGGGGGGAATATCGGGGATGTAGAGGGGTCACAGTGCTGGGGGGATATCTGGGGTGTAGAGGGGTCAAAGTGCTGGGGGGATATCTGGCGTGTAGAGAGGTCAGAGTGCTGGGGGAATATCTGGGGTGTAGAGGGGTCAGAGTGCTGGGGGGATATCTGGGATGTAGAGGAGTCAGAATGCTGGGGAGATATCTGGGGTGTAGAAGGGTCCGAGTGCTGGGGGGATATCTGGGGTGTAGAGGGGACCGAGTGCTGGGGGGAATATCTGGGATGTAGAGGGGTCACAGTGCTGGGGGGATATCTGGGGTGTAGAGGGGTCAAAGTGCTGGGGGGATATCTGGCGTGTAGAGGGGTCAGAGTGCTAGGGGGAAATCTGGGATTTAAAGGGGGTCACAGTGCTGGGGGGATATCTGTGATGTAGAGGGGTCAGAGTGCTGGGGGGATATCTGGGGTGTAGAGGGCCCAGAGTGCTTGGGGGATATCTGGGGTGTAGAGGGGTCAGTGTGCGGGGGGATATCTGGGGTGTAGAGGGGCCAGAGTGCTGGGGGAATATCTGGGGTGTAGAGGGGTCAGAGTGTGGGGGGATATCTGGGGTGTAGAGAGGTCAGAGTGCTGGGGTGTAGAGGGGTCAGAGTGCTGGGGGGATATCTGGGGTGTAGAGGGGTCAGAGCGCTGGGGGGGATATCTGGGGTGTAGAGGGGTGAGAGTGCTGGGGGGATAACTGGGGTGTAGAGGGGTGAGAGTGCTGGGGGGATATCTGGGGTGTAGAGGAGTGAGAGTGCTGGGGGGATATCTGGGGTGTAGAGGGGTGAGAGTGCTGGGGGGATATCTGGGGTGTAGAGGAGTGAGAGTGTTGGGGGGATATCTGGGGTGTAGAGGGGTCAGAGTGCTGGGGTGTAGAGGGGTCAGAGTGCTGGGGGGATATCTGGGGTGTAGAGGGCTCAGAGTGCTGGGGGGATATCTGGGGTGTAGAGGGGTCAGAGAGCTGGGGGAATATCTGGGGTGTAGAGGAATCAGAGTGCTGAGGGGATATCTGGGGTGTAGAGGGGTCAGTGTGCTGGGGGGATATCTGGGGTGTAGAGGGGTGAGAGTGCTGGGGGAATATCTGGGATGTAGAGGGGTCAGAGTGCTGGGGGGATATCTGGGGTGTAGAGGGGTCAGAGTGCTGGGGGGATATCTAGGATGTAGAGGGTGTCACATTGCTGGGGGGATATCTGAGGTGTAGAGGAGTCAGAGTGCTGGGGAGATATCTGGGGTGTAGAGGAGTCCGAGTGCTAGGGGGAATATCTGGGATGTAGAGGGGTCAAAGTGCTGGGGGGATATCTGGGATGTAGAGGGGTCAGAGTGCTGGGGGGATATCTGGGGTGTAGAGGGGTCAGAGTGCTGGGGGGATATCTGGGATGTAGAGGGGTGAGAGTGCTGGGGGGATATCTGGGGTGTAGAGGGGTGAGAGTGCTGGGGGGATATCTGGCATGTAGAGGGGTAAGAGTGCTGGGGGGATATCTGGAGTGTAAAGGGGTCAGAGTGCTGGGGTATAGAGGGGTCAGAGTGCTGGGGGGATATCTGGGGTGTTGAGGGGTCAGAGTGCTGGGGGGGTATCTGGGGTGTAGAGGGGTCAGAGTGCTGGGGGGATATCTGGGGTGTAGAGGAACCAGAGTGCTGGGGGGATATCTGGGGTGTAGAGGGATCAGAGTGCTGGGGGATATCTGGGGTGTAGAGGGGTCAGAGTGCTGGGGTGTAGAGGGGTCAGAGTGCTGGGGGGATATCTGGGGTGTAGAGGGATCAGAGTGCTGGGGGGATATCTGGGGTGTAGAGGGGTCAGAGTGCTGGGGGATATCTGGGGTGTAGAGGAATCAGAGTGCTGGGGGGGGATATCTGGGATGTAGAGGGGTCAGAGTGCTGGGGGATATCTGGGGTGTAGAGTGGTCAGAGTGCTGGGGGATATCTGGGGTGTAGAGGGGTCAGAGTGCTGGGGGGATATCTGGGGTGTAAAGGGGTCAGAGTGCTGGGGGGACATCTGGGATGTAGAGGGGTCAGAGTGCTGGGGGAATATCTGGGGTGTAGAGGGGTCAGAGTGCTGGGGGGATATCTGGGATGTAGAGGGGGTCACAGTGCTGGGGGGATATCTGGGGTGTAGAGGAGTCAGAGTGCTGGGGAGATATCTGGGGTGTAGAGGGGTCCGAGTGCTGGGGGGATATCTGGGGTGTAGCGGGGTCCGAGTGCTGGGGGGAATATCTGGGATGTAGAGGGGTCACAGTGCTGGGGGAATATCTGGGGTGTAGAGGAGTCAGAGTGCTGGGGAGATATCTGGGGTGTAGAGGGGTCCGAGTGCTGGGGGGATATCTGGGGTGTAGCGGGGTCCGAGTGCTGGGGGGAATATCTGGGATGTAGAGGGGTCACAGTGCTGGGGGGATATCTGGGGTGTAGAGGGGTCAGAGTGCTGGGGGATATCTGGGGTGTAGAGGAATCAGAGTGCTGGGGGGGGATATCTGGGATGTAGAGGGGTCAGAGTGCTGGGGGATATCTGGGGTGTAGAGTAGTCAGAGTGCTGGGGGATATCTGGGGTGTAGAGGGGTCAGAGTGCTGGGGGGATATCTGGGGTGTAAAGGGGTCAGAGTGCTGGGGGGACATCTGGGATGTAGAGGGGTCAGAGTGCTGGGGGAATATCTGGGGTGTAGAGGGGTCAGAGTGCTGGGGGGATATCTGGGATGTAGAGGGGGTCACAGTGCTGGGGGGATATCTGGGGTGTAGAGGAGTCAGAGTGCTGGGGAGATATCTGGGGTGTAGAGGGGTCCGAGTGCTGGGGGGATATCTGGGGTGTAGCGGGGTCCGAGTGCTGGGGGGAATATCTGGGATGTAGAGGGGTCACAGTGCTGGGGGGATATCTGGGGTGTAGAGGAGTCAGAGTGCTGGGGAGATATCTGGGGTGTAGAGGGGTCCGAGTGCTGGGGGGATATCTGGGGTGTAGCGGGGTCCGAGTGCTGGGGGGAATATCTGGGATGTAGAGGGGTCACAGTGCTGGGGGGATATCTGGGGTGTAGAGGAGTCAGAGTGCTGGGGAGATATCTGGGGTGTAGAGGGGTCCAAGTGCTGGGGGGATATCTGGGGTGTAGAGGGGTCAGAGTGCTGGGGGGATATCTGGGATTTAGAGGGGGTCACAGTGCTGGGGGGATATCTGTGATGTAGAGGGGTCAGAGTGCTGGGGGGATATCTTGGGTGTAGAGGGGTCTGAGTGCTGGGGGGATATCTGGGATGTATAGGGGTCACAGTGCTGGGGGGATATCTGGGGTGTAGAGGGGTCAACGTCCTTGGGGATATCTGGGGTGTAGAGGGGTCAGAGTGCTGGGGGATATCTTGGGTGTAGAGGGGTCAGAGTCCTGGGGGGATATCTGGGATGTAGAGGGGTCAGAGTCCTGGGGGGATATCTGGGGTGTAGAGGGGTCAGAGTGCTGGGGGATATCAGTGGTGTAGAGGGGTCAGAGTGCTGGGGGGATATCTAGGGTATAGAGGGGTCAGAGTGCTTGGGGGATATCTGGGATGTAGAGGGGTCAGAGTCCTGGCGGGATATCTGGGGTGTAGAGGGGTCAGAGTCCTGGGGGGGATATCTGGGATGTAGAGGGTTCAGCATCCAGGCGGGATTTCTGGGATGTAAAGGGGTCAGAGTGCTGGGGGATATCTGTGGTGTAGAGGGGTCAGAGTGCTGGGGGGATATCTAGGATGTAGAGGAGTCAGAGTGCTGGGGAGATATCTGGGGTGTAGAGGGGTCACAGTGCTGGGGGGATATCTGGGGTGTAGAGGGGTCAGAGTGCTGGAGGGATATCTGGGGTGTAGAGGGGTCAGAGTGCTGGGGGGATATCTGGGATGTAGAGGGGTGAGAGTGCTGGGGGGATATCTGGGGTGTAGAGGGGTCAGAGTGCTGGGGGGATATCTGGGATGTAGAGGGGTGAGAGTGCTGGGGGGATATCTGGAGTGTAAAGGGGTCAGAGTGCTGGGGTATAGAGGGGTCAGAGTGCTGGGGGGATATCTGGGGTGTAGAGGGGTCAGAGTGCTGGGGGGGTATCTGGGGTGTAGAGGGGTCAGAGTGCTGGGGGGATATCTGGGGTGTAGAGGGGTCAGAGTGCTGGGGGGATATCTGGAGTGTAGAGGGATCAGAGTGCTGGGGGAT
This sequence comes from Aquarana catesbeiana, assembly GCF_042186555.1. Classification (NCBI taxonomy): domain Eukaryota; kingdom Metazoa; phylum Chordata; class Amphibia; order Anura; family Ranidae; genus Aquarana; species Aquarana catesbeiana. The sequence continues at coordinate 57,702,298 of NC_133331.1, read as the reverse complement.
ATCTGGGGTGTAGAGGGATCAGAGTGCTGGGGGATATCTGGGGTGTAGAGGGGTCAGAGTGCTGGGGTGTAGAGGGGTCAGAGTGCTGGGGGGATATCTGGGGTGTAGAGGGATCAGAGTGCTGGGGGGATATCTGGGGTGTAGAGGGGTCAGAGTGCTGGGGGATATCTGGGGTGTAGAGGAATCAGAGTGCTGGGGGATATCTGGGGTGTAGAGGGGTCAGAGTGCTGGGGGGATATCTGGGGTGTAGAGGGATCAGAGTGCTGGGGGATATCTGGGGTGTAGAGGGGTCAGAGTGCTGGGGTGTAGAGGGGTCAGAGTGCTGGGGGGATATCTGGGGTGTAGAGGAATCAGAGTGCTGGGGGATATCTGGGGTGTAGAGGGGTCAGAGTGCTGGGGGATATCTGGGGTGTAGAGGGGTCAGAGTGCTGGGGGATATCTGGGGTGTAGAGGGGTCAGAGTGCTGGGGGGATATCTGGGGTGTAAAGGGGTCAGAGTGCTGGGGGGACATCTGGGATGTAGAGGGGTCAGAGTGCTGGGGGAATATCTGGGGTGTAGAGGGGTCAGAGTGCTGGGGGGATATCTGGGATGTAGAGGGGGTCACAGTGCTGGGGGGATATCTGGGGTGTAAAGGGGTCAGAGTGCTGGGGTATAGAGGGGTCAGAGTGCTGGGGGGATATCTGGGGTGTAGAGGGGTCAGAGTGCTGGGGGGGTATCTGGGGTGTAGAGGGGTCAGAGTGCTGGGGGGATATCTGGGGTGTAGAGGGGTGAGAGTGCTGGGGGGATATCTGGAGTGTAGAGGGATCAGAGTGCTGGGGGATATCTGGGGTGTAGAGGGATCAGAGTGCTGGGGGATATCTGGGGTGTAGAGGGGTCAGAGTGCTGGGGTGTAGAGGGGTCAGAGTGCTGGGGGGATATCTGGGGTGTAGAGGGATCAGAGTGCTGGGGGGATATCTGGGGTGTAGAGGGGTCAGAGTGCTGGGGGATATCTGGGGTGTAGAGGAATCAGAGTGCTGGGGGATATCTGGGGTGTAGAGGGGTCAGAGTGCTGGGGGGATATCTGGAGTGTAGAGGGATCAGAGTGCTGGGGGATATCTGGGGTGTAGAGGGGTCAGAGTGCTGGGGTGTAGAGGGGTCAGAGTGCTGGGGGGATATCTGGGGTGTAGAGGAATCAGAGTGCTGGGGGATATCTGGGGTGTAGAGGGGTCAGAGTGCTGGGGGATATCTGGGGTGTAGAGGGGTCAGAGTGCTGGGGGATATCTGGGGTGTAGAGGGGTCAGAGTGCTGGGGGGATATCTGGGGTGTAAAGGGGTCAGAGTGCTGGGGGGACATCTGGGATGTAGAGGGGTCAGAGTGCTGGGGGAATATCTGGGGTGTAGAGGGGTCAGAGTGCTGGGGGGATATCTGGGATGTAGAGGGGGTCACAGGGCTGGGGGGATATCTGGGGTGTAGAGGAGTCAGAATGCTGGGGAGATATCTGGGGTGTAGAGGGGTCCGAGTGCTGGGGGGATATCTGGGGTGTAGCGGGGTCCGAGTGCTGGGGGGAATATCTGGGATGTAGAGGGGTCACAGTGCTGGGGGAATATCTGGGGTGTAGAGGAGTCAGAGTGCTGGGGAGATATCTGGGGTGTAGAGGGGTCCGAGTGCTGGGGGGATATCTGGGGTGTAGCGGGGTCCGAGTGCTGGGGGGAATATCTGGGATGTAGAGGGGTCACAGTGCTGGGGGGATATCTGGGGTGTAGAGGGGTCAGAGTGCTGGGGGATATCTGGGGTGTAGAGGAATCAGAGTGCTGGGGGGGGATATCTGGGATGTAGAGGGGTCAGAGTGCTGGGGGATATCTGGGGTGTAGAGTGGTCAGAGTGCTGGGGGATATCTGGGGTGTAGAGGGGTCAGAGTGCTGGGGGGATATCTGGGGTGTAAAGGGGTCAGAGTGCTGGGGGGACATCTGGGATGTAGAGGGGTCAGAGTGCTGGGGGAATATCTGGGGTGTAGAGGGGTCAGAGTGCTGGGGGGATATCTGGGATGTAGAGGGGGTCACAGTGCTGGGGGGATATCTGGGGTGTAGAGGAGTCAGAGTGCTGGGGAGATATCTGGGGTGTAGAGGGGTCCGAGTGCTGGGGGGATATCTGGGGTGTAGCGGGGTCCGAGTGCTGGGGGGAATATCTGGGATGTAGAGGGGTCACAGTGCTGGGGGGATATCTGGGGTGTAGAGGAGTCAGAGTGCTGGGGAGATATCTGGGGTGTAGAGGGGTCCGAGTGCTGGGGGGATATCTGGGGTGTAGCGGGGTCCGAGTGCTGGGGGGAATATCTGGGATGTAGAGGGGTCACAGTGCTGGGGGGATATCTGGGGTGTAGAGGAGTCAGAGTGCTGGGGAGATATCTGGGGTGTAGAGGGGTCCAAGTGCTGGGGGGATATCTGGGGTGTAGAGGGGTCAGAGTGCTGGGGGGATATCTGGGATTTAGAGGGGGTCACAGTGCTGGGGGGATATCTGTGATGTAGAGGGGTCAGAGTGCTGGGGGGATATCTTGGGTGTAGAGGGGTCTGAGTGCTGGGGGGATATCTGGGATGTATAGGGGTCACAGTGCTGGGGGGATATCTGGGGTGTAGAGGGGTCAACGTCCTTGGGGATATCTGGGGTGTAGAGGGGTCAGAGTGCTGGGGGATATCTTGGGTGTAGAGGGGTCAGAGTCCTGGGGGGATATCTGGGATGTAGAGGGGTCAGAGTCCTGGGGGGATATCTGGGGTGTAGAGGGGTCAGAGTGCTGGGGGATATCAGTGGTGTAGAGGGGTCAGAGTGCTGGGGGGATATCTAGGGTATAGAGGGGTCAGAGTGCTTGGGGGATATCTGGGATGTAGAGGGGTCAGAGTCCTGGCGGGATATCTGGGGTGTAGAGGGGTCAGAGTCCTGGGGGGGATATCTGGGATGTAGAGGGTTCAGCATCCAGGCGGGATTTCTGGGATGTAAAGGGGTCAGAGTGCTGGGGGATATCTGTGGTGTAGAGGGGTCAGAGTGCTGGGGGGATATCTAGGATGTAGAGGAGTCAGAGTGCTGGGGAGATATCTGGGGTGTAGAGGGGTCACAGTGCTGGGGGGATATCTGGGGTGTAGAGGGGTCAGAGTGCTGGAGGGATATCTGGGGTGTAGAGGGGTCAGAGTGCTGGGGGGATATCTGGGATGTAGAGGGGTGAGAGTGCTGGGGGGATATCTGGGGTGTAGAGGGGTCAGAGTGCTGGGGGGATATCTGGGATGTAGAGGGGTGAGAGTGCTGGGGGGATATCTGGAGTGTAAAGGGGTCAGAGTGCTGGGGTATAGAGGGGTCAGAGTGCTGGGGGGATATCTGGGGTGTAGAGGGGTCAGAGTGCTGGGGGGGTATCTGGGGTGTAGAGGGGTCAGAGTGCTGGGGGGATATCTGGGGTGTAGAGGGGTCAGAGTGCTGGGGGGATATCTGGAGTGTAGAGGGATCAGAGTGCTGGGGGATATCTGGGGTGTAGAGGGATCAGAGTGCTGGGGGATATCTGGGGTGTAGAGGGGTCAGAGTGCTGGGGTGTAGAGGGGTCAGAGTGCTGGGGGGATATCTGGGGTGTAGAGGGATCAGAGTGCTGGGGGGATATCTGGGGTGTAGAGGGGTCAGAGTGCTGGGGGATATCTGGGGTGTAGAGGAATCAGAGTGCTGGGGGATATCTGGGGTGTAGAGGGGTCAGAGTGCTGGGGGGATATCTGGGGTGTAGAGGGATCAGAGTGCTGGGGGATATCTGGGGTGTAGAGGGGTCAGAGTGCTGGGGTGTAGAGGGGTCAGAGTGCTGGGGGGATATCTGGGGTGTAGAGGAATCAGAGTGCTGGGGGATATCTGGGGTGTAGAGGGGTCAGAGTGCTGGGGGATATCTGGGGTGTAGAGGGGTCAGAGTGCTGGGGGATATCTGGGGTGTAGAGGGGTCAGAGTGCTGGGGGGATATCTGGGGTGTAAAGGGGTCAGAGTGCTGGGGGGACATCTGGGATGTAGAGGGGTCAGAGTGCTGGGGGAATATCTGGGGTGTAGAGGGGTCAGAGTTCTGGGGGGATATCTGGGATGTAGAGGGGGTCACAGTGCTGGGGGGATATCTGGGGTGTAAAGGGGTCAGAGTGCTGGGGTATAGAGGGGTCAGAGTGCTGGGGGGATATCTGGGGTGTAGAGGGGTCAGAGTGCTGGGGGGGTATCTGGGGTGTAGAGGGGTCAGAGTGCTGGGGGGATATCTGGGATGTAGAGGGGTCAGAGTGCTGGGGGGATATCTGGGGTGTAGAGGGATCAGAGTGCTGGGGGATATCTGGGGTGTAGAGGGGTCAGAGTGCTGGGGGGATATCTGGGGTGTAGAGGGATCAGAGTGCTGGGGGGATATCTGGGGTGTAGAGGGGTCAGAGTGCTGGGGGATATCTGGGGTGTAGAGGAATCAGAGTGCTGGGGGATATCTGGGGTGTAGAGGGGTCAGAGTGCTGGGGGGATATCTGGAGTGTAGAGGGATCAGAGTGCTGGGGGATATCTGGGGTGTAGAGGGGTCAGAGTGCTGGGGTGTAGAGGGGTCAGAGTGCTGGGGGGATATCTGGGGTGTAGAGGAATCAGAGTGCTGGGGGATATCTGGGGTGTAGAGGGGTCAGAGTGCTGGGGGATATCTGGGGTGTAGAGGGGTCAGAGTGCTGGGGGATATCTGGGGTGTAGAGGGGTCAGAGTGCTGGGGGGATATCTGGGGTGTAAAGGGGTCAGAGTGCTGGGGGGACATCTGGGATGTAGAGGGGTCAGAGTGCTGGGGGAATATCTGGGGTGTAGAGGGGTCAGAGTGCTGGGGGGATATCTGGGATGTAGAGGGGGTCACAGTGCTGGGGGGATATCTGGGGTGTAGAGGAGTCAGAATGCTGGGGAGATATCTGGGGTGTAGAGGGGTCCGAGTGCTGGGGGGATATCTGGGGTGTAGAGGGGTCCGAGTGCTGGGGGGAATATCTGGGATGTAGAGGGGTCACAGTGCTGGGGGGATATCTGGGGTGTAGAGGAGTCAGAGTGCTGGGGAGATATCTGGGGTGTAGAGGGGTCCAAGTGCTGGGGGGATATCTGGGGTGTAGAGGGGTCCGAGTGCTGGGGGGATATCTAGGGTGTAGAGGGCCATAGGGTGTAGGGAAGGCATCAATCTAGCCGATATATTATATGCACAGGACAGCTTTGTTACTTTATGTATGTAGTATTTTCCCACTGTTTCTTTGCTGTACAGAATGATTGTTCATGTAGTTAATGCGGAGCGCCACCCAAAAGGGGAAGCCCTGCTTGTCTACCTCCTACCTACTTGATGTCTGTTTACCTGCACTGTCTCCATTTTAGGGGCCCCAGAGCATTACTTTGCCCAGGGGCCCATGATGCTATTAAGACAGCCCTAGACCTCCCCACTTGGGCTCAGACTGGCCAGACTGCATTCTGCCCCGCAAGACAGACGATCTCAGTTCGACTGAGACCTTCTCTGCTACATGCTGTTGTCCATGTCCATGTATCCATGTTTCTCGGCTGGGCCTTCTTCCTTCCGGCTTGTTTGTGAACTGTTATACCTTGACTTCAATACTAGTACTGCACCTGGACTGAGTGTGTGTTACTGCTGCTGCACCATGCTGCACCCAGCTACACGCAGTGTTATTGTTTATTGCAGCAGAAGCGAGAATTTGTGGCATTTTGGAGTGCAGAAGCTACTGCCTCCTGGGATATGTAGCATAGGAATTATATGGATGCAGGAGGGTAGTGTATATGGCACCATCGCCTAGGCGAGAAATAAGAAAGTTTATACCAAAAACAACCAAGGATAAATCCAAGGAAAATTTCAAGCTGGTCGGTAAGTAGAGCTTGGGATTTTCCTTGCTTGTTTTTGTCATCATATGTTGCCCTGAAATGCTCCTTACTGTATAGGCCAGTTATAGATAGGGACAGCGGCTCACTTTTTGTATGAGAAATGAGAAAGTTTGAAGGTCCCATCCTTAGAAAGAAAAAAGTAACTTCTCATTGATAAATTATAAATTGTACATTCTTGTAAGGAGGATGGGGAAGGAAAGTCATGATATCGTACATACTGTATTCTCTGCTAAAAGGTCCACTTTAGGTGGAACTTTTGACTTTAGCTTGGTTGCAGTAGATCCTGGACAACCTTAGTGTTTACCTGACTAATTTCACACATTGCCTAGAATTACTATCTAATACTTCGGAGTCCTCTCATGTTCATTTGCAACTAACTGAAAGATATTAAAAATGAAAAATTCTAGGAATCCTTCACTCGTTATTAAATGGATTTGTTCCTTCTTTGGTAAGCATCCTGCTTCTCGTTAGACAGGTTGTTCTCAATATTAAGTGTAACACTTTAATTAAAGTATCCAATTTCTGTGAAGAAGCAACCTATTCAAAGGCTGCAGAAAAATAACACCTTTATTAATCAAAAACCTGAAATTCGTTTACAAATTCAAATATGCCGAGTAGCTCTCGACAGTGTTAAGCTGGTCGTTTAGAAAAAAAAAGAAATTACATTTAATAAGCCTCAGCAATCATAAATAAATATACATGACGGCATTAGCTATCTTCTCCGGAGAAATAACTCTGACATTTACCCCTGAAAATTAAGTTGTGAGTTATGAACCGTAATTCTTTTCTGCAAGTTGGACAGCACATTGCGACAGACTGGGTTCGGGCAGCTTAAATCCCAGATGCCCAAAGAAATACAATGTAGTGCTTTGTAGAAATGGAATGCAAAATTTATTAATCTACACGCCGATGGATTTGATGAGCGCTGCGTTTCATTACTGACGTCCGAAGGTAGCTTGATCTGAAATTAGATGAAAAGGATGAAAGCTTTGGGGGATTATTTTGTGAACTTTTATTTCCTAAGCAATTATAAATCAGATTATGTGATGCATTATGTTAGGTGCTCATGTACATATCTCCCTTTGTGAGGTGAAAAGAGGCGACTTTAAATTGCTAGCAATTTTTTTTTTTTTCGGCAAAAGACATGGCCACTGTCACATGCCTGAATGCAGAGCTTGAAATGATGAAGGTGGTCTCTCTTACTGCTTCAGGCCAAACAAACCTGAGTTGGTGGTCAGGGAATGTAGTGACGATGAGGTGCCATGAGTGCCGATAAAGGAATGTTGGTGTTCCTGGATCTGGAGAATAATTTAATCATTTCTTCAAATAGGTTGGGGTATTAGGATAATACAGGTCACCAATCAAGTTATAGTCTGTGTTGCGTCTGATATGTTTCATATACATATACTATATATTAGGGGTGCTGAAATTAATCGCTGCATCGTGATTCGGGTGTCCCTGATGTATACGACCGGAAAGATCGATTGCCGGGTGACGTCATCCCGACTTGCCCTGCCCCTCCTGGGATAGCACTCCGAGGGTATAGTTGTTAAAATAACTGTGTTTTAATAAATCCCGTGTTACAATCAATTAAGTGCCCCGCTGTATGTGCTTTTTAAAAATTATGGAGCTTCATACCTCATATCTCAGTGTGTGTGTACAATACATGCCGCTCATGTGACTGCCCGGCCCGCCTCCCTCCCCTCTCCTCTTCTGATCTGATATCTACAGTCAGCGGGTGGGGCTGAGAATTCTCCGCTGACATCAGGAGAGACGTGAGAGGAGAAAGGCGGGCAAGGCAGTCACATGAGCGGCATGTATTATACACACACACTGAGATATGAGGTATGAAGCTCCATATTTTTTAAAAAGCATATACGTTTGGGCACTTAATTGATTGTAACATGGGATTTATTAAAACACAGTTATTTTAACAGCAGTAAGTAGAGTACAAATGTGTTTGTACTCTACTTACACCTCATACATGCTCCATGCTGACAGTTCCCCGGCTTCCCCGTTGCAAATTCCACTGTGCTAACTCCTAGTGTGCTGGAAGGTGCAGACGGGGAAGCCAGGGAACTGACAGCACAGAGACAGTACAGGGAACTTCACAGAGCTACTGTGGGCATCCGGCTGTGACAGCTTGCAGCTTCACAGGCGGGTGCGCATGTCTCACTGCTCTGTCCTGCATAGCCAGGCAATCTTCTGGGACCTGTGATGTGTCCCAGAAGATTGCAGAGAGAGAGATCATGATGTCATCAATTCAGTGGAACACAGCGACTTTCAAATTCAGGGTACTTAAATCTCGGGCAATCAGTCCATGACAAATCGTTGGAGAATGAAGATAGCCTTGCGGAAGGACAGTGAAAGTGTACTGGCGGCCGTCCGACACTATAGCAAACTGGTCTTGACACTCTGGGTCTATCAAAATCGAAAAGAAAGCATTAGCCAGGTCTATCGCAGCATGATATTCTCCTGCATTTTTAGCAATTTTCTCAACAATTGAGATCATATCTGGTACAGCTGACTTCAATGTAGGTGCCACTTTAGACCTCTGTAATCCACAGTCATTCTATATGTCCCATCAGGTTTTTTTACTGGGAACACCGGAGACGAGAAAGGACTTACAGCAGGTCTAAGGATCCCTACTCTCAACAGTTCTTGAATAGTCTCCCCAATATCTTTGTGGCCTCCAGGAAGTCTGTACTGCTTGAGACAGACTGGCTTCTCTGGTGGAGGAATGTAGACAGGGGTCCATTTTGCATGACCTCTGACCACAGTCTTCACCGCCCTAACCAGATACGCTTTATCAGGATATCTGAATGTGAATGTACCTCTTTCAGTCTTAATTGACTGACCTTGAAGTACATCCATCCCAAGAATATTTTCGGGTAACTCTGATACCAAAACATTTGTCATCCTGATCCCTTGCCAATAGCCAATTTCACCCGTATCTTAACTGCTGGTGTAGTTTGCCCTCCCAAACCTTCTACATAAATCAATTCACCTTTGTGATGGGAAGGATTTCCTTGCAAAAGTGTAACTTCGACTCCGCTATCAACTAAAGCCATTACATGTGTAGGAGACGATGACTTCCCCCACCATACAGTGACAGGTGCATATGGGCGTCGGTCTCCTGCTGTCACTGCCCTCACGGCTATTACAGGAGACTCACCTTCCCTTCATAAAGGATAAGGAACCTCCCAATCCCCTTTTCTGATTCTCTCTAACTCCTCCCCAGGATAAAGGGATTTGGGTTCATGTTCAGTTTTGGGAATTGGTTTGGAGCTAACAGGAGGGGTCTGTTCTGTTTCCTCTAAGTCTAGGCTGATGTTATCTTCACTAGGAGTGGTGTTTCTAACCCTGACAGTTTTCCCTACTAAATGTTTCCACCTCTTCAGGATTTCTGCAGTCAAAATCCCATCTATCTCATCTTTAGGTACTCCTGCCTTTAATAGGTCCACCCACATTTGTTTCCTAGAAATAACTAGCCTGGTTTTCTCTTCACCTCCTGTCTTCTCTACCCCATTCCCTTTCTTCTCTGTTCTTTTCTGCTTGTATTATTCCTGTCTGACCTTGACCTTATCTACTGCCCTGACAGGTTTTGTTTTAGTCTCCTCTAGCTCCCCCAACTGGCTTAAAAGGGTTGTGGCTTCATGAATCTTGCTGTTTAATCCCAGGCCTCCCAACAAGGACAATAATGGAGCCCTGAGATTAAATTGCGCAGACTTCATCAGCTTAGAGCGCAGAGCAGACGTAAAGGGTTCCATATCTGGACCCATCCATTCTGGAAATGTATTTAATCCGATTATACAACCCATCTCACGTAACCTGGAAATACCCTCTCCTATTGCTCTCCATGAGTAGGTATTTTCCAGGTCAGTAGGATTAGCATATACTCGGACTATTCCATCTCTCACGAGGTCTAACAGTGAAAAATTCACGCTAAACTCTCGGGCTTTTAGCAATGCCTGACGCAATTGTGGATCATGGGTTAACACTCCCATAGTCACTGCTTCCTTACCTGACAAAACAACACTGTCCGCCCCTTCATCCCATAAGCGTAGGAGCCAGGTCAATAGGGGTTCCCCAGACCTTTGTTTGTATTGTTTTGCCAGCTCATGGAGTTCAGTTTGTGTAAACTCCCGTACTTCTTCAAATTCAACATCTCTGGGGTTGCGATAATGCACCTCCCCATCTGCCATATCCTCTCTATCATGTTGCCGTTTCTTCTGCTTAGTAATGAGAGGTCTGGCATACTTTTTCTTTCGCACTAGCAGATCATCATGCAAAATATCAAATTCTATCTCCTCATCCTCACTATTATTTGAGGAGAGCACATCCTCACAATCCCAATTTTGGGATGTGACAATGGCACGTACCCTGGCTTTACTAACAGGTTTATGGCCCTTCCTTTTCCTTAAGGCATTAATTGATTTGGTCATGAGGGCTGCACACCGCTCTTGCAAATCATCAGCCCGACTAGCAGTTGAACGCACACACTCTGAAGCAACTGCTAGCTGGTCTTTTAATACCTTAAATTCTGCCTCGGCCTTCTCCCTGCTCTGTGATTCAGTGTAAATAGCATTAAGGAAATACCAGCCCACTGTGGACACTGTCCTCTTCTCTTTTTTACTTAAATTCAACCCCTTAAGGCTAAAATCTACAAAATGATCTGAGACTTTATCACCCCAAGTCAACTTCAAGGGAGAAGCATACTTCACAAATTCTTTAGCAAGAGGCTCCCACTCATTGTCTCTGGCCCAGATAGGTAAGCTGCACACTTCCTTCTGGCCACCAGAACCCTCTGCAGCCTTGCTTTTCCTAAACAGCTTATGCAGCATTTTACCTAGCACAAGCTACACAACACACTACAGAAAAACACGTCTGCTTCAGTTGAGGTATAGCACAGATCCCGGACGAGCCCCCAAATGTTTTGCTTGTGTCTATCTAGCAAGGTTGCTCTGTGGTATAAGCAAGGAAGCTGAGATTTCTGCAGTGTGTAAATTGTGCTTTTACTATACAAAGATGCTGTATATACAAAACTATTACAATCTTAGGAATACAATACAAGACTGACAGATATCTAGAACAAGCAAAATGCCTAGCAAACTGAACAGCCTATGGTCTATAATAGTACAAATACACTTAAAGGTTACTTATCTTCTGTTACTGTATGTTCGTGATCTCCATTGGCAACGTTTCTCCTGGAGCATCAGGCAAGTTTCTTCTATCATGAGTGGTTTCAGATGTTACAGCATGATGGTGTGTGTGTGTCTGTGTGTGTCCCTACTCACCCCTTTTATGTGTCAGGCTGTTTATCATAGTTACCAAACAACAGAAAACATACCTGTTTACTGTAGCTGTAGAAACAATGGACTATTGCAAATTGTCAATTGAATACAAAAATGGTATCTATGTACCATTGTCTAATCACCTGACAGTAATCTAACAGTCTTTCTTTCAGTTTGAGAGCTGAAAGAACTTCAGAAAAGTAAATTTCTTACTTGTTTACTTTAGCTATAGAGACAATAGCCTGTTAATTGAACTGTCAATTGAATCCAACAATGATATCTACCCCATTGTATAAAGCAGCATTTGTTTGAGAAATCTACTCAAGCCAAAAAACTGACAGTAATCTGACCAACTCACTATTGTAATATTGTCCCATTTATCTTATGTATGATTAATATAAAAAAAAATCATATTTTTAACAAATGCAATACATTGTGTCATTCCATTTTAATACATATAACTTAATTTCTGAACGTATTTGTTTTGGTTTCTTTGTATGTATGGATTTACATGGGTTGTTACCGACATTTGGTGAAAATGTCATGTCAATAGCACCTTTAAAAATATATTTAATTGTATTCATACTGTATACAGACCATTATTTATTTAGTAAGAAGTAGATAGCATGTGCTGTACCTGTATGTATATCTGTCAGTATTGTAGTGTCTTCCTATAATTGTAATAGTTTGTATGTACAGTATTTTGTTTAGTAAAAGCACATTAATATATTACAGAGGTGCCCATCAGTGCCGCCTCATCAGTGCCCGTCAGTGCAGACTCAACAGTGCTTGTCAGTGAAGGAGAAAACATACTTATTTACGAAATTTTATAACAGAAACAAAGAAAAAAACATTTCGGTCTTTTTTTATTTGTTTAGCAAAAAATAAAAAACCCAATGGTGATCAATTACCAGTAAAAGAAAGCTCTATTTGTGGGGAAAAAAATTATTAAAATTTCATATGGGTACAGTGATGCAATTGTCATTTAAAATGCGACACCGCTGAAAGCTGAAAATTAGCCTAGGCAGAAAGGGGTTGAAAGTGCCCTGTAATGAAGTGGTTAAAAGACACAAAGCAAAACAGAGTCAGGAAGCAAGTTGGGACAGCAACGTTCCAAATCAATAGCAGAGTTGTAATCTGCGATAGACCGGAAGCGAAATCAAGAAAGGGCGAGCAGATAATGCAGAGTCACAGATGGGTCAAGGAACAAGTTGGTTCCATAATAGTCAAGTAACAGGATCACTGCATAAGACTGTCACTACTGAAGCCTGGAAAGGCCCCACTGGCAACAGCGAGCATCAGCGGAAGTGCGAGGCTGGGCACAATTTGCACTGCAGGACCATGCCCTGGCGGAGGTGCTTGTGCCAGTATCTGTGGCCAGTGTGATTTTTCTGACCCCTTCTCAATTTTCCCCACCCATCCCTATTTCCATGTGAAAGCCATGGCCCCGAGGACCTGATGAAGGGCACCCTAAGACCTCTGAAACTTATTTTTTATGATTTTTTTAATTTTTTTTTTGGCTAATAAGAAACCAAAAATTTGAAATACCCTGTTTCCAGTACTTTTTCTTATGGCACTTCTACACACCTGAGTTATGATGGCCCCAATCAATGAGAACAGACCTTACTTTGACAGTAGCCTAGATTGAAACCCCCAAAACCCTTCATAGGCAATTTTAATACTATCATCACCATACCTCATTTGATTCAGCACAACCACCACTATCAGTACTATTAATAATGTGTTTTGACTAATTTTATTTTTACTTTTTATGCTTGCATCAATTTCATTTATTGTTTATGTTTATAAAAAAAATTAAATGTAGTATCTTTTTTTAACTAAGTATTTTTAATCGTTTTTCTATTTTTCAAATAAAGGTTTATTACAAACTGTGCATCAATAACATACTTTATAAAACAATTTGGGGCTTTTTCTTTACAAAGCCCAGCAAGCGTTTCTGCTTTCTGGATGACTACGTTGATTCACTAATTAGGTGTCACCATCGTTGCTATGAGAGGAGGAAGGGATTTTGTCCCCCTGATTCAGTATATTTACAACATGTACATCTATTCCTGACATGTCACAATACACAGTAACTGTATCATTTTTCAGAAGAACATTTATCATTCAAAAATCCATTCTAGAGCTTCAGTTGAGTGACTTTGTCTAGGCCTGCCATTCTCAACCAAGGTTCTGTGGAACCCTTAGGTTCCTTCAGAGGTTTCTAGGGGTTCCTTGAGATATGGCTGATTGACCTTTCATTTGAAGGTGCCTGCATGGTTCTGGGTCCAATGCCACTTGGCAAAGCCAGCAGCATGACACCCATGATCTTTTTAGATATTCTTTCCACCATTGTAACAGTTGCAGACCTCCAAAGTAAGGGGCATTATTCCTATTGACCTCAATTTATTGATTTCAATAAGGGTTATCAGGGACCTGAAATTAATTTTAAGCTTTAAAGATTGAGAAAGGTTGGTGTAAGCTGGTATGATAGCATAAGTGATCTGCAGGCAGGAGCAAGCATTCCCTCTTTCCTGCCCCCAGTGATTGGACTGCAACAATGCAATGTTGTAGCAAATCAGAAGAAGAGACTAAGACATTTATGAACACAGCCAAAGTACTGCACAAGCCAGACCTGGATTCATAGCGTTGTGTCATTTCTGAGCCATCTCAGTCCAGAAAGTAATAAAGTAATGCTGTTCTGTAATAATCCACCTCAGTCCCTTTTGTTGGTAGTCTGGTGATCTTTGCTGCCACTCACATATGAAATCTCTATATCCACTGCAACATTCAAAGGTCAGAATCACAATAAACAGCATAAGTTCATTGATCCCCACCCTATCTTGTGTCTACAGTTCAGGCTGGTGTTGGGCGAGAATTTTTTCTTAGCACACAATAGACACCTTTATTTTACCTGAGCATTTTGTTGGATAATGCAATGAATTCAGATTGTTCTGAAATCCTACCCGATACGTCATCAATGTACCCTTGAAAGCACGGGGGAACTGCATGCAGAAAGTTTTTATAATTGCATTTGCCAAGTCTTATTATGATGCTCTTATGTGTGAGTTAGCACCGCTCATGGAAAGATGCCATATTTCCACACTGGGACCCACACCAGAAAAATATTATTATTATTATACAGCATTTATACAGCGCCAACAGTTTGTGCAGCACTTTACAGCTTGAGGGTAGACAGTACAGTTACAATACAATTCAATACAGGTGGAATCAGAGGGCCCTGCTCGTTAGAGCTTACAATCTAGAATAATATTTTCACTAACTAGTGCCACCTGTTCTGGCTCTGACTACAGAGACATTTTGAGAGATCCTGCATTTCCTGTGGATTCTCTCCTCCAGCTCTTTTGCAGATGTTACACAATTCACTTTACTCTCTTCAGCCCGAAGACACGGAGGGAAGCTGCTGTATACTACCCGAGGCCTTGCACACTGTGGTCCAGGCCAGGTCCCTAGGAAGGTTCAGTTCTGCAGTGGGCCCTAATATGGGGATCCTGCCACTCAGAAGGACAAACCATACACCCACCAGTCCACCCCTCCTATGGAATGGAACCTCCATCTTTAGGTCACCACTACCTCCTCTCCTGAGCTGGCTGCTCCTCCTTCCTTTTACTTTTTACTCTCCAACAACCAGAAGGTTAGCATGAATCTTTGCTCTTCTTTCCCCATTCCTATTCACTGAAGGAGCTCACTGTCACTCTCTTTGCAAGTAAATCAGACCAGTTGATCCACCTAACCAGAAACTGAAAAATTCAGTTGTTCAAACAGTTTAAAATTTTTTAGTAGAATTCACAGAATGGTACAAGTTCAAGAAAACATACCATTTTCCAGTTCTTTTTTTTTTTTTTTTTTTTAAATGCAGTGCTTGGGCTATGCTATGGTGGCCATACCTTAAAGTGGAGCTCCACCGAAATGTTTTTTTTTAAAAGTCAGCAGCTACAAATACTGCAGCTGCTGACTTTTAAAACATGGACACTTACCTGTCCAGGGCGCCCGCGATGTCGGCACCCGAGGCCAAACCGTCTCTCGGTCCTCGGGTGCTGCCGCCTCCATCTTCGGGAAGGGAATCAGGAAGTGAAGCCGTGCGGCTTCACTTCCCGGTTCCCTACTGCGCATGCGTGAGTCGCGCAGCGCAATACGGCTGGTCCCTGCTGTCTCTGGGACCCGTGTGTTTCCCAGCAGACAGCGGGGGGGGACAGGATGTGACGTAAATAACCGCAGATTCTGCGGCTATCTACGCCGGAAGTGGGTACAGATACCTGTAATATACAGGTATCTGCACCCCCCTCCCCCCTGAAAGGTGCCAACTGTGACACCGGAGGGGGGGAGGAATCCGATGAGTGGAAGTTCCACTTTTGGGTGGAACTCCACTTTAAGTTAAACCTCCTCCCAAAGATTAGATAATAAAGTTTCAGTTCATAGTCCCATAGCAAGGTCCTGCATCGTGGTAGCCCCAAACTTGGTATTACGATCAAATCTTACATGTACTAGAAGTACCACCACTAGAAGACCATGAAGTCTGACCTCCTCCTGGGTATATTACCTCTAAACAGGAAGTGACACACACAGACGAAAGTTACACCATAGCACAATTATCCCCAAAGTATACCCACCATTAACCCATCAAGGTAGATTACAGCAAGGCCATTAAAGTGAAGTTCCACCTATAAAATTAACTTTACATTATTCAGCAGTAATAAACATAAATAACAACATTTGGAATTTTTTTTTTTTGTTTTTACTTACTTTTTCATGCCTGTTGCTATGTGGTCCCTTGTATTCTGCCCCTTCCTCTTCACCTGACATCATATCCCTCGGCGCCTGTGCTCGCTAGTGCTCCTAGGAGATGTGTGTCATCATTTCCGAATAGTCACTGGGCAGCGCCGAGGGCTAGAATCACGGTATTCGATAGGCTTATCATGGTTGCCATCACAACAGGGCGTGCACTTTTCCGACGATGCCGCCCATTATGATGGCAACATCAGAAGTTTCCTGCCCCACTTGCCGTGATTACTGCGCATGCGTGAGAATGGGCAGCACATGCTGGTAATACAGCAGTGCCGTATTCTGGAAGTGTATGCTTGTGGGCTTCACCTACCCACAAGTAAGATGGAAATTCACTAACAGCAAAAATCTAAGGTAATTTTTCTTCTAAAATATGTAAAAAAGCGGCGCTAATAATGAGACTACCCATTAGTAATTATGCATTGGATGCTAGTAAGAGATATATATATTTTTTTAAATCATACATGTGCGTGGAACTCTGCTTTAAGGCACCTGCCTATATCTTGGCTACTATGCGTATGCAAATGGTAAGCCCACTTCTGGCAGGGACAGGGTTTCTATTAATCTGCCCACTAATTTATCTTCAATCAAGAATGTTATCCTTTTTGCTGACTTAAGCCTCATACACACGATCGGATTTTCGGGAAATGTGTGATGACAGGCTGCTGGTGGAAAATCCGATCTTTTGTACGCTCCATCGGACAATTGTTGTTGGATTTTCCGCGGACAAATGTTGGATGGCAGGTTTTAAAATTTTCCACGGACAAATGTTTGTTGTCAGATTTTCAGAGCGTGTGTACACAAGTCCATCGGACAAAAGTCCAAAGTACAAACATGCATGCTCAGAAGCACGGACGAGCCAGAAGCGGTCGATCTTGTAAACTAGCGTTCGGAATGGGGAATTAACATTCGTGACGTGGCAAATTATGAAATCCCGAAACGCAGCGCACATTCTCCTCTTCTTTAATGGGATAATAATGAAGCTGCTTTGCTGGTGATACTGATGGAGTTATTGCAAACACATTTTCAAAGGTTTTTTGTTTTCTAGTGATATCAAGAATAATATTATTATGCTTTTTTTTTTTTTTTTTTTGAGCAAGTTACCACAACATCATTATCCTGTAAGATCAAAGATACAACTATGTAGGTGTCCCTTGTTAATTTTACATTGTATTTTTTTTTAAATGTAACTGCCGACTCCCAAACTGTCAATTGAAGTAAAACACATAGCCAAGTATTATTCTCCACATTTTTTTTTTATTGTGCATTAAAAAAACAAAACAAATAAAATTAGACATGCTATCTGCCAATAGAATTTAACCAAAAAGTGCATTCTATGCATCCAAAAATATAGAAAATATAACAAATCAAATCATTATTATTCAACCAAAAAATAAAATAAAAGCCTCATGCATGTGTCCTGCTTCTTAATATAGAGGGGGTCAACAATGCCAAGAGCTGGTGAAAGCAGGGGTCCGTCATCCGGAGATAATTCCGAAAATCATCTGGATTATTCTCCTGGACATAATTGGTCACGATTAAGGCCTCTTTCACACGGATGATCCGTATGTCCGTTTTTCATCCATCCGTTTTCGGATGAAAAACGGACATACAGTCATCCCTATGGAGCGTCGGATGTCAGCGGTGACATGTCCGCTGACATCCGACCCGCTCCGATCCGAAAAGTGTAACGGAGGAAAAACCTACTTTTTCCTCCGTTTTCGGATCGGATCGGATGACGACGGACACTACGGACCGTCATCATCCGATCCCCCCATAGGGGAGAGCGGCGCTCTGACAGGTCCGTCGCTGCACAGTGTGCAGCGATGCACCTGTCATCTTCCTGCTCAGCGGGGATCGGCGGAGCTATCCCCGCTGAGCAAGCGGATGTTCACGGGGCGGATCATGACTGATCTGCCCCGTGTGAAAGAGGCCTAATAAAGCAACCAATTTTTGGTCCAAGAACTCCTCCTCCTCCTCCTGTTCCTGGACTGGACTTGGGTCAAAGCAATAACTCCAAGGCCAATAATAAATAACACGTTATCTCCTCCAATTCCTCAACATGTCTGGTTGACGAACAGCCGAAACAAACTGAAAAGCACGAAATGAAAAGCACGAATCAACACTCACCAAACTTCTACTAACACGAAATTAGCAGAAGGAGCCCAAAGGGTGGCGCTAAAGAGCTGAAAAACCACATAGTACGTCACTACGTTCGTGTTTGTTGGCCAACAATTCCTTGCTGTTTGTATGCAAGACAAAATCCAGGCACACGCCTTTGGACAAAAGTCAGAGATTTTGTCTGCAGAAAATCTGATCGTGTGTACGAAGCTTTAGATTGCACTGAAAAGTCAACGATGCAATCAGTTTCAAAACAAAGCTTTTTGTCATTTTGCAGCATATTTTAATAATCTTCCCAAACAAGGACTATTATGTTGGTAAAAATGAACAGATTTTAGGTAATAGGTAAGAGGGATTGCCAGGAGTGGAAGTTATTACAGTGTCATATTGTGTTCTCGAAAATAATATTGTGTGTTTACCTTTTGTGCAAGAAATGGTTTCTATCAGATAAGCAGTGGCTGATAAGAGGCATCAGAATTACACGACGGGGCCGGTGTGTTTGTTAAGATGAGCGATACAAATACAGAAGGGCTGCGAGAGATGTGCAGATTATTGCCTTTTGTGCAAGAGACATTACAGCTTGTTATAAGCAACAAATAAACATCGCTAAGCATTGTTTGTACCCACAATGGGCAAAAAAACAAACTGGTTAAAAAAAATAATAGTCATGTTACATCCGTTTTTAGCTTTAACTCTCACTGACAGTTGTCAGTCTTTAGTAGCCAAACAAATCTTAACCAGATTATATTTATACTGTATATATAGAGATGATTATTCTCACAAACAGACAATAAAAACAGGCTCATTACAAATATCAGATAGGAATAGACCAGAATCACTGTTCGTATCCCCAGAAGGGCTGGGATGGTGCCACAAAGGCCTGCAGACCCTGACGCATTTTGAGGGTGCCCCTTCCTTTTTCTGGGCTCTTCAAAAATTAAAAAGTGGGCATAACTTATTACAGGTACTTATACAGTACCGTCAATTTACACAGCGCTTTACATATACAGTATATTGTACATTCACATCAGTCCCTGCCCCCAAGGAGCTTACAATCTAAGGTCCCTAACTCCCATTCCTACATACACATACTAGGGCCAATTTAGACAGGAGCTAATTACCCTGTCAGCATATCTTTGGAGTGTGGGGGGAAACCAGAGTACCTGGAGGAAACCCACGCAGGCAAAGGGAGAACATGCAAACTTCCTGCAGGTAGTGCTGTAGTTGGGATTCGAACCGACAACCCTAGTGCTACTAGGCGAAATTACTAACCACTTAACTTTTTTATTACCAGCATAGGTCATTCAAATTTCACATGTTGGTAGAGTAAATCTTCCTCAATAGTAACTCTTCTTTTTTCATTGCAGGTAAATAATGGATTCCAAGCAGAGACAACTTTCCATCATTGAGTTATTGACAAAGGAGGGGTGCAGGCTGTCCGACATCCACAGAATGCTACAGAATGCTTATGGAGATGACACTATTAACAAGAACAATGTCATTGATGATTCTTATAAATGGTGTCATCTCCGTCAACCTTCTGTGTAGCCTTCTGTGGATGTCAGACAGCTCCTTCGTCAAGAACTCAGAGATGGCACATTGCTTCTGCTTGGAATCCATTACTTACCTGCAATGAAAAATAATAAGAAAAAGAGTTACTGTGACAGACCCAACTGGGGCAGAGTCTTTTGGAGGGGACTAGAGGCTAGCCTCCTACCCACTAATTATGGCCCATGGAGGAGACTGGGGATTATGTCTGCTTCTCCCGGTTAGGGCATTGAAAAGATCTCAGTTCAGCCTCTGATCCCATGGACAGAGCAAATCATTCTCTAATGATGGACATCAACGTGATGAACGCTGAGAGCAAGGCTTGGATTAATTCTCTGAATAAAGGCAATAAAGCTTCACTTCTGTAGTGAATGGGAAGGTGTAATATTAACCTTTTACAGGCTAATGGTCAGAGGGAATGTGGTGGCCCTCCTACAGACTAGGTTGGAGAAGCTCAGCTACTTGGGACAGAAATATGTATCAACAATCTCCCTCAAGAAATCTATGAAGATAAATTATTTCCACTTTTTCAGACTGCTGGAACATTGTATGAGTTTTGTCTCATACTGTAGACTGTGGTAGACTGGTGCCAGCCTGTCTGATGTGGGGTGGGATCCTTGATTAATGAAAGCATTATCTAGGAGACTAGTTGTTAATTAGCTTACTGTTTAGTTAGAATACTGTTTATGTTGGCTGTTCCTTAGATGTGCTAATGATATGACTGTTTACAGTTTGCATTGTCATACTAATATCCCCAAGAGGGAAATGTCCTCCTGGGAGTATAAAGTATGTGTCTGAGTTTTAATAAAGAGTCATTCCTTTGGTTTTTACCTCAACATCTTGTCTGTGTACGATGCTTGGGGTAAAGGGGCTGGTATTAGCTCTTGGTCTGCTGGAAGGGTTTGGAGGGCAGGAGGCACTGTTTGGCGGAAGCACCCAAGTGTTCCATCACAGTTGCTATAAAGGATGAGTTACTCTACCATCATGTGAAATTTACACTGCCTGTGTAAGTTAATAAAAAAGATATACCCACTTTTGCATTACTTTCGGTACAGCCCTCATATACAGTACGTAACCAGCTATCAATCTGCATCAGATGTAAGTGATTGTCATGCATCCATCCACTTCACAGTCAGACTTCTGCAGCTACATTCAAAATGACTTAAAGGCATAAGATGCAGACACTTCAGATTTTACAGTCTTTATTGAGATGGAGTGCAATTGGCTGGAGTCCTTTAAAACAATAAGAAACACATTGCCACTGTCTGTATTCTCAGGTTAATAGCCCACTTTTCCATAGGTTTTCATATGCACTCTTATCATATAGTGGATTTTTTACATTAACTATACATGGAAGTATTGAAACATAAATAAAACATATACTGTATGGGGTATGTCCGGCTTGAGGTAGAACACCCAAAAACATTAGCACCTCATGCCAGATAGTTTGATTGTATGAAGGAGAGAAGGAAAAATGGGATTTTAACGGTGCTCACAAATGATCATGAAAACCAGTAGAATAAAATGTTTAATACTTTAATGAAAATATAGTTAAAAATATATAGAAAAACCACTTGGGTCATAGAAGAAGTGATTGTGTCTATATATTTTTAACTATATTTTCATTAAAGTATTACAAATTTTATTCTATTGGTTTTCATTATCATTTGTGAGCACCGTTAAAATCCAATTTTTCCTTCTCTCCTTCATAAATAAAACATACTTGTAAAACAATTTGTTACAAGATGCCACTGTCTGTATTCTTGGCAACACACTGCCACTGTCTATACTCAGGCCAACAGCCCACTTATACCACAACAAGCAGTTTGTCATGTACCTGTATAAGGGGCCTAAATTGATAAGGATGGCCTCTCACACAATTTCTGCCCGAGCACCCCTAAAAGTTGAGACATGGGCTGCAAGGTCAATGGAAGTTGTGACAGTGCGGGGGCCCTGCCACTGTGAAAATGTAGGAGAAAATGACATAGAATTTGATTAGGCTTATTATGAGATTCCAGACTATTGTTTCTAAGCAGAGAAAGCTGTTTTTTGGCTTTCTTTGGATTCTGTGAACCTGGATTGGGGCCAGCAGTTTGAAGGGTCCAAAGTGTCTTGGGTGGGAAAGAACCTTCAATCCCGTGTCTGGATTTTACTGCATGTCTGCAGTGTGTGTGAATACACAGGTGTGCAGGGTCGTTATATACTCAAGCCAGTATGGAGACAGGAGGTGTCACCCAGGGACCAGAGGTACCCCAACCAGGAGTCAAGAGACAGGAAGTCTCAACTAGGGGTCAGAGGTACTCCAGCCAGTAGCCAGGAGACAGGAGGTCTCATCCCAGGAGTCAGGTTGGCTCCTATAGGGGTGTCAGGAGAACCCCTATTCAGGAGTCATGAGTGGTAAGTGCAGCAGGTCAAACGAAAACAAAACAGGTCAAATGAAAACAGGATTACGCAGGTTCAGGATCAAGAATCACAGGAACTCAAGCTTAAAGACTATTCAGTAGTAATCTCAATACTTATCTGTTGTGGACATGTTTGTGTGTTCACAGGCATGCCGTGGTGCATATGTTCCTATATGTGTACATTTGTGCACTGTTGCACGTTTAGTTAAAGGGTTTATGAACCCATTTGTATAAGTCTATGCCAGCCCCTCTATTAGAGGCTGGCATAGCACACTGTGTAAAGCATGTTTAAAAACAAGCGCTGTAAATACCGAATTTCAGCTGTCTTCAGGCCGGTCACGTAACTCGCAGACGCTTTCCAGCTCCGATGGATTTCTTCTGCAGGAGAGGACGTGATCTCCCTCTGACATCAGCTGGGGAGATCATATGGCCGCTTGGAAGCTCTGTCTCATAGCTGTAAAGCGGCCGCGAGTCACGTGACTGGCCTGAAGACAGCTGAAAATCGGTATTTAGAGGGCTCACTTTTAAAAATGCACAGTGTGGTATGCCAGCCTCTAATAGAGGGGCTGGCAGTGACAATTATATTTTTTTATTTTCACAATAGCAGCGGGGGGCGGGGCTGAGCGGAGACAGACAGAGAGGGAGATGACAGGCAGAAAGAAGGGGGGGGGGGTGAGGGGGGAGAGAGGAGAGCAGAGTAGGACAGTGTATGGACGGAGGGACGTACTCTGACCACGGTGATCAGGGTGGAGTAGCCCTGGTTATCGTGGTCTTTTTAGAGAGGGCATACAGGAAGTGGCAGATTCAGGGATTTTTTTTTACAGTTTAGTGGTGGGCAGATTACACTGCACAAGCACTGTGCTGTTTAATCTGCTTTAAGGGACCAGGATATGATTTTTTTTTGGCTTAACAAATGCTTTAAGCCCCTATGGCCAAAACCATGTACATGTTTCCAGGCATACGCATGAGCCTTGGAGCTAGCACGGCCTTTCTGATTGCTGCCATTATGTTCCTGACAGTTGTTACAATACATCCCTAGATACAATTTACAGGACCTATAAAATTTTATAACATACAGTGAAAAAATAGACTAAACTGGAAAGGAACCAGTAATAACATTGCAGTATAGTAATCAAATCTTACAGTATAACACAGTATCTAAGGATTTCTCGCATCATTTTTCATACTGTCCTCATAGCATAGATATTTGACCCTATTTAAAGCCTTATGCCTACAGAAAAACAAACCCATTCATCTTGTTTCCCTACTAGATATCATTCCGTTGTCCTACACATTTCCCCATGTGCCCTCCTGTGTCTCTGCATGGGAAAAAAAACAAATGGGATAGGAGTCTTCTGAGTAGTACCTAGTAAAGATATATGCCCTGACATTTCCTGATTAACATAGCGTCAGTATCCAAGCAGGAGAGCTACAAAATTCTCACATGTTGGTATCGCTGTCCTACTACCATACATAGGATCTTTCAAACTACATCAAGGCATTGTTGTTGATGCTGTCAGGAATCAAAAACAGGGATGGCCAGATCTGTGTAGCTACACTAGGAACTGAGACCAGACTATATATATATTAGGGGTGCCACCTGTCCGGTTTTGACCCAGACAATCCAGGTTTTGACACATGTGCCCGGGTTTCCACCCGCCTGAAACCCGGACACATACCAGCAGTCCAACCATCCTGTGACCAGTGGCGTAGCGTGGGGCAGCCGAATCTCTGGCCCCACCCGCAACATTTAGAGGGGAGCATCCTGTGCCCATCACTGTCACCCTCGCTGCCTGGCGCGCACTGTGTGTCTCCTGAGGTCTCGCTCATCTGCTCGGTCAGCCCCTCTCCTCTGTGTCAGCCACCTTCCTCTGTCAGCCCCCCTCCTCTGTGTCAGCCCCTCTCCTCTGTGTCAGCCACCTTCCTCTGTCAGCCCCTCTCCTCTGTGTCAGCCACCTACCTCTGTCAGCCCCTCTCCTCTGTGTCAGCCACCTTCCTCTGTCAGCCCCCCTCCTCTGTGTGAGCCACCTTCCTCTGTCAGCCCCTCTCCTCTGTGTCAGCCACCTTCCTCTGTCAGCCCCCCTCCTCTGTGTCAGCCACCTTCCTCTGTCAGCCCCTCTCCTCTGTGTCAGCCCCTCTCCTCTGTGTCAGCCACCTTCCTCTGTCAGCCCCTCTCCTCTGTGTCAGCCACCTTACTCTGTCAGCCCCTCTCCTCTGTGTCAGCCACCTTCCTCTGTCAGCCCCTTTCCCCTGTGTCAGCCACCTTCCTCTGTCAGCCCCTCTCCTCTGTGTCAGCCACCTTCCTCTGTCAGCCCCCCTCCTCTGTGTCAGCCCCTCTCCTCTGTGTCAGCCACCTTCCTCTGTCAGCCCCTCTCCTCTGTGTCAGCCACCTTCCTCTGTTAGCCCCCCTCCTCTGTGTCAGCCACCTTCCTCTGTCAGCCCCCCTCCTCTGTGTCAGCCCCTCTCCTCTGTGTCAGCCACCTTCCTCTGTCAGTCCCTCTCCTCTGTGTCAGCCCCTGTCCTCTGTGTCAGCCACCTTCCTCTGTCAGCCCCTCTCCTCTATGTCAGCCCCTCTCCTCTGTGTCAGCCCCTCTCCTCTGTGTCAGCCCCTTTCCTCTGTGTCAGCCCCTTTCCTCTGTCAGCCCCTCTCCTCTGTGTCAGCCACCTTCCTCTGTCAGCCCCCCTCCTCTGTGTCAGCCCCTCTCCTCTGTGTCAGCCACCTTCCTCTGTGTCAGCCCCTTTCCTCTGTCAGCCCCTCTCCTCTGTGTCAGCCCCTCTCCTCTGTGTCAGCCACCTTCCTCTGTCAGCCCCCTCCTCTGTGTCAGCCCCCTCCTCTGTGTCAGCCCCTCTCCTCTGTGTCAGCCACCTTTCTCTGTCAGCCCCCCTCCTCTGTGTCAGCCCCTCTCCTCTGTGTCAGCCACCTTGCTCTGTCAGCCCCTCTCCTCGAGTCAGCCACCTTCCTCTGACAGCCCCTCTCCTCTGTGTCAGCCACCTACCTCTGTCAGCCCCTCTCCTCTGTGGCAGCCAGCTTCCTCTGTCAGCCCCCCTCCTCTGTGTCAGCCACCTTCCTCTGTCAGCCCCCCTCCTCTGTGTCAGCCTCCTTCCTCTGTCAGCCCCTCTCCTCTGTGTCAGCCACCTTCCTCTGTCAGCCCCCCTCCTCTGTTTCAGCCACCTTCCTCTGTCAGCCCCCCTCCTCTGTTTCAGCCACCTTCCTCTGTCAGCCCCTCTCCTCTGTGTCAGCCACCTTACTCTGTCAGCCCCTCTCCTCTGTGTCAGCCACCTTCCTCTGTCAGCCCCTCTCCTCTATGTCAGCCCCTCTCCTCTGTGTCAGCCCCTCTCCTCTGTGTCAGCCCCTCTCCTCTGTGTCAGCCCCTCTCCTCTGTGTCAGCCCCTCTCCTCTGTGTCAGCCACCTTCCTCTGTCAGCCCCTCTCCTCTGTGTCAGCCCCTCTCCTCTGTGTCAG
The DNA here is from genome assembly GCF_042186555.1 of Aquarana catesbeiana. Taxonomy (NCBI): domain Eukaryota; kingdom Metazoa; phylum Chordata; class Amphibia; order Anura; family Ranidae; genus Aquarana; species Aquarana catesbeiana. The sequence continues at coordinate 57,676,809 of NC_133331.1, read as the reverse complement.
CCCCTCTCCTCTGTGTCAGCCCCTTTCCTCTGTGTCAGCCCCTTTCCTCTGTCAGCCCCTCTCCTCTGTGTCAGCCCCTCTCCTCTGTGTCAGCCACTTTCCTCTGTCAGCCCCTCTCCTCTGTGTCAGCCTCTCTCCTCTGTGTCAGCCACCTTCCTCTGTCAGCCCCTCTCCTCTGTGTCAGCCCCCCTCCTCTGTGTCAGCCCCCCTCCTCTGTGTCAGCCCCTCTCCTCTGTGTCAGCCACCTTCCTCTGTCAGCCCCCCTCCTCTGTGTCAGCCACCTTCCTCTGTCAGCACCCCTCCTCTGTGTCAGCCACCTTCCTCTGTCAGCCCCTCTCCTCTGTGTCAGCCACCTTCCTCTGTCAGCCCCTCTCCTCTGTGTCAGCCACCTTCCTCTGTCAGCCCCTCTCCTCTGTGTCAGCCACCTTCCTCTGTCAGCCCCCCTCCTTTGTGTCAGCCCCTCTCCTCTGTGTCAGCCCCTCTCCTCTATGTCAGCCCCTCTCCTCTATGTCAGCCCCTCTCCTCTGTGTCAGCCCCTCTCCTCTATGTCAGCCACCTTCCTCTGTCAGCCACTCTCCTCTGTGTCAGCCACCTTCTTCTGTCAGCCCCTCTCCTCTATGTCAGCCCCTCTCCTCTGTGTCAACCCCTCTCCTCTGTGTCAGCCCCTCTCCTCTGTGTCAGCCCCTCTCCTCTATGTCAGCCCCTCTCCTCTATGTCAGCCCCTCTCCTCTATGTCAGCCCCTCTCCTCTGTGTCAGCCACCTTCCTCTGTCAGCCCCCCTCCTCTGTGTCAGCCCCTCTCCTCTGTGTCAGCCCCTCTCCTCTATGTCAGCCACCTTCCTCTGTCAGCCCCTCTCCTCTGTGTCAGCCCCTCTCCTCTGTGTCAGCCCCTCTCCTCTGTGTCAGCCCCTCTCCTCTATGTCAGCCCCTCTCCTCTATGTCAGCCCCTCTCCTCTGTGTCAGCCACCTTCCTCTGTCAGTCCCTCTCCTCTGTGTCAGCCACCTTCCTCTGTCAGCCCCCCTCCTCTGTGTCAGCCCCTCTCCTCTGTGTCAGCCACCTTCCTCTGTCAGTCCCTCTCCTCTGTGTCAGCCCCTGTCCTCTGTGTTAGCCACCTTCCTCTGTCAGCCCCTCTCCTCTGTGTCAGCCCCTCTCCTCTGTGTCAGCCCCTTTCCTCTGTGTCAGCCCCTTTCCTCTGTCAGCCCCTCTCCTCTGTGTCAGCCACCTTCCTCTGTCAGCCCCCCTCCTCTGTGTCAGCCCCCCTCCTCTGTGTCAGCCCCTCTCCTCTGTGTCAGCCACCTTCCTCTGTGTCAGCCCCTTTCCTCTGTCAGCCCCTCTCCTCTGTGTCAGCCCCTCTCCTCTGTGTCAGCCACCTTCCTCTGTCAGCCCCCTCCTCTGTGTCAGCCCCCCTCCTCTGTGTCAGCCCCTCTCCTCTGTGTCAGCCACCTTTCTCTGTCAGCCCCCCTCCTCTGTGTCAGCCCCTCTCCTCTGTGTCAGCCACCTTGCTCTGTCAGCCCCTCTCCTCGAGTCAGCCACCTTCCTCTGACAGCCCCTCTCCTCTGTGTCAGCCACCTACCTCTGTCAGCCCCTCTCCTCTGTGGCAGCCAGCTTCCTCTGTCAGCCCCCCTCCTCTGTGTCAGCCACCTTCCTCTGTCAGCCCCCCTCCTCTGTGTCAGCCTCCTTCCTCTGTCAGCCCCTCTCCTCTGTGTCAGCAACCTTCCTCTGTCAGCCCCCCTCCTCTGTTTCAGCCACCTTCCTCTGTCAGCCCCCCTCCTCTGTTTCAGCCACATTCCTCTGTCAGCCCCCTTCCTCTGTGTCAGCCACCTTCTTCTGTCAGCCCCTCTCCTCTGTGTCAGCCACCTTACTCTGTCAGCCCCTCTCCTCTGTGTCAGCCACCTTCCTCTGTCAGCCCCTCTCCTCTATGTCAGCCCCTCTCCTCTGTGTCAGCCCCTCTCCTCTGTGTCAGCCCCTCTCCTCTGTGTCAGCCACCTTCCTCTGTCAGCCCCTCTCCTCTGTGTCAGCCCCTCTCCTCTGTGTCAGCCCCTTTCCTCTGTGTCAGCCCCTTTCCTCTGTCAGCCCCTCTCCTCTGTGTCAGCCCCTCTCCTCTGTGTCAGCCACCTTCCTCTGTCAGCCCCTCTCCTCTGTGTCAGCCTCTCTCCTCTGTGTCAGCCACCTTCCTCTGTCAGCCCCTCTCCTCTGTGTCAGCCCCCCTCCTCTGTGTCAGCCCCTCTCCTCTGTGTCAGCCACCTTCCTCTGTCAGCCCCCCTCCTCTGTGTCAGCCACCTTCCTCTGTCAGCACCCCTCCTCTGTGTCAGCCACCTTCCTCTGTCAGCCCCTCTCCTCTGTGTCAGCCACCTTACTCTGTCAGCCCCTCTCCTCTGTGTCAGCCACCTTCCTCTGTCAGCCCCTCTCCTCTGTGTCAGCCACCTTCCTCTGTCAGCCCCCCTCCTTTGTGTCAGCCCCTCTCCTCTGTGTCAGCCCCTCTCCTCTATGTCAGCCCCTCTCCTCTATGTCAGCCCCTCTCCTCTGTGTCAGCCCCTCTCCTCTATGTCAGCCACCTTCCTCTGTCAGCCACTCTCCTCTGTGTCAGCCACCTTCTTCTGTCAGCCCCTCTCCTCTATGTCAGCCCCTCTCCTCTGTGTCAACCCCTCTCCTCTGTGTCAGCCCCTCTCCTCTGTGTCAGCCCCTCTCCTCTATGTCAGCCCCCCTCCTCTATGTCAGCCCCTCTCCTCTATGTCAGCCCCTCTCCTCTGTGTCAGCCACCTTCCTCTGTCAGCCCCCCTCCTCTGTGTCAGCCCCTCTCCTCTGTGTCAGCCCCTCTCCTCTATGTCAGCCACCTTCCTCTGTCAGCCCCTCTCCTCTGTGTCAGCCCCTCTCCTCTGTGTCAGCCCCTCTCCTCTGTGTCAGCCCCTCTCCTCTATGTCAGCCCCTCTCCTCTATGTCAGCCCCTCTCCTCTGTGTCAGCCACCTTCCTCTGTCAGTCCCTCTCCTCTGTGTCAGCCACCTTCCTCTGTCAGCCCCCCTCCTCTGTGTCAGCCCCTCTCCTCTGTGTCAGCCACCTTCCTCTGTCAGTCCCTCTCCTCTGTGTCAGCCACCTTCCTCTGTCAGTCCCTCTCCTCTGTGTCAGCCCCTGTCCTCTGTGTCAGCCACCTTCCTCTGTCAGCCCCTCTCCTCTGTGTCAGCCCCTCTCCTCTGTGTCAGTCCCTCTCCTCTGTGTCAGCCCCTCTCCTCTGTGTCAGCCCCTCTCCTCTGTGTCAGCCCCTCTCCTCTATGTCAGCCCCTCTCCTCTATGTCAGCCCCTCTCCTCTATGTCAGCCACCTTCCTCTGTCAGCCCCCCTCCTCTGTGTCAGCCCCTCTCCTCTGTGTCAGCCACCTTCCCCTGTCAGCCCCTGTCTCTGTCAGCCCCCCCGCCTCTGTTAGCCGCCTCTCTCTCTCACACCCCTCCTTCTCAGCCCCTTCTCTCTCTCTTAGGCCCCACTCTCTCTCACCCCCTGTCTCTCACCTCACCCAACCCCCACTCTCTCACCCCACCCCCCTCCCTCTCTCACCCCCCTCCCTCTCTCACCCCCACCCCCTCTCTATCTCACCTGCTCTCTCTCCTGCCTCTCCCCCCTTTCTCTCACCCCCCTCACCTCCTCCTCTCCCTCACCACCATCTGTGAGTGCACCAGTTCGGATGTGTCTTGATACCTGTGTCTTGCTGACATACTGGGCACAGCGATGCAACACCTGCCTCTTCTTTGCCTTCTCCCCATGCCCCCCCCCCCACACACACACACCCACATACTCAATGGAAGGAAGGAAAATAGCACTACAGTAAAGCAGCTCTGCCCCCAGACTCCAGCTCCCACACTTCTGGTTTAGAAGCAGGTCTCGGTAAGGCAGTCTAATGGGGGTCTTAAAGGGCAGGGGACACTGATGGGGGGGTTCCCTGATCTGATAGGGGTCTCTAAGGAGGGGGCTGATCTAAGAGGACTCTGAGCTAATGGGAGGAGTCTGTGGGGAGACCTCTGTTAGATAAGGGGGACTCTCCTTCTATCACCCCCCCCTTAGAGACCCACATTAGATCAGTGTGTCCCTATATCACCCCCCTCCTTAGAGACACCCATTATATCACAGTCCCCTTATGTGAAAAAATAAGTATGAATGATGGTGGAAACCGCAAAGGATAATCCAAGTATTAATACACTCCAATCTTATTTAAACATATATACTGTACAATCTCCATACAGATATAATACTGTATGAAAAGTGGTGTAAATCCATTCCAAAATGTTGTAATTTTCAACGTATCTTACTCAAAAGGAGTTTATAAATTGAATATTAGCACAACACATTTTAGAATGGATTTACACCACTATTTATACAGTATTATATGTGTATTGAGATTGCACAATATATGTTGATGTAGCACCCTGGAATTTAGGCAGGGTTGCTCCTCACAAATGTACTTGCCAGGAGTAGTTATCCTGGTTGATTGATAGTGATCTATTGATTTCTCCCTAAATTTGGCCTTGTTGCACTTTTTTCTTCTGCCACTAGGTGGCCGGGTACTTGGTGGTACTAGATATGAAAAGGGCAATGCAAGGTCTTGCTGGATGCCTTTCCCTGCATGGCTGCCCTCCTATCGCAGTCTCTGAGTCTGCCAACTAATCTTGCAACTACCTAAGGGTGTCCTGGCCCTAACCCTCTTTCCCCCAAAAAAAGATTGTTAAGAGAAATAAACTTTTTTTGCATTGAGGAACTGTCTAGCACCCAATAACTTTAACTACTCTGCACCCACCATGCCTCACAACCCACTACATACAGAAGGATGTCAGCTATCTCTGGCCCTAGAGGTTCTCATTAGACCGAAGGTAGCCTAGGACCTTGCTACATTTAAATAAGATTTCAGTGTATTAATACTTGGATTTCCCTTGGGGGTTTCCACCATCATTCACAATTATTTTTTCACATATAAATGAATATGATTATAGGGCAAGGTTGTGCTGCATTTTTTACAGTTTTATTTTTTGGGGTCGCTAATGGGAGCACTGATATAAGGGAATTCAGATATAATGGGGGTCCTCTATTGGGGGCCCCTGTATTATGGAGGGGGTAACACTGACCCCTGTGTTATGGGGGGTAACACTGACCCCTGTATTACAAAGGTGGGGGTGACACTGACCCCTGTATTATGAAGGGGGGGAGTGACACCTAGGATTGCCACCTGTCCGGGATTCACCTGAGCAGCCCAGGTTTTGAGCCATGTGTCTGGGTTTCAGTCTGCCTAAAACCCAGACACATTATTCAGACCGGACTGTGGCTCCCCAAGTAGCCAATATAGTCACTCACCAATCTGTTGCCATCTGTTAACGCAAATTGGCCACTGTTTAAACTAATAAAGATAAAAACCCCTTTGAATCCACACCGCTAATCAATCAATTAATGAGCAATGGCTGGTTCATCTAACAGACATACCTCCTATGTACCAGTAATATAACAGAACTGAAGGATTGAGAACAAAGATATGTCTCAAGAACTGTTAAAATTCGGAGGGTCAACCACAGTCTATTGCACAAGATATTAGACTTTAGTGATGAAACAATAAAAAGCGTAAGGTACATCAGAGACGACCACCGATGTAACACTCTCTCACAGTGACAGACAACAGTTAACTGAAACACAAAAAAAAAAAAAAAAGACATAAAATCTTTTTAAAAAAACCACTATACTCAAAAATTCTCCCCATTAACTCCACTACCCAAAAAAGGGGAGTACTGATGTACCCTCTGTGTAGCAAAAAATTTCATACAGGGTATCTCAATGCTGTCCAGTGGCATAGTCTGTCAAGTATTAATTATTGGACATATCATGTATAGCTATCAATTCCCATTGGCTGAGGGCCAACAACTGATATCTACATCAAGAGTCCTGGTGAGAATTGTTCCACTCCTTGCCTTAATCAGCTCAAATCATTGAATTTATAGGGGAACAGTTCCGTAATGGAGCCTAATATTGATGGTCATGCTTGAGTTTGCAGCTGGAAGGAATTAACACTCTGCAATGTTGAATGGCTGCATAGTTTGATAAAGGACAAGCCTTATATAGATAAATAGTTCCAGTTGCTTCCTTTTCACTGACACCCCAAGCCAGGTTTAATACTCAGAAATGTGAGTTACAAGTAGATCACATACAGTGTGACTAAGTTGTATATAGAAAAAAAGTCTTGGCAAATAACTTTCCTCTGCACCATTCAATTCATTGATGTAGCAGGCGGGGTGTAGCAGCTGAGACTCTAAATTAAGCACAGAGCAATGTCAAGTCTAGTCCTTATGATATCGCTATAGTTATAACACAATACGGAGAGTTCACCTCTCATAGGTGCTTACCTCTCCTGGAATGTTGTAGTTTATGACAGTGATTTCCAAAAGGTCTCTGTGTAGTTGCTCTGCACGATTTCACATTTACAACTGTAAATGGATCATTTCCTTGTAAACGGAAATCTTATTTTCCTCACATCCATAAATGGCAATGAGCCTTCACCATTTGGTTATAGGGAAAGGGAGCCACAGTGCGCTAATAGCGCCTCATTATTGCTCTCCTTAGTGCACCCAAAGGTGTCTTTACAATCCTATGGTGTATACTACAAAAAAAAAGTAAAGTGTTCAGGTTTGGCTTGAAGAAAAGGTGGCAACCCTAATATTATATATATATATATATATATATATATATATATATATATATATATATAGTAAAGTAAGTTTATTATTAGTAAAACAAAAGACATCCAGACACTAGCACACAGCAAGCATAAAAATACAAGTGGACCACAACCAAATAACCAATATGCCTAAGTAAGCAGAAGCCTGATTACAATCTAACTATATACAATATGCACAAAAATTGATAAAATGGCTAAACAGGATAGACTGGTGATGCAGAAAACATATGGGAAGGGGGAACCAAGACTGGGTTCGGGTACAAGGGGAGCAGAAAAAAGGCAGCAGGGTATAGGATGTAGGGCAAGAGCAGGAGCAGGATAAATGGCACACAGTATCTGGCTAGCAAGGCAAAACACTGACGTGAGGTGTAACTGTAGAGGAGGACTAAATACCCTCCCAGCAACCAGCATCAGGTGGACACTGATTACTGGAATCTGCTGGGAGACACTAGCTGGTGGACACTGGAACTACAACCTACCGCTCTGGGAAGCACAGTGGCACCAACAGGTGATCTAGGTCCTGACAGATGTCGTCGAGAAACGGGGACCACGCTACATATTTGGTGGGATTGTCCCCTATACAGGACTTTTGGTCTAAAGTCTTTTAGACTTTGTGCTATTTTCTGTTTACAATACATAAACAAAATTTAAACAGTACAGGAAATAGCTTAAAATATAAAAATAAAATTGTGTTTTTTTGTTTTTTTTTTCCCCCAGTCTCACGGAATGAATGCCCATGCTCTTTTATTAGGTGAATTGCTATGGTCATTTTTTATAAATACACCCTTAAGGGTCTTGTTGCTGAGAGCGGTTATGAAATTGCCTCAACAGATGGCTCTCTGTATCACCAAGGAACACTCACTATCAGAAGAAGACCCGAAGAGGATCTTGCAGGTAACAGGATCAGCTTGAAGACATTTGAGGATGGTATTAAAAAAAAAAGCATAAGTGCACATGGAGATGTTGGGGGTGTAGCTCCAGGGGGTAGCAAGAGTCTCTGTAAAGGAGCCTAAAGTTGAAGTCTAAAGTTGGGTTTGAAGTATAAAGGGTTACTAAACCCTCGTTTTTTTTTTTTTTTAATAACAAACATATCATACTTACCTCCACTGTGCAGTTCATTTTGCACAGAGTGGCCCCGAACCTCGTCTTCTCGGGTCCCCCAGCACTGCACAAAGCTCTCTAAGAGGAGACTTTTCTTAATAGTGGAGTTATACTTTAAGACCTTCAAATATCTAAAACATTATTTTAAGAAAAACTAATAGCTGCTTAATTAGTCCTGAATGCCAAATTTCTCATCTAATTGGCTTCCAGCAAGGATTTTATATCCATAAATACACTCCAGTAAGACGGCGGACTACAACTCCCTACGGGTAGCAGCACCCGTCTGCTTGATGGAATGAAAGGCTTATTTACAAGGAAAGTGGTCAGACTAATAGGTAGAGAATCTGGAAAAAAAAATCTCTTTTAAACCCACAGACAGTAAGTGCAGTCGGGAGCAGCGCCTGCTCAACATATTTCCTTCTTATTGGGGGACAAATATACTTCAGGTGTCAAGTGCAGAAAATAAAAATTGATTTTTTTCAATTTACTGTATGTATAATCTGGATGCTCCATCTGATTTTTTGCATGTTCCAAACTTGTTACAGTTCCTGCGCAACATTCAGCTCACATGATGAACGTTCTATGTACCAAACAAGTAATGCAGAAGTGTTTAGTACATTCTGCATCCACATTTATAGTAACTGAATTTTTATAGTGTATTTTAACCACTTCCGCTCTCGTACCTGTAAACCCCCTAAAGGCCAGAGAAATGTTTACATTAATAACATTTAATAATTTGACAATAAATATGGCATTACTTTAAAATGCAAAATGTTTGTTTTGTTTGTTTTTTTTATGCAATCCATACAAAAAAAAAAAAATAACAAAACCGAAAAAAAAAAATAACCTTTAAAAAAATGTTCTACTTAGATAAAAGTTAAACATTCATTCTATAATATGTCCCATTTAAATATATATTAAAATTAAGATTCTGGTACAAAGCATTGCAAAGGTATTTTGAAATAAAATAAAGTTTTATTTTTCCTTTCAAGTTTGAAATTTTTAATGTGACAATTAAAACAATTAAGGGAAAAGGGGGGAGAATTTGTTAATTATGACTGATTATGGTAAACTTATGCCGCGTACACACGACCAGACTTTACGGCATACTTTGCCCGGCGGACTTTTCGACGGACTTTACGACGGACTTTCCGAATTAACGGACTTGCCTACACACGATCAACCAAAGTCCGACGGATTTGTACGTGATAACGTACGACCGGACTAAAATAAGGAAGTTCATAGCCAGTAGCCAATAGCTGCCCTAGCGTCGGTTTTTGTCCGTCGGACTAGCATACAGACGAGCGGACTTTTTGACCGGACTCGAGTCCATCGGATAGATTTGAAACATGTTTCATTTCTAAGTCCGTCAAACTTTTGAGAAAAAAAAAGTCCGCTGGAGCCCACACACGATCGAATTGTCCGACGGACTCCGGTACGCCGGACCAAGTATGTCGGAAAGTCCGCTCGTGTGTACACGGCATAAGGGTTAAAAAGGAACAAACTCTTTTTTTTAAAATATTGATTTGTTTTTTTGTTTTTTTGCTTTAACCACTTGCCTACCGGGCACTTTTACCCCGATCCTGCCCAGGTCAATTTTCAGCGCTGTCACACTTTGAATTGCACGGTCATCATTCTTTTCACACAAATAGAGCTTTCTTTTGGAAGTATTTAATCACCACTGGGTTTTTTATTTTTTGATACACAAACGACCCAAAATTTTGAAAAAAAATTAATAGTTTTTTTTTTTTGCAAACAGGTAATTTTTCTCCTTCACTAATGTGCTCTGATGAGTCGGCACTGATGGGCACTGATAGGCTGTATTCATGGACACTGATAGGCTGCACTGATGGGCACTGATGAGGCGGCACTGACGGGCACTGATAAATGGCACTGATGGGCACTGATAAGTGGCACTGATAGGCAACACTGATGAGGAGGCACTGGTATGCGGCACTGGTAGGACACCATTGGCAGCCCTGGTGGGCACTGCTGGCAGCATTGGTGGGCACTGACTGGCAGCACTGGTGGGTTCTGATTGGTTGCACTGGTGGGCACTGTTGGGACTGTACTGATAATCAGGACACTAATCAGTGCCCTGATTATCAGTGTACAAGTCTCTTTAACAAAACCGGTTATCACCTTGTGTTGACATCAGTGATCAGCTGTCATTAGCTGACAGCTGATCACGTAGTAAAGGGCTGCTGTTATTGGCCCTTTACCCCAATCTGTGATCTGTGATCAGCAGGGTGCGGGCGGCGAATGGTAAGTGTGATCAAGGGAGGACATCCATAGACGTCCTCCGGGGAAAGTAAGCTTGCGCTGTAGCTGACATTCGGCTAAAACACGGGCGGGAAGGGGTGAAAGAAGTGTATCTGTTTCAATTCTTTCTGGCCTACTCCTAATATTCTGAACAATCTCCAAGTATGTAAACTTACTTTGTGAATATCCCCACATATTTACTCCTTTGAATTCTCTAACACGTAGTCACTATGCCCTGTGGGTAGGCACTGCTGTGTCTCACATTTCACAGAGCCTGGCTTCTGAACTGTAGAGGTTTGCAGGGAAAATAAACAAATAAAAATGTCCAAATTGTAGTGCCTCCTTATACAGGTGGTCAGTGAAAGGAAGAATGCCCCATTACATTAAAGTTCAGTTATAAAGTTCCCACTTACATTGAAGGTCAGTGGTAAAGTGTCCTCTAACATTAGTGGTCGGTGGAGAAGGAGGTCAGTGTAGAAGTTCCCACTTACATCGGAGGTCAGCGTAGAAGTGTCCCCTTACATTTGTGGTCAGTAGTGAAATGCCCCCTTACAGTAGTGGTCAGTGGAGAAAGGCTCTTACATTGAAGGTCAGTATAGAAGTGACCCTTTACATTGGAGGTCAGTGTGGAAGTGTTCCGTTAACCTTAGTGGTCAGTAGAGAAAGGCCCCTTACATTGGAGGTCAATGGTAAAGTGTCTCTTTCATTGAGGGTCAGTAGAGAAGAATCCCCTTACATTGGAAATGGGTGGTGATTTATCCCCTTATATTGGTGGTCAATGGTGAAGTGACCCTTTACAATGGAGGTCAGTGATGAGGTTTTCCTTACAGATTGGAGTTCAGTGGTAAAGTGTCTCCTTTTGGTGGTCTGTAGTAATGTGTCCACTTACATTGGAAGTCAGTGGAGAAGGGCCCCTTTACATTGCTGGTCAGTAGTGAAGGGCCCCCATACATTGGTGGTCAATGACGAAGGAGCCTCTTACATTGATGGTCAGGGGGAAGAAAAGCACCATTACAGACAGGACAAAATTACACTGTGTCAGTGGTTACTTATCTGCGAGATGAGAGGAGAGGTTCCACTGGTCCCACACTGGCTCTGCCAAGTGACCCTGGCCCCAAAATGCATAATTCAGGGGCCAGGGTAACTTGGCAGAGCCAGTGTGGGCCACACACCACCAGGTGGGAACCCAGTCTGCCACCACTCAAGGAACCACTAGCAACCTCTCAAGAAACCCTGGTTGAGAAAGGCTATTCTAGTGAGTCACTCATCCAGAAAAAAACCTCACATACTTACCTACTCCTATTGGTTGCTGCATTCCTATCAAATCTATGCACCGTGCCTATCACTCTTTGTAACTCAGTTAGACAAATCCCCCGAAGTACTACTTAAAGATCTACTTCAGGCAAAAAAGAGTTTAGCATTGTATTTGTTAAAGCAAAACTATTCTTCCTAAAAATGCTAGTTGACTGGCTGTCATATTGATCATCTGACTCCAGTAGGTTCCCAAAAATACTGGCCCAAAACAAGTCTGACTTTACTAGCTGCATGCTTGCTCCAGGTCACTAAACAGAAAATGCTAAAACCAGAGCCAGTTAGACAAGTAGCAATATTTGTTTTTTATATTTTTTACATTTTAGTTTATATTTTACATTTTTAATGTATTTTTTTAACTTTATTGCACATGTACAAAGTTACACTACATTCAAGTCTCCACACTGCAGCATGCTGCTGTATGGAGCATCTTCAGCAAAATCTATGGAAGATGGGTGGAGCATCTATATGGAGCATCTTCTGGAAAGTCTGTTACCTGTATGGAGCATCTTTAGTAAAGTGTGCTATGCTGATACATTTCCTGAAAAGCTTAGAGGTTACTACTACCAGAGGACATTGCATGTAGACCTCATTACTGAACACCTAAGATACTGTCCTGTGACAACTTGCATAGTCAAGCGTCCATAGTTGTTAGAATGCCATATTGTCATATTGATCCTCTGACTCCAGTAGGTTCCCAAAAATGACTTTACTAGCTGCATGTTTGCTCCAGGTCACTGAACAGAAAGTGCTAAAACCAGAGCCAGTTAGGCAAGTAGCAATATTTGTTATTTGTATTTTTTACATTTTAGTTTATATTTTACATTTTTAATATATTTTTTTAACTTTATTGAGAATGTGCAAAGTTACACTACATTCAAGTCTCCACACTGCAGCATGCTGCTGTATGGAGCATCTTCAGGAAAGTCTATCAAAGATGGATAGCTACCTGCTGTATGGAGCATCTTCTGGAAAGTCTGCTACCTGCATGGAGCATCTTTAGGAAAGTGTGCTATGCTGATACATTTCCTGAAAAGCTTAGAGGTTACTACTGTCAGAGGACATTACATGTAGACGTCATTACTGAACACCTAAGATACCTGTGACATCTTGCATAGTCAAGTGTCCATAGTTGTTAGAATGCCACTCTTAAAAGGCCACTGCTCTGACTAGAAGGTCTGATATATTTTGCAAATTTTAGGGCATCCTGTGCCCCTGATTCTCACTCCATGTGTTTACTGATCAAATAAGCGAGATATAGAATATAGAAGAGCCTAAAGTGACCGGCTCCCCCAGTAAGAAAAAAGCCAACCCTGAGATGGTAAATGCTCATCTGCCTCACTGCTTTGAGGGTCATTCTACACTGCCTAGTTGAGATGAGTGCTACATATAGTACAAAAAAAAAAAAAAAATCAAAAAAATCTAAACATCATTATGCTAAACATTATATAACTATGCAGCCAAGATTTTTGATTAAATCTGAAGCTTCATATAGAGGAGTATGGATTTCCATCAGTCACCCCTGCACATCGCCTACTCTTTCATTGAAAGATATAACTATTTTAGACACCTCCATTTCCACCACAATGAAAAATTCTACCTTATGGGAGGGTGTTGATTAGAATTTAGTGCAAAAAAGAAAATATTAACACTTAGCACGGATTTAAAAGTCAATTCCACCAAATCCAAGGGCACCGTTTCACAGTCACCCCCAAAGCTCCTAACTTCAGCCACTAATGATGGCACAACTTCAGGCATTAATGTCTACGATGGATAATGGCTACCTGTATGAAGCATATTCAGGAAAGTCTACCATTAAAGATGACTACTTGTATGGAGCATATTCAGGAACATCTACTACGAAAGGTAGGAAGCTAGCTACCTGTATGGAACATCTTCATGGAAGTTTACTATGGAAGGTGGCTACCTGTATGGAGCATGTTTGGGAAAGTCAATAGAAGATGAATGGCAAACTGTATGGAGCATCTTCTGGAAAATCTGCTACTTGTATGGATCATTTTTAGGAAAGTGTGCTTATTGCAAGGCAATAATGTAAAGGGCCACACACCAGTTTCCAACTACAGAAATCCCAGAAACTTCATTCACTCCACTCATTGATCCCTTCTGACATTTCGCCTCCAGCTTGGGTTTAATCATAGAGTATAGGAGTGAACGTTTATATGGTGAAGAATGAGTGAAGATTCACTTCCATTTGTTCAGTAAAGCTTTTTGCATTTACGCAGTTGAAAAGTGGTGTATAGCCTCACAGTTTTGCTTTTGCAGAGAGAAGTCAACTTCACATAAAATTAATATTTTATCCTTGCGTGGCTGCTGGCAAATGAATCAAAATTATTATTTTTTTGCCATGTTAAAAAAAGCCATTTTCCTGTTGACAAGTCTTTTGTCTGTTATGAATTCCGAAATTTATGGTACATTGGAATTTCAGTGTTTCCAGTAAGAGCAGCTTCTATTCCGATGCTTAATGATCCACATTAATTAATCAATATTAATTATTCAGACAGGATGAACAACACAGCCCCAGGGGAATTCATTCCAGTAACGAGGGATTCAGTTTCTGCAGAAAAGGGCTTAAAAATTAGTTGATTGAAAAGTGTTATACATTTCTGATATTATGTAAGGCTGATTTTATGGTATCATTCCATGTCTAGAACAGCCTTTCTCAAGCTCTTTAACTACTTCAGCTCCAGAAGATTTTACCCCCTTCCTGACCAGAGCACTTTTTGCAATTCGGCACTGCGTCGCTTTAACTAACATTTGCGCGGACGTGCGACCCTGTACCCAAACAAAATTGACATCCTTTTTCCCACAAATAGAGCTTTCTTTTGGTGGTATTTGATCACCTTTACGTTTTTTATTTTTTGCGCTATAAACCAAAAAAGAGCAACAATTTTGAAAAAAAGCAATATTTTTACTTTTTGCTATAATAGATATCCTCCAAAAATATATAAAAAAAAATATTTTTTTCCTCAGTTTAGGCCGATATGTATTCTACATATTTTTGGTAAAAAAAAATCGCAATAAGCGTATATTGATTGGTTTGTGCAAAAGTTATAGCGTTTACAAAATAGGGGATAGTTTTATGGAATTTTTATTATTATTATTTTTTTTTATTAGTAATGGCGGCGATCTGCAATTGTTATCGTGACCGTGACATTATGGCAGACACATCAGACACTTTTAACACTATTTTGGGACCATTGTCATTTATACAGCGATCAGTGCTATAAAAATGCACTGATTACTGTGTAAATGACACTGGCAGGAAAGGGGTTAAACACTAGGGGGCAATGAAGGGGGTTAAGTGTGTCCTAGGGAGTGATTCTAACTGTGGGGGGGATGGGCTTCAACTCACATGACAGCGATCACTGCTCCTGACAGGGAGCAGTAGATTGCTGTCATGTCACTAGGCAGAACGGGGAAATGCCTTGTTTACATAGGCACTTCCCCGTTCTGCGGCTCTGTGACACGATCGCTGGGAGATCGGCGGACATCGAGTCCCAACCCTTATGTTGCGTACACACAACCGATTTTTCCATCAGAATAAACTCTGACGGTTTTTTCGACGGAGTTCCGACGGAGTTCCGCTGAAACGGACTTGCCTACACACGATCACACCAAAGTCCGATCATTTAGAATGCGATGATGTACGACGGGACTTTAAATTAAATAGCCAGTAGCCAATAACTGCCCTTGCCTCGTTTCTGGTCCGTCGGACTACCATACAGACGAACGGTTTTCCCGATCGGAATTGAGTCCTCGGAAAGATTTGAAACATGTTCTATTTCTAGGTCCGTCAGAATTTTCGAAAGAGAAAGTCCGATGAAGCCCACACACGATCAGAATATCCGATGGAATGATTCCGTCTGGCCTTTTCTGCCGGAAAGTCCAGTCGTGTGTACGCGGCATTAGCCATTCAATAAGGTTGCTTTTGCCACTTTTTTAAAGTCTTTTAAGTATTTCACATTTAACATAACAACAAGGTGGTGATTACAATAGAAATTGCAGTGAAGGAGGAATCCAACCTTGCCTGCCAAACCATAGTAAATTTCTTTTCACAACCCCTGGAGATGTATGTGTCTTTATAGAAAGGGATCATGGAATTGACCAAGCCTTTCCAGAAGGACACAATTGGAGGAGCAGGCTTCTTCCACTGTAAAATAATAGTCTTGCGGGCATAGAATAATAGAACATTAAGTAGGGTTCTATGTGCATTAGAGTGGACCACAGCATCCACTAAGCCATGCTTTTGCCACTTTAAGTGGATGTAAACCTGATTCATGAAATTTGACCTAAGCACCTATATCTGTCCAAAGCCCTAAGACCCGTGTCTTTCTGCTGCTTGGTTCTTCTGTTATCAGCATGCTAACTTCTGACAAGTTCTCCGACAACCAAGCTAAAACCAGCTTGAAATTTGTGTCAGGGTGGGTGCTATAAATAGATTAGCAGAGAGCTGGTCTATTCACAGCACAGCTCTGCGCATTCCTTCCTTCCTTTGCCTATGTAAAGGAGGGGGGTGTGCCTTTCCTCCAATCGGCTGTCACACAGTGTATGCCAAAGATCCACACCCAGTGCTGAACACGAAGAAAAAATCTCTAACACGAGGTGCATTTTCTAAAGAATATAGCAAGCTGAAGACAGCAGATATGCATGTAAAACTTATGTAGGGAGATTTGTTTTATCTCTGTGTATCATCTGAGGCTGTTCACTTCACTGGGTATATGTGAGGGTTTACATCCACTTTAAGTTCAAACGCAACTTTTAAAGTGGAACATGCCTTCCCCCCCACCTCCCTTTAAAGTGACTCTTGCCCACAACTCAATATCTTAAAGTGTCCCTTTCCAACAATTTAGCATTTTAAAGTGAACTGAGCCAACCACTCTGCCTCTTACAGGGAACCATCCTGCTTCATCCACAAGTTAAAGGGACTGCACTTTCATTACACACCAACATGAGGGCCCCAACTAAGCCAGCAGAAGAACTAACCTTCAGATTGTTCATACCATGGGCTTATCTTTTTAGAAGTACTGGTGTTCAGGAGGTCTAACAGATTCCCCCCAGGATTAAACCAAGACTATCCTGACTGAGAGCCTACAAGTGAGCTAGCCTGTTTAAATTCCTTGATGTTCGTACACCTGAGGAGTGATCTGCTAGATGGAGAACTATAATTTATACCCTCAGTCCTGAAGGACAAACAGTAGTTGGCCACACTTTAAAGGGTATTTGTCTTTACTGTATTGGTTCACCTTGGTCATTGGCTACCTTTTGAACTGCTGTACTGCTTTACTGTTTTATTGCTTCCAATACTACATGTTTATTTCCTTTTATCACAGTTAGCGTGTATCTTTCTTGTGTAGCTGTCTGGAGATTCCCCGGTCAAGGAATTTTGGTGGTGTCAGAAGGCGTGATAATCCATTTAGGGTCAAGGAAAGAGCAGAGAACTTTATCAGCAGCTTCTTTGGGGGTAGGGCTACACTATATCTAGAGCTCACGGAACATTAGCAAGGTGGTAAGTGGGAAGTATGCTTCTTAAATTGGTCGTTAGTAGGATGAATGTCCCTTACTGTGCTGGTCAGTGAGAAGAATACCACTTACAACGTACCTTGGTGGTCAATGGGAAGAATTCTGCTTACATTTACGACAGTGGGGAGAATGTCCCTTACATTGCTGGTCATTTGATCAAGAATGCTCTTCACATTGGTGATCAGTGGGAAGAATGCTCCTTACACTGGTATGCCGCGTACACACGGTCGGACTTTTCGTCTACAAAAGTCCGACAGCCTGTCCGACAGACTTCCTGCGGACTTTCGGCGGACTTGCAGCAGACTTTCTAACGAACGGACTTGCCTACACACGACCACACAAAAGTCCGACGGATTCGTACGTGATGACGTACACCGGACTAAAATAAGGAAGTTCATAGCCAGTAGCCAATAGCTGCCCTAGCATGGGTTTTTGTCCGTCGGACTAGCACACAGACGAGCGGATTTCGGGGTCCATCGTAGTTACGACGTAAAGATTTGAAGCATGTTTCAAATCTAAAGTCCGTCGGATTTGAGGCTGAAAAAGTCTGCTGAAAGTCCGGAGAAGCCCACACACGATCGGATTACCAGCCAGCTTTAGTCCGTCGGCGTCCGTTGGACTTTTGTAGACGAAAAGTCCGACCGTGTGTACGCGGCAGTAGTCATTGGGAAAAACACTCCTTACATTGGTGGTCAATGGGAACAATGCTCCC
This sequence comes from Aquarana catesbeiana, assembly GCF_042186555.1. Classification (NCBI taxonomy): domain Eukaryota; kingdom Metazoa; phylum Chordata; class Amphibia; order Anura; family Ranidae; genus Aquarana; species Aquarana catesbeiana. The sequence goes on along the minus strand of NC_133331.1, from coordinate 57,659,182 downwards.
TACATTGGTGGTCAGTGGGAGAAATTCCCCTAAATTGGTGGTCAGTGGGAGGAAAGCTCCTTACATTGGTGGTTAGTGGGAAGAATGCTCCTTACACTGGTGGTCAGTGGGATAGCTAAAAAGGTCATTAGTGTCTGGTCGCTAAAGAGGCAGAAATTGCTCAAGGAAGCTCTGAAAGAAATCTGGTGAGAAAGGTGGGTCTAAATTGGGTAATCAGTCACTGCACACCAGCTGAAAGCTTACAGGAGCCTTACTACGGGAGAATCTGCTGTGTAAATTGGAAGGTGGTAATGGGAGATACAGAGATGGAACTATGGGTTGAGGGAAGAGAAGTGAGCATCACCCGGGTTAAGGCCAGTGCAAACTCAAACTCTGCAGATTAAATGTGTGAGAAAAAAACCCATGTATCACGGCCACTAGATGGCGATGAGTATCATAGGAAATAAGTATGCTCTTCAGTTCCATCTAGTGGCCATAATGTGGTATTTTCCCCTTTGACACATTCAATCTGCAGAGAATATAGTCTTAGAACATTCGATTTTGCTCCATTCACATAGAACAAATTTAAACACAGTATTGATAGAGGAACAGCTATGCAATTTTTTTAATTGCCTCTCATTTAATTAGTATTGTCATTCTAAAGAGGCATTCATTAAAATATTTTCAGCACACATTTATCAGACAGCAGCAGCATCAATGGGCAAACGGCTTTGCAATTTTTTTTTAATTCAATAATCTTTTTAGAATCCTCTCTATATTTAATTAAAGCTAAAAAGAAAGCAAATGTCAAAACTAAGAAAAAAATGCTTTATATATGGTTTCTTCCATATTAAACTAACACCCGCCCCCCCCTTTGCACTACCACACCAGATACAAAAAAAAATCCAGTTACGATACAGTTGCAGCTGAACACTGCTATGCTTTCCCACACTAAAATCAGATATAAATTGCAAAAGTGCAGCGCAACTAACAGACAATGCTTTGTATCATTAATTTATCCTCAAGGAGTGCCTAACCCAATGATATTATAATAAAAAGACTCAAATCCTTCTTAATTGTGTGTTGCTATTTTGCAAAAATAAACCCAAAAGGGTTTTTTTTTACAATTTATATAAACCATATAATACAACTATATGGATTATTTAAATGGGGGAAAAACTTTTGGGTTTATTTTAGCAAAATAAGAACACACAATTAAGAAGGAGTTGAGTCTTTTTATTATTATATAATAATTAATAATAATTATTATTATATACAGTGAGGAAAAAAAAGTATTTGATCTTCTGCTGATTTTGTACAGACAAAGAAATGATCTGTTTGCCTACAGACAAAGAAATGGTCAGTCTATAATTTTAATGGTAGGTTTATTGTAACAGTGAGAGACAGAATAGCAACAAAAATACCCAAACAAAAGCATTTCAAAAAAGTTATAAGTTGATTTGCATTTTAATGAGTGAAATAAGTATTAGATCCCCTATCAATCAGTAAGATTTCTGGCTCCCAGGTGTCTTCTATACAGGAAACGAGCTGAGATTAGGAGCACTCTTTTAAAGTGAGTGCTCCTAATCTCAGCTTGTTACCTGTATAAAAAACACCTGTCCACAGAAGCAATCAATCAGATTCCAATCTCTCCACCATGGCCAAGACCAAAGAGCTGTCGAAGGATGTCAGGGACAAGATTGCAGACCTATACAAGGCTGGAATGGGCTACAAGACAATTGCAAAGCAGCTTGGTGAGAGGGTGACAACAGCTGGTGTGATTATTCGCAAATGGAAGAAACACAAAATAACTCTCAATCTCCCTTTGTCTGGCGCTTCATGCAGGATCTCAAATGGTGGAGTTTCATTGACCATTCGAACGGTGAGGAATCAGCCCAGAACTACACAAGAGATTCTTGACAATGATCTCAATGCAGCTGGGACCATAGTCACCAAGAAAACAATTGGTAGCACACTACGCCGCGAAGGACTGAAATCCTGCAGCGCCCGCAAGGTCCCCCTGTTCAAGAAAGCCCATGTACAGGCCTGTCTGAAGTTTGCTAATGGACATCTGAATAATCCAGAGGAGAACTGGGTGAAAGTATTGTGGTCAGATGAGACCAAAATTGAGCTTTTGGCATTAACTCAACTTGCCATGTTTGGAGGAGGAGGAATGCTGCCTTGACCCCAAAGAACACCATCCCCACCATCAAACATGGAGGTGGAAACATTATGCTTCGGGGGTGTTTTTATGCTAAGGGGACAGAGCAACTTTACTGCATCAAAGGGATGATGGGCAGGGTCATATACCGTCAAATCTTGGGTGAGAACCTCCTTCCCTCAGCCAGGGCATTGAAAATGGGTCGTGGATGGGTATTCCAGCCTGACAATGACCCAAAACACACAGCCAAGGCAACAAAGGAATGGCTCAAGAAGAAGCACATTAGGGTCCTGGAGTGGCCTAGCCAGTCTCCAGAACTTAATCCCATAGAAAATATGTGGAGGAAGCTGAAGGTTCAAGTTACCAAAGTCAGCCTTGAAACCTTAAAGCGGTTGTATACCCTTTTTTTTAACTTTTACCTACAGGTAAGCCTATAATAAAGCTTACCTGTAGGTAAAATGAATATCTCCGCCTGTACGGTTTAGGAGATTTTTTTTTTTTTTGCATGCGGCTGCTGACGGGAGTGACGTAATCGCGGCTCCGGAGCACCGGAAGAGATGCCGAGGGAACATGTCAGCTCCCTCGGCGTGGACCGGGATCAGATGTCGAGGCCTCGTTCTAAGGTGAGTATTTAATAATGAGCTAGTATGCACTGCATACTAACTCATTACGCCTTTGCCTTGCAGGTTTTTTTGTTTAAAAAAAAAATCTGTACAGGTTTACAACCGCTTTAATGACTTGGAGAAGATCTGCAAAGAGGAGTGGGACAAAATCCCTCCTGAGATGTGTGCAAACCTGGTGGTCAACTACAAGAAACATCTGACCTCTGATTGCCAACAAGGGTTTTGCCACCAAGTACTAAGTCATGTTTTGTGAAGGGGTCAAATACTTATTTCACTCATTAAAATGCAAATCAATTTATAACTTTTTTTGAAATGCATTTTTCTGGATATTTTTGTTGTTATTCTGTCTCTCACTGTTAAAATAAACCGACCATTAAAATTATAGACTGATCCTTTCTTTGTTAGTGGGCAAACATACAAAATCAGCAGGGGATCAACATTTTTTTCCCTCACTGTAATAATAATAAGAATAATAATAAAATATAATAATATACATTGGGTTAGGCTTGAGGATAGATTAATGATACAAGGTATTGTTTATTGGTTGTGCTGCACTTTTATACATTATATTCTTCCAAATAAAAGCACACCAAACGCTGAAAAAACTGGATACCGAAAAAAGAATTTGTGTTGCATACAGCTGAACCTGGAGAAATATTATAAACCTAAAGGCAATAAAATTAAAGAAGTAATTTCGCAGACAGCGTTGACTATTATCCCTTCTATAAAAAAAAAACTGTTTCAGTTCCGCTCTGAGCACAAATGTGGAAATGAAATGCGCCTTTTCTCCATATCATTATCCATAGGTGTTTAATTTCAGACAGCTTTTATAGAATCACAGCTCCATTATCCGGCCGGTGATCTGTTATTCACCACGCTCCTGGAATAAAATTTTGTTGATGAAGCGCCTGGCCTCTGAAATGAACCCATAGCAAATGTAGTTAGCGCGTAAGAGATCCAACACATCAATACGCCACCGCGGCCAGCATTCTGCGCGGCCTGACTCCCTTTCCGTCCGATTTTAATTAGCTTTCTTTTCTAAATTTGGAAGGTTGTGTTGCTTAACATGTCAGTGCTCGTCCGTCGAAGTGGCCTGGAAGAACCGCTTATTGAGGAAGAGGCTTTGAGAAACTCCATTTCCATTTAATTATCGGTTATAGATGGAGGAATTACATTTCTGCAGCTCGAGATCGTTTCCTGTGCCGTGCAATAATGGAGGATGGATGGATGGCAGTGAAAACGATCCATTATGTGCTCTGTGCTAATTTTTTAAAAGGCTGAAAGTGATAAGAAGTTGCCATCTTGGATTTCTCAGGGACTCCGATGGCGAGAAATCCCCGCCAGAGCCAAACGCTGTAATTGTATCCTTGATGTAGGACATTACAGCTGAACTCCAGCCTTCCATTCAGTCTTGTATAGTTGTACAGGCTCCTCTCCTGAACTGAAATTGCTTACTGAACACTGTGAGCTTTTCACAATGTGCATTAGAAGCTGCAACATGTCAGATAGAGCCTGCCATGTTTTTTGGATAAAGTACATTTAGCATCATCTAGCCCACATGTGTCAAACACAAGGCCTGTAGGCTGAATCAGGCCTGCCAGGTCATTTCATTTGACCCTCGCGGCTTTCCTGCAGCTGCGGCATCCCCCTCGCCTCTGCCCCCACCTTATCTCAGCAGTCAGCAGCAGAGAGAAGGACAGAACTTCTACTACTTGTCCGGCACCTTTCCATGCAGCTGTGGCACCCCCTTGTCTCTCCCTCCCCTGGTTTCAGCATTTAGAAGACTCTGACAGCTGACTCAAGCCCTACTCTGGTCCTCCTCCAGACCCTGCACTTTCTGCTTCCCAGCTCTGGCCCCAGCTTCTTCCCAGCAGCAACAAAAGGTAAGGAGGGTGCACTGTGATGTAAGAGATGATGGGGAACACTTGACATCTGATGTAAGGGGGAGTGGGCTGCCTTGGACATCTATTCACACAGAAACCTAGGTTGGTGTAGTAGCAAATACAGCCTGCCTAGGAATTTCCATTCCTCTAGAACAGTAGGCCGCATAAGCATTATGGTTGCCCTCACAGCAGGGTCGGATCCAGAGTCTAGTCTCGGGAGGGGCACTGCCAGAAAATTTTGTGGGAATTTGTCGGGGCAATGGCTGGTGTTGGCGCTTCAATCATCACGGCGCCATGATTGATATGGTGTAACGATGATTGAAGCGCATTATTTCTATTATTACATTGTAATAAAAAACTCACCATAATGCAGAATCAGTGGGAGCCCTGAGTGTGTCACTTGTCACCGTCGCCTGTCACCAGATGCGGATTGTCCCTTGTCACTGTCTCCTGCCACCAGATGCAGATTGTCACTTGCCCTGTCACTTGCCACATCCCCTGCCACCAGATGCGGATTGTCACTTGCCAGTGGCTGTGTCCCAGAGTGAGGGCGGGCAGTGAGAGATGATTTAATCTCTCTGCTGCCCACGCCTGCACAGTGCTGTGTTCTGTCAGAAGCTGAGCTGCGGTGATGCAGGGTGGGCGGTGAGAGATGTCATCTCTCTGCTTGCTCGCTCGCTCGCTCGCCCGCTGGTGTCCTGTCAGTAAACTGTGTTTACTATGCTTTAGTTTGTGAATGAACAGGAAGCCCCCCGCTCCCTGCTGTCAGTCAGTTGGTCGGGTCACCTGCACTATCCATCCCCCTCTTTACGGGCGTTGTCGGTCGGTCATCCAGTCCCGCACTTACCCCATATAGGTTGTTATAGGTTGCTTGTGGCTTCCATTGTTTCTTCTCCTCCTTTGCATCATGGCGGGTCCCGCTGTGTGTCTCCTCCCTCCTCCTCATAGGCGTCCAATCCGATCGCCTGTCCTTTCAGCCAATCGGGCTGAAATCAGACCCGCTTCCTGATTGGCTGGGAGGAGGATCAGTATTTCAATAGTGAATATTCATTCACTATTGTAACACACCTGGGTGGGCTCAGTTCGCAGTGCTCTGCGCCCCGAGCCCACCCTATTTTGAAGCCTATTAGAGCCTCTGGCTCTAATCACGTGCTTCAAACCCCCCCCCCATTGGAATCCATGCATCCGGTGTCCTGCATGGGGGCCAGGCGCATTGATAGGGGCGGCGGCGCCCATTCGCCCTTAATGGATGGGCCTCCCGTGCCTGGCACACACTGTGTGGACGCCTATGGAACCAGTGTATTTGGAGATATCCTGACAAGCACCCCCTCCTCCTTCCCATACTGTCTCATGCAATCGACTGACACCCATTATTTATGAACATCCAGAGAAAAGAACTAAACGCAGGATGAATGTTTCTGGGATTTTACAGTCAGCATTTTAGATAAGCATCCTTTCAGTCGATTTATCATTAGTGCTACAATAATAACAATAATAACAATAATAATAATAAGTACAAAAAAATAAAATCTTAAGTGGTATTGTTTCCCAAGCCTGTATTTATATCATGACATGGAACAGTGACATGGCATGCAGTTGGCGGTATTCGTCAGTCCCCCCTCCCAGTTCCATAATGAGCTCTATAATCTTCCTCTTCCCCATTCCTGGGATTTGGAGAGGCAATTTCAAATGCAGGCAGAATTGAAACAAGATCCAGATCAAAGCTGACCGGCTTATCACACATCGGATGGCAGGCTAGACCGCCGTAATGTGCCGGCATAGTGTAGAGCAATTTGAAAAACATTCTAGTTGTAAAAAAACAATCCATCAAATATTTATAAACATCTTCTGGAATAGAAGCCTCCCGTTTTCGTCAGAGACGTGTTACAAAGTAACAGCTTCATTCAGCATAGAAAGAAGAATCTGGGCGCGGAAAAAAATAGATGCTGATCGCCTGCTAGGCCCTATGTCCCAACGTAGGCGACTATGGCGCAAGCTGACACACGAGCATAAGTTGTCCTCTGACAGCTCGCTCCTGACTTCATGTGTCTGCAATCCCAAGGTGCCAGATAGCCTAACCCACCGTATGTCCTCGCCGTGGACTACACGGAATCTTTTCCACTTTGGGAACCTAGTGGATCCCCTGTCCCGAAAATTGCTACCTTTTGCAGAACTACAGGCCAAATTTGATCTGCCACGCTAGGAGTTCTATGGGTATCTCCAAATTCGTCATTATGCCCTGACCATTGCACCAAACCTGCAATTCTCCCCCCCCCAACCCCCTTTGAAAACCTAGTACTGGCGGGTTCTGCCCAGAAGCGCTTAATATCCGACATATACAAAATACTAAACACATATCCCTCGGAGACTATGGGCAAACACGCCAATATGGTCAGATGGGAAAAGGCTCTTGGCGAGGAGATCCCCATGGAACAATGGCAGAGAATCTGGTCCCAGGCAGCAAAAAGTTTGATCTGTACACTTTACAAGGAAAATACATGAAAAATCTGGTACTTCTGGTACATGACACCAGATGTACTCCATGCTATTTATCCTACTAGCTCTGATTGCTGTTGGCGCTGCCTGGGGGATAAAGGTACCCTCCTTCATATCTATTGGAGCTGTCCATTGATCGCCCCTTTTTGGGCCTCGGTCCAGCAGTTGCTGGCCCGCCTCCTTGAAGGGCTGATCCCTATCACTCCGAAATTCTTCTTACTGGGTTTGTCAAATTCCCAGTACCCTATAAGAAAGTAGTACGTCATATCCTCACCACGGCCCCCTGTCTCATGGCATTAAATTGGAAGCGGAACTCATCCCCCTCCCTAGAGGCCTTGCATACCAAGATTAAGGATGTGGAAATGATGGAAAAAATGACCTCTAGAATGCAGGACAGATTGGAGGTCCACGATAAGGTCTGGGAGCTGTGGCACCTCCGAGAGGATCCACCCTGAACAGGTAGATAAGCCAATCCGATGATTTCTTATTCTTCTTTTCCCCTCTCTCCTTTCTTTCTTTTCACTATGAGTCCCCTAGCAACTCCTATTTTCATATATGCAAGTTACTATATCTTGTTGATAAATTTATTGGTGCACTTACAATGTACTAATAGCTTCAGATCATATATACACACATGTAATGCATTGCATTTATTCATGTTATAAAGTATAAATAAAAACTGTTATTTGAAAAAAAAAAAAGATGATTTATTTTTTTGATATTCAGAAGCAAATGCTGAACAACTACTATGGTCCCATTTAAAGCTAGAGTTTTGTATACGTTTTATTTTTAATTTTTTTTTGCATGCACTTTTTTGCGTGTTTACGCACGTTTGTTCATTTCAATGGGATTCCCTACTTTAACAAATGTGGTAAAGTAGTTCTTTTAGCTTTTTGCCACGTCGAGCCTTGCAAGTTTTTAACTGTGGCAAAACACACGTGTGCTTGCTGTGTTTGGGGTGTCATTAACCACTTCAATACCAGGCACTTTTACCCCCATCCTGTCCAGGCCAATTTTAAGCTTTCAGCGCTGTCACACTTCGAATGACAATTGTGAGGTCATGCAACACTGTACCCAAATGAGATGTTTAGCTTTTTTTTCACAAAAATAGAACTTTCCTTTGATGATATTTAATCATCACTGTTTTTTTGTTTTGTTTTTTGCCAAATAAACAAAAAAAGACCAAAAATTAAAAAAAAAAAAAAAAAACATGTTTATCTTAATTTCTGTTATTATATTTATTATTATTATTTTTATTATTAATACAGGATTTATATAGTGCTAACAGTTTCGCAGAACTTTAGTTATAAACTTTTGCAAATAAATAATCTTTCTTCATGAACTTAGGCCAAAATGTATTCTGCTACATTTGTTTGGTAAAAATTAACAAAATCGGTGTATATTATTTAGTCTGCAGGAAAGTTATAGAGTCCACAAACTATGGCATATATCTAAAAATTGATCAATCCTGATGTACTGACGGCCTATCTCATTTCTTGAGGACTGAAAATGCCAGGACTGTACAAATAGCCCCCAAATTACCCCTTTTTGGAAAGTAGAGAGTCCAAGGTTTTTAGTAATTAAATGCATGGCGAGTTTTTTAAGCTTTTGTCACAATTTTTTGGAAAATTAAGAAATGAAAAAAGGAAAATGTTTTTCACAATACTGTCACAATACTGTCAAACAGTACAGTACAGCGGTATCATATAAAATAATAAAAGTAATAATAATAATAATTCTTCTTACTTTTTTTTTTTTAAATAAAATTTTTCTCTACTTTTTTTCTTTTTTTTTTTACACACTGACCAGAGCAATACAGTGTTACCATAGTGATCAGGATTTTTTTTTTACACATTATGATTGTTTCATTTATTTATTTATTTATTTTTTATGGTTGAACTAAATGGACTTTATTCATCCTGATTAACTGTGTAACTATGTAACTTATACCAGTGATTTTTACTGGTATAAGCAACCATTTTTACTTAATAAAAGGGATTCATTCAGTGTGTTTTGTTGTGATTAGCTGTGATTGGCCAAAGCTAATCACATGGTACTTATGGAATGTGATTGGCCTGTCCGTACCAAGTGATCACTGTGACCAATCACAGCTAGCAACACAATTGTACATAACGGATGGAATGAAAGGAAACCATCCATTGTTTACAATTGTCATATGATCTGCTGTGATTGGTCACAGCGATCACATGGTACCAGCAGCGGGCCAGTATACCAGCCATTGCGGGGGGACGTCATATGACGTCAGATCAACGAAAATTGGTTAACGACGAATGGCACCACAAAGCAACATGCATTCTAAGCATGTTTCGTAAACGAATGCAAAAATGTGCGATTTTGCATGCGTTTACGAAACGCTCAGGTGTAAAAGGAGCCTAAGGCTGCAAAAACGTGGAAAAAACATATATATGCACTTTTGATGTATTTGCAGTAGTGTGAAGAGTTCCATGGGGTTTAAAGCGATTGCATTTTTGCTGCGTTTTCAGCAAGAAAAAAATGCAGCAAAAATGTTTTAGTGTGAAAGCAGCCTAAATGCCACCGATCAATTGTCATAGCATCTATGCAGCTCTCCCATACCTGAAATTATCATAGCCTGGGCCTATAGCCAAGCCCTCTCTCTGCTTATGCAGCAGCAGAGAAAAGAAGGAGCTTTTGAATAACATACCACAGTATGCAAACACCATAAGACATATTATTGTCCTGATATGGGAGGAGGGGTGTGGTGAGGTGCAGCATTTACGTAGATGTAAGTAGTGTATTTAATTTTGTTTTTTAACAAAACCTATTTCACTGAGAATACTTAAAGTGGAACTTCACTCTCCCAATCAACATTGACTACGTTTAATTCTTTTTACATTTCTTCGGTTACCATACTTCCTGGTTTCTGGCCTAGGCAAATGATGTCATACATCCCAGAAGTCTTCAGGAGGGAAGGAGGGTTTTTTCAGCTAAGCACACCCTTCTGCCTGCATGCCTGAGCTAAGGGCAGATGGATTCCAGGTAAATGCTCCATGAACATAGTAGCCAACAGTCCTGATTTGTCCGGGACTTGCCCGGGACATTGATGGAAATCAGACTAATGTACCTGTGTAAGAATGTCCCAGGCAAAATCCCCATAAACCGCCTCTGTCCCTGACATCAAGACGGTGGCAGCGTGGTGGGGGTGTGACGGATGCAGGAGCATGTGGAGAGGCAGCCCAGGTGATAGAGTGGGAGCCAGAAGCCTGCTGAGCCTGCAGATCGTGAGCAGAGCAGAGGACCACTCTGACTGCACTGTGACAAGACTGTTGAGACTGCTTTGACTGCTTTGACTGCTCTGACGAGACTGCTCAGACCACACTTTGACTGATGAGACTGTCCTGACTGCACTGTGACTGATGACACTGCTCTGAGTGTTGTGATGAGACTGCACTGATGAGACTGCTCTGATGTGACGGCACTGATAAGACTGCTCTGATGAGACGGCACTGATGAGACAGCACTGATGAGACTGCTCTGATGAGACAGCACTGATGAGACTGCTCTGATGAGACTGCTCTGATGAGACTGCTCTGACTGTTGTGATGAGACGGCACTGATGAGACTGCTTTGATGAGATGCCACTGATGAGACTGCTCTGACTGTACTGATGAGACTGCACTGATGAGACGCCACTGATGAGACTGCTCTGACTGCACTGATGAGACTGCTCTGACTGCACTGATGAGACTGCACTGATGAGACTGCTCTGACTACACTGAAGAGACTGCACTGATGAGACTGCTCTGACTACACTGAAGAGACGGCACTGATGAGACTGCTCTGATGGGATGGCACTGTGACCAGACTGATGAGACTGCTCTGACTGCACTGTGACTGATGAAACGGTTCTGATGAGACAGCACTGATAAGACTGCTCTGACTTCACTGTGACCAGACTAATGAGACTTCTCTGACTGTACTGATGAGACTGCTGTGATGAGAATGCACTGATGAGACTGCTCTGATAAGACGCCACTGGTGAGACTACTCTGACTGCACTGTAACCAGACTGATGAGACTGCTCTGACTGCACTGATGAGACTGCTCTGATAAGATGCCACCGGTGAGACTGCTCTGACTGCACTGTGACTGATGAGACTGCTCTGATGAGATGGCAGTGATTAGACTGCTCTGATGAGACGGCAGTGATTAGACTGCTCTGATGAGACGGCAGTGATTAGACTGCTCTGATAAGACGCCACTGGTGAGACTGCTCTGACTGCAGTGTGACTGATGAGACTGCTCTGATGAGACGGCAGTGATTAGACTGCTCTGACTGCACTGTGATCAGACTAATGAGACTTCTCTGACTGCACTGACATACCTCCCAACATTTTGAGATGGGAATGAGGGACACCTACTTGCAAACGTATGTAGGCATAGGGCACGCCCCCTGCCACACCCCCTTAAAGGAGAATTAACAAAAAAAAGGTTTATTAAATCCACAAGGACTTTTTTTTACCCCTCCTATTCCTTTATATTTGCTTTTAACCGCTTCAGCCCCGGACCATTTGGCTGGCCAAAGACCAGAGCAATTTTTGCGATTTGGCACTGTGTCGCTTTAACTGACAATTGCGCGGTCATGCGACATGGCTCCCAAACAAAATCAATGTCCTTTTTTCCCCACAAATAGAGCTTTCTTTTGGTGGTATTTGAACACCTCTGCGGTTTTTATTTTTTGTGCTATAAACAAAAAAAGAGTGGCAATTTTGAAAAAAACGCATTATTTTTTACTTTTTGCTATAATAAATATCCCCAAAAAATATATAAAAAAACATTTTTTTTCCTCAGTTTAGGCCGATACGTATTCTACATATTTTTGGCAAATAAAAATGCAATAAGCGTATATTGATTTGTTTGCTCAAAAGTTATAGCGTCTACAAAATAGGAGATAGTTTTATGGCAATTTTATTAATAATTTTTTTTTTTACTAGTAATGGCGGTGATCAGACTGCGACATTATGGTGGACACGTCGGACAATTTTGACACATTTTTGGGACTATTGGCATTAATACAGCGATCAGTGCGATTAAAAATGCATTGATTACTGTAAAAATGTCACTGGCAGTGAAGGGGTTAACTCTAGGGGGCAGTGAAGGGGTTAACGTGTGTCCTAGGAAGTGTTCTAACTGAAGGGGGACGGGGACTGTGCAGGGAAACTAACAGATCCTCTGTTCATACTGTTTTATGTTCAACCCCAAGTACATATGGAACAAGTAAAATGTTCCAAAAGGTGAACTTAGTCTTTAACTGAACACAGCAGCCGGAGCGAGTTGTACACATGCTGCGGCCGCAATGCTTTCCGTCACGGCAGTGGCACATGCACAACCCCCTATGCCTGTTTGGTGGGTAGTCAGGGGCAGTAAAACCGCAGCTCAACCGCCCGTTTTTACTGCCATGCCCAGCTGCTAAGCTTAAAACCGCATATTATTATTATTACTATACAGGATTTATATAAAGCCAACGGTTTGCTTTAGAAATATAAAGGGAGACAATACAATTCAATACAAGAGGGTTAGGAGGGCAATAGCACTTGCGGTGCCATTTATTGTTAATGGCACCCAAACTCAGCAATTAGGTGCAAAGTTCTTCACACAAAAAAAAAGTGCTACAAACAAACACAAAATGCGCTGTTAAAAAACATTTGTTGCGTATAGAGCAGAGCACTGAAATGCTTGAGGTGTCCTATGCATGTAGTGCAACATAGTGTGAATGGGGCCCTAGAGTTATACATAATATTTATTGGTTTATTTATTCTAAGACTATAAAGAATTAATTTAGGAATGACGAGAATGTTGCCGATCCTTTTAGGATGTTTGGAAGGTTTTTTTTTTCGGGTAAACGAATGGAGACATTTTTCTCCGTACTCGCGCTGTTGTGCGGCGGCTCCGATGCTTTGTCTGGGTCTAGCCTCTCGCTTAATAATCATGCAAATGTATTCAAGAAATAGCGGGTTATGTTTTATTTACTAGCGCCTCTTCTTTTTCCCAAATGTAACTTTTCCACTGTAGCAAGCAGAAAGTTAATGAATTCCAAACGTTCGCGGCGTAGACAAGATCTGAAGAGATTCATCTCCCATTCATCACCTGATTTCCTTACACATTATCCATTAGGTGTTGACCCTATACTCTTCTCGCGCATCGCTCGTTAGTTTGTTATGCAAGTAGGAAAAGTTTAGCTGAGTCACAAAGTTTCAAGAAGAAAATAATAATGAAAAAAGTCTTCCCCTGCAACAGTGTGATACGATAAAGTTTTATGTTCTGTAAAGATTAATATATGTGTACTTTTAAGGTTAAACTCTGGGCACCACAGGCGTGTGCACAGGGTGTGCCAGGTGTGCCTGGGCACACCCAAAACACCCTGTGTGGTGCAGATTCCCCCTGTTTAGACCCCTGATATTTCACCAAAGCTTCTGTAGCAAGGTCCCAGACCTCTTTTGATCTAATGAGAACCTCTAGGGCCTGGGATAGCTGACAGCCTTCTGTATGTAGTGGGTTGCGAGGCATGGTTGGTGTATAGTTGTTAAAGTCACTGAGCGCCAGACAATTCTAGGATGCAAAAGAAAGTTTATTTCTTTTAACAAACCTTTTTGGGGGAGAGAGGATTAGGGCCAGGACACCCTTAGGTAGTTGCAAGATTAATAGGCAGACTCTGAGACTTCAATAGGAGACAGCCATGTAGGGAAAGACATCCATCAAGACGCCACATCTGCATGTGTAGGAATGCTGTCTACTATGGCAACAGTCTTTAAAAGTTCCAAACACAAAGCTTAACAATTCCTTTATATTCCACTACAATCACTCCTTGTAGTTCTTCAGCACACTTTTTCATGTGACAACACTGAAGAAATTACACTTTGCTACAATGTAAAGTAGTGAGTGTACAGCTTGTATGACAGTGTAAATTTGCTGTGCCCTCAAAATAACTCAACACACAGCAATTAATTTTTAAACTGCTGGCAAAAAAGTGAGTACACCTCTAATTGAAAATGTCCAAATTTGGCCCAATTAGCCATTTTCCCTCCCCGGTGTTATGTAACTCATTAGTGTTACAAAGTCTAAGGTGTGAATGGGGAGCAGGTGTGTTAAATTTGGTGTTATCGCTCATACTGGTCACTGGAAGTTTAACATGGACCTCATGGCAAAGAACTCTCTAAGGATCTGAAAAAAAAGAATTGTTGCTCTACATACAGATGGCCTAGGCTATAAGAAGATTGCCAAGACTCTGAAACTGAGCTGCAGCACAGTGACCAAGACCGTACAGCAGTTTAACAGGACAGATTCCACTCCAAACAGGCCTCACCATGGTCGACCAAAGAAGTTGAGCACATCATGTCCAGAGGTTGTCTTTTGGAAATAGACGTATGAGTGCTGCCAGCATTGCTGCAGAGTTTGAAGGGGTAGGGGGTCAGCCTGTCAGTGCTCAGACCATACGCCGCACACTGCATCAAATTGGTCTGCGTGGCTGTCATCCCAGGAGGAAGCCTCCTCTAAGGATGATGCTCAAGAAAAACAGTTTGCTGAAGACAAGCAGACTAAGGACATGGATTACTGGAACCATGTCCTGTGGTCTGATGAGACCAAGATTAACTTATTTGGTTCAGATGGTGTCAAGCGTGTGTGGTGGCAACCAGGTGAGGAGTACAAAGACAAGCGTGTCTTGCCTACAGTCAAGCATGGGGTTGGGAGTGTCATGGTCTGGGGCTGCATGAGTGCTGCCAGCACTGGGGAGCTAGAGTTCATTGAGGGAACCATGAATGCCAACATGTACTGTGACATACTAAAGCAGAGCATGATCCCCTCCCTTCAGAGACTGGGCCACAGGGCAGTATTCCAACATGACAACGACCCCAAACACACCTCCAAGACGACCATTGCCTTGCTAAAGAAGCTGAAGGTAAAGGTGATGGACTGGCCAAGCATGTCTCCAGACCTAAACCCTATTGAGCATCTGTGGGGCATCCTCAAACGGAAGGTGGAGGAGCGCAAGGTCTCTAACATACACCAGCTCCGTGATGTCGTCATGTAGGAGTGGAAGAGGACTCCAGTGGCAACCTGTAAAGCTGTAAGAGGGTTAAGACAGTGCTGGAAAATAATGGTGGCCACATAAAATATGGACACTTTGGGCCCAATTTGGACATTTTCACTTAGGGGTGTACTTATTTTTGTTGCCAGCAGTTTAGACATTAATGGCTGTGTGTTGAGTTATTTTGAGGGACAGCAAATTTACACTGTTATACAAGCTGTACACTCACTACTTTACATTGTAGCAAAGTGTCATTTATTCAGTGTTGTCACAAGATATAATAAAATATTTACAAAAATGTGAGGGGTGTACTCATTTTTGTGAGATACTGTATAGGCTCTCCCAGCAGAGAGATTAAAGAAAACCCCTGCCTATTGGCTGAGATACCCCATATACTCATAACCTGATCTTGTGTTGCCCTTCTCGTATCTAGTACCACCAAGTACCAGGCCACCTAGTGGTAGAAGAGAAAAGTGCAACAAGGCCAAACTTAGGGAGAAATCAATAAATCTCTAGCAATAAACCAGGATAACTACTCCTGCCAAGTAAATTTGTGAGGGGCAACCCTGCCTAAACTTCAGGGTGCTACATCCTCCCCCTGCCCACAAAACTATGTCTCAGAGTTTGCGGAAAAATAATTTCTTTTAAAGCTCTCAAGCCTTAGAGTGAGCGTCCTGTCAAAAACTAAGATGGGTAGGGAAACAGGGAAGGGTTAACAATATAACAATATAGAAATATAAACATATGTGTGGCGTACCTCATGAACAAACATAGGTGTCAAATAGTCATATAAAAAAAAACTAAGATGAGTCATATAGAACAATAAAGTATCAAAATGTCTATGTACATTTTTTAAAGGCAGGCCTAAGCAACAACCTTAATTCCTCACTATCTATCTAAAATATATGTACAATGATAATATGGAAATGGGTTAGTGTTGATGGCAGGTTAGATCCCTGTCTCTCCTTAGCCAAGGAAGACGCAACGACACAGCAACACCTGAAAAAGAGAATCAACAGCAATGCAAATGCATCCTATACTAAAGTAACATGGTGCAGTATATACATATGTGATTAAGCAAGTTTCAATTGTCCTCAGCCAAAGACACCCTATAGAATATTGCTTTATATACATTTTAGGAAGCTGGTCCCATCTTCAAGGGAGAATGTCACCTCCTTCCCTTTGATCAACAATTTACATTTTGCACATAAAGTGAATAAAGTTCACTCAGGTCAGCACCGCTCACGCCACCTGGTAACCACAATAGAGACAGTCCAGACATATGATTTAGTCCATTATTCACATGCATAGTGAGAATTGACCCTTCTATTATAGCCTAATCTAACTGACTGTCCAAAACAGTTTCCAGTCAATCGATTTCCCTCTAGGTGGACCATATTTCCCAGGAGTTTCCCTCCTTCCTCAGGGACAACTCCGGGGACAAGAGGCACAGCTGCAATCCAGACAACAAGCAGCCAGACCTTAATGCAAGGGACCGTACTTTAGGACATAGGTCCCCTTGCAAAGACATCCTCTGTCTGTCTACATGACAACCATGGAAAAAGAAGATTTTCTTCTTAGGAGCAGCAACCTGCTGAAGATCACAGGTCGACCTTCAGGGTGGATCACCCCAACAACTTAAACATTTAGCCAACATGGCTTCAGGTGGACACTCCATGTATCTGCCAGCAGCATTCAGTCCAGCATAGTCCGGGCAGAACAGCTCTCTGGAATGTTCTCCACTAGCAACACTTTAAATGTGTGTGTGAAGTGGCTGTCAGCATAGCGTCCTTGACATCATACAACACATATTTGTAATCCCAGGTGGCAGTAACACCATATAGATTGACATTTTTCCAATAGTACCCGGGTTTGAGTAAAATTACAGACTCTCCCTGCTTATTCACCGTGGTAATAAATCCCTTGAGATCCATTTTGTAGAATTGATATTATTTGCATTCATTTGACAACATATGTAAGAACAGGTAACAATGGGGCCTGTAATCCCTGGTTCTCTGTTGTATTCAACTGTAACAACTTATTTGTGAGAATATTAAGACGGGGCTTGTTGCACCGGTTCCGCCAATGGTAGAAATACTTCTTCCCTTAAGGTTAGGAAGTGAACAATATGTGGTAAAGACTTTTTGAGGCTTGATGCATAACAGCTACTTTACCTAACAGTCACTTTATTCATCTTGTACATTCTTCCTTCTTACTTCCATCCCTTGTGCTTTCTCACTCAAGATTTCATGAGCAGGGTATATGGATTCCCATACCTGGTTTCAATCTAAGCATCTAGGGCAGGCTGTACTGAGTACTCCGCCACAATAGCTGGTGACTTTAGGGAACCAACGGTCCCAGTGATCCTCCTCATCCATTTCACTCCACTCCCCAGTATTAAAAAAGAGTTCACATAGACCGTCAGACGGAATGTCTGAATCTGAAATAGTAGGCCCCATCTCCAGCCAGCCCAGACTGCCCAGACAGCCATCCAGGTGGCACAGAACACAGATCACCTGACCTCACCCGGGTATATAGGCTCTCCCAGCAGGCCAAGGGATTCAAGAAAACCCTTGCCCATTGGCTGACATACCCCATATACCCATAACCTTGCATTGCCCTTCTCGTATCTAGTACCACCAAGTACCTAGCCACCTAGTGGTAGAAGAGAAAAGTGCAACAAGGCCAAGGGAGAAATCAATAGATCTCCTAGCAATCTATCAGGATAACTACACCTGGCAAGTAAATTTGTGAGGAGTACCCCTGCCTCAACTCCAGGATGCTACACGTCTAAACAGGGCTCCGAAAAAAATTAGTAAAAAAAAAAATAAAAATAAAAACTACTGACACTGTTCACTGCCCTACTGACAACAATCTCTGCCCTACTGACATCGTCCATTGCTCTGCTGACACCGTCAGTATACTGTATATACACATGGCACATGAACATACACACAAATAGGTTTGAGCTTTGGGGTGCACACCCTAATGCAATAGACTGTGCACACCTATGCTGGGCACAAAAAAACATTCACATTAACCACTTGCCGACCAGCCATCGTCATTATATTGCGGCTGGTTGGCTCTATTATCGAATCGCCATAGCTGTATGTTGGTTCATGTAATAGATACAGTGGGCGCGAGACCGGCGGACATGATGTCCGCCGGCCACCCACGATTGCTCCACAGAGAGCCAGGACGGGGATCTGTCAATGTAAACAAACAGATCCCCGTTCTGTCAGGGGAGTAGAGAGAGATTGTCTGTTCCTAGCAGGCATGTACTGGAAACCGGGAGTTTCCCGGTTGGCCGATAGCTCAGTGGGCCCGTTCAGCACCTCTGTACTGCCTATAAGCAGGGGCGGTGCCAGGTGGGTGCTTGGGTGTGCTTTAGCTCCCCCAAAATTTCACATAGCACCCCCATTAGCAGCCACCTCAGGGAGATATTTACTGTTGTAGCCCAGGTGTCCTGCTACCAGCGGCGTGCCCGCCCTTGTGTGTCCAGAGATTGGCAAACAGCATGTCAGCTGAAGGGCTAGATCTCATTCATGTGCCCTGTGCAGCATAGGGAGGGAGGGATTTTGGAATCACTTGCTCAGTCTTATCCATTCATGCTGTGCCTATGCTACAACCCCTCCCACTTCCCCTGCCGCCTTGTTTTGATTTCAGGCAGCTCCAGAGGAAGAAGAAGAGAAAGAAGCCAAACCCCTCAGCTTTCTAACTCTTATGTGAGTCTTTTTTTAATGTATATTTTATGGAGGGGAGAAACAAGTTGTGAAGCAGCCTGGACAGTGATAGGTTTGTGGTTTAGTGCAGGCAGTGTTCTCCATAGGGGGACAGGACAAGCTCTTATAAGTTATGTATGTTGTAATTATCAGGCTGTTAGATCTTCAGCATCAGAGGGACAGAACACACAGACATCATACAGTGATTTATATCAGCAAAAATCATGTTAATTACAGAGACTTCTGTGATAGGGAGAAAAGAATCCATGAGGTCTGTGCGTTCTGTCCCTTCCTGTCTCTGCTAGCTCCATCTTTAACCCTTATGGCTCATTCACACTAGTTTTGCCCTCTAAAGAGCAATCAACATTTAGATTGCTCTTTAGAGAACATTAGACAGGTGGTGAGAAGATGTTGTATCACCTCCTCCCTGTCTGCTTTATCTCCTTGAACCACACGCTAGTACCCCACAACTGTGTGCATTGCAGAGCACCCCTATTCACTTAAATGGGTTGTGTTCAGTGGGTGGTAGCATCTGCCAAAAGCCACAGGTTCCTGCCATGACAAAAAGCATCAAGACCACAGCATGTGTACACCTCCAGCTGCTGCCTTTGCAGCTAAAAGGGTAGCAGTTGGTGGTGGTAAATATGTGGCTCAACTATAGCGTTTTACAGCCCCCTAACCACTAGTGTGAATGAGCTATAACATTGCTGATGTTGTATCACAATAAATCTCAATATGAGTAAAGTGACCTTTCCCTCTTCCTCCTCATGTTACCGTAAAGGTTTTTTTTTTCTAATCTGATAAATATATATGCCACCAATCAATGTAAGGGCTCATTTACATTTGCAGTAAGGGGGCAAAAAAGCAGGCATTTGAGCCATGGTTTTATTGCCACCTGAACCACTGGTCATGATCCCTGCAGAGCCTGGACCAGCTCAGTGACATCAGCCGACAGCGGGCTTTAGCGGAGGGGCAGAGCTGAAGCAGTGACACCCAGAGTGGTGTGTACTTTGTCGATTGTCTGTAGTGTAAACCTATTATTGGTTGGAAGGCTCATAATTTAGAGTTAAGCCTCGTACACACGATCAAATTTTCCAACAGGAAATGTGTGATGACAGGCTGTTGGCGGAAAATCCGACCGTTTGTACGCTCCATCGGACACTTGTTGTCAAATTTTCCGCGGACAAATGTTGGACGGCAGGCTCTAAATTTTTCGCGGACAAATGTCTGTTGTCAGATTTTCCGATCGTGTGTACAGAAATCGTCACACAAAAGTCAAAAGCACAAACACGCATGCTCGGAATCAAGGAACGACCAGGAAGAGTTCGGTCTTGTAAAATAGCATTCGTAATGGAGAATTAACATTTGTGACGTGGCAGCTGATGAAATGTCAAAATGCAGCGCACATTCTCTTCTTCTTTAATGGGATAATAATGAAGCTACTTTGCTGGTGATACTGATGGAGTTCTGCCAAACGTATTTTAAAAGGTTTTTATTTTCTAGTGATATCAATAATAATATTATTATGCTTGTTTTGTTTTGTTTTTTTTGTTTTTTTTTTGGGCAAGTTACCACACCATTATCCCGTAGTTTTTAAGATCAAAGATACAACTATGTTGGTGTCCCTTGTTAATTTTACATTGTATTTTTTTAAATGTAACTGCCTACTGCCAAACTGTCATTTGAAGTAAAACACATAGCCAAGTATTATTCTCCACATTTTTTTTATTGTGCATTAAAAAAAGAAAACAAATAAAATTAGACATGCTATCTGCCAATAGAACTTAACCAAAAAGTGCATTCTATGCATCCAAAAATATAGAAAATATACCAAATCAAATCATTATTCAACCAAAAAATAAAATAAAAGCCTCATGCATGTGTCCTGCTTCTTAATATAGGGGGTCAACAATGCCAAGAGTTGGTGAAAGCAGGGGTCCGTCATCCGGAGATAATTCTGAAAATCATCCGGATTATTCTCCTGGAGCTTCCACAGCAAAGGCATATGATGTAATTGGTCACGATTAATAAAGAAACCAATTTTTGGTCCAAGAACTCCTCCTTCTCCTGTTCCTGGACTGGACTTGGGTCAAAGCAATAACTCCAAGGCCAATAATAAATAACACGTTATCTCCTCCAATTCCGCAGCATGTCTGGTTGACGAACGGCTGTTCAGAAACAAACTGAAAAGCGCAAAATGAAAAGCGCGAATCAACACTCACCAAACTTCTGCTAACACGAAGTCTGACAATTGAATTTCCTCTTTATCTTCGTGCTTGTTAGTCGACAATTGTTAACCGTTTGTATGCAAGACAAAATCCAGGCACACGCCCTTCGGACAAAAGTCTGATGCTTTGTCTGCGGAAAATCCGATCGTGTGTATGAGGCTTTAGGACTACAGAAAACACCGGGGTGCCTTGATGGGGCTCTGCAGCTTACACATGTATTTGCAAATGTGTACAAACTAAACCCCTGTTTTTAACGCATACTGTTAGACAGGATAATTTGGTTGGTTGCAGGCTGGTCGGTAAGTTTAGCCCTCCCACTTCACGCAGTGATGTGAGAAGAAGGAGAAAAATACAGAGAATAAGTGAAATAATAAGAGAGGTGAGTGAGGAGTTAGAGTATATTTTTATACAAAAAGACAGTGGAATGTTTTTACTTATTTATTTATTTTTTGCATGTAGTTTACATACTGTTTTTGTGCGTGTTTGAAAAATTAAAGTGGGCCGGTCTGGATGAAGTCCAGGGCCAAATATTTGTCCCAGTCCAGTCCTAGTGATCAGGAAGAGCGATCTCTCTCCTCCTCCAGTCAGCACTCCCCCCCCCCCCACAGTTAGAAACACCTCCCAGGGAACACATTTAACCCCTTGATCACCTCTAGTGTTATCACCTTCCCTGTCAGTGTCATTTATACAGTAATCAGTGCCTTTTTAAAGGCACTGATCGCTGTATAAATGTCAATGGTCCCAAAAAAGTGTCAAAAGTGTCCGATCTGTTATGCACCACATGCCTTTGCAAACTCAGACATCACCTTTTGTAAAAGAAGCAGTGACATCATCACTGTGCTGTACATAACTTGTGCAGAGAGCAGAGCTGTGGGAGGGACCCCGCCCCCGCCCAGCAAAGGTAAGTACAGGAGGGGGTGGCGACAAGACCAGTCACCCTGCACAAGGAGAGAGAGCAGCAGTGAGCGGTCTTTATTACAGGAAAAGTCTCACACTCGATTACTGTACAGATCTGGAAGAAATACACAAAGCACACCGAGATTTAAAGCCCAACTGCGCATACAACAAAAAAAACCTTGCAGTGGGATTAAATGCTTATTAAATCTATAGAATTGAAGAAGAGGCGGAATTACTTACCTTGCTCCAGCTCCTGCAGGCAACCACAGGGGAGTTCTCCTCTCCAATTTCAGGGTCACCCCATACTGTGTAGGGCTACTAACCCTGTATTGTATAGACATGTGCACTTTGTTTCATTCTGAATTAATATTCTGAAGAATTTTTCATTATTCTGCAATTTGGAGATATCTGAATACTCGAATTACAATATAAACAAATTTTACCGAATGCTCAGAATAATTAACGAAATTAGAACTGAAATTCGAATCGAATTTTACATTGAACTCCAGTCGAATTCTCACTACACATATTGCTGAATTCAAAGACTGTGTGTTATTAGAGTAACATTTCGAAATAATGTTGTTTTTGTTAAGCCAAAAGATGATTTAAAGAGTCATTGTAATCATTTGATGACATTTTTCTTTTGTTTGTTCACTTTGCTGCATTCGAATCGAAAACAATATAACATTTTTGTTTTGTCCGATTTGAAAGTTTATCGATTTGATCGATTAGAATAAAAAAAAAAACTTAAATTTGAAGAAAATTCCGAATTCCAAATTCCAAAAGTGAACTGAACGAATCAACCTAATTTAACTAAACGAAATAACTAGATTAACGAATCAAAACTAAACGAAACACATTTTTTCGTCATGCACATGTCTAGTATTGTACATGGTGGAGGCAGGAATGTAACCGCAGCCAGGAGCAGTTTACAGGGGAGGCTGTGGTGGACCAGCCACACAGATAGAGGGAGCCTGCCCTTAGACTTAATGAGCATTGTAGTGTAAAGGGGGGGGGAGGCGGGAGAGAGGACACATTGCAAAAGTAACTAACCAGAGTTGGGCTTTAAGTATGAATACACATGCCTCTTGCGTTTGGACAATATTTCCGCCCGCCATATAGCAGAATGATGGCGGCAAAGTGGTTTCAATATCCTGACTGGGCGTCATATGACATCCTCAGGATATTGAGCCGCTGCGCGCCCCCGGGGGCGCACATGGCGGCAAACGTTGTTGCGGGGTGTCAGTCTGACACCCCGCAACACCGATCTAGGTAAAGAGTCTCTGACGGAGACTCTTTACCACATGATCAGACGTGTCCAATCACTGCTGATCACGATGTAAATAGATACAGCCGGTGATCGGCTTCTCTTCACTCGCATCTGACAGACGTGAGTAGAGGAGAGCAGATAGGCTGCTCTTCTGACAGGGGGGTCTGTGATGATTGTTTTTCAGCACAGTCCCCCCTTCGGATCCTACCCAGGACCACCAGGGAAGCCTTCCACACTGGACCACCAGGTATGCCCCCTAGACCCCCAGGGAAATTCTAATCTGTGCCCAGGCAGCTGCCAATCAATGCCCAGGCAGCTGCCAATCAGTGCCCACTCACAATGCCTACAACTGCCAGTGCCACCAGGGATGCCTATCAGTGCCACGTATCAGTGCCCATCAGTGCACATATCAGTGCCCAGCAGTGCCGCCTATTAGTGCCCAGCAGTGCCACCTATCAGTGCCCATCAGTGCCACCTATAAGAACCCCTCTTTTCAGCCTTTCAGTGCCCATTAGTGCCCACCAGTGCCACCCATGAGGGCCCATCAGTGCCGCCTATCAATACCCATCAGTGCTGCATAACAGTGCCACCCATCAGTGCCACCTACCAGTGCCCATCAGTGCTGCATATCAGTGCCCATCGTCAGTGCCCGCTCATTGGTACCACCTCATCGGTGCCGCCTTATCAGTGCCTGTCAGTACCGCCTTATCAGTGCCCATCAGTGAAAGAGAAAACTTACTTATTTACAAAAATTTTTAACAGAAACAAAAGCAAAACTTTTATTTTTTTCAAAATTTTCTGTCTTTTTTATTTGTTTCGCAAAAAAACCCCAAAAAAACACAGAGGTGATCAAATACCACCAAAAGAAATCTCTATTTGTTAGAACAAAATGATAAAAATTTAGTTTGGGTACAGTGTTGTATGACCGCGCAATTGTCATTCAAGCTGCGACATCACTGAAAGCTGAAAATTGGTCTGGGCAGGAAGTTGTATAAGTGCCCCGTATTGAAGTGGTTAATTATCCCAAATATCAGCTTTTTGATGTCTAAGTGTATTTAATTAAATACATTTAAAAATTAGCATAAGGGACATTACTTACCTTCAGTTTACTTTTCAATGATCATCAGCGCCATCTAGTGGTCATAATGCAGTATGTTTTTGAGATACTTCTGTCAAGAAAATGCTGCATTAAGGTCACTAGATGGAGCTGATGATTATAAGAAAAATAAGTGTTATGCACAGTACAGGGATCACAAGCAACAAGTTGTGCAAATGCTGAGACATTTGCATACCCAGTTTTTATAAATGGATAATGGCGACTCTTTGTACATCTTGCCGCATGTATGCGTTCCTTGATCATCCGATCGAGGGCGAATACTGCTGTGCAAAATGTAAGCACATTGTTTCCCTGGAAGCCCAGGTTCTGAATCTGGGGAAGCAACTGTCAGCACTGAGAAGTCCCTCCATACTAAAGGAGAGCCAGGAACGTACATGGCAGGTGCCGGCAGGGGCCAGCACAGAGGCGGGTGGAGACAAAGAGGTGCAGGCACTAGCAAAGAGTAGATGGGTGACAGTCAGGAGGGGTAGAGGGGGAAGTGCCAGGGAGGCCGATCCAGGACTGGAGCATCCCAATAAGTACGCTCCATTGAGTGACATTGGTGTAACCAGTCAGGGACCAGCACTGCTGGAGATGAGGGACTCTCCTAGCTGCCAGGGGAAGAACTCCTCCAGTGAGAGTGGGGGGGCAGCAAAGGGAAAGGAAAGACAGATTCTGGTGGTAGGGGACTCAATTCTTAGAAGGACAGAGAGGGCAATCTGTAACCAAGACCTGAAGCGCCAAACAGTATGTTGTCTACCGGGCGCTCGGGTTTGGCACATCACGGATCTTGTGGACAGATTACTGGGAGGGGCTGGGGAAGACCCGGCTGTCATGGTGCACGTTGGCACCAATGACAAAGTCAGAGGCAGATGGAGTGTCCTAAAGAACGATTTTAGGGACTTAGGAGCTAAATTGAGGAAAAGGACCTCCAAGGTAGTGTTCTCAGGAATACTACCGGTACATCGAGCCACACCAGAGAGGCAGAGGGAGATTAGGGAAGTAAACAAGTGGCTGAAGAGCTGGTGTAGTAAGGAGGGGTTTGGGTTCCTGGAGGACTGGGCCGACTTCTCAGTCGGTAACCGGTACTATAGAAGGGACGGACTGCACCTAAATGAGGAGGGTGCAGATCTGCTGGGAATGAAGATGGCCAAAAAGTTAGAGGGGTTTTTAAACTAGGCGATGGGGGGGAGGGTCCAGAGACAGTGATAGCCAGCGCGGAAGATATTCCAGAGGGTAGTATTGGGGGCATTAGTGGTAGGTTAACCAAAGCACAAAAACACAAGGTGAGTATAGTAGCAAGTCCAAGTTGCAATCTTGAAACACCCAATACGAGGACAATATGCGACCGGTCTAAACTATGTGGCATGTTCACCAATGCCAGGAGCCTGGCGGACAAGATGGGTGAACTAGAGATACTGTTGTACAAGGAGGATTTGGATTTTGTGGGAATTTCAGAGACCTGGTTCAACAGCTCTCATGATTGGCTGGCAAACATTCAAGGGTATACCCTATACCGCAAGGATAGAGAGGGTAAAAAAGGGGGAGGGGTATGCCTATATATCAAGAATAATGTACAAGTGAATGTGAGAGATGACATCACTGAGGGGGCTAGGGAGGAGGTGGAATCTTTATGGGTAGAGCTCCAAAGGGATGAAGCTAAGGGGAAAATAATACTGGGAGTATGCTATAGGCCCCCTAACCTGAGGGAGGAAGTGGAGACGGATCTCCTATCACAAATTGGATTAGCAGCAAGGATGGGAAGTGTTATCATAATGGGGGATTT
The DNA here is from genome assembly GCF_042186555.1 of Aquarana catesbeiana. Classification (NCBI taxonomy): domain Eukaryota; kingdom Metazoa; phylum Chordata; class Amphibia; order Anura; family Ranidae; genus Aquarana; species Aquarana catesbeiana. The sequence goes on along the minus strand of NC_133331.1, from coordinate 57,632,976 downwards.
TAATTATCCAGACATAGACTGGGCGGAGGGAACTGCGCATTCATTTAAGGCTCGCCAGTTCCTTAGTGTCTTGCAGGACAATTTTATGGGTCAGATGGTAGACGCACCAACTAGAAATAAAACATTACTAGATCTACTGATTACCAACAATACAGACCTGATAACAGATGTGGAAATACGGGGCAATTTAGGTAACAGCGATCACAGGTCAATTAGTTTCAGTATAAATCACACAAATAGGAGACATGAAGGGAACACAAAGACACTGAATTTCAAAAGAGCCAACTTCCCTAAACTACAAACCTTGCTAAAAGGCATAAATTGGGATAAAATATTAGGAACAAAGAATACGGAGGAGAGATGGGCTTGCTTTAAGAGCATATTAAATAAGGGCATTAGCCAATGTATCCCATTGGGTAATAAATTTAAAAGAGCGAACAAACATCCTGGATGGCTTAACTCCAATGTAAAAATGCATATAAAAGCAAAGGAGAAGGCCTTCAAAAAATACAAGGTTGAGGGATCATCCACAGCATTCAGAATTTATAAAGAATGCAATAAGAAATGTAAGGGTGCAATTAGGATGGCTAAGATAGAACATGAAAGACACATAGCGGAGGAGAGCGAAAAAAATCCCAAGAAATTCTTTAAGTATGTAAACAGTAAAAAAGGGAGGACAGACCATATTGGCCCCATAAAGAATGAGGAAGGACATCTGGTTACAAAGGATGGGGAGATGGCAAAGGTATTGAATTTATTCTTCTCCTCAGTCTTCACGAGTGAATCGGGGGGCTTCAGTAACCAAAACTGCAGTGTTTATCCTCATGGCACAACACAGGAAGCACCTACATGGTTAACAGAGGACGGAATTAAAATTAGACTTGAGAAACTTAACATTAATAAATCACCGGGACCAGATGGCTTGCATCCGAGGGTACTTAGGGAACTCAGTCAGGTGATTGCCAGACCGTTGTTCCTAATTTTTACAGACAGTCTATTGACTGGAATGGTACCAGCTGATTGGAGAAAAGCCAATGTAGCACCAATATTTAAAAAGGGCCCAAAAAACATCCCTGGGAATTACAGACCAGTTAGCCTAACATCAATAGTATGTAAACTCTTGGAGGGGATGATAAGGGACTATATACAAGATTTTAGTAATAAGAATGATATCATTAGCAGTAGTCAGCATGGATTCATGAAGAATCGTTCTTGCCAAACCAATCTATTAACCTTCTATGAGGAGGTGAGTTGCCATCTAGATAAAGGAAAGCCCGTAGACGTGGTGTATCTGGATTTTGCAAAAGCATTTGACACAGTTCCCCATAAACGTTTACTGTACAAAATAAGGTGCGTTGGCATGGACCATAGGGTGAGTACATGGATTGAAAACTGGCTACAAGGGCGTGTTCAGAGGGTGGTGATAAATGGGGAGTACTCAGAATGGTCAGGGGTGGGTAGTGGGGTTCCCCAGGGTTCTGTGCTGGGACCAATCCTATTTAATTTGTTCATAAACGACCTGGAGGATGGGATAAACAGTTCAATCTCTGTATTTGCAGACGATACTAAGCTAAGCAGGGCAATAACTTCTCCGCAGGATGTGGAAATCTTGCAAAAAGACCTGAACAAATTAATGGGGTGGGCGACTACATGGCAAATGAGGTTCAATGTAGAAAAATGTAAAATAATGCATTTGGGTGGCAAAAATATGAATGCAATCTATACACTGGGGGGAGAACCTCTGGGGGAATCTAGGATGGAAAAGGACCTGGGGGTCCTAGTGGATGATAGGCTCAGCAATGGCATGCAATGCCAAGCTGCTGCTAATAAAGCAAACAGAATATTGGCATGCATTAAAAGGGGGATCAACTGCAGAGATAAAACAATAATTCTCCCGCTCTACAAGACTCTGGTCCGCCCGCACCTGGAGTATGCTGTCCAGTTCTGGGCACCAGTCCTCAGGAGGGACGTACTGGAAATGGAGCGAGTACAAAGAAGGGCAACAAAGCTAATAAAGGGTCTGGAGGATCTTAGTTATGAGGAAAGGTTGCGAGCACTGAACTTATTCTCTCTGGAGAAGAGACGCTTGAGAGGGGATATGATTTCAATTTACAAATACTGTACTGGTGACCCCACAATAGGGATAAAACTTTTTCGCAGAAGAGAGTTTAATAAGACTCGTGGCCACTCATTACAATTAGAAGAAAAGAGGTTTAACCTTAAACTACGTAGAGAGTTCTTTACTGTAAGAGCGGCAAGGATGTGAAATTCCCTTCCACAGGCGGTGGTCTCAGCGGGGAGCATTGATAGCTTCAAGAAACTATTAGATAATCACCTGAATGACCGCAATATACAGGGATATGTAATGTAATACTGACACATAATCACACACATAGGTTGGACTTGATGGACTTGTGTCTTTTTTCAACCTCACCTACTATGTAACTATGTAACTATGTAACTTTTTTTATTCTTTAAGTCCTTTATAGGTCTCATACATTCCCTTTAAATTGTGCACCTGTTTAATCGGGAGTTTTAAGCGGGAGTGCTAATATCCCATGATGTCCTTCCACTCGCACGCCTCATACGCCTCTAAAGAGATGCGCGTCGACACAATCTGTGTGTCCAGTGGACATCTTATCTTTTTTAACCACCTCCTGTCCACCCCATTATAATAATAGAGCTGGGCAGAAGTACCAATATCCCATGATGTCCTTTCACTTGCGTGCCTCATGCGCGCCTTAAGAGACGCGCAGCGGCACCATCTGTGTGTCCAGCAGAAGACAGATCATTGTACCAGGTTGGCCCTGGTACTATGTGATTGCTGTGACCAGTCACAATGACCACATGTCAGTAGCACAGAATGCTTGTCATTCATAGCCATTCATTGTGTACTATTGGGATCTATGTGATTGGTAACAGTGATCACATGGAACAGGACCATTCAATTCAAAAGAAATTAAACATTTAAAAAATGTACATATTGTCACCAGTCTGTCCTTGATCACTCCCACACCAGTCATATGGTGATGTTCTACTGCACTGATGACAGTATGTAAAAAAAAAAAAAAAGAAAATTGTGAAAAAAATGTTTTTATTCCATTTCTTTATTTTAAAAAAAAATTGTGACAAAAAAATTACCACTTCAAAAAAACTCACCATGCCTCTTACCAAATACTAGAGCCCACAGTTCAAGTCGAACGTAAGTTTGATTTTAACATCAGGTGTTCCCCGAATTCCAAACATTATTCGAGCGCCTGTGGAATGCCCCATAATGCACTGCGGGATCGCAGTGCATTGATGGCTGCTGATTGGCCAAAGTATGCCCCTGACCTGCATGCTTTGGCCAATCACAGCACGCTCTGCTCTGAGAGCCATGATTGGCCAAAGGCAGGATGCTTACTTACATAGGGACCGTACATACTGTAATGAATGAGAGCCGCAAAATGACATTTCTAAAGGAACATTTTTTTATATAAAACTGCTCGCGGCTGTAATGTATTGTTGGATCCTGGCATTATAGATAAAAATCATTGTAAAAAACGGCGTCCGCCCTCCCCCCCCCCCCAGTCCATTACCAGGCCCTTCAGGTCTGGTATGGATATTAAGGGGAACCCCGTGCCAAAATGTAAAAAAAAAAATAGCGTGCCAAAACCCATACCAGACCCTTATCAGAGCACGCAGGAAAAGGGGGGGGGGCAAGAGAGCCCCCCCCTCCTGAATCGTACCAGGCCACATGCCCTCAACATGGGGAGGGTGCTTTGGGGTCCTCCAAAACACCTTGTCCACATGTAAATAGGGACAAGGGCCTCATCCCCACAACACTTGCCTGGTGGTTGTGGGGGTTTGTGGGCAGGGGGCTTATCAGAATCTGGAAGCCTCTTTAACAAGGGGGCCCCCAGATCCCACCCCCCTATGTGAATGGGTAGGGAGTACATTGTACCCCTACTCATTCACAAAAAAGTGTAAAAAAGAGTAAAAATGACAGGACATAGTTTCGGACAATTCCTTTATTTAAAAAAAACAAAGTGTCCAGTGATGTAAATCCATCTTTAATCACAGCGCTGAGTGTTCCGTGAAAAAAAAAAACGGAAAAACTGCCTCGATGCAGCCTTTTCACGATGACAGCTCTTATATAGCCAAGGGTGGGGCCACCCAGTGACATAAACAGTTGACCCCGCCCCTATTTGATGTCACATGACGCCAGAAGGGGGCAGGTCACCTGTCGAGGTGGAGTTTTTCCAATTTTATTTCGGTCCATCAGCGCTGTAATTGAAGATGGATGGACATCGTGGGACACTTTTTCTTTTTAAATAAAGGAATTGTCAAAAACTGTTACTGTAATTTTTACTTTTTTTACACTTTTTTTGGTGAATGAATAGGGGTACAATGTGCCCGATACCGATTCACATAGGGGGGACAGGATCTGGGGGCCATCCTTATTAAAGGGGGCTTCCAGATTCCGATAAGCCCCCCATCCGCAGACCCCCACAACCACTGGTCAAGGGTTGTGGGGATGAGGCCCTTGTCACCATCAACATGGGGACAAGCTGTTTTGAGGGGAACCCCAAAGCATCCTCCCCATGTTGAGGGCATGTGACCTGGTATGGTTCAGGAGGGGGGGTGCGCTCTCATCCCCCCTTTTCATCCCCCCTTTTCCTGCGGCCTGCCAGGTTGCATGCTCGGATAAGGGTCTGGTATGGATTTTGGGTGGACCCCCATGCCATTTTTTTTATTTTGCCACAGGGTTCCCCTTAAAATCCATACCATACCTGGAGGGCCTGGTATGGATTTTGGCAGAGATCCCCGCACCATTTTTTGAAATTTTAGCACAGGGTTTCCCTTAATATCCATACCAGACCTGAAAGGCTTGGTATAGATTTTGGGGGGGCTACCACGCCATTTTTTAAAAAAAATTTGGTGCGGGATTCCCCTTATTATTCATACCAGACCCGAAGGGCCTGGTATGGCCTGGGGGGGGGGTGAACCCACGCCGTTTTTTTTCAATGATTTTTATCTATATTGCCAGGATCCAACAATACATTACAGCTGCAAGCAATTTTAAATTACATTTTTTCTTTTAGAAATGTAATTTTGCTGTAGTACTGTTATAAACATGGGAAAATGCGCTACTTTACAGGCAGACTAAGGGGACCCCCCCCAGGCACAATATTTAAAGGAATATTTCATTTTTATTGTTTTACTCAAAGCATTATTAAGATCACTGCTCCTGAAAAAATGGGTGTATATTGATACATGTCCCCTGGGGCAGATCCCGGGTCCCCAAACATTTTTTATTGCAATAACTTGCATATAAGCTTTTAAAATTAGCACTTTTGTTTTTTTATGTTCGTGTCCCATAGACTTTAACTGTGTTCGCACAATTTTTTTGCCTGTTCGCATGTTCTGCTGTGAACCGAACCAGGGGGTGTTCGGCTGATCCCTACTAAATACCTTAGATTGTCTACTTTCCAAAAAGGGGTCATTTGGGGGGTATTTGCACTGTCTTGGCATTTTAGGGCCTCAAGAAATTAGTCAGTATATCAGGACTGAACAATTTTCAAATATATATACCGTATATATACACGGACTAAATAATATACACTGATTTTGGTAATTTTTACCAAAGAAATGTAGTAGAATATATTTTGGCCTAAGTTTTTGAAGAAAGATTATTTATTTGCAAAATTTTATAACAGAAACTAAAAAAAACAATTTTTTTTCCCCAAAATATTCAGTTCTTTTTTATTTATACTGTATAGCAAAAAGTAAAAAACCCAGCGGTGAATAAATACCAACAAAAGAACGTTCTTTCTATCTTTATCTATTCTAAAAAACAATGTGACAGTGCTGAAACCTGAAAATTGGCCTGGGCAGAAATGGGGTGAAGTGTCCAGTATTGAAGTGGTTAAAGTGGAAAATGCTGAAAAAGCATAAAAATACTAAAAATTGAAGAAAAAAAAAAAAAATATCCAGGAATAAATCCCCCTATGTATTGCGGTATGCACTAAGCTCCTGACCAGGTCTGTGTGTCTATAAATCTCCCTTTTGCATCCAGGAGCTGCACTGTGCTCGCATTCCCAAGTCAGACAATATGAATTACCAGAGCTGAGCCGGGGCCCGTGACAGAAGCGGTAATTATAACGCTGACTGATTTGTCCTCGTGCCCTGGCTTGTCACAATGTTCATAAAAGTGACAGTAGACAAACCCCGGGGAGAAATGAAAAGCTGGAATATATAACACCCGGTGCTGCTCGGGAGGCTCGGATCTCATATAATTGAATTCCGCCGACATTGATAAGTAGCCAATCGACTGGAATACGCTGACCTCCTCGCTGAGCCAAGGCGCGCCGTTCCACCCGCAGGGGATAGTGATCGACAGGTGACAAAATCAGTTTTTTTTTCCAGTAAAGTCTTTGTATATGTAGAATTATTATCCAAGGGACGTCAAGCTACGACCTCTCCGGTATTACAGTATAGGGCAGGAGCACACACAGTATAATATTTTCTAAAAGACATAATACTTGATATGATACTTTGTAACAATATTATTGATGTTTAAGAAGAAAAGAAGCCATAAGAATTCCAACCAATTTTCCTTTAACCCCTTTACTACCACCAGTGCTGGGACAAGGTCATCCAGTGCCCGGGGCAAAGATGCCAAACTACGCTCCCCCCCCCAGGTCCAGCAGAGGGTGTAGTGGGGTTAATAGCAGTGCATGCAACACACCTCACTGATACATACACTATATTGTCAAAAGTATCAGGATGCTTGCCTTTACACGCACATCAACTTTAATGGCATCCCAGTCTTAATCCATAGGGTTCAATATTGAGTTGGCCCACCCTCTGCAGCTATAACAGCTTCAATTCTTCTGGGAAGGCTGTTCACTTATTTTAGGAGTGTGTCTATGAGGATGTTTGACCATTTTTCCAGAAGCGTATTTGTGAGGTCAGGGACTGATGTTGGACGAGAAGGCCTGGCTCGCAGTCTCCACTCTAATTCATCTCAAAGGTGTTGAGGTCAGGACTCTGTGCAGGCAAGTCAAGTTCCTGATATATACGTGCAAAAATTCAAAAAATACTAAAGCGCTGAAATGAAAATAAATGAAACACTTAATTAACGGGATGAGTTGTGTCCCTGTGCAAATGTTTTGACTTGGAAGAAAAACAAAATAATAAAAGCTGCAAAACTTAAAAATGTTCAGACACCTAAAACAAAAGTAGTGAAAAATAATGTGTTGCGCTAATATTAACCTTCCAATCAATTTAGAAACTCAGTGTATATATAAATCCATCCAATTGGTTACTTGGACTAAAGTATCACAGATGGCATTTGGGATTTTAGGTATTTTCTGGGCATTATTTTACAGTGTATTGTTTTTAGTGTTAATGACCTAAGCACATTCACATTTAGTCCAAGTAACCAATTGGATGGATTTATATATACACTGAGTTTCTAAATTGATTGGAAGGTTAATATAAGTCAAGTTCCTCCACCCCAAACTCGCTCATCCATGTCTTTATAGACCTTGCTGTGTGCACTGGTCCAAATCATTTGGTGGAGGGAGGATTATGATGTGGGGTTGTTTTTCAGGGGTTGGGCTTGGCCCCTTAGTTCCAGTGAAGGGAACTCTTAAGGCATCAGCATACCAAGACATTTTGGACAATTTCATGATTTCAACTCTGTAGGAACAGTTTGGGGATGGCCCCTTCATGTTCCCACATGACTGCACACCAGTGCACAATAAAAAAATTGCAGCTCAGCTGGATACAGCAAAGTCATATACAAAATGTAGCCTGGCCAGGGCAGGGGCACTACACAAATTGCAATCTGTCCAAAAAATGAATAAATAATCAACTTACCTGAGGGACCTTAGCACATACAGATCATAGTGTGCCAGCGCGGTGAGGTGAGGATTGCTGTTTGTTAATAAGGGTCAGCATCCAAATTACAATATGACTGTACAGTCTTTATCAACTTTAGATTTACCAAAACCATGCAATATGAGGCCCTTTCTTATCTATCCAATTAACCTCTATCAATTCAGGCAGGCCATTGCATTACATAGTTTATGGTAGATCTAAATGAGATGGTACAATCCCATTGTACTGTGAGTGAAAAGTTTTAACCAATGGCGGCCCGTGCATTAAGGACGCACGGGCGCCGCCCCCTCTCTCCTGCCACCCCCCTCAAGCACCAATAGATGCATTGCATGAATCTATCTATGTCTGCCGCTGCCACCCCCTATTCAGGCACCCAGCCCCTTTTCAGGCACAGGGCGCCTGAATTACAGCGGCAGGGGGTGGTTTTGAAGCACCCGATTAGAGCCATAGACTCTAATAGGCGTCAAAAAAGGTGACCTGCGAGTGCCATGCTGGGCTCTCGCAGGTCACTCAGCTGTGTTAGGAAAGTGAATGAATATTCACTTTCCTAACACTAAACCGTCTTTCTGCCAATCAGGTGCTCGGATCTGTTTCCCATCACCTGCTTGGCTGAAACGACAGGTGCTGCGATTGAACGCCAGGCGTAGCAGAGGATGGGTGGAGAGGACGGGAGAAGACATCGAGGAGCTGTCCCACCGAGACAGGTAAATACAGACGGCAGGGGGCAGCATTTGATATGGCACAGTGGCTGCGTTTGATGGGGCACAGTGGGAGCAATTGATGGGCACAGTGGCGGCAATTGATGGGCACAGTGGGGGCAATTGATGGGCACAGTGGGAGCAATTGATGGGCACAGTAGCAGCAATTAATGGGCACAGTGGGGGCAATTGATGGGCACAGTGGGAGCAATTGATGGGCACAGTGGGAGCAATTGATGGGCACAGTGGGGGCAATTGATGGGCACAGTGGGAGGAATTGATGAGCACAGTGGTGGCAATTGAAGGGCACAGTGGCTGCATTTTATGAGGCACAGTGGCTGCATTTGATTGGCACAGTTGCGGCAATTGTTGGGCACAGTGGCTGCATTTTATGGCACAGTGGCTGTGGTTGATGGCACAGTGGCTGCGTTTGATGGCACGGTGGCTGCGTTTAATGGCACAGTGGCTGCATTTGATGGCACACTAGCGGCAATTGATGGGCACAGTGGCTTTGATTGATGGCACAGTGGCTGCGATTGTTGGTACAGTGAGGCTGCAATTGATGGGGTTTTATTTCAAAATTTTTCAGTTTGTTTGCGCCCCCCCAAAAAATTTTGAGCACCAGCCGCCACTGGTTTTAACCTCTTCCCGTCGACCACCTCCCGGCCCTTTTATGGGGTCTAATAGCCGGATGGCGAAGGCGGGCATTCGAGTCATGTGACCGCTATGATTGTCTGTCACAGCGGTCACATGATCAGAAATCTCCCGCTGGCTACCATGCTGGGAGCGCGCTTTCAGTGCGGTAAGTTGTTTTAACAGGGCCATACATATGCGACCGCTCTGCGTTAAGGCCCACCCTTCTAGCAGCCGCATATATGTGTGTGTGGCCAGTGTCAAGGGATTAAAGTTAACATGAGGGCCGGTGGGCTGGTATGCACATACCTCTTTGCTCTTCAGTGGTGTTGGGGTTTATACATCCATGTACATAGATCTGGTGCAGATAGTAGCACCAATGCAGAGGGCTGTAATGTTTTACAGATTTTTAATAAATTTACAAGTTATAACAACTTCATGTTATGTGAATATTTGTTTTCATGTTTATTTGCACCGCTGGAGATGTAAGGAATAAAGAGAATGGAGGAAAGAGAAAAGAAACACAGGGGAAAATCTGTTGTATTGCAGTCTAGGGCTGTTTGACATTAGCAGCTCTTGCTAACCCTCTGAAAAGCATTCTGCGGTGCAACACTTTTTAGAAAGGTGGTTGACAGGCGGCTGGGAGCAATATATCACCTCGTCATTGCTTATTTTAACTCTGAAAAGTCCGTACTACCACAAAGCAACCGTGTGCAAAGCATCACAACCGCGGCACAGTACAGCCCCCTCCCATCTCAGCCTTGAGTTAATGGGGCGCAATAAATCTCAACTGCCTATTTTTCCCGACCCCTGGCCTAATGTGAGAATAATCCTTTACAGAACAGTTTATATATATATATATATATATATATATATATATATATATATATTTTTTTTTTTTTTATAGTAACATCTTACATTTTTTATATTTAACAATCAACATTCCTACTTTCCTCCACATGCTGAACCCACACATCTTGCAAGTTCATGGGGCTCACAACATGTGGGTGCCTCTACTTCATTCCTTTGGTCTCACAGCCATCTTGGTAATTACGTTTAGGAGCATTGGTTCCCCTACAGAGAGATTTTGCGCCTGTTCTGTTACTGTGAGCTCCAAGTCAATGCGCACACTGCCCGAGGACCCCACACCCCTATAAAGTTGTATAGTTCCAGTTTTACTAAAACACAGCTGAGGGCTTGTCCCCTATGGCCTATTTGTTCTTTGGGGTTCACTGCTAAAACATCCTAAGGACAGCCCCAGGAATTTTTTTGCATAACTAATAGGCCCCCCCCCCCCCCCCCCACCGTCTCCATACACATCCAGGCCTACTAAATTGGAGAGTGCTAGATCCTTGCCATCTTGCAAATGCATGGGACTGACACTGCATAGGTGCCACCACTGCATCTCTGTGGTCTCATGTCCTTCTTGGTTATTACTCAGAGGAGCATTGGTTTCCTTAGAGGGAGGTTATTGCACTTGTGTAATTGCCATGAACTCCAAGTCAATGAGCAAACTGCCCGGGGCCCCCGCACCCCTATTTTGTTATATAGTTCCAGTATTATTAAGACACAGTTGAGGGTGTATCCCCTGTGGCCTATTTGTTCTGCGGGACCTACTTTAGCTAACTGCTCTCCTCCTTTCTAAGGGCTACCAATTTGTTAGCCTATAGTGCACTTTTGGTAGGTATAGTGGCTAACCCAAGTCAATTCGACTGTTTGCTCACCTGGGGGACACTCCAGCTAACTTTACCTTGTAGTTACTAGGCCCTTGTTGCCCCCCTATACACATCCAGGCCTGCTAAATTGGAGAGTTCTGGACCCTTGTCATTTTGCAAGTGCATGGTGCAGACTTTGAAGTTGATTTACTAAAGGCAAATATACTGTGCACTGCATGTGCAGTTGGGTCAGAGCTTAGTAAATGAGGTAAAGCTTCAGTTTACAAGAAATACAAAATCACATGCAACGAAAATTTAAAACAAAACAGTATTGTTGCTTGCAGGTGATTGGATGATATACATCAGCAGAGCTTATCCTCCTTTACTAAGATCTAGAGCAAATGCACTGGCAGTTCACAGTATATTTGCCTTTAGTAAATCAACACCAATGCGTATGTGCCCCTGCTGCATCCCTGTGGCCTCACAGCCATCCTGGTTATTACTCAAAGGAGTATTGGCTCCCCTACTGGAGTTATTGTGCTTGTACTAGACATGTGCAGAACGCAAACATTTGTTTCATTTCGGATAGATACATTATGTTACACATTTTTTTTTGTTGATTCGTTTCAGAATTCATTTAGTTTAGTTTTGTTTCATTTAGTTTTGTTTAGTTTATTAATTTTCTAACGCATTTCACATTTTTGGAACAATTCGAATTCGGATCGGTCAAAAAATGATCAACCAATTTGAATTCTGTGTGAAGAATAGCTGGTTGTTAAGAAGCGGGCCAGGAAGCTGGCCATTATGACCTTAACAACCGATGATTTATTAGCTTTCCCCTGATGTAGATCCATCGTCAATAACGACCCCCCCGCCCCAAAGCAACCCCCCCATGTTGAGGGCATTTAGCCTGGTATGGTTCAGAAAGGGGGGTAAGCGCCCCCCCCTTTCCTGGCATGCTGGGCTGCAAGCTCGTATAAGGGTCTGGCATGGATTTTGGGGGGCCGTTTTTTTTTTCAAATTTGGCATGGGGCTCCCCTTAAAATCCATGTCAGACCCGAATGGTCTGGTATGGTTAGGTTAAAAATAAGAGGTATCATGTTATGATACAGCGTAATCAATGTCAGCATGTTTTTTTTTTTTTGTAATGAGAATACTGAGAAAATTATATTAATAGATGTATTTTGTTGGATTGATAAAAGTCCCATTGTTCTTTAAATTGATGTTGTAAATCTTGGTACCCCAAAGAATACCTGTATGTCTCAGAATGGTGCTTAAACTGTTTGTTAGACCTCAATCTCCACCGAGAGAATTTACCTACTATTTACTTGCTAGTCATTGCCAAATACAGAATGGTGACATTTACTTCTCTTTTTTTTTTTATTGTAGAGATCCTCTGCGGGGTTCATGAAATTTGTTTTGTAATGAAAAGAACGAAAGCAGCTAAATATGGACTTCCAATTTACATCTAATGTCTCATATGCTGAAGATTATCGAAGACATTATGCAAAATAAGTTTAAAGTGGTAATAGCTGCCATATGGACTTCATGGAAATCATCCTATAAAAAGATTTGAAAGAAATTGCAGAATAATAGGAGAATAATCAAGGTTCAATATTTTATTTTTTACTCGTTGACTGGAAATGAGGTCCTCGCTGATTGTTTTCAGCAATCCTCATTCATCTAGATTTGCTGGTTGGAAGCTGAAGAGTGTTGACTTTGAGTGGAGAGTGAAAACCAGTTTTGCTTTTGACTGCTGGTGATTGCCATGTTTGCATTTTTGCCTTTTTGGGGTCTTTCCTTGCAGCTTTTTAACACCTTTTTCTGTCACTTTTTAACTGAAGGAGGAGAAAGAGTTAACACAACTAAAATTTTAAAATAGGTGGCAGAGGAATATCTTTATTTTAGGGTCTTGTTTGTCACAATGACCACAGGATAGATAAGCCCTGGTAAGAACTGGTTTTGAAGTTATGTCTTCAGACAAAGTCAGAACCTCAGCATTAAATGGTTTAAATTATGTTTTTAGATAATATCAACCATCAGCTAAAATACTAGTTTAGACTATGTCTGAGATGCTATATGTTTGTATAGGAATTATGTGTCATGTGATGAACTCTGTCCTCCCTCCCTCCCTCCCTCCTTTCTCTTTAAGTTGTGCAATATTCTTTGTCCATAATTAGTATAAAGATACAATCCTGACCATTAAAATTAAGCATTCATTGAACGACTCTCTTGTCTGCATTGGATGCTTCCGGAGCTCCGAAAGAATTCCACTGATTGTCCAAGTCTAAGCAGATTTAACCCTTACATTAACCACTTCAGCCACGGAAAGATTTACCCCCCCCCACCTGCCCAAGCCATTTTTTGCGATATGGCACTGCGTCGCTTTAACTGACAATTGCACAGACGTGCGACGTTGTATCCAAACAAAATTTTTGTCCTTTTTTCCCACAAATAGAGCTTTCTTTTGGTGGTATTTGATCACCTCTGCGGTTTTTACTTTTTGCGCTATAAACAAAAGAAGAGCGCCAATTTTGAAAAAAAACAATATTTTTAACTTTTTGCTATAATAAATATCCCACATAAAAAAAAAATAATAATAATTCTTCATCAGTTTAGGCCGATATATATTCTTCTACATATTTTTGGTGAAAAAAATTGCAATAAGCATTTATTGATTGGTTTGCGCAAAAGTTATAGCGTCTACAAAATAGGGGATAGATTTATGGCATTTTTATTATTTTTTATTTTTTTTACTAGTAATGGCGGCGATCTGTGATTTTTATCGGGACTGTGACATTGCGGCGGACAGATCGGACACTTTTGACACATTTTTGGGACCATTGACATTTATACAGCGATCAGTGCTATAAAAATGCACTGATTACTGTGTAAATGTCACTGGCAGGGAAGGGGTTAACACTAGGGGGCGATCAAGGGGTTAAATGTGATCCCTCAGTGTGTATTCTAACTGTGGGGGGATGGGACTGAATTGGGGAGAAGACCAATCGGTGTTCCTATATACTAGGAACACACAATCTGTCTCCTCACCCCTGACAGAACATGGATTTGTGCGTTTACGCACACACCTGCATCGGCTCCTTAGGGGTGCGGCTGGCGCGCATGCACCCCCTATACTCCTTAAAGCGCCTGTACAGCTATGTCGATTTGCACAGGAGTCCCATTCTGCCCCGTCAATCGATGGGCAGTCGGCAAGTGGTTAAACACTGCTCCCCCTAAGTATTTCACTCACAAACGGAGAAAGATTCTCACATGTACACCAACAGTTAGCCTCCTCTCCCGGCCTGTATGACTGGATGGGCTCCAGGACCCGATGAGCGGTATGGGATGCAATTCCAATCTTCGCTGCAGCGTCCCGCTGTGCGTTACAAGGAGCTGCGCATGTGCCCGGACCAACCAGCGCTGCGTGACATCACTCACAGCTGAGAAGGGAAGTGAAGTGGTGGGAGTGAATCGTCTGGCGGGTGGGTGGTGGCTATGACTACATGTTTCGGAGGAACAGCCTCCTTCTTCAGGTCACGCCTGGTAATAGGGGATTCTGTAATCAGAAGGACTGATAGAATCATTTGTCGCTAGGATTGCCTCAATTGCATGGTTTGCTGTCTCCCTGGTGCCAGGGTTTGGCATGTGGTGGACCGGCTTGATAAATTTCTGGGAGGGACTGGGCGTGACCCAGCTGTCTTGGTCCATGTTGGAACCAATGACAGAATATATGGAAGATGGAGGCTCCTTAAGAACCAATTTAAAGAACTAGGCTGCAAGTTGAAGGGAAGGACCTCCATGGTGATATTCTTGGAAATATTGCCTGTGCCATGCGCAAACACAGGAAAGGCAAAGGGTGATTAGAGAGCTGAATGCACGGCTAAAGACCTGGTGTAAGGAGGAGGGGTTGGGTTTTTAAAGCACTGGGCTGACTTTTCATTTGGGTGCAACCTATATGCTAAAGATGGTTTGCATCTAAATGGTAGTAGGTCTACTGTGCTGGGGGAGAGGTTTTTGGGAAGGTTAGATGAGTATTTAAACTAGGATTGTGGGGGGAGGGTGAAATCGATTATAATGGGGTAGACAGGTCAGACAGGGGTCATCCCCCATTGGTGGGTGGAATGGTGAAAGATGGGGGAGGGCTATGGCAGATGATGTTGGTATGATACTATTTGTATTAAAATAAAAAATATGCAACATACGTTTGCAAAATGTGACAATGAATTGTTTACCAATCCCAGAAGTTTGCCAAGCAATATATCTTCATAAATGATATTGGGTCTGGGATTAAAAGTATCATTTCAGTCTTTGCAGATGACACCAAGCTATGCAGTGGAATAACGTCCTTACAGGATGTCTCCAATTTACAAGCCGACCTCAATGCACTGTCTAATTGGGCAACTTAGTGGCAAAAGGGGTTTAATGTTGATAAATGTAAAGTTATGCACTTGGGGGCTAAGAATTTGCATGCATCATACATACTAGGGGGAATACAATTGGGGGAATCAATGGTGGAGAAGGATCTGGGGTTTTGGTAGATCATAAGCTCAATAATAGCATGCAATGCCAAGCTGCAGGTTTCAAAGCGAGCAAAGTCCTTTCTTGTATTAAGAGAGGTATGGACCCCAGAGAGAGATATATCATTTTGCTCCTGTACAAATCATTAGTAAGACCTCATCTGGAATATGCAGTTCAGTTTTGGGCACCAGTTCTCAAAAAGAATATTGGGGAACTGGAGAAAGTGCAGAGAAGGGCAACCAAACTGATAAGAGGCATGGGGGAGCTCAGCTATGAAGAAAGACTAAAGAAACTGAATCTATTTCCTCTTGAGAAGAGGAGATTAAGGGGGGATATGATCAACGTGCAAATACACAAGTGGTCCATATAGTGAACTTGGTGTTGAGGTATTCACTTCAAGGTCATCACAGAGGACAAGGGGGCACTCTTTACGTCTAGAGGAAAAAAGATTTCATCTCCAAATATGGAAAGGTTTCTTCACAGTAAGAGCTGTGAAAATAGACACCCTCCAGAGGTGGTTCTGGCCATCTCAGTAGATTGCTTTAACCACTTAACAACCGGCCCATAGCCGAATGACAGCTACAGGGTGGTTGCATAACTCTGGGAGGGCGTACAGTGATGTCCTCCCAGAATCCCGCTCTCGCGCGCCCCCCTGGGGTGCGCACCTGAGAACATCCGTGACCGGCGGGTCCAGAGGACCCAGCGCATCATGGATCACGGTAAATGGCTGCTGATAGCGGCCGTTTACCACGTGATTGCTCAGTCAAATGATGGAGTGTTCACTTGTACACAAACCGGCATCATGTCATGACGCCGGTTCCTCTCTCCCCTTCATGTACCTATCGGTTCAGTGTGAGAGGAGAGGGGGAGAGATCGGATGACAGCAGCGCTGTGGGCTGGATCTGTAGTGCCCACAGCGCTGCTCTGTGACAATTGCAGTCACATCCAGCCATCCATCCATCCATGCTCAGCCATCCCTCCATACTCTGTAATAACCTGCAATACTCTGCAATACCCTGCAATACACAGCAATACCCGCAATACTCTGCAATACCCTGCAATACTCTGCATTGCCCTGCAATACTCTGCATTGCCCTGCAATACTCTGCATTGCCCTGCAATACACAGCAATACCCGCAATACTCTGCAATACCCTGCAATACTCTGCATTGCCCTGAAATACTCTGCAATACCCTGCAATACCCTGCAATACTCTGCAATACACCGCAATACCCTGCCATACTCTGTAATACCCTGCAATACTCTGCAATACCCTGCCATACCCTGCAATACTCAAAAAATTTATTTTTTGGAAAAAAGTGTCAAACTAAAATAAATAAAGTAAAATGAACAATAAAAAAAAAAAAAAAATTGTAAAGCGCCCCTGTCCCCGTGTGCTGCATGCAGAAGCGAACGTATACGTAAGTCCCGCCCACATATGAAAACGGTGTTCAAACCACACATGTGAGGTATCGCTGTGAACGTTAGAGAGAGAGAGCAATAATTTTGGCTCTGGACATCCTCTGCAACTCAAAACATGTAACCAGTAAAAAATTTTTATAGCGTCGCCTATGGGGATTTTTAAGTAGCGAAGTTTGGCGCCATTCCACTAACGTGTGAAATTTTGAAGGGTGACATGTTGGGTGTCTATTTACTCGGCGTAACTTCATCTTTCACATTATGTAAAAACATTGGGCTAACTTTACTGTTTTGTTGTTTTTTTTAAGCACAAAACAGTTTTTTTTCCAAAAAAAGACGCGTTTGAAAAATTGCTGCGCAAATACCGTGCGAGATAAAAAGTTGCAACGACCACCATTGTATTCTCTAGGGTCTTTGCTAAAAAACATATATAATGTTTTGGGATTCTATGTAATTTTCTAGCAAATAAATGATGATTTTTACATGTAGGAGAGAAATGTCAGAATTGGCCTGGGCACTCCAGAACGCCTGAAGATGCTCCCTGCATGTTGGGCCTCTGTATGTGACCACGCTGTGTAAAAGTCTCACACATGTGGTATCTCCATACTCGGTAGTAATAGCAGAATGTGTTTTGGGGTGTAATTTGTGTAATTTGTGGTATGCATATGCTGTGTGTGAGAAATAACTTGCTAATATGACAATTTTGTGAAAAAAAAAGAAAAAAAAATCTTGATTTTGCAAAGAATTGTGGGGAAAAATGACAACTTCAAAAAACTCACCATGCATCTTTCTTTACATACCTTGGAATGTCTTCTTTCCAAAAAGGGGTCGTTTGGGGGGTATTTGTACTTTTCTGGCATGTTAGGGTCTCAAGAAATTAGATAGGCCGTCAGTACTTCAGGTGTGATTAATTTTCAGATATTGGCACCATAGCTGGTGGACTCTATAACTTTCACAAAAACCAAATAATATACACCAATTTGTACTTATTTTTACCAAAGATATGTAGCAGTATACATTTTAGCCAAAATTTATGAAGAAAAATTACTAATTTGCTAAATTTTATAATAGAAACAAAGGAAAAATCATTTTTTTACAGAATTTTCAGTCTTCTTTCTTTTATAGCGCAAAAAATAAAAAACCCAACGGTGATTAAATACAACCAAAAGAAAGCTCTATTTGTGTGAAAAAAAGGACAAAAATGTTATATGGGTACAGTGTTGTATGACTGAGTAATTGTCATTCAAAATGTGAGAGCACCGGAAGCTGAAAATTGGTCTGGTTAGGAAGGGGTTTAAGTGCCCAGTGGTCAAGTGGTTAGGAAAGGCCTGGATTCTTTCCTAAATATACACAATATAACGGGGTACTAACAGTTATAAGTAAAGTTGATCCAGGGAAAATCCAATGCCTCTCGGGGATCAGGAAGGAATTTTTTCAACTACTATAGCAAATTGGATCATGATTTGCTGGGGTTTTTTGCCTTCCTCTGGATCAACTGGGGGTATAGGATTGTGTATATGGGATTATATTATTTTTTTTAGGTTGAGCTAGATGGACTTGTGTCTTTTTTCAACCTGACTAACTATGTAACTAACTAGATTAGGGGTTACCAATATATTCAGTACGGGGGCCACATTGTATATGTTATATCCACAGGCTGAAAAAAGTCTATTTTATAAACTGATTATTAACCTGTTTGTGCTGGCGTCTCCCGGCCATTTAATAGGTTTATGATGCCGGGAGGTGGGGCTTAAGATCACGTGACCGCTGGGATTGGCTGTCACAGCAGTCATGTGGTCCAAAAACTTCTGATCGCAAGCAACGATTAGGAGCTTTTGGTTAGGCACCAGTAACACAGCTCTCAGCACGGCTGTATTGACAGCAATTCACAGAAATATATGGCCTCTCTGCGCCAAGGACCAGGCGTGGAGAGCCCGCATATTTGCGTGCGCCAGCGCCAAGGGGTTAACATTTTTAAATGAATGATAACCATGCCCCAAGAAATAGCTTCATATCAGAAGCCTCCCCCCAGTCCCATCAGAGTCCCCCTTTCACATCAGAGGCCCCCCTCCCCATCACGTATGCAGATAAGGGCTATTGATATTTCTACAACTTTTCTGATCTACGTACCTGCAAAAAAAATGATTAGTTAAGTGTTGTCAATAATGTTCAACTCTAGGTTTAAATTCCCTGTCTGCCTCCATCCTAAGTGTTGCTCCTTTCCCCTCCTAGAGGCCCCTTTGATATGTCTTTGGCTTTAATACTTACCTTACAAAGTCCTTGGGCCAGTCACATGATGCGCTGAATCCTTATTTTCTTTGGATATTTTCCTGCCAGTGAATGACATTAGTACTACTTTCTGCAGCATTACAACGTATGTAGGGTGCCATGGTGACACCCCTCAGTGGACGGGTCCATGACATCCTACAATCACAGTATGTCCTCAGTCTTCTGGGTTGAATGATGCTTGGTGTCATTCAACTTGGAAGACTAAGGGCATCTTGTGGTAGAGAACAGGTATTGCAGCTCTATTAGTGTGGAGATGAATCTTGAAGCCAGAGCTGCTCTTTTACTATAAACACTGGCTAGGGCTCCTTAAAAAATGTGCTGGAGTTTGTAAGGATTTTAGCTAAACAATAATGCTGGACATCTTCCAGCCAGGAAATTGGGTGGGCTCTATCTGATTTGCTGAAGCTTCTAATGCACATTCTGAAATGAAATCAGAGTAAACTATTTCAGTAAAGATGTGCCAACTGTGCAAGACTTAAGGGAAGGCTGGTGTTCAGATAAATTTTTAAAAAATGCAGATAAATAAGTAGGCAGCTTGTGGCGGCTGGTGCTCAATTGAAAAATTCTGAAAAAAAAACATCAATTGCAGCCTCACTGTGCCCATCAAATGCAGCCACTGTGCCATCAAACGTAGCCACTGTGTCCATCAAATGCAGCCACTGTGCCCATCAAACGCTGCCACTGTGCCCCATCAAATGCCGCCACTGTGCCCATCAAATGCAGCCACTGTGCCATCAAACGTAGCCACTGTGTCCATCAAATGCAGCCACTGTGCCCATCAAACGCTGCCACTGTGCCCCATCAAACGCCGCCACTGTGCCCCATCAAATGCCGCCACTGTGCCCCATCAAATGTCGCCATTGTGGCCCACCAAATGTGGCCACTGTGCCCATCAAATGCTGCCAATGTGTCCCATCAAATGCCGCCACTGTGCCCCACCAAATGCCACCACTGTGGCCCATCAAATGCCGCCACTGTGCCCAACAAATGCCACCACTGTGCCCATCAAAAGTTGCTACTGTGACCCCCCTGCCCCCTTGCCATCTGCCCGGCACTTACCCTATCTTGATGGTGGGTCAGACAGCGGGTGACAGCAGTGGGACCTTGCAGCGGCACAGACAGTGGCTCCTGTGTCCTCCATGCGTCTCCTCCCCTCCTCCTGATAGGCATCCAATCGCAATGCCTGTCCGTTCAGTCAATCAGGTGACAGGTATCAGACCCACGCTACCTGATTAGTGGAGAGGCGGGTCAGTGTTAGAAAAGTGAATATTGATTCGCTTTTCTAACACACCTGGGTGGACTATGAGTGCAATGCTTTGCACATCAAGTTCACCTTTTTTAAGCCTATTAGAGCCTATGGCTCTAATCAGGTGCTTCAAAAATACACCCCCACTGCTGTAATTTAGGCGCCCGGCGTCTGAAAAGGGGATGGACAACTGAATAGTGGGTGGCGGCGCCTATAGATTGATTCATGCTATGCATGAATCTATTCATCAGTCATAGATGGGGGTGGCTGGAGAGGGGAGGCGGCGCCCGTGTGCCCTTAATGGATGCACCGACACTGGTAGGTGCAAAGGCATTCTTAAAAATCTGTGGGCAGCACAGTGGCTAAGTAGTTAGCACTTTCACCTTGCAGCATGAGGGTCTTGGTTAGAATCCAAACCATGGCACTACCTGCTTAGAGTTTGCATGTTCTTCCTGTGCCTGTGTGGGTTTCCTTCCACACTCCAAAAACATGCTGGTAGGTAAATTGGCCTTAGTATATATATATATATATTAGGGACCTTAGATTGTAAGCTCATTGAGGGCAGGGACAAACTGCCCCATAATGACAGACATCATGAAAGAAGTTTGTTTGAAATCTTTGCAAATGTATTAAAAATAAAAAAACAAAAAAAATGTGCATAAATATTCACAGCCTTTGCTCAATACTTTTTTGAAGCACCTTTGGCACCAATTACAGCCTCCATTTTTTTTTGGTTATGATGCTACAAGCTTTGCACACCCATTTGTTGTCAGTTTCTCCCATTCTTCTTTGCAGGACCTCTCAAGCTCCAATAGGTTGAATGGGGAGCGTCGGTGCACAGCCATTTTCAGATCTCTCCAGAGATGTTCAATCGGGTTCAAGTCTAGGCTCTGGCTGGGCCACTCAAGGACATTCACAGAGTTGTCCCGTAGCCACTCCTTTGTTATCTTGGCTGTGTGCTTAGGGTCGTTGACCTTTTGGAAGATGACCCTTCGCCCCAGTGTGAGATCCAGAGCACTCTGGAGCAGGTTTTTATCAAGGATGTCTCTGTACATTGCTGCATTCATCTTTCCCTTGATCCTGACTAGTCTCCCAGTTCCTTCCACTAAAATACATCCCCACAGCATGATGCTGCAACCACCATGCTTCACTGTAGAGATGGTATTGGCCAGGTGATGAGCAATGCCTGGTTTCTCCAGACATGATGCTTCTAATCAGACCACAGAATTTTCTTTCTCATGGTCTGAGAGTCCTTCAGGTCCCTTTTGGCAAACTCCAGGCGGGCTGTCATGTGCCTTTTACTGAGGAGTGGCTTCTGTCTGGCCACTCTATCATACAGGCCTGATTGGTGGGGTGCTGCAGAGATGGATGTTCTTCTGGAAGGTTCCCCTCTCTCCACAGAGAAATGCTGGAGCTCTGTCAGAGTGACCATCGGGTTCTTGGTCACTTCCTTGACTAAGGCCCTTCTCCCTCAATCGCTCAGTTTGACCGGGTGGCCTGCTCTAGGAAGATTCCTGGTAGTTCCAAACTCCTTCCCTTTACAGATGATGGAGGACACTGTGCTCAATGGGACCTTCAATGCTGCAGAAACTTTTCTGTACCCTTCCCCAGGTCTGTGTCTCAATACAATCCTTTTCTCTGAGGTTTACAGACAATTCCTTGGACTTCATGGCTTGGTTTGTGCTCTGACATGCGCTGTTAACTGTGGAACCTTGTATAGTGTAGAGAGGTGTGTGCCTTTCCAAATCATGTCCAGCCAACTGAATTTACCACGGGTGGAACACAATCAAGTTGTAGAAACATCTCAAGGATGATCAGTGTAAACAGGATGCACCTGAGCTCAATTTTGAGTGCCATGGCAAAGGCTGCGAATATTTATGTACATGTGATATTTTTCATTTTTTATTTTTTATAAATTTACAAATATTTCAAACAAACTTCTTTCAAGTTGTCATTATGGGGTATTATTTGTAGAATTTTGAGGAAAAAATGTCATTTAATCCATTTTGGAATAAAGCTGTAACATAACAAAATATGGAAAAAGTGAAGCGTTTTGAATACTTTCCGGATGCACTGTAAGTACCTAATATTAAATAAGTAATAAACAAAAATCACGCTTGCAATGGTCCCAGCATATGAATTTTTTGTTTTGTTTCCAGCTATTTGCACAGAGACATAGCCATTCCCAGAAAGACAAAAAGTTAAATGATGGCATGGTAGCGGGATTACCTAGAATAACTTCTGTAAATAAAATCCATATAAGATTCATTAGTTTAAAGGTAAAAAAACTAAGCTGCAGAGAAACAGCCGAGTGAATTACATTTTAATTAGTGGAATAAAAATGTTGTTTGATCCATCACTTTTTTTTTTTTTGTTAGTTTATAATTAAAATAATTATTTCTGTTTAATGTAGATAGTTCTACTCTCATGAGAAGCCATTTGTTCTGGAATGTGGAATCATTAGTCGGAATGTGATAAAGGCACGCAGAAACATAAAGAGGATAAATGATTTTGAATTGGATTTAAAGTGAAACTCACTTATGTTTTAGGGCCCAATCATAACAGCGCGTGCACTTTATGGTGCACATACGGCACACTGGTGTGCATCATGACACATTTTACTTTTTCTGTTTTTAAACTTTCTTAATCACTTGACAAAGATTAAACAAATCTCAGGGGTGGATTTACTAAATCCAAAGACTGAGCACTTTGCAAGAGCAGTTGCTCCAGAGGTTAGTAAAAGTAATGTTTTCTTTATTCTACTTGCATGTGATTGGGTACTCTTTGCAAAGTGACGCTTCATCTCATTTACTGAACTCTGGAGCAACTGCACTTACAAAGTGCACAGTCTATTTGCCTTTAGTAAATCAATCCCTTAACGTCTGAACACAGTTTTGCAACTGTGACATGTGTCAATAAAACTGTACATATGATACTTAGTGTATCCAGTTGGATTATGCATTGTTCATTTAAAGTGGTGTTCCGGGCAAAATTATATTTTTAAAGAAAAATACCCCTATAATACACAAGCTTAATGTATTCTAGTAAAGTTAGTCTGTAAACTAAGGTCTGTTTTGTTAGTTTATAGCAGTAGTTTGTTATTTTATAAACTTACAGCAGGCCGTGGCCATCTTAAGTGTGGGCATCTGAAGCCAGACTGTATTTCTTCCTGGATCTCATCCTTGCAGATCTCGCACATGCTCATTGCAGCACAAGCAGTGTAATAGGTTTCAGGTCAGGTTTCCATAGCAACGGCAGTGTCAGAGGAAGTTGCAGCCCCTTCCCAGAAGGCATTGCAAACAGGAAATTATGCAATGGGCCACGGCCAGGGAGGAGGAAGTGAAAAATGAATACAGCAGATATACAGTAGGTGCTGAGAAAAAAAATAAGAAAATATCCAATTTGTTTACAGTGTACAGTTTAGTGAGGGATGCTGAAGAGTTGTAAAAGTGGGTGGAACTCCACTTTAAGGACAAATTGGGCTTCGCTGGTAATGGTTTGTGAATTTGGTTTCCCTTTCCTATTTGAACTGCAGCAAATGAACACCTCTAATCACGGAGGAAGCAAATATATTCTGGGAAATGTGTTGGAACAGAATATCTGGAATTATGAATATCAACTCATGTTTAGCTGCTTAACTGACAAAAATTTAACAAAATGACGGACGGGCGGTGGTTCAGTTATCCTGACTGGACGTCATATGACATCTTTCAGAATAACTGCCTGCGCGCACCCGTGGGGGCGTGCAGCGCTGCGATCGGTCGTGCGGCATGTCAGTCTGACACACTGCTACACCAATCTCGGTAAAGAGCCTTTGACAGACGCTCTTTACCACGTGATCAACCGTGTCCAATCCCGGCAAATCACAGTGTAAACAGGAAAAGCTGTGTATCGGCTTTTCCTCACTCGCGTCTGACAGACGCGAGTAGAGGAGAGCCGATTGGCGGCTCTCCTGACAGGGGGGGTCTGCGCTGATTGATTATCATCTCAGCCCCCCACGGATTCCCACACTGGACCACCAGGGACTTCACCAGGACCACAAGGGATGGCCACCATGGATGGATGACCAGATATGCCACCCATGGCCACCAGGGATGCCACACAGTGCCCAAAATATGCCAATCAGTGCCCACAAATGGTGCCAGTGAGTGCCCATTACTAATGCCTGCCAGATGTCTCCTTATCAGTGATGCCAATCAGTGCCATCTGTCAGTATCCATCAGTGCCACCCATCAGTGTCCAGCAGTGCCATCTATCAGTACCCCTCAGTGCCACCCATCAGTGTCCAGCAGTGCCCATCTGTTCCCACCTATCAGTGCCCATCATTGCCGACCCGTGCTACCTATCAGTGCCACCTATAAGATCCCATCAGTGCAGCCTTTCAGTGCTCATCAGTCCTGCCTATGAATGCCCATCAGTGCCGCCTATGAGTGCCCATCAGTGCTGCATACCAGTGCCACCTATCAATGCTGCCTATCAGTGCTGCCTATCAGTGCCCATCATCAGTGCCACCTCATCAAAAATTTGTTTGGGTACAATGTAGCATGACCGCACAATTGTCATTCAAAATGCAACAGCACTGAAAGCTGAAACTTGCCCTGGGCAGGAAGGGGGTGTAAGTGCCTGGTATTGAAGTGGTTAAAGAATATTTTGTATGGTCACTTTGACCCAACCAATGTTTTTATCTATGTGCAATAAATCTGTATTTCTACTTTTTTTTATAAATAGTTGATTATTGTATTCCCGCACTGACAACTCCACCGCCATTAAAGTCCTATACTGTATAGTAGTGGGTTCCCCCCTCAAATGTTCTTTTCTTGTGATTGTTATCTTGGATGTAGTTATGGATGGTTGTCTCAAGAGCTGGTATATACAGTATATCTTTACTGTAAATGGTAATGGATATCTCTTTATTTTATTACAACATCAAAAGAAAAACTGCCCCAAAATAGTAAAAAAAAGTTTGTTTGTTTTTTTTTATTTAGTTGTATATTTAATGCTATTACCATCACCTACCATCAAAGAACAACCCAAAAAAATTCTCCTACTCCTGACGAATAGCAGTAATACCACATATGTGTATATTATTTGTGACTTGTGGCCGAGTTCACACTGCTCCAACACGGAAGTTGGACGACTTCCGATCGGACTTTGGCCTGTGACTTCGTGTCTGACTTCCATGTGACTTCATTGAACGGGACCCAACTTTGAACCACGTCCTTTGAATCTGGTATAAAACTTGAGGAAACCCCATGCCAACTTAAAAAAAAAAATGGTGTGGGGTCCCTCCCTCAAGACCATACCAGACTCATCTACAATGTCTGCCAGTTCTTATATAGTCATTGGGCGTGGCCATAAGGTGACATAACCATGAGACCCTGCCCCTTGTGACATCACCGGATGGCCACCCCCTTATTGAGACAGCAGCGGATGGAGAAGACCAGAGGAATAACAGATTGGTGGCGGAACCGGAGAAAGAAGACACGTTGAAGCTACGACAGGGGACATTCTTCATTTGTCAAAAACCATCTCTACGTTACACTGCTTTTTTTGGGGGTGAATAGGTAGGAGTACAATGTACCCCATACTCATTCACATGGGGGTTGGGATCTTCCAGATTCCGATAAGCCCCCTGCCCGCAGACCCCCACAACCACCGCCCAAAAGCACCCACCCCCCCATGTTGAGGGCATGTGGTCTGGTATGGTCCAGGAGGGGGACCCCCGCCCTCTTCCGTTTTAGCAGCCAGTGCATATAAGGCCTTTAGAGAATTGTTGCAATTTAAAAAAAAATTTAAGGCAAAACTAAAGACAAACTTTTTTTTAGTTTTGGATAGAGTGAAGGGGGATTAGAGCACCTGTCAGGTTTTTATTGCTGTCTGTGTCCCCGTTAGAGAGATCCACTCTCTCTTTTTGTCCTGCTTTCACCGAAAGTGAAAAAAAATCCCAAATTTTGGGTTGTCACCAATAAAGGGGAAGTCTTCCATTGGGGACACCAGTTCTGTGACAACCAGGGATTCCCCCACTTTGCTGGGACTTCCTGTCACTTTTTGGCTATCAAACAGGAAGTGAAGGGAAATCTCCCTAATGGGACGCAGATTGCAAAGAAAAAAAACTGACAGGGGTTACAACCCTCCCTTACTCTATCCAAAATAAAAAAAAAAGTTATAGACCAACAAAGAGAAACCCCCGCGGTTGCCCAAAAAACATGTATCAAAATAGGTGCAGCTTAATCACTACAGTGTGTTCAATCACTTGCTGTAAATCAAAAACTCTAACAAAGTGCAGTGCATCCACATATGTATCCACAAGAAAGCTACATATAGCTACTAGTGCTAAGCAGAATTGTGTGCGTGAAAAAAATGTGTCAACAAGTCAAAACATAAATGTGAAAGAGTTAACATTTTTATAGGTACAAATTATCATTCCATGCAAATGTGAATTTTTCTTTTATAAATAAAGTCTACTCATGATATGTTCCTTGGCTAACCATACTCACCTCATTCAAAGTCCCAGGGCGAATCCTATGTATATATGTAATGTATTGGGGATGTAGGTGATGTTGGGGTGACACCAGACCTTCTATTATGTTTCTATGCAACTCGGGTGGAAGACACCCATTTAGCCCAAACCTGGTCTGCTGCCACCAATAGCCATTACTCATTTCTATTGGTACACATTTATGATTTGGCCGTGTTGGATTACACATTGGCAGGGGGTGTTCCTGAGTTGGGCCTGTTCTCTCTCACTGTTCCTTGTCGGTAGCGGTGTCCCACCATCCAGCTCGGGAGCTGCGATATGTGCAAGGGGGGGTCTTCTGACCTCCTGTTGTCCCCTCCCACCCGTCAGGATGGGCGGGGCCACCCACATATCGATGTCATGTTTTCCACGCCCAGCGGGTGGCGCCCAGTTTATCTGCACTTGCAGGATCTTTTTGACATATATATACTTTTTTACTGTTTTTTAGCAGTCATTCATTATGGACAAGGTGAGACCCCTAGGGACACCTGCACGTACCAAAGCCATGTCGGTCCTCTGTTTGTTCTCCTGTTGGGGTTACCTGTTGCTCCGCCTCCTCAGCTCCCGAGCTGGATGTTTATTGCTGCCGCCGCCTGTGGATTCAGTGAATGAGGACTTGGCCCAGCCCACTGGTGACAATAGGGTTTCACACTTTGACCCCTATGACCACTCACCTCCCTGCCAATTTTGTGTAACATACATTTATTTGGTTTACTTCTTGTATTGCAGATATATTAAAGCATCTACCCCTGAAGAAGCGAGCGTGGTCTCGTGAAACGCGTCGGGTACTACTGATGCTTGTATATAATTTTGATGCCTGTACACTGTTTCTTATATACGATTTATTTACCAATGTATGTGGATAGTTTTCTCTTCACACTGTATGTATACTATATCGTCCTGCATTTACTGCTGTTGTGTTTTACATGCACAACAATTTGTAATAAATCTATATTTTTTATACACTCATGATATGTTCCTTGGCTAACCATACTCACCTCATTCAAAGTCCCAGGGCGAATCCTATATATATATATATATATATATATATATATATATATATATATATGTATTGTATTAGGGATGGAGGTGATGTTGGGGTGACACCAGGCCTTCTATTATGTTTCTTAGTAACCTGAGTGATGTACTTCACAAATATCTGGTAGCTGGTATTGTATATGACTCTCTTAAGTTGTAAATACTCCCATCGCCATGAATGCAGGAGAAAAAGTAAAAAAGTAAAAAGACTTTCATGGTGCAGTATCAAAGACCACTCAAGATTTATTAAAAGTGCACTTGTACCATTTAGTGCACCAGATAATGCACATAAAGCATAAATGGTAAAAACCATGGCCACCTTAAGAATGCGACCCTGCCTTCTGACGCATTTCATCCCGTGACTGAATCATACGAAAAAGGGGGAGGGGGTCGTCGGACGTCTGCTTGTATTTATACTTGCCCATGATCTATCATCACTTCCGGTAATGATGAAGATGGAGAAGCTGATACATCAAACAAATCAATAAATCCAACAAGCAGGAAAATCTTACTGTGTGAATACAAGTGTATCCAACTGTTTAACCCCCTTATGACAGTGTAATTAGCTTTTATCTTTTCAGGTACTTTGTGGTAAAACGAGGAAAGAAGAACCCTGTAGTGTAATGATGTGCTTTTACTAAGCAATAATATTGCATATACAAACTACTTTCAGCTGTAGCAATTGGAAAACAAGATACAGGACATAGAGAGTACTTACGCATACAACACACATGCACACACTATCTAAACTTCCTAACAAAAAAGCATTGACAATACCCTGTATGCTATAGGCATACACTAGGAAGTCATTTAGGTTGCATTAAAACTTTCTGCGATTTTTGTAGCCAACAGGACTCCGGGAATCTGAAGCAATTGCAGGAAACCGTGTTCTTGGTACCGTTTCTCTCTTATAGTGTGGCTTCTACTGTGATCTCCACTAGCAGTGTCTTACGGTATTTGGTCTTATGGAGTCCCCCTTCCAGTCGCCCTTCCAGCTTGTGCTACTGCCCTTTTATTTAGAAAGTTTGGGTAGTCATTCCCACATGGGTGTATCTCTTTGTAACTCTTCCTTTCAGCGTCAGTTATTCTGGGAGAAGATTTTCAAACTATAGATGGCACTCTAGTATCATATATACCATGGGTCAAATATCTCAAAATTTCAAGCTACTGTTAAAACCTATTGACATAGCTTTGAGTCAAATGTTTGAAAAAAGCTCATCTAAAACAATGGCAGTAGTTAAAAATGTGTACATTGCCCAGATATACAAGAATTATTTTTACCCATTGTATTGGAAGACAGCATGTGCATTGCTCCAATGGCATTTGTTCCCATTTGGTCCTGAAAAAAACAAAGATGTTTTATGTCTGAAAAAACACAGAAGCTATAGCATACAATGGTTTGCATATATGTGACAGGGCATGTGGAACTTAACACCCAGATGCTGCATATATACATCGCCTTCCTGTTCTAGGGGGCACTTAGTTGGTGCCCCATGAACTGTGACCAAGTTTCACTGACAGCTCAGGGTCAAATAGTGACAGTCAGAACTCAGTATGCGGTGCACCAAATGATGTCAGCACTGTACTGCCCATTTAAAGCCCTGGTAAAGAAGGTAGAGTCCTGTCCTGTCAGCGGGGAAGTAATCGATTTTCATTCCCAGCAAAGCAAGAAATAAAATCCATTACTTTCTATAGTAAAAGCACCACACAAAGTACACATAAACACTGGCTAGACACATATTTAACCTTTTATTCGCTCCTAATGTTTAACCCCTTCCCAGCCAGTGTCATTAGTACAGTGACAGTGTATATTTTTAGCACTGATCACTGTATTAGTCACTGGTTCCCAAAAAGTGTCAAAAGTGTCAGTGCCCCAATGTCCCCCGCAATATCGCAGTCCCACTCATTATAAGTTGCTGATCGCCAACATTACTAGTAAATAAATAAATAAAAACTCCAGTATATATCACATAGTTTTTAGACGTTATAATTTTTGCGCAAACCAATCAATATACACATTTTTTTTTACCAAAAACGTAGCAGAATACATATTGCCCTTATTTTAAAGAAATTAGATTTTTCACATTTTTTTATTGGATATGTTTTATAGCAGAAAGTAAAAAATATTTGTTTTTTTTTTTCAAAATTGTCAGTCTTTATTTGTATATAGCACAAAAAAGAAAAAATGCAGGAGTGATCAAATACTGTACCACCAAAAGAAAGCTCTATTTGTGGGAAAAAAGGACATAAATTTAGTTTAGGTACAGTGTTGCACGACCGTGCAATTGTCAGTTAAGATAACGCAGTGCCGTATCGCAAAAAATGGCCTGGTCATGAAGGGGGGTAAATCTTCCAGAGGTCAAGCGGTTAAAGCACAATTCCTTGTTATTTTTGTAATGACTTCACTGCAGCAGTAAGGACCATCCACCTCAGACGCTGGACAAGAGAACCTCCTCAGATGACTGACCAGAACACCGCTGCATTTAAAGTGTGTGTCAAGTCAACAAGTTTTTTTATAGTATTGGATAGAGCGGGGAAAAGGATTTGTCGGATTTTTACTACTAAAAGAGAAAATGTGTTACCGCTACACAAACAGAAATAAAAATCTGCGAGAAGCAGTAAGCGAGACCCTCTAATACCATACTCGGGAGGGGCACTGCCAGAAAATAAGGTGTTGCTTACGGAACTGAATTTAATGTATAATACAGTGTACAGAGGTCAGTAGTATGTAGGGCAGTGTACAGAGGTCAGTAGTATGTAGGGCGGTGTACAGAGGTCAGTAGTATGTAGAGCAGTGTACAGAGGTCAGTAGTATGTAGGGCAGTGTACAGAGGTCAGTAGTATGTAGGGCAGTGTACAGAGGTCAGTAGTATGTAGGGCAGTGTACAGAGGTCAGTAGTATGTAGGGCAGTGTACAGAGGTCAGTAGTATGTAGGGCAGTGTACAGAGGTCAGTAGTATGTAGGGCAGTGTACAGAGGTCAGTAGTATGTAGAGCAGTGTACAGAGGTCAGTAGTATGTAGGGTAGTGTACAGAGGTCAGTAGTATGTAGGGCAGTGTACAGAGGTTAGTAGTATGTAGGGCAGTGTACAGAGGTCAGTAGTATGAAGGGCAGTATACAGAGGTCAGTAGTATGTAGGGCAGTGTACAGAGGTCAGTAGTATGTAGGGCAGTGTACAGAGGTCGGTAGTATGTAGGGCAGTATACAGAGGTCAGTAGTATGTAGGGTAGTGTACAGAGGTCAGTAGTATGTAGGGTAGTGTACAGAGGTCAGTAGTATGTAGGGCAGTATACAGAGGTCAGTAGTATGTAGGGCAGTGTACAGAGGTCAGTAGTATGTAGGGTAGTATACAGAGGTCAGTAGTATGTAGGGTAGTGTACAGAGGTCAGTAGTATGTAGGGTAGTGTACAGAGGTCAGTAGTATGTAGGGTAGTGTACAGAGGTCAGTAGTATGTAGGGCAGTGTGCAGAGGTCAGTACTATGTAGGGCAGTATACAGAGGTCAGTAGTATGTAGGGCAGTGTACAGAGGTCAGTAGTATGTAGGGCAGTATACAGAGGTCAGTAGTATGTAGGGCAGTGTACAGAGGTCAGTAGTATGTAGGGCAGTGTGCAGAGGTCAGTAGTATGTAGGGCAGTATACAGAGGTCAGTAGTATGTAGGGCAGTGTACAGAGGTCAGTAGTTTGTAGGGCAGTGTACAGAGGTCAGTAGTTTGTAGGGCAGTGTACAGAGGTCAGTAGTATGTAGAGCAGTGTACAGAGGTCAGAAGTATGTAGGGTAGTGTACAGAGGTCAGTAGTATGTAGGGCAGTGTACAGAGGTCAGTAGTATGTAGGGCAATATACAGAGGTCAGTAGTATGTAGGATAGTGTACAGAGGTCAGTAGTATGTAGAGCAGTGTACAGAGGTCAGTAGTATGTAGGGTAGTGTACAGAGGACAGTAGTATGTAGGGCAGTGTACAGAGGTCAGTAGTATGTAGGCCAGTATACAGAGGTCAGTAGTATGTAGGGCAGTGTACAGAGGTTAGTAGTATGAAGGGCAGTATACAGAGGTCAGTAGTATGTAGGGTAGTGTACAGAGGTCAGTAGTATGTAGGGCAGTATACAGAGGTCAGTAGTATGTAGGGTAGTGTACAGAGGTCAGTAGTATGTAGGGCAGTGTGCAGAGGTCAGTAGTATGTAGGGCAGTGTACAGAGGTCAGTAGTTTGTAGGGCAGTGTACAGAGGTCAGTAGTATGTAGGGCAGTGTACAGAGGTCAGTAGTATGTAGGGCAGTGTACAGAGGTCAGTAGTATGTAGGGCAGTATACAGAGGTCAGTAGTATGTAGGGCAGTGTACAGAGGTCAGTAGTTTGTAGGGCAGTGTACAGAGGTCAGTAGTATGTAGGGTAGTGTACAGAGGTCAGTAGTATGTAGGGCAGTGTACAGAGGTCAGTAGTATGTAGGGCAGTATACAGAGGTCAGTAGTATGTAGGATAGTGTACAGAGGTCAGTAGTATGTAGAGCAGTGTACAGGGTCAGTAGTATGTAGGGCAGTGTACAGAGGTCAGTAGTATGTAGGGCAGTGTACAGAGGTCAGTAGTATGTAGGTCAGTGTACAGAGGTCAGTAGTATGTAGGGCAGTGTACAGAGGTCAGTAGTATGTAGGGCAGTATACAGAGGTCAGTAGTATGTAGGATAGTGTACAGAGGTCAGTAGTATGTAGAGCAGTGTACAGAGGTCAGTAGTATGTAGGGTAGTGTACAGAGGACAGTAGTATGTAGGGTAGTGTACAGAGGTCAGTAGTATGTAGGGCAGTATACAGAGGTCAGTAGTATGTAGGGTAGTGTACAGAGGTCAGTAGTATGTAGGGAAGTGTACAGGGGTTAGTAGTATGTAGGGCAGTGTACAGGGGTTAGTAGTATGTAGGGCAGTGTACAGAGGTCAGTAGTATGTAGGGCAGTGTACAGCAGAGGTCAGTAGTATGTAGGGCAGTGTACAAAGGTCAGTAGTATGTAGGGCAGTGTACAGAGGTCAGTAGTATGTAGGGCAGTGTACACTGTACAGCAGAGGTCAGTAGTATGTAGGGCAGTGTACAAAGGTCAGTAGTATGTAGGGAAGTGTACAGGGGTTAGTAGTATGTAGGGCAGTGTACAGAGGTCAGTAGTATGTAGGGCAGTGTACAGAGGTCAGTAGTATGTAGGTCAGTGTACAGAGGTCAGTAGTATGTAGGGTAGTGTACAGAGGTCAGTAGTATGTAGGATAGTGTGCAAAGGTTAGTAGTATGTAGGGCAGTGTACAGAGGTCAGTAGTATGTAGGGCAGTGTACAGAGGTCAGTAGCATGTAGGGCAGTGTACAGGGTCAGTAGTATGTAGGGCAGTGTACAGAGGTCAGTAGTATGTAGAGCAGTGTACAGAGGTTAGTAGTATGTAGGGTAGTATACAGAGGTTAGTAGTATGTAGGGCAGTGTACAGAGGTCAGTAGCTTGTAGGGCAGTGTACAGGGTCAGTAGTATGTAGGGCAGTGTACAGAGGTTAGTAGTATGTAGGGCAGTGTACAGAGGTCAGTAGTATGTAAGGCAGTGTACAGAGGTCAGTAGTATGTAGGGTAGTGTACAGAGGTCAGTAGTATGTAGGGCAGTGTACAGAGGTCAGTAGTATGTAGGGCAGTGTACAGTGGTTGGTAGTATGTAGAGCAGTGTACAGAGGTCAGTAGTATGTAGAGCAGTGTACAGAGGTTAGTAGTATGTAGGGCAGTGTACAGTGTTTGGTAGTATGTAGAGCAGTGTACAGAGGTTAGTAGTATGTAGGGCAGTGTACAGTGTTTGGTAGTATGTAGGGCAGTGTACAGAGGTCAGTAGTATGTAGGGCAGTGTACAGAGGTTGGTAGTATGTAGGGCAGTGTACAGAGTCAGTAGTATGTAGAGCAGTGTACAGAGGTCAGTAGTATGTAGGGCAGTGTACAGAGGTCAGTATTATGTAGAGCAGTGTACAGAGGTTAGTAGTATGTAGGGCAGTGTACAGAGGTCGGTAGTATGTAGGGCAGTGTACAGAGGTCAGTAGTATGTAGAGCAGTGTACAGAGGTTAGTAGTATGTAGGGCAGTGTACAGTGGTTGGTAGTATGTAGGGCAGTGTACAGAGGTCAGTAGTATGTAGAGCAATGTACAGAGGTCAGTAGTATGTAAGGTAGTGTACAGAGGTCAGTAGTATGTAGGGCAGTGTACAGAGGTCAGTAGTATGTAGGGCAGTGTACAGAGGTCAGTAGTATGTAGAGCAGAGTACAGAGGTCGGTAGTATGTAGGGCAGTGTACAGAGGTCAGTAGTATGTAGAGCAGTGTACAGAGGTTAGTAGTATGTAGGGCAGTGTACAGTGTTTGGTAGTATGTAGGGCAGTGTACAGAGGTTAGTAGTATGTAGGGCAGTGTACAGTGTTTGGTAGTATGTAGAGCAGTGTACAGAGGTTAGTAGTATGTAGGGCAGTGTACAGTGTTTGGTAGTATGTAGGGCAGTGTACAGAGGTCAGTAGTATGTAGGGCAGTGTACAGAGGTTAGTAGTATGTAGGGCAGTGTACAGAGGTTGGTGGTATGTAGGGCAGTGTACAGAGGTCAGTAGTATGTAGAGCAGTGTACAGAGGTCAGTAGTATGTAGGGCAGTATACAGAGGTCAGTAGTATGTAGGGCAGTGTACAGAGGTCAGTAGTATGTAGAGCAGTGTACAGAGGTTAGTAGTATGTAGGGCAGTGTACAGAGGTCAGTAGTATGTAGGGCAGTGTACAGAGGTCAGTAGTATGTAGAGCAGTGTACAGAGGTTAGTAGTATGTAGGGCAGTGTACAGTGGTTGGTAGTATGTAGGGCAGTGTACAGAGGTCAGTAGTATGTAGAGCAATGTACAGAGGTCAGTAGTATGTAGGGTAGTGTACAGAGGTCAGTAGTATGTAGGGCAGTGTACAGAGGTCAGTAGTATGTAGGGCAGTGTACAGAGGTCAGTAGTATGTAGAGCAGTGTACAGAGGTTAGTATTATGTAGGGCAGTGTACAGTGGTTGGTAATATGTAGGGCAGTGTACAGAGGTCAGTAGTATGTAGGGCAGTGTACAGAGGTCAGTAGTATGTAGGGCAGTGTACAGTGGTTGGTAGTATGTAGGGCAGTGTACAGAGGTCAGTAGTATGTAGGGCAGTGTACAGAGGTCAGTAGTATGTAGGGTAGTGTACCGAGGTCGGTAGTATGTAGAGCAGTGTACAGAGGTTAGTAGTATGTAGGGCAGTGTACAGAGGTCAGTAGTATGTAGAGCAGTGTACAGAGGTTTACTAGTTTGTAGGGCAGTGTGCAGAGGTCAGTAGTATGTAGGGCAGTGTACAGAGGTTAGTAGTATGTAGGACAGTGTACAGAGGTCAGTAGTATGTAGGGCAGTGTACAGGGTCAGTAGTATGAAGTCCAGAGTGTTTTGTTAATAAATGAGTAATGTAATAGGAGCGCCAATGTGTTTTGGGGGTTGCAAGGTCCTCCTTCTTCATTACATACATAATATTGTATAATCAGTTAAAAAAGTCTGAACACAGCATGGAGTAGGACGTGTATCTCCTGAGCTCCGTCCATTACTCCTGCTGTAATTAATCCTGGACATCCCATTCTGCACCATCCGCTGGATCAACCTCCCTAGAACATCCACTACACGCTGAACTGTCCATTTAAGCAGCAGAACGGACGGCGGCCTGAATGGAGCGGCGGTCTTCCGCACGGCGGCCGGTCTCAGGCAAGTCCACGGCTTCGGCCTACTCCCGGAGGTCCGCGGCCATCTTAGTCCACCTCTACACCCGGCCCCTATTGAGATAGTTGTGCCTGCCGCTGTTTAATTAAGGAAAAACCTCCTTGGGGACCTAGAACACACCCATCCCCTCATACACAGACTTCCTCTGGCCCCCAATACCCCAGAAGGAGCGGCGGCCGCATTTAGGCAAGACCGAGGCTTCAGCCTACACACTGAGGCCGGCGGCCATCTCTGCACACTCACAGATCCGGCCTGTGCTGCACTTCTAATCTGCTGCCTTTTCGATTCTTTCTGGAAAAAACTTTCCTTTTGGGGAACCCTCAAACTCTACACTGTGCATCCAGATTACTAGCACCCCAAACAGCACCACAACCCAGTACGCACTTGCCATATAGGGGCAGACTTTATTCCCGGGCACCTTAGGGGCTCTGTGACTCTAGCCAGTACTGTTTCCCTTCTCACAGGCTACTAAATCTGCCGGAACAATATCGGGGACCCATTTAGTACTACACCGGACCCCCCAAGTATGTCCCCAACCAAAGCACAGAAGGCAGCGGCGGCGAGACTTGACCAATACCGCCAACAAGACAAAGAAGATATGGAGGAAGATGGGGCCTCCGAGAAAGCAGAGGGGGGTGAACGAACAACGAGTGATACTGACAAATTACTTGAATCAATCAGCTTCTGTAGAACTTCCCTCACAGCACAAATTGAGGAAGTCAAGATGGATATTTCCCTTATTAGGCAAGACTTTGAAAAGCTCAGAGATAGAGTGAAGGAAGCTGAGACCAGGCTGAGCACAGTTGAAGTTCCACCTCTACAAACATCCTCAGACCGCGTACAAAGGCAAATACACCAACTCCTTACCAAACAAGACGACATGGAGAATAGGCTGAGAAGATGTAATATACGCCTGATCGGTCTGCCAGAGGGGACTGAGGGCAAGGACACAACCACATTCTTGGAACAACTACTGATCAACACCTATGGGAGAGAGGCCTTTTCCCCTATGTTTGCGGTGGAGCGGGCACATCGTATGCCAGCCAGACCCCCGCCGCAGGGAGCCCCTCCTCGCACTTTCATAGCTAAACTCCTCAATTACAAAGATCGGGATACAGCCCTGAGGATGGCAAGAGAGAAAGGCAATATCCCAGTAGGGAATGTCAAAGTTGCTATTTTTCCAGATTTTTCAGCGGAGGTACAGCGCCGTCGGCAGAGCTTTACAGAGGCCAAGCGCAGGCTGAGGAATTTACAATACAAATACTCCATGCTCTTTCCAGCACACCTCCGTATAGAACATGACGGACGTGCGCTCTTTTTTGAAGATCCTGAAGAAGTGATCTCCTGGTTGGAAGGTCGCGCCATTCCTGAAAGACCTGATTGACCAGAGTTACATGACTGCATTGTTCCCTGCTGTTGTATGGAACCCTTTTTGTTGCCGCCTACTTGAGAATGTAAACTGTTCCTTACTACCCGCAAAAAAGAAGGTTTTGAACACGATATGGAATCATTTACAAACCAGCGCGTATATAAAGTACAAATTCTGGACCTTATAGTATGGGAGTCCACTTACTTTCCGGGGCTCCGGAAGAGCAGAAATCCTACCAACAACGTGCATCGTGCAGCGAGACTTTACCCCACACACCACTGGGAAGCAGTACCATGATCATTGGAATTTTTTCTGGAACATACTAGATACATTCAATTGGAAACAAGGAGATGGAGAAACCGTACTATATCTAGTACTAATACTATGGATGACATCTCTTATTCTACTCCAACCCCGGAGCCTTAGCCAGTTGTACTGCATTTCCTATGTAACCTCGAAGTTGGAATGTTTCCCAGTTGGATACAAGTTGAGGGAATATGCCCGCACCAGTTTGGGACAGTGTAGGGCAGGGAGGGGGGGGGGGGGGTTCATCTGTTTATAGTTTGGTTTAATTTGATTGTGCATACTGACTGCAGACAACAGGTAACGCTTCGAATGCTGTGCTTATGTGAGTGTTCATGTGTAATACGTGCTATAGGTTTGATGCAACAAGATTTACATACTAGTAACCTATATGTTTCATACACAAAGAGCAAATTGCTTAACATAACTGTTTTCTTAGATTCCAAAAGGTTCTATTTATGGCATTCCTAAAATTTCTTACATGGAATGTGAGGGGCATGCGCGAGAAATTTAAGCGTGCAGCAGTCTTCACATTCCTTAAGAAACAGCGTGCTGATGTGACGGTCTTGGTAGAGACGCATGTTGAGGGAAGCATCCAGATGGCACTCCGCCGACCATGGGTGGGGTGGGCGTACCATTCTACCCATACATCCCATTCCAGGGGAGTCTCAATCTTGATAGCCAAATCGGTACATTTTGAGTTGTGTAAATTGTCCACTGGTCCACAGGGGCGTTACATATTTATTCTAGCTAAATTATATGGAGAACCCATACTTATATTGGCTTTCTATGTACCACCCCCATTTAACATTTCCATAATTAAAGAAGTATTTTCATTCCTGGCCCGCCACTCTGATATATCTGCAGTTTGGCTAGGAGATTTTAATACCACACTAAACCCGACCTTGGATAGACTACAGCCCGCTTCGCTCACCCCCAATACTCCCAATGAAACTAGGTTTTCTAAGCTTATTTCCACCTTCCACTTAACAGATACATGGCGTCACAAGTTCCCACAGACTAAATCATACTCGTGTTTCTCATCCTCTCACAATACTATGTCCCGCATAGACTTCATATTCATTTCCCACAGATTAATACCAACACTGTTGGAGGCGGTATTCTGCCCCAGAGCACTCTCGGATCATAGTCCTTATTGGATTACGTTAAGTATCCCTATAGAAAAACCAACACGGTCTTGGCGTTTGAACCCATTTTGGCTCTCTCTTCTATCGGAGGATGATGAGCTCACGGATAAGTGGAAACTGTACTTTATAGAGAACGACAAGTCAGCATCACCCTCCACAGTATGGGACTCCTTTAAACTATTTGCTCGCTCCACGTTAATTAGTGCTATTAATAAAATCAAGACAACTTCCTCCAGTGCCCTCAGTAAGGCGCTGGAGGACTTATCCTCTGCTGAAAAAGACTTTGCTACCACCCTAACCCCCGTAAATGCGGGTCTGCTAAAATTACAAACCAGAGTAGTTACCCAGTTACAATACCAGAAAGCCAGACAAAAACTTTTTTTCTCCAGACAAAAAATGTTTGAGTACGGGGAAAAGGCGGGCAAGTTTTTGGCCTACTTAGTGCACACTGAAGATAGGCCCCCTGTGGTGATCACGCTGCATGGCACTGGAGGAGGACAAATAACAGACCCACCTAGTGTTACATCTATCTTCAGGGATTTCTTTACTGACTTGTATAAAACGACAGCTCCTACTGAAACACAATCAATGTCCATCTTTCTTGAGAAGGTGGTTTTCCCACAGTTAACAGAGGAACAGATAGACCTATTAGAGGCACCCCTCACTACAGACGAAATTACAATTGCCATAGCCAGTTTTGCTAGGTCTAAATCCCCAGGATCAGACGGACTCCCAATTGAGTTTTATTCGCAATTCAGCGAAATATTAACCCCTAAATTGTTAACCTTATACAATCATCTCTTCGAGTCTGGGACTTTACCCCCATATATGACAGAGGCAATAATAGTCCTCATCCCCAAACCAGGGAAAGATCCGGGATACCCGGAGTCCTATCGCCCAATATCCCTTCTACAGGTTGATATTAAAATACTGGCCAAAGTGCTATCTATTAGGCTTAATCAGGTTATTTTATCACTAATACATACAGATCAGGCAGGTTTTATGCCTGGTCGCAACACCTTGTTCAATCTCAGAAAACTTTATATGAACTTACAGGCTACACACGAGGAGGTTGGCACAGGAGTTGTGATAACTTTGGACACAGCAAAAGCCTTCGACTCGGTGGAATGGAGGTATCTCTGGAGATGTCTGGAGGGTTATGGCTTCGGTCCGAAATTTATCAAATGGGTTCAATTGCTATACCAGGCACCCAGGGCCAGGATGGTGGCTAATGGATGGTCATTCCGGACGTTTGACCTCAGCAGAGGCACGAGGCAGGGCTGCCCCTTGTCCCCATTATTGTATGCCCTTGCGGCAGAACCCCTGGCGATATCCATTCGAATGAACACGGAGATTAGAGGCCTAAGACTGGGCTCTTTAATCGAAAAAATCAGCATGTATGCCGACGACACGCTATTTTATTTAGCGGACCCAGGCCCATCTCTATGTACCGCACTCCATACGATCAAACAATTTGGAATATTTTCGGGATTGAAAATCAATTGGGATAAGTCGCAAATTCTACCAATTGATAGCTTCCCACCCCCAGAATCCCAAGCCAGACTACCGCTTCAGAGAGTTGATGTTATCAAATATTTAGGGATCCATATATCCAGATCCCCTGCAGATTACGTATCCCTAAACATAGACCCTCTCATTTCCATGGTTAAAAATAAAATCCGGGTTTGGTCCAAACTCCCACTTGGGACTTGGGGCCGCATAAATTTAATTAAAATGATCTTACTCCCTAAAATTCTGTATGTTCTATGGCATTCTCTGGTTTACCTACCCTTGAAGCATTTTAAATCTCTAGAGTCCCTTCTTAAGCCATTTGTGTGGGGCGCTAACAGACATAAATTGGCATGGCAAACTCTCAAAAATCAGACTGACCTCGGTGGCACAGCTCTCCCGGACTTTAACCTATATTACATTGCATCACGGTTGTCACAACTTTTTCATTTGGATAAAATGGATAGCGAGAGGTTTCTCACGCTCCTATGTCCAAGGTGGGCACAATAAACCAAGGACTCGATATACGCTATAGCATCAGGCTCGGGAGGGATGGAATTAGGGGACAATAGATTCTCTATGTTATATCACTATAGGAAAATTTGGGACTTGGCTACCTCTAAACTTGAAATCCCACAGTTCAATGATTACATGCCAGTATGGCACAACAAGAATCTTCCTGAATTCAACAAAATACAAGACACATTTATATGATCCATGCAGGGAATATTTTATCTGCATCACTTATTAAAAGACGGGCATCTAAAAACTTTTGATTCACTTAAAGCAGAATTCACAATTCCGAATCAAATGTTCTTTAGATTTTTACAAATCCGTCATGCCGCGAAATCACAATTTCCTGATTCCCTCCCAAACCCTACACCTAATATTCTAATGGCAGTAATTAAGAACACAGACCCACATAAATTGATTTCAGCTTTCTATAACATGCTCTTAACCCCTGTGTCTACTAGAATAGCATATGCTCTTAAACCAAGATGGGAAAGAGATGTGGGACCAATAGAGGATGAGGAGTGAGGCGAGGCACTGGAGTCTTGTAGGGCTGTGTCCCCCAAATTATCAGATCGCCTGTCGCAGCTTTGCATTCTTCATAGGGCATACCTCACACCCCTCAGAGTGGCAAGATATAAACGCACACAATCCACCACATGCCTGATGTGTGGGAAAGAGACTGGCACCTTTTTCCATTTGATATGGACATGTCCTAAGATTCAGGGTCTGTGGGAACAAATTGTGACATTCCTCCATGATACAATGGGCTCACCCCTAGCACTAGATCCAAAACAGTGTCTTTTAGGTATAATCCCAGATACAATTGACAAATACACAAAAACATTTCTCCATGAAACACTCTTTGCAGCAAGAAAGCTCATAGCCAAAAAGTGGATGAGACAGACGTCTCCTAAACTAGTGGAATGGAAGGTCGAAGTGAATAACACCCTGCCGTATAAGAAATGTATATATATTAATAGAGGCTGTCCTGCCAAGTACAATAAGATATGGGATCGTTGGCTCCAAGAATCTGATACCTGTGTATAATGCAACCAATTTAGTTTGGAATGTTTTCTTGAAGATACACCTTGTTGCATAGTTACTAAAAGTTCTATGTATGAATACTGAATATTTTTGCAGAATGAACATAATGTACTATTCCGCATATGTATAGACTTTGGAACAATACATGTACATGTTATCAAGTTTGTATGTTACAGCAAATATTACATGTATGCACCAGTTAATTAATAAAACATTGTATTATTTAAAAAAAGTCTGAACAAAATTAAATTTCTATATACAGGGGGTCCCCTAGTTACAAACATCTGACTTACAAACGACTCCTACTTACAAACGGAGGCAGACAACAGGAAGTGAGAGGAAATCTACCCCTAGGAAGGGAAATTCTCTCCTGTAAGAGCTATTATGGGGAAAAGGTACCTCCACTGATGCTTTATCACCAAGGCTTGTTTCCACAACAACCCAAAATTTTCAAAATACATTTGTCATTGGGACAGGAAGTGAGGTGAAATCTTCTGAACAGGGGCACACACAGCAAAACAAATGTTACAGGGGTGTTAACCCTTCCCTATGTTATCCAAAAATCTTAAAAATAGTTTTTTTGGCTGGAGCTACACTTAAAAAATGTACCTGTTCCGACTTACAAACAGATTCGACTTAAGAACAAACCTATAGTCCCTAACTTGTTTGTAACCCGGGGACCCCCTGTATTGTACAATTATTCTTCTACAAAATAAATGGACTAAAAAAATAGATAAAATGTAGGCTGGGCCTATACTTTACAAGTGAATATTTTTGGAATAAATAAAAGAAGCTTTTACAATTGAGATATCAGAGAGAACAAACATTGGAAATAATGTATCCAGGCGGAGAATTGGAGAGATGAAACAATGGAGTGTCCTTGACCCGGTACGTGGGTGAATAGTTCTCTGTTTTTCATTGCCAAAAGGAGAAATTAGGGGCCTGTACTTACAAAAGTGTTTATCCACTCTGTGGGTTAGAAGGGAAATCAAGAAAAAAAAAATCATAAGTGGGGCATTATCACCCAAGATATACACACTGCACTGATAAAAAGCCATGCCATCAAAACACATTGTTATTTGTTACACAAAGACTTGTGAGAGACCCTTGACATTTGTAATTTTCCATGGAAATGGTTTGAAATAAGCTTTCATGTATTTCCATCTTAATTGAGTTTCCTTGTAGAAAATGCCAAACTACATGCAAGTTCCTTTGATGACATACTGTATAAGAGAACAGACATTAAATCTTTACTAGAAAATCACTGTAAATTGGAATAAACAACTAGATGTAAGATGTCTACTAAATGCTGAAGTCTAATCTGCTTAAATTTTGCCTTCCTTGACACCCACCCATTGCAGCTCCCCTCACTACAGGTCAGCATGGGCACTCTGACAGGTCTGCGGCTATGCATCCAGGGCCGTCTTTAGCGCAGGGCAAACGGGGCACTTGCCCTGGGCCCAATCTTTGCGGGGGGCCCGCACTAGCCATGAATTGGGGCCCCGATGACAGCTTTGCAGAGCGCACAGGGGACACGGGAGGATGTATTCCTCGCTATCCAGCTGAGAGGGGGCGGGGCCGGGAGCTCCACTGACGCTCTGACCCCGCCCACGTGCAGCCTGTGTACTTGGAAAAGAGCTTCTGTAGTGAGAGCCAGTGATCGGAGTGCGAGTGTCAGTGGAGCTTCCGGCCCCGCCCCCTCTATACTGGCTGGTGAATACAGAGGTCCGGGGGCGGGGCCGAGAGCTCCAATGACACTCCCACTCCGATCACTGGCTCTCACTACAGGCGCTCTATTCCCAGTACACAGGCTGCACGTGGGTGGGGTCAGAGCGTCAGTGGAGCTCCCGGCCCCGCCCCTCTCAGCTGGCTAGCGCGGAAGACATCCTCCCATGTCCTCTGTGCGCTCTGCAAAGCTGTCATCGGGGCGACAATTCACGGGTGACGTAGGCCCCCAACAAAGCATCAGTGGAGCTCCCAGCTGCTTTAGTGAGAGCAGAGAGTGGAAGCCCCGCCCACAGTCCTGAATGTATGTAATGAGTTTGGCTGGCCAGGTATGTCCTTACAACCATAAAATGCCTGACTGCTGAAAC
The DNA here is from genome assembly GCF_042186555.1 of Aquarana catesbeiana. Lineage (NCBI taxonomy): Eukaryota > Metazoa > Chordata > Amphibia > Anura > Ranidae > Aquarana > Aquarana catesbeiana. The sequence continues at coordinate 57,589,349 of NC_133331.1, read as the reverse complement.
CCTGAGCTGTGTTATTCAACTGTAAAGCTGTGCATTGCTGAAAGTTCTCTGACCATCACCTGTATAATGTCCGCAGTCTGTGATTGTCTCCTGCAGTATGTTCGCAGTCTCTTATTGTCTCCTGCAGTATTTCCGCAGTCTCTGATTGTCTCCTGCAGTATGTCCGCAGTCTCTTATTGTCTCCTGCAGTATTTCCGCAGTCTCTGATTCTCTCCTGCAGTATGTCCGCAGTCTCTGATTCTCTCCTGCAGTATGTCCGCAGTCTCTTATTGTCTCCTGCAGTATGTCCGCAGTCTCTGATTGTCTCCTGCAGTATGTCCGCAGTCTCTGATTGTCTCCTGCAGTATGTCCGCAGTCTCTGATTGTCTCCTGCAGTATGTCCGCAGTCTCTGATTGTCTCCTGCAGTATGTCCGCAGTCTCTGATTGTCTCCTGCAGTATGTCCGCAGTCTCTGATTGTCTCCTGCTGTATGTCCGCAGTCTCTGATTGTCTCCTGCTGTATGTCCGCAGTCTCTGATTGTCTCCTGCAGTATGTCCGCAGTCTCTGATTGTCTCTTGCAGTATGTTCGCAGTCTCTGGTAATCTCCTGTAGTATGTCTGCAGTCTCTGGTAATCTCCTGCAGTATGTCCGCAGTCTCTGATTGTCTCCTGCAGTATGTCCGCAGTCTCTGGTAATCTCCTGTAGTATGTCCGCAGTCTCTGGTAATCTCCTGCAGTATGTCCGCAGTCTCTGATTGTCTCCTGCAGTATGTCCGCAGTCTCTGATTGTCTCCTGCAGTATGTCCGCAGTCTCTGATTGTCTCCTGCAGTATGTCCGCAGTCTCTGAGTGTCTCCTGCAGTATGTCCGCAGTCTCTGATTGTCTCCTGCAGTATGTCCGCAGTCTCTGATTGTCTCCTGCAGTATGTCCGCAGTCTCTGAGTGTCTCCTGCTGTATGTCCGCAGTCTCTGATTGTCTCCTGCTGTATGTCCGCAGTCTCTGATTGTCTCCTGCAGTATGTCCGCAGTCTCTGAGTGTCTCCTGCAGTATGTCCGCAGTCTCTGATTGTCTCCTGCAGTATGTCCGCAGTCTCTGATTGTCTCCTGCAGTATGTCCGCAGTCTCTGGTAATCTCCTGCAGTATGTCCGCAGTCTCTGATTGTCTCCTGCTATATGTCCGCAGTCTCTGATTGTCTCCTGCAGTATGTCCGCAGTCTCTGATTGTCTCCTGCTGTATGTCTGCAGTCTCTGATTGTCTCCTGCAGTATGTCTGCAGTCTCTGAGTGTCTCCTGCAGTATGTCCGCAGTCTCTGAGTGTCTCCTGCAGTATGTCCGCAGTCTCTGAGTGTCTCCTGCAGTATTTCCGCAGTCTCTGAGTGTCTCCTGCAGTATTTCCGCAGTCTCTGATTGTCTCCTGCAGTATGTCCGCAGTCTCTGATTGTCTCCTGCAGTATGTCCGCAGTCTCTGATTGTCTCCTGCAGTATGTCCGCAGTCTCTGGTAATCTCCTGCAGTATGTCCGCAGTCTCTGGTAATCTCCTGCAGTATGTCCGCAGTCTCTGGTAATCTCCTGCAGTATGTCCACAGTCTCTGATTGTCTCCTGCAGTATGTCCCAGTCTCTGAACCTCTCCTGTAGTATGTGTATTAATGTGCCCCTTTACTTGCTCAATTTTTTTGGGATTGCTCCACTGCTCAGTGAGAGGTAATGATGTGCATGAACCTCTAGCAACCAATCAGCAAACAGTATAGATCTGCTTTAATCTCTAGCAACCAATCAGTAAGTGCTAATGATGTGCTGTAACCCCTAGCAACCAATTAGTGAGCGCTAATAATGTACATTAACCCCTAGCAACCAATCGGCAAGCAGAAATTATGTGTTGTAACCTCTAGAAACCAGCCATTGAGCAGTAATGATAGGCTGTAACCTCTGGCAAACAATTGCAATTGCTGCGTGATCTGCTGCAGTAAACTGATTTTGAGTCTACTTGCTATTTTTTGTATGTCTCAGAATGGAGGGGGGGCCCCAAGAAAATGTTTGCCCAGGGCCCAATCAAAATTAAAGACGGCCCTGTATGCATCCCCATACACCACAAACTGCAATGCTCTGTGTATTCTGACACTTTTCTATCAGAACCAGCATTACCTTTTTTTAGCACTTTAAGCTACAGTAGCACTTTTAATGGATCGGACCAGAGGCATAACTAGAACCTTCAGGGCCCCAGTGCAAGAAACCATGAAGGGCCCCCCTGATGACCCCCCCCTCCCCTTCCATCCAAGCCACGGGCTACCAGTTCTGGGAGGGTGCCCATGGACATCCTCCCAGAACCCCGGCTCCCACATGACCCCTGGGGCACTCATCCAGCGCTTTGTGACTGCTGTGTCCTTCAGACACATCTGATCACAGATCACGGTAAAGGACCAATCACAGTGGCCCTTTACCAGCTGATCATATGTAAACAGACTTGCTAGCAAGCCTGTCAGTACATTGTTTACACTGATAATCAGGGCACTGAACATTAGTGCAGCCCCATCACTACCCATCAGTGAAGCCTATATCAGTGCTACCTATCAGTGTCGCCTATCGGTGCCCATCAGTGCCACCTATCAATGCTCATCAATGCCACCTATCAGTGCCCATCAGTGCAGCCTATCAGTGCCGCCTTTCAGTGCTGCCTATCAGTGCCACCTATTAGTGCTCATCAATGCTGCCTATTAGTGCCCTTTAGAACCACCTATCAGTGCCCATCAGTGCCTCTTCAGCAGGATTCTGAGCTGAGAGCATCTCTCTCATACAGGCAAGAGCCTGCACTGACAGTTCCCCCTAGGAGAGGAGAGAGACGATCTGCTCCTTCTCCTCCCGCCCTTCTCCTTCTGCAAATGTAAAGCTAAGCAGCTGAATTTGATCCCCCGTCAGTGGCAGAATGGCAGGGATCGGTCACAAGTGTAACTTTTGCGACCCTGGTAGTTCAGCCACTGGATTGGACTACACAGGCCAGCCTTTCCCTCCCCACATACATCAATGAGCCTTGGCCGCCCATGACCCTGTCACTGGTTCACCAGTTTTCCTTCCTTGGACCACTTTTAGTAAATCCCGACCATTGCAGACCGGGAGTATCCTACAAGAGCTACAGTATTGGAATTGCTCTGACCCAGTCGTCTACCCATTACAATTTGGTCTTCGTCAAAGTAGCTCAACTCCTTACATTTGCCCATTTTTTCTGCTTTCCACATATCAATTTTATGGAGAACATGTTCACTTGCTACCTAATATATCCCAACCACTTTCAGATGCCATTGTAGCAAGATAATCAATGTTATTAACTTTACCTGTCAGTGGTCCTAATGTTATGGCTAATTGGTAAGTAAGTCCCCACAATAAAACCAGCTGAAAATTTTGCTTGCCTCTATCCAGCCCTTGTTAAACTATTTCTCCTACTGACACCATTAATAGGGCACTCTTCCTCACACTGACACCATAGATGGGGCAATATTAGGCATTCTTCCTCCAACTGACACTGTCGATGGGGCACTATTCCTCCTATTGATACCAACCATGGGGCACTATTCCTCCCATTGATTACCAACCATGCATTTATATCTGAAGAGCACATGGGCTCTGGGTCTTCCTCTAGAGAAAGTTGTTCTCAACTGTGAATAGTTAATTTGGCGTATCCTAGTAAATCCCACTAAATCGGTTCTCCTATCCAAGTTCTATAAATATAAATAAAATACAAAAAAACAAATCCCCTGGACTGGTCATTGGAAATAATGGGCGGAAGAGTGTGTACACCTGGCTGTGTGAAAATACCCTGTAACTGGCTGTGGATTAATCAGTGGGAGACCCGGGCAAACCAATAGCCAAATGGCTCCTGCGGGGGGGGGGGGGGGGGGGGTTATTGCTATAAACAGAACTTAGATTCTGGACAATAATAAGTTAGAAACTTTTAATGAAGTCCAATCCTAAAAAAGTAGTCATTTAAGGGAAATCTCCCTAATGGGACGCAGATGGAAAAGAAAAAGCTGACAGGGCCTCTCTTACTCTATCCAAAATAGATAAAAGTTTTGCCTTTAATCCTATTGTAATATATCCATGTAAATCAAGCACATGTGCAAATTATGCAAATGTATTTTAATATTTCCTTTCTCTTGCTGTCCCACAGAGCTTCATTGGAATCCCCAGCTGGTTTGCCAGTTGTAATGTTATAAAAATGTTAGTTATATATTGCCTGAAGATGGAGCAGCTGATATATCAAACAAATCAATACATCCAACAAGCAGGAAAATGTTACTGTGTGATTACAAGCATCTCCAACTGTTTGACCCCCTTATGATAGTGTGTTTTGCATTTATCTTTTCGACTACTTTGTGGTAAAGCAAGGAAATTAAAAACCCTGTAGTGTAATAATGTGCTTTTACTAAGCAAGAATGTTTCATATTTTTTCTAAAGAAATTATTCTGTAAAGTTGGGAACTGCTAGCACCACAAATGATAAAACACTTGTGTAGAAAACTGTATAGAAAACGTGCTGTGCTAATAATAAGTGATAAATCAAACAACCATAGGCCTGCACGTTAAAAATACATGTAGCACCCTCTACTGCTAGAAGTGTAAATAGTTTTTTTTTCTAGTACCAGTAAATTTATGCAGGCTTGGCCAGCAGCCAAGCCTGTCTGTTTTTTTTCTGGGTTGGGCAGAAATCCAGGGAGAGGTGGATGACTCACAGGCAGCATCACTGAGACCTTCCCCCTACTTCTCAAATGTTCTGGTGCCTTCTAGAAGGTTGAGAGGGGAAGTAAGGTTGAGCTGTGTGGAGTATTCTGAGGGCCCTGACCAATCCCCAACTTGGATTGGCAGGGGGCAGGCCCCCTTAAATACTCAGGGTCAGCCCAGCTAAGGAAGAGAGTTTGGGTGGAAGATGGAGATGGAGTGTTAGGCTGTCGTGGCCTTTGAGGGAGATCCCCAGTCTGGGGCGAAGGTGAACTTGGGCCTGGGCTTGGGTGTGGACAGGGCCCTCCTCAAGACGGATGGGGGTGTCCTGGACGGGAGGCCCTGGGAGCAAGGAAGACAGCAGGAGAACACAGCAAGTCTCCAGGAGCAACTGGATCAGCCAAAAGGGCTGGTGAGTATCACACAGTCAGAAGGACTGGGAGGCACGCCTGAGAGGACTGAGATGGAGCAGTCTGGGATGGGTGCAGAGCCAGTCAGAAGGACTGTGGTGGCACGGGCAGTGGAAAGAGGCAACTACAGCCAAGAGGGCTGACAGGGCCTGAAGAGGTGGTACTGGGATCAGTAGCCACGTGTACAGCTAGCACTAGGACTACCATATTTTTCTATACCATAGGGACCCATGGTCCCTGCCTGCAAAGTGCATTTGCTTTGGGCCTGGCTGAGCCAGTGTCAGGCCTCAACAACAGTGCTAACTGGTCCTGGGAGTGATGGTCTGCAATCAAGTGTATGTGCTGGAGGTGAAGAGGAGAGGTTGTACATACCGGAGGTGTATATAGTTGGCCCCTGCATTTTTCTATCTTCAACCAAGTGGGCATCCCATATGTACCTTATCCCCATCCAAGTTATATCCCCTTAATAAAAAACACAAAAACAAAGTACAAGGACTGATTCTTGACTAAAGCATGTCTGGAAATTCATGTGTCTGGCTGTGCAGGGTCGGAGACAGACCACAATCACCAGCAGCCTACGGGGGTAACGCTACATACAAAACTTTAGAATCATTCCATGTAATAATATAACAAAGTGCCATGTGCAAAAATAAAGTGCAAGATACAAAGAAAAGTGACAGTCCACTTACAGTTCTTTGAAAAAGTATTCATACCCCTTGACATTTTCCAAATTTTGTCATGTTACAACAAGAAATGTAAATGTATTTTATTGGGATTTTATGTGATAGACCAACACAAAGTGGCACATAATTGTGAAGTGGAAGAAAAATGATAAATGGTTTGCAACATTTTTTACAAATAAATATGTGAAAAGTGTGGCGTGCATTTGTATTCACCCCTAACTAAAATCTTGCGGAACCAATTGCTTTCAGAAGTCATCTAATTAGAAAATAGAGTTCACCTGTGTGTAATTGAATCTCATTATAAATACAGCTGTTCTGTGAAGCCCTCAGAGGTTTGTAGAGAACCTTAGTGAACAAACAGCGTCATAAAGGCCAAAGGAACACACCAGACAGGTCAGGGCCATAAAGGCCAGGTTTGTGAAGTGCATGACTAATAGTTGTCCTGTGGACAGATTCTCTCACCTGAGCTGTGGATCTCCACAAGCGCCTCCAGAGTTATCATGGGCATCTTGGCTGCTTCTCTAAATTATCATCTTTTTATCTTTAAATTCATTGGCTCTGTATGGTAACATTCGGGTGCCCCCGGTGGACGAGGAGGTTATTTTCTCCTCGCTACCATCCCCCATATTTCATCTCTGGGGAAGGTATCGCTTCCGCTTTGTATCCCATTACCGCTATCTATGACGCGGATGCTTGCGCCTGCGCAATTACGGGGGGCACCCGCACCGGAAGTGTCGTCAGTGAGCCATTTCCGGCTCATTCACTTCTGCTGCTGACCGCGTGTATTTAAGCCAGCTACTGTCGGCTTGTTAGCCGACAGGTATGCTGCGACAGTAAAGGACACTGCTAAATCTCGGTGGGGTCACCTGCCTTTTTTGGACATTGTGATGCTATAAGGTAGAGTACTTCATATTCCATATACTTTGATTCGGTATCTATTGAATCTTGTCCTACCTATATTTATCTCCATTCATTGTGTGGGTACCGTCTTCATTGTGATTGCAGCTATGCTCACTTTCATGTTCAATCTCTATCCATTATTTGGCCATCCCATTGGTTCTTTCAGTGTCCACACTATAGCAGCACAGATTTATATATATATATATATATATATATCAGTACTGGCTTTTCAGTGGACTCTATATTACCTTTACTATGTAAGTGATATACAGTATATGGTTTTATCCACCTTCATCTTACTAAATAAGTTCATAATATTCTTCACTGTAGATCATTTTTGATCCGACGATTATTTCCAATCACACGGTCTGATGTCTAACAGACCTTTTCGGTGTATCTGACTTCACCGTCAATTTACCATAGGGGTTATCCATCTTTGTCACCCTATATGGTTGCAGTTGCCTAAAGTTAGCTATATTTATGCCACGAATTTGGTAAGCACTTATATACATTTTTGTAACTAGATTATATTATGTGATTAAATATTGTTTATACTGTTGTTTTTGTATTGGATACTAATGGTACTTTTTGCAATTTATATAATGTTATAGATACACGCTGAGTCGCCCTGAAGAAGCAGTTTGTGAAACGCGTTGGCCTCTCTGCATTCTAAGCATCTTTTTCATATTGTGTGTATTAAGTATCTTCCTTGGCCAAATTTCTATCTGACCTATGAGATTATTGTACTGTTGTTTTAATGATATTTCTTTGTAATAAATCTTTATAGAAAATAAATGTTTATATTTCTTGTGATTGTGCTTGCCTCAGCCTGACAGTCTAAACATTTTCACTAAAATCCCATCATTCTCTGAAAGAGATTTTCTCTCTCATATCCTTCTTTTTATACTCCACAAAGGGATGTGAAATGTTGCTCTGTCCCTAGAAACCATCCAACATCTTCAAGACATCACGCAGCTGGTGGATGTTAGAGACCTTGCGCTCCTCCACCTTCCGTTTAGGGATGCCCCACAGATGCTCAATAGGGTTTAAGTCTGGAGACCTGCTTGGCCAGTCCATCACCTTTACCCTCAGCTTCTTTAGCAAGGCAGTGGTCGTCTTGGAGGTGTGTTTGGGGTCGTTATCATGTTGGAATACTGCCCTGCAGCCTAGTCTCTGAAGGGAGGGGATCATGCTCTGCTTCAGTATGTCACAGTACATGTTGACATTCATGGTTCCCTCAATGAACTGTAGCTCCCCAGTGCTGGTAGCACTCATGCAGCTCCAGATCATGACACTCCCACCACCATGCTTGACTGTAGGCAAGACACACTTGTCTTTGTATTCCTCACCTGGTTGCCGCCACACACGCTTGACACCATCTTAACCAAATAAGTTTATCTTGGTCTCATCAGACCAGAGGACATGGTTCCAGTAATCCATGTCCTTAGTCTGCTTGTCTTCAGCAAACTGTTTGCAGGCTTTCTTGTGCATCATCTTTAGAAGAGGCTTCCTTCTGGGACAACAGCCATGAAGACGAATTTGATGCAGTGTACGGCGTATGGTCTGAGCACTGACAGGCTAACCCCGACCCCTTCAACCTCTGCAGCGCTCATCAAAGACAACCTCTGGATATGAGGCTGAGCACGTGTACTCAACTTCTTTGGTCGACCATGGCGAGGCCTGTTTTGAGTGGAACCTGTCCTGTTACACCACTGTATGGTTTTGGCCACCGTGTTGCAGCTCAGTTTCAGGGTCTTGGCAAACTTCTTACAGCCTAGGCCATTTTTATGTTGAGCAACAATTCTTTATTTCAGATCCTCAAAAAGTTCTTTGCCATGAGATGGCATGTCACTTCCAGTGACCAGTATGAAAGAATGAGAGCGATAACACCAAATTTAACACACCTGCTCCCCAATCACACCTGAGACATGGGGGGGGGGGGATGGATAATTGCAAAAGTGGAGGATATTGCGCTGTCACCTAAAACATAAATAAGCAGCCGGCCCAGCAAGAGACAATTGCAAGTGAAAATAATGAATACATGTGCAGTGCTAAATGAGAACGGTCATAATGAGTAAGACCATATATGGTACAGAAAAAAATAACGTTATACACTATGAATAGCACACGTGCAAACAAATTGAATAAATAAACTGAATATAGCCCACAATGTGATGATAAATGTGAAAATAAATATAATCCACGGATGGAAACTTAGGTATGTTGTTAGTCCAGGTAAGTAAATTACCACTTTAAAACATCAATGGAAGGACAGGTGAGGAAAGAAGATAATGGGAGAAGCCACCACCAACATAAGAAAGGCTTACCAGAGCTATTGGACTCAACAAGACATATGCCCAATGAGTCGTCAAGGCTTATGGTGACAGCACACCAGTAAACAGGGACATCAACGTCTGCAGATGTTGGCACAGGCGGATGGTGATCACACTGTCCCTCAGATGACTCCCAGCAGAGAAGGAAAACTCAGAGGGAGGTTGGTCGGATCCTTCCCATATGCTCATGGGATGCAACCAAAAATGAAACTTAGGGGTTTATTTACTAAAGGCCAATAGACTGTGCACCTTGGAAAGTGCAATAAAATCCCTGGTTTACCTGCACTATGCAGAAGCTTTTTATTTTTTATTTGCATATTATCCCGATGCAAGAAACTGCCTTCCAGTAGCCCTACTTCCATCACGGGGTCTGGATCAAATTTGTCCCCGGCTTCTCCTTGGAACACATCCTTGAGGTCTATTGGCTGATATCCAGTTGGCGGCCCTTCCTGATGTTTCTTCACCCCACCAGAGAAGTCGAGAAGTGAGACAGAGGTTCCACCGTTCCGGATATCGTTTTCCAGCCTAGGTTTGGCTCCATGCACCATTGACTCCATGTCATATGATAGTGGAGTCCACGTCATCTGGTAAGAGTACCCATCTTATCTTACTTCCTGATGTTTTCATTCTGATGCCCCATATCGAGATGTTGGTTTACAGCTACGGAAGTTCTGTACCCCGTTGTTGACTCAGTCACAGATCCACACCGTGCACCATTGACTTTATTTTCTAGTTTCACATCATTTTTTGGTCCATACCAGTTCCTCTTAATAATTTGAGTTTGGAATCATCCATTTACCATATGTGGACACTTTATACTGTGTTTGTTCATTTCATTTCACTTATGGTTTTTGCACATATGCTTTACTGTTCAGTACAGCATCTCTTATTTAATTGTTTCACTACACCCTAACTTCCTATTACTTCTTAGCGCTGCATTTTTTCCCATTTACCAGTTATTGTTTGTCACAATGTATGCAGCTGCTGGCTCACATATATTTTATTTTTGCTATTAGAGCGCAGTGTTTTCATATTTCCCTGGTGATCACACTGTCCCTCAGATGTCTCTCAGCAGAGAAAGAAAACTCAGAGGGAGGTTGGTCGGATCCTTCCCATATGCTCACAGGAAGCAACCAAAAATGAAACAAAAGTTTCACATAGTGTGAATCCGCATTACAAAGAATATTTATTAAAATGGAGGAACACTCACATTCGAGCGGGTAAAAAAGCGCTTATAAAACAGACTGAAGATTTAATGCAATGGCATCAGCAGGCTCATTCCGACACATTTCATCCAAGGAGACATCATCTGGGGTGTAGACATGCCATGGTCACTGTGTTTATATAGGCATTGTACCCCAATTACAAGATACAAACCTGTGGAAAATTAGTCATGCAATAATGCAATCACTTCCTGGTTTTCAAAATGACGGTGGCGTGTGCAGCTCAAGCCTCGTTATGGATAGTGAATCAGCGCACATGTGGACGAGGTCATCTGACCATCATTCTATGAACTTACAGTGTGCAATTGATACTCAATACACAAGATTCGAACAAATGCTTGTACATGCGGAGAAACTGACGCGTTTCGCAAACTTCTTACCTGCTTCTTCAAGGCAGCTCGGCATGCATCAAACTTGTGACATTTATATCGGAACAACTATAGGACCAAAGGGGAAGCTGCGATAAAGACCCTATAGTGATTGAGCGGTGAAGTCAGATACACCAGCCTGGTATGTTGGACATCGGACCGTGTCAGAGGCACGATATCATCGGGCCAATAGTAATCTTAAAAGGTCCGTCAGTAACAAGGAAAGACCAGCGATTGCACAGAGGTCTCAAACCACTAACACGCCGGTGCCGTAGTGTGCGTGTCAGTGACATGGTAAGGAGAGGACCAGAGAGACTGCAGACATGGTAAGGAGAGGACCAGAGAGACTGCAGACATGGTAAGGACAGGACCAGAGAGACTGCAGACATGGTAAGGAGAGGGTCAGAGAGACTCCAGACATGGAGTCGGAGAGGGCCAGAGAGACTGCAGACATGGTAAGGAGAGGGTAAGAGAGACTCCTCTGCTCACTTTCTCCCAAGGACCCTCACTCACGTCATCAGCAGTGTCCAGATCCAGACATCACACAGGTCCCCTCATAGTCCTGGCCAGTCATTTCAGCAGTGTTCCAGTGCATACAGCAAGTCCTCTCCTGTCCCCTTCCATTGTCAGCAGGAAGCCGGGAAGTACATCACTTGAGGGGGAAGGAGGAAGTTACATCTTCCTCCTCTAAATGCAGGTCCTCCAAGCACCTTATTGATTGTTAGGACACTAGCAACCGATCGTTTTGACAGGTGGGACTTGGGAGACAACAGGGGAAAGCTAGTAGTTCCATTTGATCGGGCTCCTCTTCTTCTCCCCCAGAAAGATCCTAGCTGCTGCTACTCGCAATCACTTTATATGTGCTCGTCAAATGCGAGCAGGTGAGTACAAATTTTGAGGGCTGTATTTGTGTAAATCTATAGAGCAAATTTAAGGCCTTTATCCAAAATCTTTTGTTCCTCTAAATTTAACTCTTTGTTACTGAGGTTAAACACACCTTGACCTGTTATGTTCTCCTTCTTTTTCCTCTTACTTCTCCTCCCCCCTCGGGTGCTTCTCTTAGATCTGGACTCCTTTTTCTCCCCTGAGAATCTTTATAAAAACCTGACTCCCTTGGACGTTGGGGTCAGATTGGTTATACCGATAAGGGGATTGGTTGTAATCTCTTTCCATATAGGAGTATTGGTCATCGTTATAGGAGTCGCGGAGCGGGGAATATCTATTATAAGTGGTCAACAGGAGACGGTTGTAATTTTGAGGAGGGTGGTCATTATACCTTAGGGGTGAACCCCTCTGGTATTGACCTCCTTGATCTTGATGGTAATGGGTCCTAGAGTTGTGTTGATTACCTCTAGGGTGACCCTTTCTACCCCTTCTGTTGGAATTACTGCCTCTACCTCTATATGAGTTGGTTGGAGTGCTCATGCTGGGATGTCGTCCCCTCTGATGAGACAAACTATCCCTGCGATCGCTTCCTCGCTCTGGCCCCAAGCATATGAATTGGTTTGACATTAGGATTGACTACCTGCCCTGGATTGGCTGATCCATTCATAGGACCTGATGGGGCTGTTTGAGTTTCAATGGTGTGGTCAGAAGCTGGTGGTTTCTGCCACGCAAAGACTACCCCTGATTTGTAGTCGCTTGCATTCGTGGAGTATTTTTTATGTTTTTTATTTCGCTGGTCCCTAGCTTATTTTTCAAGATGGGCCTGAAGATTGGATGAGAGTGAATTGTACTCTATAGGGTTTTTAAAAGACAAAAGATAATCCTTAAATTCCTCTCTCTGTCAAGAAGAGAGAGTCTATTCCTCTTCCTTGTAATAAGGAAATTGAGAAATTTGGTACCAGCCTCATAGAAATATTTAAACCAGGATTCCAGATCTGTATCTCCTTGTTGGGGGTGGACATCCCCTCTAAGACTCCTGGGTACCATTTGCTCTGATACACACTATTCAAGGAATACTAAATCCCATTGGAGGTGTAGATCTGATACCATAATAATTTTTAATCTTAGAAATAATCAACCAATCAACCAATTTCTGTTTCACTCTCTGTCACAATAAAGACACCATCGGTATTAACTGTACGTGATGCCCTATACTCAAAGACATCCATGGTAAGTGAATGGTGCAAATAAATAAGTGATTGCGTCATTATACAAGTCAAAAAGTAAACAATGTGAAAAGTGGAGGATATTGCGCTGTTACCTAAAACATAAATAAGCAGCCGGCACAGCAAGAGACAATTGCAAGTGAAAATAATGAATATATGTGCAGCACTAAATGAGAACTGTCATAATGAGTAAGACCATATATGGTACAGAAAATAATGACGTCATACACTATGAATAGCACACGTGCAAACAAATTAAATAAATAAATTGTGTTAAATCTTCAGTCTATTTTATAAGCGCTTTATTACCTGCTCAAATGTGAGTGTTCCTCAATTTTAATAAATATTCTTTGTAATGCGGATTCACACTAAGGGGGTTGATTTACTAAAGGCAAAAAGACTGTGCACTTTGGAAAGTGCAGTTGCACACGGCAAGAGCAGTTGCTCCAGAGTTTAGTAAATGAGCAGAAGCTCTGCTGACTTTCATCAACCAATCATGTGCAAGCAAAAATGCTGTTTTTTTATTTTCCTTGCATGTGATTGGGTATTCTTTGCAAAGTGAAACTTTACCTCATTTACTAAGCTCTGGAGCAGCTGCACTTGCAGAGTGCAATTGCACTTTCCAAGGTGCACAGTCTATTGGCCTTTAGTAAATAAACCCCTAAGTTTCATTTTTGGTTGCATCCCATGAGCATATGGGAAGGATCCGACCAACCTCCCTCTGAGTTTTCCTTCTCTGCTGGGAGTCATCTGAGGGACAGTGTGATCACCATCTGCCTGTGCCAACATCTGCAGACGTTGATGTCCCTGTTTACTGGTGTGCTGTCACCATAAGCCTTGACGACTCATTGGGCATATGCCTTGTTGAGTCCAATAGCTCTGGTAAGCCTTCCTTATGTTGGTGGTGGCTTCTCCCATTATCTTCTTTCCTCACCTGTCCTTCCATTGATGTTTTAAGGTGGTCATTTACTTACCTGGACTAACAACATACCTCTATTTCCATCCGTGGATTATATTTATTTTCCATCACATTGTGGACTATATTCAGTTTATTTATTTCATTTGTTTGCACGTGTGCTATTCATAGTGTATAACATTTTTTTTTTCTGTACCATATACGGTCTTACTCATTATAACTGTTCTCTTTTAGCACTGCACATTCATTAAAATGCCTAACTGGGCCCAATTTGGACATTTTCACTTAGGGGTGTACTCACTTTTGTTGCCAGCGGTTTAGACATTAATGTCTGTGTGTTGAGTTGAGGGGACAGCAAATTTACACTGTTATACAAGCTGTACACTCACTACTTTACATTGTAGCAAAGTGTCATTTCTTCAGTGTTGTCACATAAAAAGGTATAATAAAATATTTACAAAAATGTGAGGGATGGACTCACTTTTGTGAGATACTGTGTGTGTATATACTGTATATCAATGAGGGAACACTTTGGCAGCAGCTTCCTAGGGGACAATCTAAATGGCAACTTCCGGGGGCAACAGCTCCACCATTACAGCCAGGTCACCTCTCTCTTAGTTGCATAACAGTGGTCATCCATCCCAAAAACAGACAAAACATCTCCACATAGTGTAAAACTGTGTAAATCCGTAACAATGGAGATTTATTCAAAAGTTCAGAACACTTACATTCAATCAGTAGTAAAAGCGCTTATCAATACATCCAAAATGGTGAAAAACGTGTTGAGTATTGTCCGGGCCATTATGTACTACATGTTCTTCACCATTTGGATGTATTGATAAGCGCTTTTACTACTTGTTGAACGTAAGTGTTCTGAACTTTTGAATAAATCTCCATTGTTACAGTTTTACACTATGTGGAGATGTTTTGTCTTTTTTTGGGATGGATTACCGTTGTTAAAGAATGCTGCATATACAAACTACTTACAGCTGTAGGAAAACAAGATACAGGACATACAGAGTACTTACGCATACAACACACATGCACACACTATCTAAACTTTCTAACAAATAAGCATTGACAATACCCTGTATGCTATAGGGATACACTAAAAAGTCACTTAGGTTGTATTATAGCTGGTCTGCGATTTTTGTAGCAAACAGGACTCCAGGCATCTGAAGCAATTGCAGGAAACCTGGTTGGTATTGTTTCTCTCTGGTAGTGTGGCTTCTACTGTCTACTGTTAGGCGGCTTGGAATCATGGTAAAATGTGTAATCCCTGATTCATCCTTATTGCACCATTCACCCCAAATGCGGGACGATTTTGCTGCGATTGTCGCACAACAAAATGATTAGGATTTGTGGTAAAATGCGCTTGTAAAAACACACCTGGCTCAGGGCCAAAATTTGGTCTCTGAGCGTCTTTGCCGCGACAAATGCGCATAGATCAGCTCATTCAGTTGAATGGGCTGCCCTATACGCAATAAGCAGAATCCCGTGAAAATTGTCCACACAAAATCATGAGGGGGAACGCGAGTTCCGGCTACACAAAGTGTGAATGGGACCTCAGAGGGAAGAGTTGGTGCCATAAAAGTTCAGGTTTTTTTGCCTTTGCACAGCTGCAGGTCCTCATATTACATTGCAGGCACATCTATAAAACCATTGAGTCAAAAAATTTGTCGTATTTATAAACTGTCTAATTGGCTTGCACTTTATCTCTCATCAGCTTTGCAGCCCATCTACACAATCGATTTCAAGATCCACATTCATTTTTATTAATGGGATAAATGAGAATAAAAGCCAACCGGAATACTGAGTGCACTGGCGAGATAAACTTGAGCGTCTCAATGTAGATTGGAGTGGCTTGGCAACAAATTGGCCATCGTTTTCTCTCTTCTGCGTGGGAGGAGGGCTCCGGGATCCCACTTAATTTCTGCTTTGTGGCTTTTGCTTAAACTTTGCTTATTGCTTTTTCATTGGGAAGAGTGCATATTTTCTCGGCAGAGCAAATGGCCGGCGTTCATCGAGGAATGCACACTTAATAAAACGCAGTTTAGAATAAGCTGAATTCCAAGAAGTGAATCATCATGACAACATCTCCAGTCCTCTCCGATCTCATATTATATTAAATGCCGGTGAATCATGAAAGCAGCTTTGAGGCCACAGTGGCATCTTGCAGTTTATAGCTGCAAGTGGCTACGTGCGCTGAGATAAGAGAAGGAGACCGACGTTAACATCTTCCTGACCAAGGATACATTGTGGGAGATTTACTAAGACTGGATCACTCAGAATCTGAAGCAGCTGTTCATGGTAGCCAATCAGCTTCTAATGTCAGCTTGTTTAATTTAGCTTTGAAAAGAAAACCTGGAAGCTGATTGGTTTCTATGCAAAGCAGCACCAGATTTTGCACTGTCCGGTTTTGGTAAATCTCCCCCCTTGTGTCTTTGTGGCCAAACTTTAAGAGGCTTTAGAGCTTATTCACACCAAGTGCGTTGAACAGCACCGATCAACTTGGACTCAATGCAAGGGCCTATAGAAAACAATACTGGGGCTTAATGCATGTGTGAATGGGCCCATAGCTGTTACATATCTTTTTCAAGCCAAACTCCTATCACAAAAATGCAATTAATTATATTTCTCGTTATCCAAAAAGGATAAACCCACTAAAAGACTTTGCAAACCCAGATACTGTATTAACCACTTGCCGTCCGCCCACAGTATATGTACGTCATCATTACTTTGACTTTTAATATCGCAGTTACGGCAGCAGCTAGCTGCAATAACCCTGGTATCATTTTTTTCTGTGTCCGATTCGACATCTGCTAAAAGTGATCTGGAGGCAGATTCGCCACGGAATCACTTTTAGGGGTGGCGGAAGTAGTGCTCCCCTCCCACCATTTTCCAGTCGTTTCTGCATTTACCGGAGCCATTGGTAAACCTGGAAACTATGCGATCCGTTTGGTAGATAGGCAGGAAGTCGAGTGAGATGGCCCCCACTCAGCTCTATGCAAATGGAGGACCGGAGTGACCTCCAACGTCACTTCCGGTCCTCGAAAAGTTAGACGGGATTTTTTTTCTTAAAGGAGAAGTACAGCCAAAGTTCGTTTGGCTGTACTTCTCCTATTGATCACAGGAGTGCAGTTAGTTCTGCACTCCTGTGACACGTTTTCAGCAGAGGGAGGGCTGAAGTCCGCTCTCTGTTGACAGAAGTCGGTCCGGGCTCCACGTCATCATGACCATGGAAGCGGGACCTGCCAGATGCCTGGACCAACACACAGCTCAGCCTCTCAGAGAGCCACTAAGAGCCTGAGCCAGCCCCACCCACAGCCCAGCGCTCCAGTGAGAGAGGAGGGGGCAGAGCGGAGAGCTGTGACTGACAGTCACGATCGCTCGGTTCTCAGTGTAGAGGAACCTAGGGACAAATGCAGCATCCAACTAGCTAAGTATGAATCTTAAAAACAATCAAAACCCATACTTCTCTTTTAAAGTCAAAATTTTTTTTTTTTTTTTTGCTTTTAAAGGTAAATGAGAGATCTGGGGTCTTTTTGACCCCAGATCTCTAAATAAAGGGGACCTGTCATGCTTATTTTTATTGCAAGGGATGTTTATATTCCTTGTACTAGGAATAAAAGTGATCAAAAAAATAAAATGTAAAGGGACAGTGTAAAAATAAAATATAAAAAGTAAAATAAATGTAGCACCCTTGTCCCAAAACAGGGCTACAGGTAGATTTAGCTGTGCTGGGTGGTAGCTAGCATGGCTAATATGTAGTTTTATGGGTCAAATGGGGTTCCTCCTAATCCTGTTTCAGCTGTGGCTTCTCCCTTTTGTCAGTAAGGTTATGAATAAACATACCTTTCTCAGCCACTCAGACTGGCCGCTTTGCATGCTGGGAGAAGGTATTTATTTGGCGAGAATCATGAGATCTAGGTCTTCTCCGCCCAGACTGTGGTCTGGGTGGGTGTGTGAGGAGCAGCTCCAGCTGGGTAGGCCTGACCATGTGCTCAAGGTTCTGCAAGAGAGAGCCTGCTAACTACCTGGAGGCAATGCTGAGTGGGATGGAGTTCTAAGGAAGCACCAGAGGTGACTCTTCATGAACCGGGGACTATGAAGTGGCTGGGAGGACTTCAATAGAGAACTCATCCAAAGGAATCTGCGTATGATACTGTAAGTACAGTTCAGTTACTATAGGAGACAGCCTATTCTACAAAGTACAGATGTGCTGGTTCAGCTTAAAGGCTTTTTTCTTGTACTGCTGTCTGCCTAATCTCACCTTTTTGTCTAAGGAGTCTGCCTGTCTGCTGATCGTTATTATTTTTGACTAAGGGTGTCCTGTGCCCCATCCCCTCTCTCCTATATTTTCCTGTTTGTGAAAAATAAACTTATCTTTGTTAAGGCATAAAAGTGACTTGCGCCCATCTTTCTATATTGTACATCAATCATTATGCCTGGTGCCTAGTAACCTGCACCCTGAGGAGGAATGTCGGCCCTCTCCGTCCCTGGCCAGGCCCCCAGAAATGTGGGGTAGGTGCTACATTTGGCGCCCAACGCGGGGCTTGACGTTATTTTTGCTGTGGTCGTCCCTAGCAATGGACTGCAATTACACAGAAATTTAATTTGGCTCTGTGGGTTAGTGGCAAGTAATGTCTGTGTGCCTCAGAGACTGTGCTATTGTTCTTTTAAACCAAGTGGGGAAGAACCAAATTGACTTCTTGCTATTGGGAGAGTGTCAGCCTGGTCTTTTATCACTTTACGCCAGTGCTAAATGGGTTAAGGCAGACTCCAGAAGAGTTTTGGCACACTGCTGGAAGAAAAAGGCAGGCGTTGAAGTTTCTGCTGAGCATCCGGACCAATCTCTTGGCAAGGGGAGGAGTCACCGCTCTGCAGAAGAGGAGACGCATCAGTGGCAGCCCATCCATAGGGGGTGCATGGGTGCCACCCCCCCTCCAGGCAGTCACAAAAAAAATGTCAAAAGTGTTTTTTTAATACTGGCCCTTAAAAAAAAAAAAATACAAATAAAGGTCCTTAAGTGCACTGTGTTCAGATGCCGGACAAAGTGTGATGCTGGACACAGTGCACTTATGGGAAGCGCCACGTCTATGCAATCACAAGATTGCAGACGCGGCGCTTCATTTGTGGGCTTTTATCCCGCCTTGCGGTGCTTTCCGAAGCTACGAGTAGCTTCTGCCTGGCGCTCGTAGTATCTATTACTACGGCCGGGCGGTTTGATTGACATCTGAGTTTGATATCACTTCCTGTTTTCTCTCTCCCATTGCGCCCGGGAGAGAGAAAACAGGAAGTATGAGAGGAGCGGACCCCTCCATCGCCGCTGTGGAAGGAGACACCGCAGGAGAGGACAACACGCAGCAATATAAGTACCGCTGTGCTCCCGCGGAGAACGGGGGGGTTTGAAGTGACACAGGCAGGCTGCATTTGGTGGACAGAGGCTATATTTAGTGGACACAGGCAGGCTCCATTTGGTGGACACAGGCTGCATTTGGTGGGACACAGGGTGCATTTGGTGGGACACAGGCTGTATTTGCTGGACACAGGCTGCATTTGGTGGGACACAGGCTGCATTTGGCAGACACAGGCTGCATTTGGTGGGACACAGGCTGCATTTGGTGGGACACAAGCTGCATATGGTGGACACAGGCTGCATTTGGTGGGACACAGGCTGCATTTGGTGGGACACAGGCTGTATTTGGTGGACACAGGCTGCATTTGGTGGACACAGGCAGGCTCCATTTGGTGGACACAGGCTGTATTTGGTGGGACACAGGGTGCATTTAGTGGGACACAGGCTGTATTTGGTGGACACAGGCTGCATTTGGTGGGACACAGGCTGCATTTGGTGGACACAGGCTGCATTTGGTGGGACACAGGCTGCATTTGGTGGGACACAGGCTGCATATGGTGGGACACAGGCTGCATATGGTGGGACACAGGCTGCATATGGTGGACACAGGCTGCATTTGGTGGGACACAGGCTGCATTTGGTGGGACACAGGTTGCATTTGGTGGAACACAGGCTGCATTTGGTGGACACAGGCTGCATTTGGTGGGACACAGGCTGCATTTGGTGGGACACAGGTTGCATTTGGTGGAACACAGGCTGCATTTGGTGGACACAGGCTGCATTTGGTGGGACACAGGCTGCATTTGGTGTGACTCAGGCTGCATGTAAGGAGGGACTCCGCTGGGGGCACCTGATGTAAGGACGGACTCGGCTGGGGGCACCTTATGGCATCTGGTGGCAGGTGACATGGCTAGTGACACACTCAGGGCTTCCACTGATTCTGAATTATGGTGAGTTGAATGATTTCATTTTATATTACAATGTAATAATAGAAATAATAGGGAGACAGATATTCCAAACTGTGTCTTACCTTCTCATTATATTGTGCTAGACGTGAAATTTTACTAAGATGGAAACTAGAGGAGCCTCCCACTCTGGCCTTGTGGAAGAGGTTGGTGACCTCGGTACTTCCTCTGTATAGAATGACCTATGAAAGTAGACAATGCCCAGGGAAGTTTGATCAAATCTGGTCCTCTTGGATAGATGCCTCTGGTGGCTCTGAATCCCCTTCCCCCTAAATATGACTTGAATCACACTAGCGGTTATTCTCTATCTCATACCTTCACCCTCGTAACTTGTCCCTCCCTCCCCCTCCTCCCCTTCCTGCCTCCCCCCCCCCATTCCTTTACTTATCCTGATTACTCCTTTTCTTTCCCTCCCCCCCTCACCCCGGCCCACTTGAATATTGGATATCTATGTAATGTTTATGAGGTTTTTCTAATGTTATAGTGCACTAATGTGTACTGATAAGTGATATCTATGACACTTGCACTGCTGGAATATTTGCTAAACTAAGGCTACCGGATGAAGGTGGTTTCTCCTGTCTATATTCTTATTTTACGGCATGTACTATATTCTTTTGTATTGTAATGCTGATTTGTCTAATAAAAAACTTTCTGTTAAAAAAAAATAATAGAAATAATGCGCTTCAATCATCCTGACACCATAACAACCATGATGATTGAAGTGCTAACACCAGGTGTTTGGAATATCTTTATCTGATGATTGTTAAACTTTCTAGCATACATATATTTCTATTGTTGTGTAGGATCTGGGCCTGCCTCCATCCCTCTCTCCCTCAATCCCTCGTTCATCTCAGACGCTAACCACACCACCTTAGAACCATGACCACTATTTTGCTGAAACCACACCCATTTTCACCAAGTGGGAGGGGTCAAAAAGGAAGGGCGGGGTCTGGCGCCCCCCATCCTAAAACTTCACCAGCCGCAACTGAGACGCATTTGTGTGCACCGCCATCTTGGGTCCACATGCTGCGAGACGGAGAGGCAAGCATGGCGCATCTGGGTGTCTCTACCTCAGACTGGAAAGTGTTTGCTTCGGGCATCGGTCCTGGCCCTGTCGGGCTAAGAGAGGTCATTACCGACACTAGACTGAGTTACATCCCTAAAGGTAGGGGCGCTATACAAGGCGGGAGACTACAAAGCAATGGGGCTGCTATGTTCAAAGTGCTCAGGACTGGCTACAAATATACAGCCCTGGATCAACTGCGGCCACCGTGGGAAACTGCTACTGGAGGTAGTCTTGGTGGCCTTGCCAACGCAAGTGCTGCAATTGGACTGGGCCAAGTGTTTCGCTACTACTGCTCCAGAACCAGCTCCTGTGGTCGCTCCCACTGTTGCTTTGTCTGCTAAAGTGTCCGCTACTACAGTTACCATGCCTACTTCAAAGCCAGGTGCCTTAGTGACCTCTCGCATCTGCGGTCGAGGTCGCCTACATTCCCTGATGATGAAACCTCCCAGGGAGAAAGCTGCTGAGCCTGGTAAGCCAGATGTGAATGAGGGCAGTGTGCCTGTTGGGACAGTCAAACCTGTAGCCACAAAGGGAGCAGTGTCCGGGAAGTCTGCCTCTGCATGTTTAAAGCCTAACCTACTACTGGCTGAAGAGTTCTCCACAGAGTCAGACTCTGATATCTTGTCCGATAGAATTTCTGAGTTATTCTCTGACACTGTGTCTTTTGGAGAGAGATGGACTAATAGCGATACTCAACAACAGTTTGAGCCTGCAGAGGAGGACGTTCTCTTATCTACTCATACCTCTGGTAATAGGCCTGGGCTGACTGTGTCTACATCTCCTGTCCCTTGTCTGGCAAGTTCTCTAGAAGAGGAGCGATGAGTTCACTGTGCTAAGATCACTAATGTTACTGTGCGAGTATCCTCTTCATTTGCAAGCATCTCTCAAAAGCCAGACACAATCGTAGGATATCCTGTCAAGTGTGCTCTAGATACTCCAGTGTTTCCTGGCTGTGGAGACTCTAAACGCCTGCCAAAGTTGTCCAAACTGCAACGTATTGTGATGAAAAAGGTGGCTGAGGAATATGGCTACCTGTACCCATATGTGCCAGAGACTCTGGTGGCTGAAATCCAAGGCAGGCGAGCACAGCGGATTGATACCGCTATCAGAGACTACCTGAAAATTTCTGCTCATTGTGATGTGAAGAAATTGTCACCCAGAAATGCAGGAAGATACACTACTATCTTGCCAACTTGGGATTATGGTCGTCACATTTATCCATACTGTTATTATCAGAAGGTCTAATCAAGCTAACTTACGGCATTACATCACCACCATTGGATCATCTGGGAAGCCAATTCAACTACCTGATCCCCATTACTACTGGTAATGCCACAAGCCTTTTTTGTTCTCAAGTCAGCATGGAACACAGCTGTGTTGCTTTAGCTGTATTTGTTTCCCAGGAAGTAGTACTTCACATGGAAAAAGTGTTGTGGGGACACTCCTGCCTCTACTGTTTTCTGCCGGTCTGTGCCTGATACCAGCAGTTGCAGGAAGTGCCCTGAAAAGTGATATACTGGCCTGTTGCTCTGGTTTGCCACTATGCCTTGTCACCCATGTGTGAGGAAAATAGCCTCAGTCTCCTGCAAAAGGCTGAGTCATGTTTCAGGATCTCTGTGTTGCCTGTTTGAAAGTTTGCAACATCACAGTTCAAGTCTTTAGTCCCTGAAATCAGTGACTAGGGAAAACAAGTTGTTGTCTTTACTGTGGAACTTTGTGATAAAAAAAAAAACATAGAAAGTACCTGTTGAACTTTGGTATTACAGAGCCAACAAGAATTCCCACATTAAAGTTTGTGTCCATTGGACTCCAGGGGTTCCAGAGACAATGTGATATTCTAGTTAGGTAGACGGGTAGGCTGTGCTTTTGGTCCTGGAGCAAACTTACATCCGAAACCTATACTTCATGGACTGAAAAGTACATTAAAGTGAACTTTTTTTTTTTGTTTTACTGTCACTAGATGGCAGCAAGGAGCTAATCTGAGTGAGATCTTTATCTTCATAGTGATGTGTTTAGGAATCTTAATGCTTTGAGTATATTGATAGAATGTATATATATTTCTTGGAAGGATGTGTCACTCTCTAGCCACTTGCCGACCGCTGCACGCCGATATACATTGGCACAATGGCAGCGGTGGGCAAATGGGTGTACCTGTACGTCCCCTTTAATTGGCGGGGCTAGCGGGCATGCGCCCGCCCACCAGGTACAGCATGACCGTGCCTGCGGGACCTGCGGACTCGATGTCCGCCAGTGTCCCGGGGATCGTGTCACGGAGCCACAGAACGGGGTGATGCAAGTATTGTAAACAAGGCATTTCCCCATTCTGCCTAGTGGCATGACAGAGATCACTGCTCCCTGTCATCGGGAGCAGTGATCGCTGTCATGTGAGTGGAAGCCCACCCCCCCCCAGTTAGAATCACTCCCTAGGACACACTTAACCCCTTGATCACCCCCTAGTGTTTAACCCCTTCCCTGCCAGTGTCATTTACACAGTAATCAATTTTTATAGCACTGATCGCTGTATAAATGACAGTGGTCCCAAAATAGTGTCAAAAGTGTCCAATGTGTCTTCCATAATGTTGCAGTCATGATAAAAATCGCAGATCGCCGCCATTACAAATAAAATTTAAAAATGCCGTAAAACTATCCCCTATTTTGTAGACGCTATAACTTTTGCGCAAACCACTCAATATATGTTTATTTTTTTTTTTACCAAAAATATGTAGAAGAATACATATCGCCCTAAACTGAGGAAAAAAAATTTTTTTTTTAAATTGATGCTGTTTTTTGTTTATAGCGCAAAAAATATAAACCGCAGAGGTGATCA
Source organism: Aquarana catesbeiana (assembly GCF_042186555.1). NCBI lineage: Eukaryota > Metazoa > Chordata > Amphibia > Anura > Ranidae > Aquarana > Aquarana catesbeiana. The sequence continues at coordinate 57,565,503 of NC_133331.1, read as the reverse complement.
AATACCACCAAAAGAAATCTCTATTTGTGGGAAAAGAAGGACGTCAATTTTGTTTGGGTGCAACGTCGCACGACCGCGCAACTGTTAAAGCGACGCAGTGCTGAATCGCAAAAAGTGCTCTGGTCAGAAAGGGGGTAAAAACTTCTGGGGCTGAAGCGGCTAGGGAGTGGGGCCCCCTTCATGATGTTGATATTTCTATGTACAGTTACCTGATAAAAGAGAGAAGTATGTTAAAGTAAGCTAATGTAAGTTTACCTTTATACACTTTTGTCTTCCGCGGCTAAGAGTAGGCAATGTTCTAAATATATATATATATATATATATATATATATATATATATATATATATATATATATATATATATATATATATATGTTAGTTTAACCACTTCAGCCCTGGAAGATTTTACCCCCTTCCTGACCAGAGCACTTTTTACAATTTGGCACTGCGTCGCTTTAACTGACAATTGCGTGGTCATTCGATGCTGTACCCAAACTAAATTTGCGTCCTTTTTTTCCCACAAATAGAGCTTTCTTGTGGTAGTATTTGATCACCTCTGTGGTTTTTATTTTTTGCGCTATAAACAAACAAAGAGTGACAATTTTGAAAAAAAAAAAACAATATTTTTAACTTTTTTGCTATAATAAATATCCCCCAAATTAAAAAAAAACTAATTTCTTCATCAGTTTAGGCCAATATAGATCCTTCTACATATTTTTGGTAAAAAAAAATCGCAATAAGCGTATATTGATTGGTTTGCGCAAAAGTTATAGTGTCTACAAACTATGGGAAAGATTTATGGCATTTTTTTATATTTTTTTTTTTACTAGTAATGGCAGTGAGCTACGATTTTTAGCGGTATTGCGACTTTGCGATGGACAGATCAGAGACTTTTGACACTTTTTTTGGACCATTGGCATTTATACAGCAATCAGTGCTATAAAAATGCACTGATTACTGTGTAAATGTCACTGGCAGGGAAGGGGTTAACACTAAGGGGTGATCAAGGGGTTAATCGTGTGTTCCCTCAGTGTGTTCTAACTGTGGGGGGATAGGATTGACTAGGAGAGAAGACATATCTTTTTTCCTACTTAGTAGGAATAAACGATATGCCTCCTCTCCTCTGACAGCACAGGGATTTGTGTGTTTACACACACAAATCCCCGTGCTGGCAATCGTGCGTGGCCGGCGGCAATTGTGCCTCGGGCACACGTGTGCGCCCTCTGGTGGCCCCTAAAGGAATGGACTGACCCATACGGGATTTTGCCCAGGAGAGCCATTCTGCTGCAGTATATCTGTGTGAGCCTGCCGGGAACCGGTTAATGTAACAGATAGTATAATTGTCATCTTCGGCTGATAGACAACATTTAAAACGTGTATACCAATGGTTAAGTTGTGTAGATATTGTTTTAATGGTAGATTATACTATGTGTGTTTTCTCGGATGAGGAGAGACAGTGTCTCCAAGCTGCATAATAAATGCTTATTTTCTACTACTTAGAGTATAGTAATAGATACTGTAGATAGACAGTTAGGATATAATGTAATTTGTCTTTTGCCTTATTCATCTGTTTCGTGTGGAATGCCACACGTATTTGTAACTCAAAGTTTATCCTTTCCTGTTACCCTTAACTCTCAGGCTTGAGAGCATATATTTTTTGCAGACTCCGAGGACGTAGTCTCCTTGACAGGGGGAGAATGTAGCACCCTTGTCCCAAAACAGGGCTACAGGTAAATTTAGCTGTGCCGGGTGGTAGCTAGCCTGGCTAATTTGTAGTTTTATGGATCAAATGGGCTTCCTCCTAATCCTTTTTCAGCTGTGGCTTCTCCCTTTTGTCAGTAGGTGGCACTGTTGCCTTAGAAAAAGGCAGTATTCTGGCGCAAAATCAATAGCTGAATGGGCATGCAGATAGTCACATGATGAAGACAGGCAGTTCATATGGTTTATACATAAAGTATATGCATAAGCTGTCCAGTGCTTGAACTTCTTGTGGAATGAGGTTGATAGAAGTTAAAAGCAGCAGCTTTCCTAAGAGTAAGCCAGCTCTGAATGAGAAAGAAGGGGAAGAGAGAAGGAAGCACCAGCTCAGTGTAGAGGTTTAACATTCCATTTCATTCAAAGTTAAAATGCACTCAAATGATTGCAGTGGGAGGGAGAGACTCTGTCCCAGAAGGTCCTTTGGTCTGTCACCATCCGCGGGGATGTTTCCTCTAATAGAAGGCTCCATAGGCATCCTGTGGCCACCAGGAAGTGAAACCAACATGGAACGCGGGCGGAAATGACGTCACCAGATGAACTAGCAGATACAGGAAGAGACAGAGAAACAGTCACTGTTGCCTTAGGCATTAGTATAATGAGCTACAGTTAAGTTTATGAATAAACATATCTTTCTCAGCCACTCAGACTGGCAGCTTTTCTTGCTGGGAGAAGATATTTATTTGGAGAGAGTCAGGTGATCTAAGTCTTCTCCGCCAAGACTGCGGTCTGGGTTGGTATGTGAGGAACAGCTCCAGCTGGGTAGGCCAGAGGCCTGACCATGTGCTCAAGGTTCTGCAAGGGAGAGCCTGCTAACTACCTGGAGGAAAGGCTGAGAGGGATGGAGTTCTAAGGAAGCACCAGAGTAAAGTTCAGTTACTATAGGAGACCACCTATTCTACTAAGTACAGATGTGCTGGTTCAGCTTAAAGGCTCTTTTCCTGTACTGTTGTCTGCCTAATCTCACCTTTTTGTCTAAGGAGTCTGCCTGTCTGCTGATCGTTACTCTTTTTGACTAAGGGTGTCCTGTGTCCCATCCCCTCTCTCCCACATTTTCCTGTTTGTGAGAAATAAACTTCTCTTTGGTCAAACATAAAAGTGACTGCGCCCATCTTTCTATCTTGTACATCACCCACTATGCCTAGTAACCTGCACCCTGAGGAGGAATGTCAGCCCTCCCTATCTCTGGGCGGTCACCACCAGGGCACCGGAAATGTAGGGTAGGTGCTACATGAATAAGAAAAAATAAATAAATACAGCGCCCCATCCCTCCGTGCTCGCCTGAAGAAGCGAACGCACCCGTATATGTAAATGGTGTTCAAACCACACATGTGAGGTATCGGTAGATCGTTATCACGATTGTTAGAGCGAGAGCAATAATTCTCACGCTAGACTTCCCCTGTAACGCTAAACAGATAACCTGTAAAAAAATTTCAACCGTCGCCTATGGAGGCCTATTCATTCTGTAGTTATTTTGACAATAATTAAGAAAACAAAAAAATACATATGTGTCACACGACCGCGCAATTGTCAGTTAAAGTAACGCAGTGCCGTATCGCAAAAGATGGCCTGGTCATGAAGGGGGGTAAACCTTCCGGGGCTGAAGTGGTTAAAGAGATGGCTTGCATCTCGGACTTAACCTATAGTAAACCAGCAGATTTTATAAAGTGTCTCAATTTCTGGAGTTCAGCTTTAAGAAAAATGTTGTACATTTGAATAATACTGTGGTAGCCATTTCTGCTACAGATAATTGTTTTAAAAAAAAATAGTTTTAATTTAAAAGTCCTGACTGAGTAAAAGTTTCCTCCTAATAATGTCTCTTTCCTTTGTCCTGTAGGTGTCTGCAAACTGGCTTTGAAAGGTGTAAATTTCCCATCTAGAGTCCGAGCCATGGGTGAAGTGTCAGGTTGGAGCGCCGCTATGACTTCTTAATAAATAATGATGGTGTCTCCTCTGACATGACACTCGTTATGGAATTAATATTTCATGATTCGTTGGCTATCTTCATTTACCTCCAATTACCTGCCAGTCAGATCAATGGGTCAAAGACTATTAATTGCTGAGCCCTACAAGTAGTCCGCACTCAGCACATTGGCACCAACTTAGAATGCAAAGCATGGCCACTTGTTTGCAAGTTTAGTGCAGTGTTCTAGCATGTATATTCTATACACATAATGTATTTCATTGCATAATATACATTTAACAGTGTTCCGGCAGCTTTTGAATTTACCCCGAATAGTACTTCCGGAAACAAGGCAGCGCCAGTCTGCCCAAAGATAGAGGGAACTGTAGTTTATGTTTAGCTATCCTAGGGACCTTCCCACCCCAAATGAAGGATGTGACAATCCCATCCAACTTGCGGAAGAAAGCAGCAGGGATAGAGACTGGGGTATTCCTAAAAATTTAAAAAGGAATTTTGGGAGAAAGGTCATTTTTAGTAAGTTTGCTCGTCCCACCAGTTTCAAGGAGAGTGTTTTCCAGGTTTGCATAACCGGATATAGGCTGTCTGTCAGATATCAGGATAGGTCATTACAGATTTCGATGGTGAGGTAACGAAATTGGGAGACCCTTTGTAGAGGGGTCAAACGGGACGGAGGGGGGGCAGAGTCAGATAGAGAAAACACATTGGACTTATCCCAAGTAATTTTAACCCCAGAGAAGTTACCATACCTATCTGTGATCGCCGGCTTCAGTGGTCAAGGTTAGGAACTCTACCATGTTTAGGTAGGTCGACAGTTCGTCCGGGGAGTAGGTAGCCCTGGAGGCATAAAGGTGAGTGTAATATTGCTCCAATCTGGCATTGATTTGTACAGGATCAGAGAGTAAAGGACCGTCCTTGATGTTCGCAATACAAGAGCTCCCCAACCTCTCCTCCGCCAACCAAGCCAGAAGTCGGCCTGGGCGTTCTCCCTGTTCAAATATGCGCTGAGTCTGGGCGAGGAGGAAACTCCATCAGGAAGCAGCGTGAAGCAGTGCTAGTTCTTTGTAGGCAGAGAGCATATCCGTGTGTGTACTCTGATCCGGGAAACTCAAATATCGAGCATCCAGTCTCATAGCCATGTCTCGGCCTCAGAGTTCAAGTCGGGTTTCCTTTCTAACCTTGGCGATGTTAAATTGGTATCTACCACTAGCATAGGTTTTAAATGCGTCCCAGACCACATCGGGAGGTGCGAAGCAGTCATTATGGATCCAATAATCCCTAAGCTCAGACATCATCAGTGGTGCCAACTTTTCATCTGTGATCCAATACCTAGAAAGTCTCCATAATCCCGAGCCAGCCGCCGAGTCGGCGACGTGTTAAGATAAAGACTGCAGCCACTCTGGGTAATAAGGAGTAGGGTTCGGCGAACGGTTTGGCCCAAGCATAAGTTTGGGCTGAACTTTGGTTGTTCGGATGTTCTACCGAACACCGAACAATATGCGTTGTTCGGGGCAAATTCGAAAGCTGCCGGAACACTGTTAAAGTCTATGGGACATTAACATGAAAAATCAAAAGTGTTCATTTTAAAGGCTTATATGCAAGTTATTGTCATAAAAAGTGTTTGGGGACCCGAGTCCTGCCCCAGGGGACATCAATGAATGTATCAATGAAAATTTTTTTTAAAAAATGTGTTTGTTCGAACATGCGAACACCATTAAAGTCTATGGGACACGAATGTGAAAAATCAAAGGTGCTAAATTTAAGGGTTAATAAGCAAGTTATTGTCATAAACAGTGTTTGGGGATCCGGGTTCTGCCCCAGGGGACATGTATCAATGCAAAAAAAAGTTGTAAAAACTGACGTTTTTTTGGGAGCAGTGATTTTAATAATGCTTAAAGTGAAACGATAAAAGTTAAATATTCCTTTAAATTTCGTATTTGGGGGGTGTCTATAGTATGCCTATAAAGTGGCACATTTTCCCCGTGTTTAGAACAGTCCCTGCACAAAATGACATTTCTAACGGAAAAAAAGTCATTTAAAAGTAATAGCATCTATAGTGAATTGTCGGGTCTCGGCAATACAGATAAAAGTCATTGAAAAAAATGGCATGAGATCCCCCTCCCAGTCCATTACCAGGCCCTTTGAGTCTGGTATGAATATTAAGGGGAACCCTGAACCAAAATTTAAAAAAAAATGCGTGGGGGTCCCCCCAAATTCCATACCAGGCCCTTCAGGTCTGGTATGGAAATTAATGGGAACCCTGCACCATATTTTTTTTAAAAATGGCGTAAATGTCCCCCTCAAAATCCATACCAGATTTTAAGGGGAACCCCATGCCACCCCCTGGGGCAGGACCCGGGTCCCCAAACACTTTTTATGACAATAACTTGCATATTAACCCTTAAAATTAGCACTTTTGATTTCTCCCATAGACCATTCACTATAGCCGCTATTACTTTTAAATTACTTTTTTTCCTTTAGAAATGTCATTTTGTGCAGGGACTGTTCTAAACATGGGAAAAATGCGCCACTTTACAGGCATACTATAGACACCCCCCAGGTATGAAATTTAAAGGAATATTTCACTTTTATTGTTTCACTTTAAGCATTATTAAAATCACTGCTCCCGAAAAAACGTCAGTTTTTACAACTTTTTTTTGCATTGATACATGTCTCCTGGGGCAGGACCCGGGTCCCCAAACACTGTTTATGACAATAACTTGTTTATTAACCCTTAAAATTAGCACTTTTGATTTTTCACATTCGTGTCCCATAGACTTTAATGGTGTTCGCATGTTCGAACAAATGTTTTGCCTGTTCGCATGTTCTGCTGCGAACCGAACCGGGGGGTATTCCGCCCATCCCTAATAAGGAGTCACTGACATACATCTATGCGAGACAGAGTAGCATGTGTAGCAGGGTGGCATGTAAATTGTCTACTATACGTATTTTTCCACCTGCTCGTGTCATGCAGTCCATATAGCTCCGCTCAGCAAGACAGGGCCGAGTCGGTCGCTAGGCCAGGACTCCATTTGTCAGCACTGGGATTGGGGGTCATATTGAAGTCCCCTGCCATAATTATATTATTAGTAGGATATTTAGCCACAATGGCCTGGAGTTTATATAAAACCGATAGGCTTGCCGGCGGTGGCACATATAGGCCAACTATGACCATATCTATCCAATCACATAGGGCATGCATAACTACATATTGACCATCTGGGTCTAGGCGGAGATCCATCAGTATGAAGGGAAGGGTTTTATGAACCAAGATACTAACCCCATGGGAATATGAGGAGAAGGTTGAGTGATAATAAGAGTCCACCCAAGGTTTTTAATGGAGAGCGCCCTGGACCCAGTGAGATGTGTCTCCTGCAAAATACAGATGTGCGGGAGGTATCTTTTAAGGAAGGAGAAAGGTTTAAATTTAGAATTCAACCCCTGCATATTCCAGGAAAGTGATCTCAAAGGGGCCATAGGAAAAGGGGCATAAAAGTGACACATCCTCCCCTGCCTGGATTACCACCTAGACCCTGCAGTAAGAACAAATACATTGGTACTCTATCCATCATTTTCAGTACCCTACACAGATACCTCAAAGATGACATTGAAAAAAAAAAACCCACAAAAATAGCATAAAACATAACTGGTATAACAACCCCCACCCCACATCGCCCCCCCCCCCAGAACCTGGGAGCGCCTGACATCCCAAACTGAACATGACTATGAGTCTCTGGGGAGCAGTGTACCAACAGGGCGCCTAGAGGGCACAGTAAAAAGAGTTGCACACAAATTGGTCAGCAACTGTGCAGCCTGTGTATAGGGAGAAACCAAATATAGGAAAAACTAATCAACCTCCCTGCGGGTATGTATTCACTCTGGTAATACTGGAGGCACAAGTCTTAGTGAGATTGTAAACCATAAAAGAAGGTACAGTCAGTTATCTGGTTACAGAAACAGAACCGTTATTTTCACCCCCCCTCAGCTCAGTGGGGTATGCATAATCACTGCAACAACGAGCTAACATCTAGCATGAGAAACGATTATAGATGACTCCAGAACAGTGGTGGGGCTAGCTGATGCTTGCAACTGCGATACCAGGGTGAGACTCAGTAATGGCATCCTGAAGCAGGGGTCAGCAGGTAGTAATGCAGTCACTTCCAACAGGGAAACAGGAGGGTCTGCTGCAAATCTAGCAGAGCCAAGGGACAAGCCATTACAGTGTTAAGGAACAGTTAAGTACCTCACCCATTGGAGAGGGGAAGAGAGGCTGCTTGTTACCCGTGGTTCCAGCGCTGTGGAAGGGATTCCAGCCAGTTAGAAGCATCTTCAGGTAATGTGAAGAAGCGATGGGACTCTCCATTCTGTACTCGCAGACAGGCAGGGAACAACATGCTATACTTCAAGCCTTTCTGTCTCATGGTGAGCTTCACATGGTTCAAAAGACTTGTGCTGCTTCTGTGTTTCCACTGAAAAATCCGGGAAAATCATGAGATGGGATCCCTCAAAGCGCTGGGCCTCAATCTTCCTACTTTCCTGCAACACCAGATCCCTGTCTCAGAAATTCAAAAGCCTGAGAATAAATGTGCACAGAGGGGTTCCGGAGGCTCCACAAGCTGCCGGCATTCTGTGGGCACATTCTACAGCAAAGAGCGGAGAGAATGCTGCCTGTGGAAGCAGCTTGCGGAGGAGTTGTTCAGTGAAGGCTGCAGGGTTGGGGTCCTCCGATCCCTCCGGAAGCCCTAAGATGCAGGGATTGTTTCTCCGATTGCGGTTTTCGGCTCGGTATTCAAGCGCCTTCACTTTAGTAGTAAGGGCATGGAGGGAGGTGGTGTGGCCTCTCAGCGTGTCCTCAGCGTCCCCCACATGGTGCTCAACCTTCATCACCCGAGTCCGGAATTTATCCATGTCCTTGCAGATCAGTCCCATTTCCATCTGCGTGGAGTCAATTTTCCCCATCAAAGTGGTTTGGCAGGTGGTAATAGCCTGCATCAGGGCAATAAAGTTATCGTGCTCCCATATTGCCAGTTCCGCTTCCTCTGTCTGCGACGCCATATTGGGAAGCTTGCGTTGCCCCGCTTTCCCACCACGAGGCTGTATATGGGATGGGAAGGCTTTCTGGTGCACTGACGATTTGCGCTTACTAGGCATACCAGGTCGGAAGACTGTCAGGAGCGTAAATGTGGGTCCATAAAGATTCAAGTCCGCAGGGAAACAGGATAAAAAACAGGCAGGGTAACGGAGCTCTCACACTATGCCTCTGCACCGGTTGCCATCTTGGAAATTCCCCCCCCCCCCCGGGCTTAGCTCTATTATTTATCTCTGACAGCTTTATAGTACTCCTGAAAGACAGCTATCATCATATTTATTATTGAGCTTCCATGAAAGAACTGAAATCCAATGAATGAAAGGGGTGGGCCCAGGGACAGTCAGGCTGGAGAGGAATGAAATAGTTGATGCTGGACGCTCTCCGGCCAGGAAATTAGTAATATCTGACTTGCTGCAGCTTCTAATCAGGGCCAGGACAAGGGGTGGGCAGAAGGGACAGCTGCCTCTGGTTCACTAGCAGTAGGTGACAGGGGGGAGGGTTGCAGTTTTGCATCACTGCCTTGGGCGCTAGATAAATCTGTCCCGATACAGCTTCTAATGTACATGGTGAGAAGCTCACAGTGTGCGGTGAAATCAGAGTAAGCCATTTCAGTCCAGGAGTGGAGCCTGTACAACTGTGCAAGACTGAAGGTAAGGCCGAAGGTTGGCTTTCATTACTACAAATTTAAATATCTTCTTTCTACTTCTTATCTGGTCCCTTCAGATGGAGAGCTGCATCCGGTTGTTCTGCAGAGCATCAGAAATCATTTTCCTCTCTAAAAAGCTGTGAAAATTTTCACCAGGAAAGGAAAATGATGGATAATTTGGTTCAGCTGATTGCCGATAGATCTTTCATCTCCTGTATCCATTGTGAAAGCAGAATAAGAGGAGGAGATTGGATGTCTTCTTTCCTCCTAATTAGAGTAGGGTCAGGCGCTGTGCGCGGCATAGATAAAGGTCTTTCCTACTTTACTAAATCTAATTTATCTAATTTTTCCTTTAACACTTAAAGTGGTTGTAAACCCTCACATATACCCAGTGAAGTGACCAGCCTCAGATGATACACAGAGATGAAACAAATCCTCCTACATAAGTATTACTTGTTTATCCACAGCCTTCTCTATCCTACACCCTTTCAAAAGGGCACATCGTGTCCTCCTGTGAGGAGCAGAGAGGAGGGGGCGGAGAGCTACAGTTACACTGTGTGAGAGCTGATTGGAGGAAAGGGACACACCCCCCTCCACACAGCAGAAGAACTGTGTTGTGAATAGACAAACTCCGTGCTGAGCTCTCCTTCCCCGCACAAATTTATCTCATGTGTCGGGAAAACTTCTCAGAAGTGACTCATGCTGATAACAGAGGAAGGAAGCACCAGAGAAAAACGACACTCAGAGCTTTGGAGAGAGATAAGCAAACACTACCTACATACACTCTATTACCAAAAGTATTGAGACGTCTGCCTTTACACGTGAACTTTAATGGCATCACAGTCTTAGGCTACTTTCACACTGGGGCCGCTGAGCATCAGCACTAAAGCGGCACTTGTTTTTGCAGCGCTTTTGCAGCGCATTTTGGCCGCTACCGGGTGCTTTTAACCCCTGCAAGCGGCCAAAGAAGGGGTTAAAATCGCCCGTGCTGTGGCGCTTTTGATGTGCTTTTCAGGCGCTCATTTCAATGGGCAGGGCGTTTTGGGAGCGCTTTATACCAGAGATGCTGCTTGCAGGACTTTTCCTAGCGTCCCGCAAGCACACCGCCCCAGTGTGAAAAAAAAGACCACTTAAATGAATGGGAGCTGGTTTTCATGAATTATTTAGAGGCTATTTCTGGCTCTAAAACACCTGAAAACTGTCTCAGTGTGAAAGCAGCCTTAATCCATAGGGTTCAATATTGAGTTGACCAAGCCTTTGCAGCTATAACAGCTTCAATTCATCTGGGAAGGCTGTCCACAAGGTTTAGGAGTGTGTCTATGGAAGTGTTTGACCATTCTTCCACAAGTGCACAAACAAGGTCAATAAAGGCATAGATGAGCGAGTTTGGGGTGGAAAACTTGACTGGCCTGCACAGAGTCCTGACCTCAACCCGATACAACACCTTTGGGATGAATTAGAGGAGAGACTGTGAGCCAGGCCTTATCGTTCAACATCAGTGCCTGACCTCACAAATGTGCTTCAGGAAGAATGGTCAAACATTCCCATAAACACACTCCTAAACCTTGTGGACAGCCTTCCCAGAAGAGTTGAAGCTGTTATAGCTGCAAAGGGTGGCCAACTCAATATTGAACCCTCCGGACTAAGACTGGGATGCCATTAAATTTCATGTGCATGTAAAGGCAGGCATTCCAATACTTTTGGTAATATAGTGTATGCGCTTTGCTCACATTCCATGACAGAGGTTTACAACCACTTTAAGTGAAATGTCCCACCAGATTCAAATTTTGATGCTATCACAAACAGAAAAAGAGCCCCATTTCCCTACAGAGATTGGTTTCCCTTGCATGTTAAGTGAGTAAGTAGCCCAAAGACAGCCTCCTTCCAAAGACATCTAATTAGTAAATAGAGTCCACCTGTCTGTTATTTAATCTTAGTATAAATATAGCTGTTCTGTGAAGCCCTCAAAGATTTGTTAGAGAGCCTTAGAGAACAAACAGCATCATGAAGGCCAAGGAACACACCAGACAGGTCAGGGATAAAGTTGTGGAGAAGGTTATAGCAGGGTTAGGTTATAAAAAAATATCACAAGCTTTGAAAATCCCACAGAGCACTGTTCAATCCATCATCCAAAAATGGAAAGGGTATGGCACAACTGCAAACCTACCAAGACATGCCCGTCCACCTAAACTGACAGGCCGGGCAAGGAGAGTATTAATCAGAGAAGCAGCCAGGAGGCCCATGGTAACTCTGGAGGAGCTGCAGAGACCCACAGCTCAGGTGGAAGAATCTGTCCACAGGACAACTACTATGCCGCGTACACACAGTCTGATTTTCTGACGGGAAATGTTGGATCTGAGCTTGTTGTCGGAAAGTCCAACCGTGTGTATGCTCCATCGAACATTTGCTGTCGGACTTTCCGCCAACAAATGTTTGATAGCAGGTTCTCAAATTTTCCGCCAACAAAACTTTTTTGTCGGAAAGTCCGATCTTGTGTACACAAGTCCGTCGCACAAAAGTTCACGCATTCATCTTGTACGTCACCACGTTCGTAATTGTTGGCCATTTGTGTGACCGTGTGTATGCAAGGCAAGTTGGAGCCAACAACCTTCAAACAGCAGCATCACGTTGTGGGGATGCTTTTCTTCAGTAGGGACAGGGAAGCTGGTCAGAGTTGATGGGAAGATGGATGGAGCCAAATACAGGACAATCTTAGAAGAACAACAACTTAGAGTCTGCAAAAGACTTGAGACTGGGGGGAGGTTCACCTTCCAGCAGGACAACAACCCTAAACATACAGCCAGAGCTACAATGGAATGGTTTAGATCAAAGTATATTCATGTGTTAGAATGGCCCAGTCAAAGTCCAGACCTAAATCCAATTGAGAATCTGTGTGCTGTTCACAGACGCTCTCTATCCAATCTGACAGAGCCATTTTGGAAAGAAGAATGGGCAAGAATTTTACTCTCTAGATGTGCAAAGCTGGTAGAGACATCCCCAAAAAGACTTGCAGCTGTAATTGCAGTGAAAGGTGGTTCTACAAAGTATTGACTCCGGGGGGCTGAATACAAATGCACCCCACACTTTTCACATATTTATTTAAAAAGAAAAAAAAAGAACATTTAATATTTTCCTTCCACTTCACAATTATGTGCCACTTTTTGATGGTCTATCACATAAAATCCCAATAAAATACATTTATGTTATTGGGTTGTAGCATGACAAAATTTGTAAAATTTCAAGGGGTATAAATACCCCTTGAAATGCCAAGAGGCCTACAGCAACATTAAAGGAGCTGCAGGAATATCTGGCAAGTACTGGCTGTGTGGTACATGTGACAACAATCTCCCGTATTCTTCATATGTCTGGGCTATGGGGTAGAGTGTCAAAATGGAAGCCTTTTCTTAGGAAGAAAAACATCCAAGCCCAGCTAAATGTTGCAAAAACACATCTGAAGTCTCCCAAAAGCATGTGGGAAAATGTGGTATGGTATGAAGAATCCAAGGTTGAACTTTTTGGCCATAATTCCAAAAGATATGTTTGGCCCAAAAACAACACTGCACATCACCAAAAGAACACCATACCCACTGTGAAGCATGGTTTTGCAGTTTGCAGAAACACTCTACAATCCATTTAACATGGCTTCCTATGGTACTAGTTCACATCTATGCGTTTTGCGGCCAGTGTGTTTTTGGAAATGGTCGGGGACTTTTTTCACACAATTTGCGGGTAATAGATCTCAATGTAACCGCAACAGAAACGCAACTTTTGGGTTTGTGATGCAACTTTTGATGTGTTTTGCGGTTCTTATTTTAACACTGTATATAGCTGGTTGCTAACCGGGGGGCCGGGAAGCCAATCGCCGCGTCATTAACAACAAATTAGTCATCAGCTGTCAGCGGCTTCCCACTGAAAGTAAAAAAAAAAGGCAGCCAAAAAATGAACTGCATGGGCCCCCCCCCAGGTCTATACCAGGTTCTTCGGGTCTAGTATGGATTTGGAGGGGACCCTCACGCCAAAATAAAAAAAATGGCGTGGGGTTCCCCCCCAAAATCCATACCAGACCCTTATTCCAGCACGCAACCTGGCAGGCCACTGGGGATGAGGCCCTTGTCCCCATGTTGATGGGGACAATGGCCTCATCCCCACAACCCTTGCTCGGTGGTTGTGGGGGTCTGCGGCGGGGGGCTTATCGGAATCTGAAAGCCCCCTTTATCAAGCCCGGATCCCGTCCCATATGTGAATGGGTATCGGGTACATTGTACCCCTGCCCATTCACCAAAAAAAAGTGAAATATGACAAAAAACAATAGCCGAAGAAAACAGCGGCGAGGGAGAACACAGCAGTGGGAGAAGTAGGTGGCAGCGGGAGAGACGGCGACAGAAGATGGTGGCAAGAGAGACAGCACCGGGAGAAGATGACGGGGGGGAGACACGGCTTGGGGGAGAAGACCACTCAGATCTATTTTACAATAAAGGAATTGTCGAAAACCGGCTATTGTTTTTTGTCACATTTCACTGGTTTTTTTTTGGTGAATAGGTAGGGGTACAATGTACCGATACCCATTCGCATGGGGGGGCGGGATCTGGGGGCCACCTTGTTAAAGGGGGCTTCCAGATTCCAATAAGTCCCCCCACCCGCAGACCCCCACAACCACCGGGCAAGGATTGTGGGGATGAGGCCCTTGTCCCCATCAACATGGGGACAAGGTGCTTTAGGAGGGGACCCAAAAGCACCCTCCCCATGTTGAGGACATGTGGCTTGGTATGGTTCAGGGGGGGGCACTCGCTCGCCCGCCACCCTTTCCTGACCTGCCAGGTTGCATACTCAGATAAGGGTCTGGTATGGATTTTGGGGGGGACCCCTACACCATTTTTTTTTCAATTTTGGCGTGGAGTTCCCCTTAATATCCATACCAGACTCGAAGGACCTGGTATGGACTGGTGGGGGGAACCTACGTCATTTTTTTCTTTTATTTTTACTCTATATTGCTGGGAACGGGCAATTCATTTCAGTCGCGAGCAATTTTAAATAACATTTTTTCCTTTAGAAATGTCATTTTGCTGCGGTACAGTAATAAACACGGGAAAGGTGTGCTACTTTACAGGCATACTAAGGACACCCCCCAGGCACAATATTTAAAGGAATTTTTATTGTTTCACTTTAAGCATTATTAAAATCACTGCTCCTGAAAAAACAGTCATTTTTAAAAACATTTTTTCCAATTGATACATGTCCCCTGGGGCAGGACCCGGGTCCCTATACACTTTTTATGGCAAAGAACTTACATATAAGCCTTCAGTGAGAACTTTGGATTTTGCAGATTCGAGCCCCATTGAATTCCACTATTCCCGCTTAAGTGATCTGACAGGCATGTTTGCCGGCAAAAGCGCTGCTTTCCATTTGCATTAGAGCTCAGTTTCTGAGAGTTGAAGACTTAATTGGCCTTAATTGGGTGTGCTATTTTCCGGGACTGCAGGATCATTTATTGGCGCTATAGTAAATGACCCCCACGGTCTCCATGGCTGTCTTTTACTGAATCAACAAAACACATCTCCGCTTGTAGATGGCCAATTTAAATGGATAGGTAGTCACTCTGCCTGTAGTGTGGGGTATGAGGTCCTTATATCCGTGTTTGTACCTTGATATTTGGCACCACATGCATACATTTGTTTTTTATATTGATGGGTCTCGGATTCGATCTTACTTTGACTTGTTTTTCTTCTTTAATATTTTGCACTACTCTGTTATTCTTAGCTTCTGTTAAAAAATTTAGCAAATTAATAATCGTTCTTGATAAATTTAGCCCAGAATGTATTCTGCTACATTTCTTTGGTGAAAATAACCCAAATCAGCACATATTATTTAGTCTTTATGAGGCCTCATGCACACTGGACGTTTTTTGACGCTTTTACAGCAGTTGTTTTTGGCTGTTGATGTTTTTTCCTACAGTCATTAAACTCTCCATCATGTTATCCTATGTGTCCATGCACACATAGGCTGTTATCAGCAGTTTTGGGCAGTAAAAAAAACCCCAAAACTAGTGGGTCCTGAGAGACGTTTTTCAGCTGTAAAAACGCTCTAACGCTGATAAACGTTAATAATCGCTCAAAAAACGTCGCTCACTGGCGTTTTTTAACATTTTTGATCCATTGAAAAAAAGAATAAAAATTTTACTTAAAAAAAAAAAACAGCTAAAACACTAACACGGAAAAACGCTAAAAAACGCTAATAAACGCTAAAAAACGCTATTGCATAAACGTTGAAAAAAGTTGAAAAATTCACTGCAAATCTACTGACGTTTTTATAACGTTATTTTAACGTCCAGTGTGCATGAGGCCTGAAGGTTATAGAGTCCACAAACTATGGTATATATCTAAACATAGAATATATATATCTAAACATAGAATATATAAACATAAAATATATCTCCTGATGTGCTGACAGCCTCGTTTCTTGAGACCCTGACATGTCAGGACAGTACAAATATATATCCCTCAAATGACCCCTTTTTGGAAAGTAGACAGTCAAAGGTATTTAGTAAGAGGTATGGCAGGTGTTTTGAAGCTGTAATTTTTTGTCATATTTTTGGAAAATAAAGAAATGGAAAAAAAAAAAATGTATTTAATATATTTAATATATATATAATTTAATATACAGTACTGTCTGATCACGTAAAAAAGAGCTGACACTCCAGTAGGAAGGTGAGGTCCGCACATGGTGGCGATAGAAGTTTAGCGCTCAGCACATCAGCCGCTGATGCGTTTGGCAGCACCTGATGACACATTAGCCTCGTCTTTAAAATGTTCCCACAGTAATCTCTCGCTGCATTTTGATGACCCGGTTTCCATGGAGCTACGATTAAAGACGTTGTCAGAACAGAAAGCGTTACCTTTTCCTGTAACTACTGGCACCCCCTCCCCACCCATAACAAGCCGCAATTAAACTCGCGGCGGGTTGTTTATCGGAGCCGTGAGATTGTTTGGAAATTGCTTTTCGCTGCTCTGCCTCTCACAGCTGAATAACTCCATCACTCTCCCTTAATCCTCCACCGAGGATCGCGTTCGTCACCTTGTTTTGCGTAATTTGCCGGTTGATGTTTGAAATAGGAGTTTTCTGTGTTCCTAAACATAAAATTATAACTTTGCATTGTTCATATTTATAACAAAGGTGCAGTAAGATCCCCCTGCGTCTAAACCAGCACCCCTCTGAAAAGTGATAAACGTTTAGAGGACTTTTCATAAGCGTTTGACAGGCAATGTGATGCCTCCTTGCTGCTTGTTTTTAACCCTGTAATTGTCGCACCAAAGCACCGCAACCACATGCATTATCTACTGCCGGTCAAACACGAAGGAAGCCAGAGGCGCAAACCATGGTGACCGCAGCATGTAAATGCCCCTGTTCGCTGCATTTGCAGCTTAACCAGTTGCCGACCGCTATAGCAGTTTTACTGCTACAGGTCGGCCACTGTGCGCAGAATCACACACACACACACATATATATATATATATATATATATATATATATATATATATATATATATACACACTGTATATATACAATGTATATATATGTATATATTTACGCAATCCCACACTTCCGGGAAGGGGACGCAGATCACAGCAGGAGCCAATCGGCGGGTGCCGTGGACACGATGTCCGCCGTCACCCCCCTTATCATCCTGCAGAGAGACAGAACAACAATCTACGTATGTAAACAAGGCAGATGGCTGTTCTGTCAGTAGGGAAGGCATAGATCCTGTGTTCCTGCAAAGCAGGGACATGGATCCATGCCTTCACCTAGTAAAAGCACCTCCCCCCCACAGTACACTAAAACACTGGCTAGGCACAGAGTTAGCCCATTGATCGCCCCTGATGTTAACCCCTTCCCAGCCAGTGTCATTAGTACAGTGACAGTGCATATTTTTAGGACTGATAACTGTATTAGTGTCACTGGTTCCAAAAAAACTGTCAAAGGTGTCAGTTAGCGTCCGATTGTCTGCCGCAATATCGCAGTCCCAATATAGGTCGCTGATTGGCACCATTACTAGTAAATAAATAAATAAAAATTCCATAAATATATCCCATAGTTTGTAGAAGCTATAACTTTTGCGCAAACCAATCAAAATTCACTTATTGGGATTTTTTTTACCAAAAATATGTAGCAGAATACATATTGGCCTAAATTGATGAAGAAATTTGATTTTGTGCATTTTTTTTATTAGATATGTTTTATAGCAGAAAGTAAAACATTTTATTTATTTTTTTCTTCAAAGATGTGTTCAAATACCACCAAAAGAAAGCTCTATTTGTGGGGAAAAAAGGGCATTTTAAATGGCCTGGTCGTGAAGTGGGGGGGTAAATCTTCTGGAGCTAAAAACACAGGTTAACTGAGTGATTGTAATGCCCCCCACTGCAAGTGTAAACAAGCATTCCTGCTCGCTTTTTTTAGTTTTTCACATGTTAACATGCATCACGCTAAGGGTTGCCCATTCACTTGAATGGGCTGCCCTACATACAACAAACACCCCAAAGTAGCTCCAGAACCGTTTTGGTCATGGAGCGTCGGGCGTTTATTTCAGTGGGCGTTTTGGCGCATTTGTAGCACATTTTTTGCATGGCAATACTCGCTACTGCTACCCATTCTTGGGATGCCTTTAAGGATTAATGGTAGCACACGCGTGACCCACTATTGCAGCGCTTTTCTGAAACACATGGCAAAATGCACATTTTTTGTGCGTTTTGTTGCGCGTTTAGGAAACGCACAGGTGTGAATGCAGCCTTAGTGACTAAAGTATTAAAATGTTACGAATGTCACAAAGCGTATAAATCAATAATGTTACAATCTCCAATTCATCAATGAAGAGTCCTCCTGAGGCCCTGTTTACATTGAACTGGGAGACAGCAAGCAATGTTACTACTTTGCTTTTTTGTGGCACATTTTTGGAGCGGCCGCTGGAAAAACACGCTAGAGAAGCTCATGTACCAAATTTTAGCACTGAGCCAGGCGCATTTAGCCTTGCATGTTTTGCTGAGATTTTTATGTGTTTTGTCACATGACATTCATGGCAAAATCGTACCACGTTTGGGGTGTCATTAAGAAATAATGGCACCGAAAGTGCGTTGAACGTTTTGTTGCAATTCTGCTTGAGATTCCAATACACTCAGAAGAATGGGGCCTCAGACTAGGTTCACACTGCAGCATTGCAGCAATCCAAGTAAAGTCGCACGCTTTCCCACAATGCACAGAAACGTGCTGCTCTTTTGCAGACGCAAGGCGGTGCTGTTAATTCTTAGAGCTTATGCACACCAGAAACTGCTCATAACTGCACGTTTTTGACTGCATGTTTACATGCATTTGAAGCGATTGAATGCGTTTTGCATGTGTTTGCGCTGCGTTTGCAGTGCAATTTTCTATAAGTTTCCTGCATTTGCGTGAGAAAATGCAGCATGCTCTACTTACTTTACAGTGCCCGAAAAAGTATTCATACCCCTTGAAATTTTCCACATTTTGTCAGGTTACAACCAAAAACGTAAATGTATTTTATTGGGATTTTATATGATAGACCAACACAAAGTGGCACATAATTGTGAAGTGGAAGGAAAATTATAAACATTTTTTACAAATAAACATGTGAAAAGTGTGACGTGCATTTTTATTCAGCCCCCTTTACTCTGATACCCCTAACTAAAATCTAGTGGAACCAATTGCCTTCAGAAGTCACTTAATTAGTAAATAGAGTCCACCTGTGTGTAATTTATACTCAGTATAAATACAGCTGTTCTGTGAAGCCCTCAGAGATATGTAAGAGAACCTTAGTGAACAAACAGCATGATGAAGGCCAAGGAACACACCAGACAGGTCAGGGATAAAGTTGTGGAGAAGTTTAAAGCAGGGTTAGGTTATAAAAAAAACATCTCATGGAGCACTGTTCAATCCATCATCTAAAAATGGAAAGAGTATGGCACAACTGCAAACCTACCAAGACATGGCTGTCCACCTAAACTGACAGGCCGGGCAAAGAGAGCATTCATCAGAGAAGCAGCCAAGAGGCCCATGGTAACTCTGGAGGAGCTGCAGAGATCCACAGCTCAGGTGGGAGAAAAGTTTTAGCGGCCCTTTCGTGGCGCTAGAGGGGCGGATTCTTTAAGGTCACGTGACAACGTGACCTTAAAAAAACAGAAAAAAAGTCCAGTTTTGAAGCGCTGCACATTCATTTCAATGAGCAGGGGTGTTTCGGGAGTGCTATTTATAGCGCCAAGCCACCCCAAAGATGCTGCATGCGGGGCTTTTCCCAACGTCCCACAAGTGCACCACCCAAGTGGGAAAGCACTCATTGCACAGAATATGAGGCAGTTTTCAGGTGCTTTTTAGAGGCTATTTCTAGCACTAAAACGCCTGAAAACTGTCTCAGTGTGAAAGGGGTCTTAGTCGTGCACTCCACAAATCTGGCCTTTATGGAAGAGTGGCAAGAAGAAAGCCATTGTTGAAAGAAAGCCATAAGAAGTCCCATTTGCAATTTGCAAGAAGCCATGTGGGGGACACAGCAAACATGTGGAAGAAGGTGCTCTGGTCAGATGAGACCACAATTTTACTTTTTGGCCTAAAAGCAAAACGCTATGTGTGACGGAAAACTATCACTGCACATCACCCTGAACACATCATCCCCACTGTGAAACATGGTGGTGGCTCTGGCCAGCTTTCCTGTCCCTGCTTTTCTTAAGCAGGGACAGGGAAGCTGGTTAGAGTTGATGGGAAGATGGATGGAGCCAAATACAGGGCAATCTTAGACGAAAACATGTTAGAGTCTGCAAAAGACTTGAGACTGAGGTTCACCTTCCAGTAGGACAACGACCCTAAACATACAGCCAGAGCTACAATGGAATGGTTGATGAAAGCTTATTCATGTGTTAGAATGGGCCAGTCAAAGCCCAGATCTAAATCCAATTGAGAATCTGTGGCAAGACTTGAAATTCCCTGTTCACAGACACTCTCCATCCAATCTGACAGATCTTGAGCTATTTTGCAAACAAGAATGGGCAAAAATTTCACTCTCTAGATGTGCAAAGCTGGTAGAGACATCCCCAAAAGGACTTGCAGCTGTAATTGCAGTGAAAGGAGGTTCTACAAAGTATTGACTCCGGGGGGCTGAAAATAAATGTACGCCACACTTTTCACATATCTTTTTTTTTTTTTTAAATCATTTTTTTTCCACTTCACAATTATGTGCCACTTTGTGTTGGTCTATCACATAAAATCCCAATAAAATACATTTACGTTTTTGTTTCTAACAAGACAAAATGTGGAAAATTTCAAGGGACTGTAACTGTGCTGAACTGCGCTGCAATGATGTGAACAATGGCCATAAGATTACCTTGATTTTGGGCTATGAAGTTGGAGTGCAGTTTAAAATGCATCCAACTGCATCCAAGTGCGTTCGGTGTGAAAGAGCCCTGAATATCACCCCCACACATCTGCAAACACGAACGTTTCCGAGCGTGCCAAACGGATTCCTCAAAAGGGTCGGCGACTTCTTTTGAGAAATTTTTGTGCGTAGGGGAGCCCATTGATATGAATGGGCTGCCCTACATATGACGACTGCAACTTCACACACAATTTGATGGTGTAAACAGAGCCTTATGCCTCGTACACACGATCGGACTTTCCGCCAACAAAACCGTGGAATTTTGTCCGAAGGGCATTGACTCAAACTTGTCTTGCATACACACGGCCAAACAAAGGTTGGCCAACAATTAGGAACGTAGTGACGTACTAGATGTACTACGTGTTTTTTCATCCTTTTAGCGCCACCCTTTGGGCTCCTTCTGCTAATTTCGTGTTAGTAGAAGTTTGGTGAGTGTTGATATGCGCTTTTCATTTTGCTCTTTTCATTTCGTGCTTTTCGTTTCTGAACGGCCGTTCTTCAACCAGACATGTTGCGGAATCGGAGGAGATAACGTGTTATTTATTATTGGCCTTGGAGTTATTGCTTTGACATTATTTTTTGGTTGATTAATGATTTGATTTGTTAGATTTTCTATATTTTTGGATGCATAGAATGCACTTTTTGGTTAAGTTCTATTGGCAGATAGCATGTCTAATTTTATTTGTTTCCTTTTTTTAATGCACAATAAAAAAATATTGTTTTACTTCAAATGACAGTTTGGGAGTAGACATTTGCATTTTAAAAAATACAATGTAAAATTAACAAGGGACATCAACATAGTTGTATCTTTGATCTTAAAAACTACGGGATAATGATGCTGTGTTAACTTGCCCAAAAAAAAGAAAAAAAAAAAAAAAAGCATAATAATATTATTCTTGATATCACTATAAAAAAAAGCCTTTGAAAATTTGTTTGAAAAAACTCCATCAGTATCACCAGCAAAGCAGCTTCATTATTATCCCATTAAAGAAGAAGAGAATATTCGCTGCATTTCGAGATTTCATAATTTGCTGCGTCACGAATGTTAATTCTCCATTATGAACGCTGGTTTACAAGACCGACCGCTTCTGGCCCGTCCCTGCTTCCGAGCATGCGTGTTTGTACTTTTGACTTTTGTCTGATGGACTTATGTACACATGCTCGGAAAATCTGACAACACACATTTGTTGATGGAAAATTTGAAAACCTGCTAGCCAACATTTGTTGGAGGAAAGTCAGACAACAATTGTCCAATGGAGCGTACAGACGGTCAGATTTACCGCCAACAGGCTCACATCGAACACTTCCTGTCGGAAAGTCCAATCGTGTGTACGAGGCTTTAGGCTTCGTACGCACTTGTGGTCGGGGGCATGAAAAATAGGTAATTTAGCTGCAGTTTTACCGCCTCCTGACCTACCCCTTAACCTAACACACAGCCTCAGTGAGTGTTCAGCAAGCACTACTGCTGCCAAATTGAACCTATTTAAGTGAATGGGGCTGCCCCACAACTGTTCTGCAACAGCTTTCAGTGCATGAGGTTGCAGCACTGTGCTGCAGGCTTTCAAGAGTTAAAATAGACATCCAAGATTCGGCACATCACCTCTTGTCAGCTGATTGTCAAATTACAGCGGATCTGTTTTTTAAAGAGCAATGCAAGTGTTTTTTTCATTATGGATAGAGTAGGGAAGGGTTAAAACTACTGACACATTGACAGTTTTTTTTTTTTCTAACTGTGTCTCCTTAGGGAGCCCTCCCTTCACTTCCTGTCCGGTAGACTCAACAGGAAATGAGAGGATATTTTACCAATGTAAGAGAAATCCCCTCTTAGACAAATGTCGTGGTCA
Organism: Aquarana catesbeiana; assembly: GCF_042186555.1. NCBI lineage: Eukaryota > Metazoa > Chordata > Amphibia > Anura > Ranidae > Aquarana > Aquarana catesbeiana. Next base: position 57,542,823 of record NC_133331.1, on the reverse strand, counting down.
GCATATGTAAGCCCACGTCTGCTGCTCTTGCAGCTTTAGGAGGAGCAGGTGGAGGGAAGTAAAAAAACAGGTCTAAGCCGCGTGGTAAACAAAGCCTTAGCCTGGAAATCATCATTAGAATGACAGAGCAAGCTCTTGTGATCAGTGTGACGGATATTTCTTGCGTTGTACTAAACTGAAACTCCCATGAAGTTTTGACATCCCTTCAGCACACCAAGGTCATAGAAATAGATAATATGTTGCTAATAAGTTGCAGCTAATAATTACTTTGAGATTGTGTCCTCCTCCTCCTCTTCATCCTGTCCTCCTCCTCCTCCTTTGTGACGCATTGTGTTTATTATCACCAGTCTTATTAATTAGGAGAGACGGGCCCCCGGGGGACCAGTAGTCTTTTCTTAAATTCCCGATGAGGCTCCTTCATGGCAAACCTGACAATTCCACCCTTGTGATATTTCTTGTTCTTGTAAATGAACTAAACGCCTTCTCATCCTCTAAATCGAGCAATGACGCAACACATTACTGATGAATCAGAAAAGGGAATGGTATTGTTTCCGAATGGATGGAGATCAGAGGTTATAAAGTGTATTTCCAGCTAAAACTTTTTTCAGTTTTGGATAGAGTGGGGAAGGATTAGAACCTTTGTCGGGTTTTATTGCTCTCTGTGGCTTCACAATTTACTTTAAAAAAAAACATCAATTGCAGCCTCACTGTGCCTATTAAATTCAGCCACTTTGTCCATCAAATACAGCCACTGTGCCCATCGAATACAGCCACTGTGCCCATCGAATACAGCCACTGTGCCCATCGAATACAGCCACTGTGCCCATCAAATACAGCCACTGTGCCCATCAAATACAGCCACTGTGCCCATCAAATACAGCCACTGTGCCCATCAAATACAGCCACTGTGCCCTTCAAATGCAGCCACTGTGCCCATCATATGCAGCCACTGTGCCCATCAAATGCAGCCACTGTGTCCATCAAATACAGCCACTTTGCCATCAAATGCAGCCCCTGTGCCCATCATATGCAGCCACTGTGCCCACCAAATACAGCCACTGTGCCCATCATGTGCGTCCACGCAACTGCACCCGCATGGATGTCCTTTTTGGGATTAATTCAGCCCCCACACAGGGTACAGATTCATATACCCCGTGTGAATAAGGCCTTGGACTTCTCCATGGAGGACCTCACTGGTGGGAAGAGTTCTCATTTCTCCAGCAGAGAAAGCCTAAAGAAAGCTGGAAAGACTCCTCCCGCCTCTGAAGACAAAAAGAGTTCCAACTTCCCCTCATAGCCGGTCCAACACACACCTCAAAAAAAAAACGGCCTTCAACCTACCCATATAGCTGGTCCAACACACGCCTCAAAAACATACCAGCCTTCAACCTCCCCTCATAGCCGGACCAACACACGCCTCAAAAACATACCAGCCTCCAACCTCCCCTCATAGCCGGTCCAACACATGCCTCAAAAAACATACAGGCCTCCAACCTCCTCTTATAGCCGGTCCAACACACGCCTCAAGAGCCTAACGGCCTCCAATCTTCACAACATAATCAATTACTTAATGTAGATCGACAATACATCAATCAAACATAATCACTTGTAAAAAAGAATGTGATATTTTTCATTAACCTTAAAGCTTAACCTTAAAGCTTCTGCAGAAAGGGAAATGGAGGACAGATGGGAGGACCCTCCGATTACTGGAGTGAAAGCCGCCGGCGCCACCAGTGTAGGAACCTGTCTTGGTACAGGCGTCATACCTGGTCCCTGGGAGGGTTCCTCAGACTTTTTGTTGAGTCTTCTTCTAGCAGCAGCCAATTGTCATGTTTGTGCAAATGTAAACATTAAGCTTTAAGGTTAATCAAAAATATCACATTCTAAAAGAAAAAAGGTAGAACAAGGGGGAGGGGGAGTATGGAAGAGGGAGAGAGGGAGGAAAGTAGGGGGGGGGAGGTTATATATAACTTAACATTATTGAACCCCTATAATCCTACTCAAGACATAAGTATACTGCTGTCTTCAGGGAGACGGGCTACCTGTGGCAGTCTCCCCCATTGTTAGTCCCCAACAGTGTTACCACTCACTCTGTACTCTCTCCTTGCTCCCCTGCTTCCAGGAAAGGCTCCTCTTGTGTGGTTTAGAAGGATCCTTCCAGTACCCAAACCCCAGACCAAGGCAGGACACCCCCCTCCCGACTAGAGGGTACCCCTGAGGGCCACTGACAGTCTCCTCAACACACTGTATCTCCATCTTCTACCTGACTGCCCTGCTAGCATGGCCCATGTCTATTCATGGAGTGGTCTCAGCCCCACGCCAGCCTACTTTTCTATTTTCCACTAATTCTAGAAGATTCTCCAAACTTCTAGACCAGGGGGAGGCACCAGAGAGCTGCCAGGATGAGTCACCCAGCCCTGAACCTTACTGAACCCTGACCCAGATTCCATGGCTCAGACTTGGCTCTGAGCCAAACTATATTTTACCTACTCTAAATTATAACACACCCTGTACTTACTTCAAGCACACACTAGAGGGTGCCACACACACACACACACACACAGATATATATATATATATATATATATATATATATATATATATATATATATATATATATATACACTACACACACACACACACATACACATATAATATATATATGTTTAAATAAAGTGCAGCGCTAAAACAATAAAGTGCAAACAGAAAAAAGCCGTTATCCGGAGTAACACGGAATTCTCTGTACAGAAAGGTAGCACACAGATTTTATCACAGGGGCTCCTCCAAGGCACAATCCTGGCAGCAGGTCTGGAATGGTTCCTCTATGAAGAAGGGGTTCACAGGTAACAATCTCACTCCGTTTCTATATACACTCCATTTCTGAGGCTTTCTAATTAACATGCCCTGATCAGCTGTGAACCTCCTGGTGTATACTATCCAAGGCTGATGGGGAGAGAAGTTTTGATTTCTTTTCAATGGATCATAGATCCAACCAAGCGTTTTGTGACCTCCCTCAGTAAGGGGGGGGGGGGGGGTGTCACTGGTTTGTTTGTTTTTGTTTGTGGTGACAGGTATAACGCTGTCAAGTGTTTGATCATCATTTCCAATGCACCTTTCCTTCATGGGACTTTTTCCGATTAAGCTCAGCTGCATATGAACTTTTTTCTGTTCGCATAATATTTTTCACTGCCAATACTGCATATATGTTATCAGGGCCGTCTTTAATATGGTTTGGACCCCGGGCAAACATTTTTTTTGGCCCCCCCAATTCAATTTTGCTCTTCACCCCATCTCAAAAAACAGACACACACATAGAATTATCTTAAAAAAAAAAAAAAAACCTTTAATAATGTAAACATAAAAGAACTGGTCCACGAACAAGTTCACATGTAGGTGTTTTGGCGGCCCACATTTGCGCAGGCACAGCAGCCCATTCATTTGAATGGGCTGCCATGCCTGCGTTTCCTGCAGAAAAAAAGGTGCATGCAGCATTTTAAAAATGCAGTGGCCTTGAAATCCATTCTGCTTTTGCACCATGTGACTTATCTGCAGTTCCTGCACACATAAACATACTGCGTTTTTAAAAGTGTGGCCTAAACATATAAAAATGCAGCAAGTTTGCTGGTGCAGGAACTGCAGGTAAGTCACATGGTGCAATAGCAGAATGGACAGACAGTGCTGTATTTCATTGCTTGATGGGCATAGGTGTGTGCAGCCTATTAAATGATACATGCACCTTTTTTTTGCAGAAAACGCAGGCATGGCAGCCCATTCTGTGCCTGCGCAAATGTGGGCCACCAAAACACATACATGTGAACCAGCCAGGCCCAAAATAAGCCCATCAAGCAGTTAACACCCCTTTCACACAGATGCGCTTTGCAGGTGTTATAGCGCTAAAAATAGGGCCTGCAAAGCGCCCTGAAACAGCGGCTCCATTCACTCCAGTGTGAAAGCCCAGGGGCTTTCACACTGGAGCAGTGCGCTGGCAGAGCGTCAGAAAAAGTCCTGCCAGCAGCTCCTTTGGAGCGCATTAGGAGTGGTGAATTCACTGCTCCTAAAGCGCCCCTGCCCATTGAAATCAATGGGCAGCGCCACCAAACCGCCAGCATAGCGTTGCTGTAGCGCTTTTAACCCTTTTTTGGCCGCTAGTGGGGGTTAAAAGTGCCCCGCTAGTGGCCAAAAAGCACTGCAAAAACGACAGTAAAGCGCCACTAAAAATAGTGGCGTTTTACTACCGATGCCTAGGTGCTTTCAGTGTAAAAGCAGCCCAAATACAGTATGCCATGTGCTGTAAATTATGCTGTGTGCTCTACTCTGAGGCCTCACTCAGCCTGGACTGCAGGTTTGCTCAGTGTTTTTAAACTTTCTTCTATAACACAGACATGGCATGGGGATAGGGGGTGCGGGAGCCAGGGGAGGAGAAAAGACCTTACCTTGTCCTGGAAAGCTCAGCTCTGATTCTCAGCTCAATTCTCCACACTGCTTAGTTGTTTCACTTGACCAGGCAGGCACCAGGCTTCAGTGCACTCCACTCCGCGCTGCTGTCTCACTCCTCCTCCGCTCCTCCGATCAGGTACACAGCACTGCATGCATAGCAAGGGGCAGGGCCAGAGCGTCAGTGGAGCTCAAGGCCCTGCCAACCCGCGGCCCGCTCCTCAAACGAAAAACAAAGGCACTGGCACTGTGGGAGCCGTGCGCGCCGCTGACATAACATTCAGCGCCGATTTGCGGGCAGCATGTAGGGTTAACGGGCAGCTCTGCTTTGGGCCCCAAACAGTGACAGGGCCCTGGGCAGCTGCCCTGTTTGCCCTGCGCTAAAGACGGCCCTGTATGTTATAGATTTCAACATTTAGATATGTTTACACTGTTGATATTTAAATGATTGCACAGATTTCACTTTATTCTAAACTTGGTTGTTTTTTGCACATATCACATGCATTGTGCTAGTTGCATAAATTGCACTTTATTGTTCTAGCTCTACACTTTACTTAAACATTATTTCTGTGCCTGATATCTGGGTTATAGTGCACAGCTGCCGGTTGCTTTATTATTCCAAGCGCGGTTATATTTTTCACACTTACTGTATGTGTGTGTGTGTGTATGTATGTATATATATATATATATATATATATATATATATATATATATATACAAACACACACACACACACACTCTTATAAATAAATGTTAAAATGTATTGAAACATTGATGGTGTCAGTACAGCAGTGGATGGTGCCAGTCAGTTGAACAGGAGATGGTGTCAGTAGGGCAGTGGACTTTGACAGTAGGGCAGTCGATGGTGTCAGTCGTTTTTTATTTTTATTATTTTATTTTTTATTATTTTTTCCAATTTTTTTATTATCATTTTTTTAAAAATTTTTTTAAATAATTTTTTTTTACAACATTATCTTTTAAAATTTTTTAGGAGCCCTATTGGGGGGCTTTGGTGAAATATCAGGGGTCTAAAGAGACCCCTGATGTCTCACTTTTGAGACATAGATTCCCCAGTCCATTTCTCTGCAGCCTCAGCTGCACATGACAAGGAATGAATGGGAAGTGCTCTGTGCTGAGTGGCTTTCTGTTCATTCACAAACTGAAGCATAGTAAACACAGTTCAAATGCCTGGTATCGGTGCATCCCTACTTGAGAGTACTGTCAGAAACTGCAGACCTAATAGAGGAAATGATGGTCAGAGAATGTGGACAGGATATATTGTTGGCTGGGGATATGCTAGAAACGTTACATGAGGCTAGTATAGATCAATGCTACTATCCATATCAATGTTCCCACCAGTGGCGGCTGGAGGTATATTTTATGGGGGAGGTGGCCATGAATGCACACTGCCAAATGGTCGGTCGGTCACCAGCCCCGCACTTACCCCATCTATCGGGCAGCGCTTCCTCCGGGTGATGGGCGGTGGCTTTCCCTGCATCTCCTCCTCCACCTAGGCGGCCAATAGAAGCGCTTCTCTTTTCGGCCAATCAGATTGATCAGAAGGAGAATCAGGAAGACAATAGCAAATATTTATTCACACAACTGGGTGGGCTCGGGGCGCAGCCCTCTGCTCCCTATGCACCCCCCTTTTTTGAAGCCTATTAGAGGCTCTAATCACGTGCCTAAAAAAAACCCCATCAGGATTCATAGGTCTGGTGCCCTGCATGTAGATTAGGGGGCCGGACACATGGATAGGGGGGTGGCGCCCCTGCGCCCTACATTAGGGGCCACCACTGGTTCCTAATACAGACTGCTGAGGTCCGAGGGCTGCACATCATATACCAAAGAGCCGCAAACGGCCTTTCGGCCACAGGTTGGACACCGGGAGACTAGAGGCAGTTACTCTAAACTTCTATAGATGAATGAACTACATTCACTACCACTGGACTGGCATGTGCACATAGCCTGATATTTTTCAGATTTTCTGGTGATCTTTCTCCTGTCTAGCACTCTTTTTTTATATTAAACAAAACTCTCTTGTCTATTTTATTCTTTGGTATCACACTAGCAGAGAGTTTTTTTGAGGGCATGAGATCCCTCTGGACAGTCAGAAGGTGATTTGACGTCCCCCGGCTGTGATCTCCACCTGGCTCAAGACCCATCCTGAATTATGAGCAGGATATCCAATTAGGTTGTACGCCATTCCGCGGTGCCTCTAGGCTTACTTCTCCAAATCTGCTGAGACACGGCTTTGTTCTGCGCGCCAACGCTGCCCCCAGAGCTTCAGAACGCTGTGTACGATCCGAACATCAGACACAGAGAAAGGGTCAGAAACATTGATATTCTATTCAGCACTTGCACCATGCGTAAGAATGTTCTGGAAAGGAACGACATCCTTCTCAAGGTAAGAAAAAAAAAATTCTTTGCTTTTAAAAAAAGTTTAAAAAGTGTAAATGACTTTTTTTTGGACATGAGTAGTCAAATCACATCTGTCTTCCTTCTGTATCTAATTAAAGTTGATCCAAATTCAATCACTGAAATGTTACATAAGCTTTAACATGTTTCATGCCATTTCAAAGGTTTTTAGTATTTCAGATATGAAGCATTTATTAAAATAATCTCTGGTGATCCTGCCATGAGGGTCCGTGTTCAGGAACTTCATGCAACTGTCCTGCATTGTCACCTGATCACAGGCTGGTGGAGACTGCGTGTGAGACTCAGCCTTGTTCTGTCCCCGGAGCTTGAGAACACCATGTACAATCTGTACATCAGACAGCCAGGGATGGTCAGATCAATTGATATTCTACTCTGCACCAAGCTTAGCAATGTTCTATAAAGCAGCGCTGTCCTTCTCCAAAAGGTAAAAATAAAAAAAACTTCTTCTTTCTGTAGATTCTAAGAGTGGAGCTGATTCAATTTTGACATGAACAGTCACATCTTCTGAATAATGTATATCTAAATCCAATTACTAAAATGTTACATAAGCTTTAAAGTGTTCATGTCATTGCTTTAAGGCGGCATTCACGCTATGCCACTATGAAAACGCGGACAGAATCACGCGTTTCTGAGTGCATTTTCAGAAACCTTGCAAAATCCACAATGTGCTTGCGGTGCCATTTTTTCTCAACGGCACCCCAAACGCGGTACGATTTTGCCACCTTTGTTGCACAACAAAAACATACATCTACAAACACGACTGGCTCAGTGCCAACATTTACAAATGAGCATGCTTTTCACACATAGGGCAGCTCATTCAAGTGAATAGGCTGCCGTATGCAAGACAACAAAAACGTCCATTCAATAAAAAACGAGCAGGAACACTGACTGGGGCCTTTTCAAATCTGTATTCGCCGATACCAATTACCGATACTTACCGCAATTGTTTTATTTACATAAATAAATTGTTTTATTTATTTGTTAGAACTAAGAAATGGTGGAAAAAACTTGCGCTAATGAGCAAAACAAAGTGAAAGAAATGACTTAAATTCAAAGATGCAGCTGCAACAAAATACTTCAAATATCCATAAAGTAAAAAGCATGGAGGTTTATTGTTCTTGTATTTTTATGCTGGGTTTCAAGCATATTGTGGCTCTAGATATCACCTCTAGGAGCTTCTGTATTGTATCACTTCACTATATTTTGCTAGCGCACAAATTTTAATTTAGATTTTATTTATTTGTACAATGGTACAAAGCCTTGAAAAGTTATTTACAAATGAAATAAATGTATTTTTTTTTTTAATTTTGCACTTTTTTTTATGTAAAACATGTAAATATATGTTAAAGGTGTAAAAATAATAATAAACAAAGCAAACAAAAAAAAGTTTTAAAAAGTAATAATTTGTAGAATAGAAGTGAAAAAAAAATCAGCAGGAAAATAAATTTAATGGAGAAGGAGAATAATGAGTTAATTAAGCCAGATTAGAGTAAATTAAGGATTAATGGGGGGTTAAACAGGAACATTTATTTAAAAAAAAAAAACAAAAGAATATATTTTTTTACTTGACAGACTGACTTCATCTGCAGACCGAAGTTCATCCCTGTGATCTGTAGATGGATAAACAGAAAGATACAAAAAGAAACAATGTTTTTTTTTATCTTTCTGTTTCAGCAGCTGAGCAATGTTGTTGATAGTATTGTTGATATTTAGCGGCGCTTTAGCGTCGTTTTAGAGGTGTTTTTCGGACGCTAGCGGGCGCTTTTAACCCCCGCCTGCGACTGAATAAAGGGTTAAAAGCGATCGCAAAGCGCCGCTGCCGAGGTGCTGCCCACATAGGTGTGTGCAGCCTATTGCATTAGGGTGTGCACCCCAAAGCCCAAACACACATGTACGTGTATGTAATTATGTACAGTATGTATGTGTATATTACACACTTACACTCTTATGGCAGAGCCGATGCAGTGAAAGAGAGGTATGGTAGCACTTTATTAATGGCAGAACTGGTCAGAGTGAGATATTTCCCATCTCCCCGCCGGCACACAGAGTGATAATGCTAATGCGCTTGGGGTGATTAGGGTGTGCCCAGGCACACCTGGCACACCCACTGCGCGCGCCTATGGCTGCCCATTAATTTCAATGTGCAGGGGCACTTTAGGAGCAGTGTATACACCGCTCCTAAAGCGCCCCAAAGATGTTACTTGCAGGACTTTTTTTAACGTCCTGCCAGCGCAGTGCCCCAGGCGCTATTTTTAGCGCTAAAGAAGAGGAGTTTGTCACAGCTAGCTGGCTGTACTGTTTGTGAATCACATCCCTGGTACATATAGTAAAAAACAGGTTCCTCAAGTCACAGACAGTAATCGTAAAAAAGTACAAATTTATTGGCATATATAACAATGAACAACATAATGCATAAACTGCATTAAGATAAAAAACCCTCTGCTTTTACAACCCCTTTAAGGATGCGGCAGCTTAACAACCAATAATTGCCGGCTTTTTTTTTTTGCATTTCAGCTGTCAGTGGGGGAGTCACGCTGACAGTTGAAACAACCAAGCCTAAAAGCATCGCTTTCCGGTATCGGAGCATTTGCATGAGTACCGATAAATGCTTAGTGTTGGCACTGATACCAATACCGGTATCATTGCAACCCTAGTTGTCACACACTCCCCTGGTGGAGACAGCAAGTGACTGCACTGACACACATTTCGCAGGTGTGGTCTTCTATTCTTATTATCAAGAAGCCATTCCAAAACAGTGATGTATAGCCAACACTGGAGCAAGTGGTGCTTGTTTACCTCCTGTAAAAATCCTGTTCTCAACAGAGCTCAATAGCTCAAGCTGACATTCACACACACACTTCACTAGTTAAAAACAGTGATTGTCTCCCTTATATGCCCTTTCTCTGTAGGGCTCTGAGGTTTCCAGGAGAGACAGGGTGCCTGTAAGGAGACAGCTTCTACTATGATGACTTTTTGGCTTACCCATAGTGCTCTGAGAATCTGTTGTCATGCATTCTAATGGATCTAAACCTGATCACTAAAATCTCATAAGTTCTAGCATGTTGGTGTAAATTTAAAGCTGATGTCAACCTTTCATGTCACTTTAAATAGTTTGGACCAAGCTGGTCCAAACTAACTATTTGCCCTCTCCATTTCCCTCCTATGAGTCTCCTACCCTAGGGGTGTTACTCCAACCGTGGCGGCCATTGTTTGTTAATGTATATCCCTATTGAGTAGGGAAAATGTTTTTACCTTCTTGTGTATAATAAATTTTTTTATAAAATAAGGAATAAAAAAAAAAAAAAACTAACTATTTGCTTCACTAAGTGCTGCAGTGTCTCTAAGCACTGGATGTACTGGATGTAACTTTAGCTACATACAGTGACAGTGGGGACTTTCTGCTGTCAGAATATACAGATTAGCGCCTGCGGCCCATTGGCTGCAACTGCTGGTAAAGAAAATTTTTCCAACAAGCATGTTTGTCAAAAGTTAATAGATTGACTTCTGTTAAGCAGGTGTAGCCACACGTGGAGCGAAATTCAGCCCATCCTTATTGATCTGGCCGAATTTCAATCCATCTATGGACAGCTTTAGCCTGTTTTCACACTGATTAGTTTTACTTTATTTTTTTGCGTTAAAAAAAAAAAAATCGGAAGAAAAAGGCATGGCCATTAACTCTTAAGGAATTCTTCACACTGGTCAGTTGTGGAACTGCTGCTTTTCTCAAAGTCCTGCTTGCTTCATTTTTGGGTGCATATTTGGTGCAGTAAAAAAAAACTAACCTCCCCATTGAAATTATTAGTGCATAAAAGACGCTGCAAAAATGCATCAAAAAAGCACAGCAGTTGCGTTTTTGAGTCCCAAGTCCTTTTTTCTCATAGCAAAAATACGGTAAAAATGCATATGCATTTTGCCACATTTTTGCAATGGAGCAATGTGAAAGCAGCCTTAAAGTTTTACTAAACCCATCACTATAAAATCAGTGTGTATACGCAATAAATCATGCTTGTTATACTAACAGTGGAACCTAAGGAGTTAATCCTCTGCATTGTGAAAAAAGGTTGTTTGATCCTGTCTTCTCTGATCCTCCCCCTCTTCCACTGTCCCCAATCCATCTGCTGATAGAACAGAATGTTGGGGGCACTCCACACATGCTCAGTTTGGTGTGTATTGCTAGAAAGTTTTTTTTTTCAGCACAGGTCCAATCAGCACTGTCCAGACGGAGGGTCAGGGGTCCTGCAGTCTCATTGGACAATCAGGGGAGAATGAAAACTCCTCCTACAAGCTTTAACCAGACACTGATAGAATTCACACAACTGCTATATGCTGCTGATGAGAAAAGGTATTTAGCAGTTTATATTTAGTAAAATAATTGTATTTCCATGTTCTGTGTGCCGTGGGAGACCAGATATAATGAAGGCAGGGTCCTGGGTTTAGTAACACTTTAAGGAATGTGTTTTTCTTGTTCATCAGATATATCAATGACAAACAGTGTAAAGATCTGTTGGTGGAGCCAGAGAAAATAGCTAGGAATCATTCAGGGAAGTCATTGAGTGTCTCTAATATGCAGCAGTGTCAGTAGTTTTTTATGTTTATTTTTTTTTCACAATTGTATTTTTTACAATTTATTTATTTTTTTATTATTTTTTTACAAGTTATATATTTTTTTACAATGCTTTTTTTCTGTGGGGAGGTGGTGGTGGACGTGTCATTGTTTTTTGTTTTTGTTTTTTACAATTTAACTTTTAAATATTTATTTCACTTTCATCTTTTTTTAATATTATATTTTTTATATCAGCCCCGTGGGGGAGGGGGGGTGAGATATTAGGGGTCTAAACACCCCTGATATCTCCCCTTTGAGACAGGGAAAGGAACTGAACATAGAGATTCCCCAGTCCCTTTCTCTGCAGCCTTAGCTGCACTGGAGATGAATGGAGAGAAGACAGAGGCTTCTCTCTGTTCATAAACTAAAGAAGAGTAAACAGAGGTTACGATTCTCAGTCATGAATGGACACTGCATTCGAAAAAGGAAGGAGCCAGTAAATGACAGATTTACTGGCTACTTCCTCCACTCTCCATCCTGACAGATCCAGGGCAGGGGGGACCGGAGGAGCTAGAGAGCCGGGGAGGACACAGGGGGACCCAGAGGAGGACTTGGATCGGGACCTGGAGGAGGACACAGAGGGGGACCTGGAGGACAACACGGATCAGGACCCGGAGGAGGACTGGAGGAGGACAGGGAACATGGGGAGCACAGAGGTGGACTCAGAGGAGGACACAGGGGGGCATTCAGTGCAGCGGTGTGGGCAATTACAAGCACCAATCTCCGTGACAGCTGCGGGAGGGAGAAGAGGAGAAGCAGCTGTCGGAAAAGCTATACAGGGAGATCGGTGCTTGTAACTGCCCCACCGCCGCACCAATCATGTCTGAGGCTGCCCAGGTATCAAATAAAACATCAGAGAATTTGCACGAGTACAAGTACTCATGCAAATGCTTGGTATCGGCACCAATACCAATTCTAGTATTGGTGCAACCCTAGTTTTTTTCAATCTTCTATTGTCCAATTTTGGTGATCTTGTGTGAATTGTAGCCTCAGTTTCTTGTTCTTAGCTGACAGGAGTGGCACACGGTGTGGTCTTCTGCTGCTGTAGCCCATCTGCTTCAAGGTTCGATGTGTTGTGCATTCAGAAATGGTATTCTGCATACCTTGGTTGTAACAAGTGGTTATTTGAGTTACTGTTGCCTTTCTATCATTTCATACCAGTCTGCCCATTCTCCTCTGACCTCTGACATCAGCAAGACATTTTTGTCCACACATCCCACGCTCACTGGATATTTTCTCTTTTTCAGACCATTCTTTGTAAACCCTATAGATGGTTGTGTATGAAAATCCCAGTAGATCAGCAGTTTTTGAAATACTCAGAACAGACCATCTGTCACCAACACCCATGCCATGTTCAAAGTCACCTAAATCGCGGTTTAAGTTGCGGTTTGAACTTCAGCAAGTTGTCTTCACCATGTCTAGATACCTAAATGTATTGAGTTACTGCCATGTGATTGGCTGATTAACAGGAGTACTTAATAAAGTGGTCGGTGAGTGTAGGTATGCAAAAAGTGAACTATTCCCATAGTTTTTATATTCTCTCCCTGGTGTATTCTCCTTGAAGAACACCAGCATCTATCTCAAGACCAGGAAGTGATAAGAAATTGGGGGCACAGACAACACAAAATGGCATTGGTGAAAAAGAATGGTGGGGACACCTTTATGGAATTGCTGTGCCGGCTCCCTTACTAGCATCTGGTAGTCTGAATCCAGCACATTTTTCCCAAGGTTTTCTATACAGTGGGTAAGAAATTACATTTCTATCCAGTTTTCATTCTCTGTGACCCGATTGGGAGGGATTTTCCCCAATTGGAGTGAAATCAGAGTAAGCAATATCAGTAAAGGGGAGGTGCCTATAAAACTCTGCAAGACTGAAGAGAAGGCTGGAGTTTGGCTTTAACTACATGTGAAATTTTCTTTCTTTTTTTAAAAATAATTTTATTGCTTAACTACAATAACACAGTGGCGTAACTGCAGCACTTAATACTTTATTATTTTGTCAGCTATTCACTCAAGCTAAAAGTTTTCAAAATAATATCCATTTGAGATCCTCCATTACCTGCTTTTAATATAATATGTTTGGTTATTATATGTTCGGAGTGAATTTTAGTCATCTTCTAAAAAAAAATACATAAGTAAATAATTACGCTTTTCTTTTTTTAAGCTGAATACTGGTTTTAACACTCTGTAGCCGCCCACTCATTGCTAATGAGCCCATACAAAGTGAGCTCATGCGCTGAGTGATGGCCACTATTATTGTAATGGAGTGCATGCAGATTCACCACTCAGGAAAATTGCTGTGTTCTTAGACGTGTGTAAGATAATGTATACACATTGTCTTCTATATATAGGCAGGAAGATAGGAACATGGGTGAATCAGCCTTGTGGTAGGGAGTTTTTCATAGCATTACACAACTTCAAGTCATCTTTGCCTTTACCGTGTAGCCCAATGGCTAGTTTCGCCAGAGTGAATGCTACAGTGGCAGTCAGATATAACTCTAGCCTTTTGTGTTCATAATATTTTACTCCACACTTTTGGTATGTTTTTATGTGATCTGAATACTGTTTAAACTGTTGTATATATGAAAAACAAAGAGCAACCAGATGGGACTTTATATGAGAACGCAGGGCTACCACCGCCAAGCGCCTCCATCCCTGTTAATTGATAAAGGAGAAAGGAGGGTGGGACTTTATATGAAGAATGCATCCCTGGAGGAGTCACGATGCATATGAAAATGGACAATACTAGGTATATTAAAACTATGGGCATTGATGACAACATTGCAAGGCAACAATTAGTAGTCAGTGGTTTATTGATATAAAAAATGATAACAGTAGTGGTAATGATACCATAAAAAAATAGATAATCATGACATAATAAATTAATGATATACTCAGTTCATATTGTTAATATTAATTAACTAATTGTTGCCTTGCAATGTTGTCATCAATGCCCATAGTTTTAATATACCTAGTATTGTCCATTTTCATATGCATCGTGACTCCTCCAGGGATGCATTCTTCATATAAAGTCCCACCCTCCTTTCTCCTTTATCAATTAACAGGGATGGAGGCGCTTGGCGGTGGTAGCCCTGCGTTCTCATATAAAGTCCCATCTGGTTGCTCTTTGTTTTTCATATATACAACAGGGATGGAAGGATGCACCCTACTCTTATACATTTACGCTGGTACTTTCCATTTTCATGGTCACTTAGGTCTTGTATATTCAAACACATTTCCTTTATCTATTATTGAGAGATATATAATACTATAGGTTTCAGGAGCTGAGCTCTGCTGTTTACCATGTTGTTATGGCCACTTGGGGTGCTATGGGTACAGGGCTGGGCCATGTTTAGGGCTGGTGTATTCCGGCCGGGGCTCGTCTAGTTCCGGGAGCTGCGATGCGCTCCTGGGGCCCTCCCCCTCCCCCTTCTTCCCTCTTCGGGTCGCTCGGGTATTGGGTGGGCGCCCGATTGCGCATCGGCGTCACGCTTCCCACGCCGCCTGCGCTGCGTCGCACATTTGTGACGTCAGCGCGGCGACGCTGTGTTTACATTCTATGCCCTCCATGAGGTGATTGGCGCCGGACGGGGATGGCGGTTGCCGTTCGCCAGTTTTGGCGCCTCCTCCTCTCATTCGGCCGCTAGCGTGACGTTGGTGGACCTTCCCCCCTCATTGGAGTGTATATATACTCCTCTCAGTAGATATCTGCTCCCTTCCAGGGTTGTTTCCCCCATGGTTATGATGTACTTTGGATTTAATCAATTTCACTGCAAACCAGGTATCTTTTTTGCTTCCCCCCCCCCTGTTTACAACTTAATATATAATATAATATTTTTTCTATCACGTTTTTTTCTACCACGTTTTTGCTCCAAACTGTTTCTATCGTGGGTACTTACACCCCAGTATTGGGGTTCTACTAGCAATTACTCTTTTTTCTATTCACTTTTGTCACCCAATCATCCCTATATTCTGCACCGTAGATATAATTTTTATGACACCATTATCACTGGATGGTTCTTGTCATATAATTTATTCTATTATCTTTTTCATTACTGGTCTCTTTTTTAGCTACACATCCATTGTCATACCCCTTTTTCATTTCACTTTATATTCCCTCTTCACAGACAGCTACACTCCTGTGTTACACTATCTCCTCTCTACCCATGGGGGCCCCTCCCTGGGGAGCAATTTCTCCTTTTGGCGATACACCTACGCCCGGGTTTGTCCACCTCAGCTCCCGGGACTGACGTCTACACCCGGTCGGCCTTCCGGCCCTTTCATGCCTTCACCCAGTCCCATTGACATCTCTGTAAGTAGTTGTGGTAAACTGGGGTTATTCCCCCTCTCCTTTTCCTCTTCAAAACAATGATTATTCTAGCTTACTTTACAAATTAACCATGTGTTTCAATATACACAGACATCTACCTCATACTTGCTCCTGAAGAGTGGCAGTCGCCACGAAACGCGTAGAGCCAATAGATGCCCTTTCGCTTATACTGCATTTTATCAACACTTACCATACTTACTAATTGGATCGTACCAACATATCCAGATATAGCTCTTTACCAGGGAGACACGCTTTTATGAAAATGGCTCTCTATGATGTGCATGATATGAATTCATTATGTTATTATTGTTGTTGTTATGATTATTGTTACATATATCTACCCTATGTACTTTGTTTTTTATATAATATTAACAATATGAACTGAGTATATCATTAATTTATTATGTCATGATTATCTATTTTTTTATGGTATCATTACCACTACTGTTATCATTTTTTATATCAATAAACCGCTGACTACTAATTGTTGCCTTGCAATGTTGTCATCAATGCCCATAGTTTTAATATACCTAGTATTGTCCATTTTCATATGCATCGTGACTCCTCCAGGGATGCATTCTTCATATAAAGTCCCACCCTCCTTTCTCCTTTATCTGTTTAAACTGTTATTTCTTGTTTACATTTACTGACTTGTGCCCCCCAAAAATATAGGTGGTGCCTTTTACGCACTGCACCCGGATGCTGATGGGCATTGGATTTCCACCACCCCTGGTGCCCAGAAAGGGAGCCAGCAAAGGAGGGATTATGTACCACCCACTTGTCCCCATGAAGAGCAAATAGGTGGTTTTTCCCTCCATGATGAACTGGTTTTGGGGTCCCTCGGACCCCTACTAAGTTTACCATGAGGGGGAAGTAGGTGGTTGTCCCCTCTCGGGTGAACTGGTTTTGAAGTCCCTTAGATCCCCACCAAGTTCACCATGAGGGCCAAGTAGGTTTCCCTCACCCTACTGTACTGGTTTGGAGTCCCTCAGGTTCTCACCAAGTTCTCCATGAAGGCCAAGCAGGTAGTTGTCCCCTCCCTGGTGAACTGGTTTTGTAGTTCCTTGGTACCTTACCAAGTTCACCATGAGGGGCAAGTAGATATGGTTGCCCCCTCACTGATGAACTGGTTTTAGGGTCCCTCTGACCCACACCAAGTTCACCATGAGGGTAAAGTAGGTGAATGCCCTCTCCCTGGTGAACTGGTCTTGCAGTTCCACAGATTATGAGGGGCAAGTAAGTGGTTGCCCCCTCCCTGATGGACTGGTTTTATAGTCTGGGGACAGATGCTAATGGGCATTGGACTTTTCACCACCCCTAGTGCCCAGGAGGGATCCAGCAAAGGAGACTTATATACCACCCACCTGTCCCCCATGAAGATTAAGTAGGTGGTGTTCCCTCCCTGATTAACTGGTTTTGGAGTCCCTCTGACCCCTACTAAGTTTACCATGAGGGGAAAGTAGTTTGTTGTCTCCTCTCTGGTGAACTGGTTTTGAAGTCCCTCAGATCCCCACCAAGTTCAGCATGAGGGCCAAGTAGGTGTTTGCCCTCACCCTATCCTACTGGTTTGAAGTCCCTCAGGTTCCCACCAAGTTCTCCATGAAGGGCAAGTAGGTAGTTGTGTGGATAAAGGACAATCCGCAACTCCATACATGCTCTTTAAATCAGTCCAAATTTTTTAGTAGGTAGTTGTCCCCTCCCTGGTGAACTGGTTTTGTAGTTCCTTGGAACCCCACCAAGTTCACCATGAGGGCAAGTAGGTGTTTGCCCTCTCAATGGTGAACTGGTTTTGGGTGCTCAGACCTCTCACGCATTCACCATGTGTGTAGGTATAAAAAGTGGGGGAGGAGGAGAGCAATACAGATAACAAATAACTTTAATATTCTATTTTAACTGATATTTACTTTTACAGGGTCTTGCAAAGATGTCCCACAATTTCCATCCAGCTGTACAGAAAGGGAAGGATGGTCCCCTTTCCCCTGTGCCCAAACTACCATTTGAGCACTGACAGATTTCCTGTGCTTGGCATCGTTCATGAACATAGGGAATTCTGGGGATGATGTTCTCTGTGACATAATTGTCCATATTTGGACAAGCCCAGTTAAGCTTGTTATATGCTGCTGCAAAAAAAAAGACTTTAAAGCTGGACTCTGGGTAAGACAAAAAAGCTTTCTTACAGTGGGACTGCCCCCTGGACTGCAAGAGTCAAATGCTTGTTTAGGTCTAGGCTTCTTTTAGGTCTAGTGGGGCTTCAAAAAACAGTTTTACTTACCCAATTCTCCACTCCTGCAGGCTTCCCCTGGGTTGTAAGACCAGTCCCAGTAGCCTCTTCTCATCTATGCTCCAGCTGGTCCACAGCTGTAGCGTAGGGGAGTGGAGGAGATTGCCGGCTGCCTAGGGAGCCAATGATCAGGTATGTAAAACGGCTTTTCAACCTAAACCAGCATTCAACCCTTGCAGTGCAGCAGCAATTTCACTGCTTTTTTTGTCTTTGTGGAGATGGGCTTTAACGTAAAGGGAGAAAAATATGTGAGCTTCTATCAGTGGCATCTGTGGTTTTTTTCTGTTTTGTTTTTTTGTATTTTTTTTTTATTCAGATTTTATTTTTGAAAATTTTATAACAAGTAAACAACAACAACAAAAATCAAGGTCAAATCACCGTTCCTAACAACATCTAGTTTTCCCATGATATGCACAGATACTCGAAAAGATATTCGTAAATAATCAGAAATATTCCAAAATTTTCAGAACTATTGCAGGGCAGATAGTATATAAATCTTTCACAGGTCCCTCCTCGTCCACTAAAGAAAAAAAAAAACCTTAATCCAGTCTCTTAAAGTAGGAGGATGGGGTGAAACCCAGCGAGAGGCTATCAACTTACGTGCTATAAAAAGAGATCTCATGATAGCTACTATCTGATCACAGTCCATGCTATTAGGGTTTACATACCACAAGAGACATAAACCAGAGTCTAGAGTCAACCTGGTATCATATACAGAGTTTAGCAAGTCCAGCACTTCCTGCCAGTACCAAAATAACTTTGGACATTTCCAGAAGAGCCAGGAGATTGAGCGCATCTTGCACATTCAAAGTTTTCTCAACTGCCTACCCTGTGGAGCAGCTCCGGGATACAATAAGCTTTATACAGAATAAAAGTTGAGTTACTCTGTGGGTAGGAGATATTGAGGCTAGCATTCTGTAATATTTGGTCCCATATATCCCCCAGAGTTACATCGATTTCAGTCTCCCATCTTTGCCTACATGGAACAATAACACTAGAGGGCATTTCAGATAATAATCATGTATAAACCTTAGTAATAAGTCCCTAGTGTCTGCTCTGGCTATACTGTCCAAAATAGAAACAAAGGAGAAAGAGACCGTTGAGGTCAAACGTTAAATCTTCAACGCATGTCCTAATTGTAAATATTGGAAACACCATTTTTGATCTAGGTTATATTCAGTACAAATTTGTTGATACGTTTTCAACCTCCTAGCTTGGGAACCCTTTAGCTTGGGGAAAGGCAAAGGTGGCTCTTTCTTAGCCTTATCTTTGTTGCAGTGTTGGCTCAGACACGGCCATACCCGCCTCCTATATTGTGAGATGCGGGACTTGGCATCAAGATGATTGGGAGGTTTCACTGACTGCCCCCCAGGGTACAATAATGGGGAGATATCCATACCTCCTGAGCCATATTCTCCCTCTTCTTTGTATGGCACTTTTATTTGTCATTCAGCCTAAACCACACTTTTAGAGTGGATATAAAATTCTACACACCCCTATTAAAATGTCAGGTTTCTGTGATGTAAAAAAATGAGACAAAGATAAATCATTTCAGAACTTTTTCCACCTTTAATGTGACCTATAAACTGTACAACTCAGTTGAACAACAAACTGAAATCTTTTAGATGGAGCGAAGTAAAAATAAAAAAATAAAATAATATGGTTGCATAAGTGTGCACACCCTTTTACTAATACTTGGTTGAAGTATCTTTTGATTTTATTACAGCACTCAGTCTTTTTGGCTATGAGTCTATCAGCATGGCACATCTTGACTTGACAATATTTGCCCATCTTCTTTGCAAAAACACTTCAAATCTGTCAGCTTGTGAGGGCATCTCCTGTGCACAGTCCTCTTCAGATCACAGCACAGATTTTCAATGGGATTCAGGTCTGGGCTCTGGCTGGGCCATTCCAAAACATTATTCATCTTCTGGAGAAGCCATTCCTTTGTTGATTTGGATGTATGCTTTGCGTCGTTGTCATGCTGAAAGATGAAGTTCCACTTCATGTTCAGCTTTCTAGCAGAAGCCTCAAGGTTTTGTGCCAATATTGACTGGTATTTGAAACTGTTCATAATTTTCTCCACCTTGACTAAGGCCCCTCCCTGTTCCAGCTGAAGAACAACAGCCCCAAAGCATGATGCTGCCACCACCATGCTTCACTGTGGGTATGGTGTTCTTTTGGTGATATGCAGTGTTGTTTTTGCGCCAAACATATCTTTTGGAAATATGGCCAAAAAGTTCAACCTTGGTTTCATTAGACCATAACACATTTTCCTACATGCTTTTGGGAGACTTCAGATGTGTGTTTGAAAAATGTAGCCGGTCTTGGATGTTTTTCTTCATAAGAAAAGGCTTCTGTCTTGCCACTCTACCCCATAGCCCAGATATATGAAGAATACGGGATGTTGTTACATGTACCACACAGCCAGTACTTGCCAGATATTCCTGCAGCTTCTTTAATGTTGCTGTAGTCCTCTTGGCAGCCTCCCACCCTGACCAGTTTTCTTCTCATCTTTTCATCAACTTTGGAGGGATGCCAGGTTTTTGGTAATGTCACTGTTGTGCCATATTTTCTCCACTTGATGATGACTGTCTTCACTGTGTTCCATGGTATATCTAATGCCTTGGAAATTCTTTTGTACCCTTCGCCTGACTGATACCTTTTAACATTGAGATCCCTCTGATGGTTTGGAAGCTCTCTGTAGACCATGGCTTTTGCTGTAGGATGCAACTAATAAAATGTGAGGAAAGACCTACTAGAACAGCTGTACTTTATTTGCGGTTAATCAGAGACACTTTAAATGATGGCAGATGTATACTGACTCCTATTTAACATGAGTTTGAAAGCAATTGCTTAATTTTGAACACAGCTACATCCCCAGTTATAAGAGGGTGTGCACACTTATGCAACCACAATATTTTAGTTTTTTATTTTTACTTCCCCCCCGCTAAAAGATTTCAGTTTATTTTTTAATTGAGTTGTACAGTTTATAGGTCACATTAAAGGTGGAAACAGTTCTGAAATTATTTTTATTTGTCATTTTTTTTTTAGACTATTTATATCCACTGTATGACCGTGGTTGCAATATATATTTCTCAATATATATCCTTGGGTTTTATGGTCTTATTCGTTTCTTATGATTTGCTCTGCTTTACTGCATGTCTTTTATTTCTTGAACACAGCAGGGATGGGTAGGGAAGGTCAGGAGTCTCCCTTTTGGCTTTCTCTAACCACTTCACCATGTAGGCCCACGCTCAACAACCAGCTTCATACTGGTGAGCGTACTAGCAATAGTTTGCTACTGTTTTAGCTAATTGGGGTTGGGTTGTATTGACGACAATCTCTCTCCTCTTCTTTTCTACCCTCCTCTGTTTTAACCTCTCAATCTTTCACTCTTATTTCTTTCCTCTCTACTTCTCTCTCTTCTTTTCTCTCTCGTCCTACCTCCCCCGCCCCCCTTCAATACCCTTAACCCACCCTCTCTACCCCTCGATACAATATCCCTCTCCTCCCTCCCCCCATATCCACAGATGGATACTATCAGAGCACTTTCGCTTAAAGCTAAGGGACTTAACGTTCCTGAAAAACGGCGAACACTATTACATGATTTGAAATGTCTTAATGCAGATATTGCATTTATTCAAGAAACCCACTTAAGGGACAACAAACTTTCAATTCTCAAAAATAGGTTCTTCCCTATGACACATTTACACCAACTCGGTGGCCATGTCGAAGGGAGTATCTATTATCATATCGGGGAAAGTGACGTGGACGTGTTTGAATACTCTTATTGACCCTCATGGACGATTCCTGTTACTCAAGGGCACAATTGGCGACATCAAGGTGACCTTGGCCACTTTCTGTGTCCCTAATAGTCAACAAGATCTTTTCATTAATTGCAACCTTGAAAAACTTCTCGAGTTTGCTGATGGCTAACCGATACTCAGAGGAGACTTTAATGTTCCCCTGATCCCTTCCGAGGACACTTCTTCGGGGTCCTCCTCTGTTCCTCCTGGCTCCTGCAAGAGGATCACACAATTCTTTCACAAAGCACAACTGGTGGACGTGTGGCGTCTGCTACATTCAAGTGAAAAGGACTATGCATTCTACTCCACATGCCACGAACTATACTCATGCATAGGTTATTTCCTGATACCACATAGTCAACTGCATGCAGTCTTGGACTCCTCCATCGGCTCCATTTTCTACTTCCAAACTAATGACACTCCAGACAGGGACCTTGTAATTATCTGGGAAGCCCATAAAGTGGTTATCCGTGGAGTGCTTAGCAAACATGGTTCCCGAATAAAGAAACCGCGAATGATACAGTTGACTTCTCTTCTAAGGGACTTACATGCTCTAGAATCACATCATAAACATGCCCCATCATCTATTTTTTTCCTCAGTTTAAGCCGATATGTATTCTTCTACATATTTTTGGTAATAAAAATCACAATAAGCGTATATTGATTGGTTTGTGCAAAAGTTATATCGTCTACAAAATAGGGGATAGATTTATGGCATTTTTAATTTTAATTTTCTAATGCAGGGATATGCAATTAGCGGACCTCCAGCTGTTGCAAAACTACAAGTTCCATCATACCTCTGCCTCTGGGTGTCATGCTTGTGGCTGTCAGAGTCTTGCTATGCTTAATGGAACTTGTAGTTCTGCAACAGCTGGAGGTCCGCTAATTGCATATCCCTGTTCTAATGCTTTTACATTGAAGGCAATGATTAGAAGTTTTCACGGTCAACACCAACTCAGACCTGCCAAATTGTGCACATCATACATTTTATTTAAAGCCCAGGAGAAAAAAGAAGGTGGTTCTAAGTGCAGATTACAGGCAATTTATTAAGTGAAATCAGTTAAAAACACTTACAAGAAATTAGATGAAAGAGGCTCATCATACATCTTTTCAGGCTGGATGCCTGTCGCTGTCTCTCCTCTCACTGTCCCAACCATTAGCTGCAGAGCGAAGTTTGAGCACAGGGTAAAGATGGCCGCCACTCTTCTGCAACCACCGTGAAATGCAAGCTGGGCACATGCGAAGCACCCGCTGGAAGTGATGTCAAGAAAGGGGCGGTGACACGTTTCAGAGCATGCACAATAGCTCCTTCATCAGACCTTTAAAGCGGTTGTATAGTCTTTTTTTTTACTTTTACCTACAGGTAAGCCTATAATAAGGCTTACCTGTAGGTAAAAAAAATATCTCCTAAACCTTTACGGTTTAGGAGATATTCCCCTTGCTATGCGCCGCTGACTGCAGCGGCGCATGCGCACAGGGGATTCTCGGCTGAAGCCCGGCAGCTGCCGGACCTTGCCGAGTAAGAAATCTCCTGCGCGCATGCGCGGGAGTCATGACATCGCGGCTCCAGCCACTCACAGCGCTGGAACCGCAGTACCTGGAAGACACGCCGAGGCAACATGACAGCTCCCTCGGCGTGGACCAGGTAAGATACTGACGCCTCGTTCTAAGGTAAGTATTTCATAATGAGCTAGTATGCGGTGCATACTAGCTCATTATGCCTTTTGCTTTACAGGGTTAAAAAAAAAAAATTGTGGGTATACAACCGCTTTAAAGTCCAACTGAACTCTCAATTTAAATAAGCTAAATACATGCATCAAAACAAAAGCTGTTCTATATTATATAGTCTGTTTTATTTCTAAAGCAGCCTCAGCCTGAGTAGAAAAGCCTGTCCTTTGGCAGCAGCTGCAGAGTGGCGCCCTTGCTCTCTCTGTGGAAGCAGTGATCTCTCTGCAGAGGTCTGACACCAACCACCCCATTGAGTCAGACCTTTAGCTCTGTAATGGGCAAAGCTCATGCTCCTTGCTGATTGGAGAGCTTTAGCTGTAAATTAGCAGGGGGCTTGTCAGACCTCTGCAGAGAGACCATTGTTTCTACACTAAGAACAAAATTCCCATTCTGCAGCTACTGCCATGTGACAGGTTTTTCTAATATTTTTTTCCCACTATTTTCTATTGTGTATTCGTGAATACCTTGGGTTGTCCAGAGGAATTGGTATCTTAACCACTTAGTGGCCGCCCCACGTACATATCCTGCGGCAGGGCAGCCGTTCTGTGCCAGACCACGTACCCAGTATGTGATCTGACACGTACGGGTCTGGGGCATGCTCGGACACCACCTGCGACTCACTAGGGAGTGTTCGCTAACTGTGGGGGATGTGCTTAGACTGGAGGAATGTAAAGATCCGTGTCCCTGCTTAGCAGGAACACAGGATCAGCACATTCCCCTCTCACAGAACGGCGGTCTGCCTTGTTTATATAGGCAGACTGCCGTCCTGCCTTTCTCCTGAATGATCAGTGGGTCCCAGCAGACGTCGTGTCCGCCGGACCCACTGATTGGCTCCTACTGTGTCCAATCACAATGGGAGCCAATCAGCGGGTCTGGCGGACACGATGCTGGCCAGGACCCGCTGATCATTCAGGAGAAAGGCAGAACAGCAGTCTGCCTATGTAAACAAGGCAGACCGCCGTTCTGTGAGAGGGGAATGTGCTGATCCCGTGTTCCTGCTAAGCAGGGACACGGATCTTTACATTCCTCCAGTCTAAGCACCTCCCCCACAGTTAGTAGGCACACCCAGGGAACACATTTACCCTTTGATCGCCCCTGATGTTAACCCCTTTCCAGCCAGTGTCATTAGTACAGTCACAGTGCATATTTTTTAGCACTGATCACTGTATTCGTGCCACTGATCCCCAAAAAGTGTCAGTTAGTGTCTGATTTCTCTGCCGCAATATCGCAGTCCCGCTATAAGTTGCTCATTGCTGCCATTACTAGTAAAAAAGATAAATAAAAAAAAAATGTTGTAGTCACTATAACTTTTGTGCAAACCAAACAATATCCACTTATTGGGATTTTCTTTTACCAACTATATGTAGAAGAATACATATTGGCCTAAATTGATGAAGAAATTGGATGTTTTGCATTTTTTAATTGGATGTGTTTTATAGCAGAAAGTAACATTTTTTTTTTTCAAAATTGTCAGTCTTTTTTTGTTTATACCACCAAAAGAAAGCTCTATTTCTGGAGAAAAAAAAAAAAGGACGTTAATATTATTTGAGTACAGCGTCGCACGCCCGTGCAATTGTCAAAAAAAAAAATGGCCTTGTCATGAAGGGGGATAAACCTTCCAGAGCTGAAGTGGTTAAAGCGATACTAAACTGATAAGTGGTAATTGCCATCATGCATTCACATAAATCGTATATAACACGCCGCTGTATTTTTGTTTTTTTTAACCCTCTCAGTACCTTATTCCTGCAGCGCTGTTGTGTGGTTACTTGATCTTTCCCTCAAAGATGACTGACACTAGCTTTCGTTTTCTTCAGACAACATCTGCATCCAAGCCTCTTTTTTTAAAGTTACAGGTATTAGCAATTACATTTGATATATTTAATTCTGAATTGTATTAAAACTAAGCTTATTTTATGAGTTTCTTAGTGAATGTAATTAATCGGCATACTATATCCTGCTCCCATAGTGTTTATGAATTGGAGGACATGGAAGAGGAGGGATGAAGGGAGGGGAGTGTCATTTACCACTATACGCCCACGTGTGTCACTCTACAGCCATGTGGGCTGCACAGGTACGAAAAAGACGAAATGATGAACTTAGGACCCAACTGAAACTGGAGCATGCTCAGTAGATAACAGAAGGTCTATACAATCACAGGCTGCAACGGGGACACAGAACAGATGGGAGGGACATTTGAAGGCGGGATCAACCAAGTATATATCACTCTACCCAAAATGAATGCTTTAGTAATTTTGTGAGTATGCACACGGTTTATATACACTATATTACCAAAAGTATTGGGTCGCCTGCCTTTACACAAACATGAACTTTAATGGCATCCCAGTCTTAGTCTGTAGGGTTCAATATTGAGTTGGCCCACCCTTTGCAGCTATAACAGCTTCAATTCATCTGGGAAGGCTGTCCACAAGGTTTAGTAGTGTGTCTATGGGAATGTTTGATCATTCTTCCAGAAGCGCATTTGTAAGGTCAGGCACTGATGTTAAACGAGAAGGCCTGGCTCGCAGTCTCCACTCTATTTAATCCCAAAGGTGATCTGTTAGGTTGAGGTCAGGACTCTGTGCAGGCCAGTCAATTTCCTCCACCCCAAACTCGCTCATCCATGTCTTTATGGACTTTGCTTTGTGCAGTGGTGCGCAGTCATGTTGGAACAGGAAGGGGTCATCCCCAAACTGTTCCCACAAAGTTGGGAGCATGAAATTGTTCAAAATGTCTTGATATGCTGACGCCTTAAGAGTTCCCTTCACTGGAACTAAGGGGACAAACCCAACCCCTGAAAAACAACCCCACACCATAATCCCCCTCCACCAAATGATTTGGATCAGTACACAAAGCAAGGTCCATAAAGACACGGATGAGCGAGTTTGGGGTGGAGGAACTTGACTGGCCTGCACAGAGTCCTGACCTCAACCCGATAGAACACCTTTGGGGTTAAATT
This sequence comes from Aquarana catesbeiana, assembly GCF_042186555.1. NCBI lineage: Eukaryota > Metazoa > Chordata > Amphibia > Anura > Ranidae > Aquarana > Aquarana catesbeiana. The sequence continues at coordinate 57,516,246 of NC_133331.1, read as the reverse complement.
AGAGCGGAGACTGTGAGCCAGGCCTTCTCATCCACATCAGTGCCTGAACTCACAAATGTGCTTCTGGAAGAATGGTCAAACATTCCCATAGACACACTCCTAAACCTTGTGGACAGTCTTCCCAGAAGAGTTGAAGCTGTTATAGCTGCAAAGGGCGGGCCAACTCAATATTGAACCCTACGGACTAAGACTGGGATGCCATTAAAGTTCATGTGCGTGTAAAGGCAGGCGTCCCAATACTTTTGACAACATAGTGTAGTTACTTTGGTTAAAGCTGTGTAAAAATATCCCTACTTGGAATTCGTCTGTAAACATAAATGCCTTGCATCCTTGGAATCTGATGTCCAAAAGGCAAGGAGAAACCCTTAAATATTCAACGCACTGTGCCATACTGCAGAGATGTTCTGGCTGAATGAAAGGACATATCCTTTGTTGGGTAAACAGTAAACATATACTGTATATTTCAGAAATGTATTTCATTGCTCACATGAATTTCCACTTTAAACATGGAAAATGCTTTAGTGAATTGTAGAGTTTTATTTTTTTTCCTTGGGGAATGAAATGCGTAAGTGAATTTTTTTTTTTTTTTTGCGGTATTGTGGCGCACTTGATGAACTGGATTTTGTTAATGAACATACGAGAAGCCAAATTCTTTTCACGTGTAAAAATAAAAGGTTTCCTAACCTTGAATCCTCTGACTGCCAGAAGGAGAAGGCAAGAGCGGTCCTGATCAAATTACCGCCAGTCTGCTGATAAAGCTTTCAATCTAATGGAGAAGGTCTAATGGATTTATATCTCGCTCTGAGTTTGCATAGAACAAAGAGATGATTCAGAGACCAAAAGAAAAGCCAACGAGACAATTAATAGTAATAGCCACGCTTTTTTTTTTTTTTTAAGCGTTGTATTTTCCCTCCAACGATCCTATGATTGCAGGTACTGATGACTGTTAATATGAACCATGCAGTAAAACATATTAAAGAAGTTACAGCTAATAAAAGAGATTTTTTTTTTCATTTCCAATAAGGAACAAAGGGCGAGGCTTTTTTTTTTTTTTTATTTCTGCTTATAATTGCGAGGCTGCAGAGCTTCTCCTGAACATTTGTTAACCACTTGAGTCCGCGGGCCTTTTTCTTTCTAAGGCTGGGTTCACATTAGTGCGAATTAGGTTTCCCCGCATCCAATTAGCACAGCAGGAGACCGGCTCTCTATGGCACTGGTTCACATCTCTCCGCAGCGGCTCCGGTGCGATTTGCACAGCAGTCCTGTGCGTCTTTTGGTCCATTTCGGTTCCAAATTCAGCCAAAAAATTTGGGCTGCAATCGGACCTGAAACATTGAATGAGGACGCACCAGACTCTTGCTGTGAGCCGCTCCGTGCTCATATGTGGACCCAGCCGCAATACTCTTGAGTCCCAAAGCGTTTTTTTTCTTTTTCATTTTTGCAATTTCTCAGTTTCACAGTTTCCTTTTTAGTATTCATAGTCTTCCCTAACGTATTCAAAAATATTTTTTGTCAAGACCGATAGGGCTTTAATTTGGAAGGAGATTTTGATACATGTATTTGTTGAATTTTATTGAAAAAAGAAATGGTGAAAATAAATTGGAAAAAAAGCATTTTCCTCGAATTTTTCTTAACGCAACATTTAAATAAAATGCGCAACCCCTTAGGAGTCTACTGATTAAAATGATATTACATTAGTGTGACTTTTTTATATTTTAGTGGGAATGGTAGTGCAATGGTTAATGTAACATTAAAGGGGTGTTCCGGCCGCGTTTTTTTTTTTTTTTTTTAAAGTCAGCAGCTACAAACACTGTAGCTGCTGACTTTTAATAAGGACATTTACTTGTCAAGGGAGCCCGCAATGTCGGCCCCCCACAGGCCAATCCGTCCATCGGATCGGCTGCCGGCGCCGCCATCTTAAGCCTTGCGGCTTCACTGCCCGTTTCCTACTGCGCATGCGCAAGTCGCGCGGCGCTTTGTGAATGGCTCCGTTGTTTTCTGGGACACACACATGTCCCAGAAGGCAACGGGGCCCCTCGCCGAAGAGGAGGAAGCGCCGCGGAGTAGGAAGAGGAAGATTAGGAAGACTGCCTAGCAACAGGGGTTTCTGGTAAGTTAAAATGTATTTATTTATTTATTTTTTTAAAGAATATTAATGCAATTTTTTTATTTTAGGGTGGCCCTCCACTTTAAGCTAAGTTAAAGAGGAGGGCCAGTCAAAAAAAAAAAAAAAAAATTAAAAGTCAGCAGCTACAAATACTGCAGCTGCTGACTTTTAATTGGACACTTACCTGTCCCGGGGTCCAGCGATGTGGGGGATCGAAGCCCAGCTCGTCTCCCCCTCCGTTCAGTGGCGCCGGCATTGCAACTGTGGGCGCCGGGCTGTGGCTTCACAGCCTGGCACCCACTGCGCATGCGCGAACGGCGCCGCGCGCCGTGATTGTCCGCTCAGTCACCTGGGACCTGTAATGGGTCCCAGATGATTGACAGGAGGGAGGGAGCAGAGCTGAGCCCTTCCTGTGCCGAGGGGGAAGTGATGTCACCAGCCCAGGCACTGGAAGAGGCAGACTACGAGGGACCCCCTAGTAACAGGCATTTAGAGGTAAGTAAAAAAAAAAATATATCCAAATTTTTTTTTTTTTTTTTTTTTTTAGGCACAATCATGACTTTTTTTTTTTTTTAGGGTGGAACACCACTTTAAGATGAGGGCACAAAATAGCACAACAGGGACTTGCAATCACTGAATATTCATGTGTTCATTTGCATGAGCATTTGACGCTTGCACCGTAAATGCAAATCAAATTCAGATCATCTGACAGCATTGTTGCAAAACGGGAATTATTCTGGGAGAGAGAAGAATATTTTTATTTTTTAGGAAATACACTGTATACTATAATATACTGTGAAATATATTGTGAACTGTAATGGCATCCCAGTCTTAGACCCCATACACACTATTAGATTTTCTAAAGATTTTCGTCTTCAGCTTTACCAAAACCATGTAGTGCAAGGGCCTGCCTGATTGCATACGAACTGAAACTCTAATGCCGCGTACACACGATCGGAAATTCAGCCAGCAAAAGACCCATGAGAGCTTTTGGTCGGAAAATGCGACTGTATGTATGCTCCATCAGACTTTTGCTGGCCGAATTCCAGCCAGCAAAAGATTGAGAGCATGTTCTCAATTTTTCAGTCGGAAAAAGTTCCTATCCGAAAATGCGATCGTCTGTAGCAATTCTGACGCGCAAAATTCCTATGCATGCTCGGAAACAATTCGACGCATGCTCGGAAGCATTGAATTTCATTTTCTCGGCTCGTCGTAGTGTTGTACGTCGCTGTGTTCTTGACGGTCGAAAGTTCAGCAAACTTTTGTGTGACCGTGTGTATGCAAGGCAAGCTTGAGCGGAATCCCATCAGACAAGCCATCATATCTTTTTCCGACCAAAATCCCGATCATGTGTACGCGGCATTAAGGTTTGACCTCATATTTAATGGTTTTGGAAGACAAAAATCTGCAGAAAATCTAATAGTGTGTATGGGATCTTAAGCCTTGTACACACGGTACGATTGTTGGACAACTGAGCGTCTGATTTTTGTCAAAAGGGCATGTGCCAGGATCTTGTCTTTGATACTAACGTTACACAAATTGTCGTGCCACAAACACAAATGTAGTGACGTAATACGAGGAATTTCAGCCTTTGAGCGCCATCCTTTGAGCCCCTTCTGCTAATTTTGTGTTTGGTGAGCATTGATTCCGAGCATGCGTGTTTGTACTTTTGACTTTTGTGTGACAGATTTGTGTACTGACCATACGAAAATCTGACGTCGAGCTGTCGTTTGACAAAAATTTACTAGCCTGTCATCCAACATTTGTTGGCCGAAAAATTGGAAAACAATTGTTGAAAGGAGCGTACTAACAGTAAAAACTTCGGACAACAGCCTGTCAAACGACAATCCCCTTCTGATTTTTGTACCGTGTGTACGAGGCTTTAGTCCGTAGGGTTCAGTATTGAGTTGGCCCACCCTTTGCAGCTATAACAGCTTCAACTCTTCTGGAAAGGCTGTCCACCACTTTTAGAAGTGTGTCTATGGCAGAGTTTCTCAACTCTAGTCCTCAAGGCTCTCCAACAGGTCATGTTTTCAGGATTTCCCTGAGATGAAACGGCTGTTGTAATTACTAAGGCAGTGAAATTGATCAAATCACCTGTGCAAAATAATGGAAGGCCTGAAAACATGACCTGTTGGGGCGCCTTGAGGACTGGAGTTGAGAAAACTGGTCTATGGGCATGTTTGACCATTCTTCCAGAAGCGCATTTGTGAGGTCAGGCACTGATGTGGATGAGAAGGCCTGGCTCGCAGTCTCCACTCAAATTCATCCCAAAGGTGTTCTATCAGGTTGAAATCAGGACTCTGTGCAGGCCAGTCAAGTTCCTCCACCCCAAACTCGCTCATCCATGTTTTTTTGGACCTTGCTTTGTGCACTGGTGCGCAGTCATGTTGGAACAGGAAGGGGCCATCCCCAAACTGTTCCCACAGAGTTGGGAGCATGAAATTATCAAAAATGTCTTGGTATGCTGATGCCTTCAGAGTTCCCTTCACTGGAACTAAGGGGCCAAACCCAACCCCTGAAAACCAACCCCACACCATAATCCCCCCTCCACCAAATGATTTGGACCAGTGCACAAAGCAAGGTCCATAAAGACATGGATGAGTGAGTTTGAGGTGGAGGAACTTAAGTGGACTGCACAGAATATTGACCTCAACCCGATAAAATACCTTTGGGATGAATTAGAGCGAAGACTGCGAGCTAGGCCTTCTCATCAAACATCCGTGCCTAACCTCACAAATGCGCTTCTGGAAGAATGGTCCAACATTCCCATAGACACTCTCCTAAACCTTGTGGACAGCCTTCCCAGAAGAGTTGAAGCTGTTATAGCTGTAAAGGGTGGGTCAACTCAATATTGAACCCTACGGACTAAGACGATGCCATTAACCACTTTCCGCCCAAGTCTATTCTGACACTTCTCTCCTACATGTAAAATACATAATTTTTTTTTCTAGAAAATTACTCAGAACCCCCAAACATTATATATGTTTTTTTAGCAGAGACCCTAGAGAATAAAAAGGCGGTCATTGCAACTTTTTATGTCACATGGTATTTGCGTAGCAATTTTTCAAACGTGTTTTTTTTTTAAAGAAAAACAGTTTAAACAATTAAAAAAATAAAAAAAAACTGTAAAGTTAGTCTATTTTTTTTTTGTATAATGTGAAAGATGATGTTACGCCAAGTAAATAGATACCCAACATGTAACACTTTAAAATTGCGCACACTTGTAGAATGGCGCCAAACTTTGGTACTTAAAAATCATAGGCAATGTTTTAAAAATGTTTACAGGTTACCTGTTTAGAATTACAGAGGAGGTCTTGGGCTAGAATTATTGCTCTCGCTCTAACATTCGCAGCGATAACTCACATGTGTGATTTGAATGCCGTTTACATATGTGGGCGCGACGTACGTATGCGTTCGCTTCTGTGTGTGAGCATGCGGGAACGGAGGCGCTTTAAAAAAATAATTATTGTTTATTTTATTTTTTTTACAAATTCCTTTTAAATTTATTTGTATTTTTTTTTTTTTATCACTTTTATTCCAATTACAAGGAATGTAAACATTACTTTCAATAGGAATAGGGCATGACAGGTCCTCTTTATGGAGAGATGTTGGTTTAATAAGACCCCACATCTCTCCTCTAGGCAGGAAAGACCGAGATAAAAAAACAAAACAAAACCCCATCTCGGCATTTCCAGCCAAGTACTCGGCAATGTTTACTTCCACCGGGCTGGACGTGACGTCATAACGTCACGCCCAGGCCTCTGAAGGTCATAGAGATTGCTGGGGACCATCTGGTCACCGGAAATCTGTATGGCAAACTTCCTTGCCAATCGCACAGCAAGCCTGTAGAAGCACTAGAGTGCAAAGAGAGGGGGGGACGTCTCCTCCCGCTACCTGTAAAAACGATCAAGTGGCCGAACAGCCGCTATAATTGTTTTTACAGTGCAGGGAATCGCCGGCAGAAAATAATGATATCTGGATGATGTCTGCTTCTGCAGGCATCATTCAGATATTACCACTCAAACCCCAGGACGTCATATGGCGTACCTTGGGTGGCAAGTGGTTGTCGGCTCAAGTGCGCGATTCGTTACGTCACTAGGCCGACTCTTCCCAGCTCACTTTGTGGTTCTTGAGACAATTCTCCGAGTGTTGCGACTCTTCCGTTTGGGGTCATCATTGGTGATTCTCGCTTGCTGTCGCAGGTAGGATTTGAACCTTTCTATTTTTCGTTCCATACGCGATGTTGCTATTCGTTGTTCCTAGCTCGCATAAACTTAAACTCATTGGTAGCTTTGCAAGCCTCTGAGTCGTTGTCTGTCGTTGTCCAACAGTACTCGGCACAGGCTTCGTTGATTCGAAGTTTGTCATTTCTGTAGCCTCGTTCGTTTTTTATATAGTTTTATGCAGGCACCCCATAGGGCCAGTGTACCGTTACACCGCATTCAGCTTAGTTCGCAAGCCTCGCAGCAGTCGGCAGGCCAATTCCGCATTTTCCACGACAGTCAGATTTGAATCTCGGTTGTGTCTGTGACACAGCAATTCTAATACTCAGCGTGATTCAACACATCCTGTCTTACACATACACCACAAGTTTCTGCAGCTCGGCCTCCCCCTGCCACACCTGCCACAAGCACCCAGTCGCTATTCGTACCACTCATTCGTACGTTCGCACACACTCGCAACTCATATGATGCTCCGGTTCGCAGTTCCGACACGAGTCGGCAGGTTCCGTTCTCTTTTTACGAACATACAATCACAGCACATGAATAGCATGGTCTTTGGTTCCTCCCCACACATGCTCCGATTTCTCTGCTTTCTTTGTTTTCTGCCTCCCTCATGAGGTTCCTTTTTGCAGCACACTATTGCAACTCGTCTACCAGTGGCACATGTTCATGGCCACTCATCGTCTACCGGTGGCACATGTTCACGGCCACTCATTCGCATGTCTGTTCTTTCTTTCTTAGGTCAGTTGAGTTCAGGTTGATCCATCCTGCACAGGTGAAAAAAACCAAAACATTTGACGGGGGGTGAGGGGCAGGGCTGGTCCAGAGGAGACACTTAGACGCCAGGCTTAAACCTGGGCCCTAATGTCACCTTTTTCACAGGCTTTCTGGTCGTCTAAGTAATCTCGGCTACAACCAGGACTTTTTGAAACCAGGGCATTGAGCAGGTGTGTAGTGCAGTTTTACCGCTCTGACATTACCTCGTAGCACCTTTACACCTTGTTGTCTTCACATACACAATTTGGCAGCTCATCTGGCGTTTAGCTACTGTCACATTCTTTTCCGATTTCTACTTTCTGGAGGTCAACGTCTTTTCAACACAGACACGGTTGCTAAACAGTTGCTTGCAGACAGTACAAGCTTTGGCATTCCTACCATATGTCATGTACTACAGAATGCAGCATTCCTACTTAGACCGCAAGCAGACATCAGGTACTCTCCCCAGCACGCCCGGGGGCTCTGGTTTCAAAAGTCTGTGTGTGACACAGACTGGGCACCCTGAGCTATTGGTTATCTGGTCAGTCACCTCCTGGCTAATCTCGGTTGTCCGCACCCTTGAGTTTTCCAAATCTCCACTTCAAGCATTCGCCAGGATGCATCGATACTCATCATTACGCCTGTTGCTCTTCTTTCTGTCTTTCACGACTTTTTATCTGTTCTTGCATACTTCGACTTCTCTCCTCTCTTTTTGTCTTCTCTGACTCTTCTTAACACATACCCCCCTTTTTTTCTTATAGCCGGAGCCATGTCACAGACGACAGCGAGGATCTCGCCTCTGCCCCTCTGACACCCCCTGGGGGTTCAGAGCACAGCACGCTCAGGCTCTGAGGGGTTGGACTATCCCCAAACATACTGCTGAACTACGGCGTAGAGGCATTCCCTACCCCGCCGCAGCCAGAAAGGCCGAGCTGTTCAGGCTGTTGTTCCCACCACCAGCAGCAGCTGGACCCTGCACTCAGCAGGAGTCCTTACAGTCCATTGCCTCGGCTCTCATCCAGTTGCACGCCATGGTCGACACCTTGACCACGTCCATCTCTGATGTCCAGGCAAGAGTGGGAGTCTTGGAGATACACCCAGCAGTGGCCTCGCTGGGCACGGTTACAGCCCCTTTCACAGCACTCCCACCCACAGGTACATCCCAGCACATTTCATCCCATCCAGCATTAGGAAGGACATTTTAGAGGGCAAGGATGTAAACTTGGCCTCTCTCAGCATTTCAGTCCATGACATGTCCTGAGAACAAGTCCTACACCTGGGGGGATGTTTCTGTGGTGGTGAGGTCCAAGGATCCCAGACTTAACCGGAAGTTGTCCATCCCCGAGTTTGTGCTGGCTTTTGACATCTTCAGTGATGTCCTGTGCAGGAGGGAAGAGCTGGATATGTACTTCCATGCCGTAGTTTATTTGGAATACAAGTATGGGAGTTTTGTCTTCTACGACTACCACTGGTCAAAGGTAGCAGCCAAACTCTTTCAATTCCAAGTCGGCACCAATTAGAGCATCATGGACACCGAGCTCTTCTGTCGCCACTTTGCGGGCTTACGTTCCCTGCTCTGCTATATTTGCCAATCCTCTACACATACGGCAAATTGGTGTTCCAACACAGATTCCAGATGTTCCTCGACCCTCCCCTCCACCTCCAGTGCTGCCCAGGGCATGCCTGCCTCCTCTCAGCATTCTCAGGTGGACAAATTGGGGAGGCCTGTCCAGTCGTTGGGGAAAGCGCAGATTTGCAACAATTACAACTACGCTTTCTGCAAGTACAGCCAATGCTGTCTGCTCCACATCTGCATCATCTGCCACAGAGCACATCCCAAGACCGCATGCACCCTCAAACACCCCAAGGCCTCATGACTAAGCCGAGTGGACGTACAGTGGCTGGCTTATAACCTCTCCTCTCACCCATCTCCCTCACTCCTCCTTTCACACGGATTCACCTTCGGGTTCCACACCAGGCTCATCACCTTACCTCAAACCACCCACAAGCAGGAATCTTCTGACGGCCTCCCCTGACGTACAAGCCATAGACACTCTGCTGCAGACCGAACTGGTTTGGGGGTTCATCATTGGACTCTTTTCTGTACCTTAAAGTGATACTAAAAGATCATTTTTTATTTTTTTTAAATAACAAACATGTCATACTTACTTCCACTGTCCAGCTCATTTTGCTGAGTGGCCCCGAACATCCATCTCTGGGGTCCCTCTGCGGCTCATTTGTGGCTCCTCCCCGCATTAGATAACCCCCTTGGAGAAGCACTCTCTCGAGGGGGTTACCTTGCGGGCACACTCCCGAGTCCAGCATATGGCGTCCTTAGAGGCCAAATGCAGGACTCGGCTCAGCCCCCGGCGCCTGTGTCATTGGATTTGATTGACAGCAGTGGGAGCCAATGGATGAGCTGCTATCAATCTATCCAATCAAAGGCCGGGAACCCGCTGAGAGAGGGACGGCGGGGACGTGCCGATGAAAATTCGGGGCTCAGGTAAGTAAAATGGGGCGTTAGGGGGCTGGTGACTGCAAGGCGTTTTTTCACCTTAATGCATAGGATGCATTAAGGTAAAAATACACGAGCCTTTACAACCCCTTTAAGCACCTGGAGTCAGCCCTATTGGGCTTGATAAGGGCAAGTTCTCCAATAAACTCCGCTTGATTTCTGATTTGTCTGTGCCTCATTCTTCCCATGTTCCCAGTCTAAATTCCTTAAAGGGGTTGTAAAGGTATACATTTTTTCACCTTAATGCATTCTATGCATTAAGGTGAAAAAACTTTTGATAATACCGCCGCCCCCAGCCCCCCCGTTTTACTTACCTGACACCTCGAAACTCGGCCGCTCGTTCCCGACCTCCATTCAGCCGATCAGCCTGGTCGCTGATTGGCTATAGTGGATGGATTGAAAGCAGCGCAGCCATTGGCTCGCGCTGCTGTCAATCACATCCAATGACGCGGCGCGCCGGGGGCGGGGCCGAGTGATACAGCGAGCGGCTATAGCCGCCGGCTGTATCACGGGAGCGCGCCCGCAATAACTAACCACCATGCGAGGGAGCTCACATTAAGGTGGTTAGTTATTGCAGGGAGGAGCTGAGACAGCCGTCGAGGGACCCCAGAAGAGCAGGTTCAGGGCCACTCTGTGCAAAACGAGCTGCACAGTGAAGGTAAGTATAACATGTTTGTTATTTTTAAAGATAAAAAAATTTACCTTTACAATCCCTTTAATTCCGTCTGAAGAGTTCTCCCTCAAGTACGTGTCTGTTGACCTAGCTATACAGTACATCATTAGCATAGGCTCAAGCGCATAGCTGTCCAAGGCGGACATTTCAGTTGCCTTCAAACTATTGCCTATCGAGCCGTCCTTGTGGCAATGGCATGGCATCAAGTGGAAAGGCTCATACTATTTCGCCACCAAACTAACTTTCAGCTCAAAGAGCAGTCCGTGGCTTTTCCACACATTCGACACATTCGCACTATCCCTCTCCTGGATCTTGTCCCACCAAGCGCAGTGCCAGAAAGTCATCCACTACCTTGATGGCCTCCTGCTGATCGAACAGCCCAGTGAGTCCGCCTCAGAGTTGGATAAGTAAGGGTAGTGTTTGGCAACCTGAACGAGCTCATCACAGAGCATAAAGTGGAAGGTCCAGAGCAGTCCATCACCTTCTTAGGCATTAGTCTAGATACCGGCTCCATGCAGGCCAGCTTACCTCCCGACAAGTTGTCCTGGATCAGGTCCGTCAAGCATGCCTTCACCCATTCACAAGTCTGTACCAAGAAACAACTACAGTCCTTGTTAGACATGCTCAGCTTCGCAATGAGGATTATTCCTCAGGGGCGTTCCTTCATCTCACGCCTCCTGGTTTTCCTATTGCAGGCACAGGACCCCGATCAAATCCTTAGATTGGACCAAGTAGTGAACGCTGATCTGGCTATGTGGGACGAGTTCCTGGAAAACTGGAATGTTTATGTTTATCCCGGTAGCATCAGCTTTGTCACCTCATGTAGTGATGGATGCAGTGGCCTCCACGGGCTTTGCAGCAATTTTTGGCCCTCACTGGTTTGCAGGGCCATGGCCACAATAGATTCTCCTGATCCCTGTTTTTTTCTATACTATTCTGTTATTTTCTATTCTATTCTAATCTGTTCAAATTCGAATTGATTCTATTTGAATTTTGGGAAATGGATAGATTCTTTCTATTCTATTCTATTGTTTTTTTAATTCTATTATTTTGTATTCTAGTCTTTTCTATTCGAAATTTAGAAGATGGTCATATTCTCTCTATTTTATTCTAGTTTTTTTTATTCTATTCTATTTGTTTCTATTATATTCTATTCTTTTATTTTCTGTTATATTCTTTTTTATTCTATTGTATTTTTTTCTATTCTATTTTATTCTCTTTGGAAATTGGAAAACAAATTGAAAACTAATTGGATTCGAAAACCTTTCAAATTCGAAAACTATTTGAATTCGGAAAATTCAAATTGATTTGAATACGAATAAACGAAACAAATTCCAAAAACAAATTAAACAAATTCAACCAAACTAATTTATGTAAATAACAAATCAAAACAAGCCTCCGGCTCTAATAATGTGGCTTGAAAAAAAAAAACTTATAAATCTATGAGCCGGGCGCCCCACCTGCGCCCCTTATAGACCGGCCGCTCCTGTCCCCATATTGATGAGAACAATGGCTTCTTCCCCATAACCTTGACCTGGTAGTTGCGGGGGTCTGTGGATGGGGAGCTTATTGGAATCTAGATGGCCCCCTTTAAAAAATAACATACCGCTGCACCATTTTACAAGAATAAGTACCCCATCTAGGAAAATAGGAAATACTAACCATACTGATACTTTTTGACACATTCTTTATTAAAAAAAAAAACAACCTCACAAAATACCCCATCATAATTATGTCAGCCAGCTATGTGGATCAACGTCAATCATGATGAATGGCGCCCGCTGACCTGCCAAAACAAAAAAAAAGCACAACGGCCCACTCGCACTCATTTATAATGTAAACAGAGGGGTGGGGACAGTTGATATATTTGGAAAATGGTAGCAGTGCTGCCCCTGCCCCTTTGTTTCCCTGCCCTTTAGTTGCAACATACACACAAGGGAAGGGGATTGCTGTCATTTCATTGACGGCCTTATTAGGTCAATAATGTCATGAGCATCCTCGTCTCTTTGCGTATGCGTAGCTACAGGGTGGATTGGGCAACTTCCTTCCAGGTTCAAACCGAAAACCTAAACTCATCCCTAATATTAAACAATTGTAATATTTTTTCAAAAATATAATACTGATCTTTTCTTCATCCTTGGTTACATCTTGGTGCCACTGATCTCCTGCAGTCGCTTTGCAACCACTTGTAGTGTCCTTTCGGTGATAACACAGGAGCACAATTGGAAGACAGAGATGTTCCACGAGACAAAATCCAGAGATGTACACAGGCCATTACAAGATTCAACCCAATTTCAGCACATTCTGGACCCAACACGTGTTACTTACAGGAACATTCTGTAAATATCCAAGTCTAAAAAGACAGTACAATTTATCCCCATCTTTAGGACTGGAGGTGAGAGCTCTCTGTTACAGCGTACGTGACATTATAGCAATCTCGCCAAATCTCTGAGCATTTCCACAGCACGTAATTTGCGGCGGGAAGGGAAATAAGTGAATGTGACCTTTCTAATAACTAATAAATGTCCTCGAGCCATAATCAAGAAATCCTGACATTAAAATTGAGTTATCATTAGGCGAATGCAGAGATAAAGGCTCATTTTTAATAAATAACATTTTCTTCCTTGGAATTATCATCTTGTAGAAATGCATCATACTGTACAATTGTAGTGAAATGCTCAAGTCTTTCTGGGAGGGGAAGCACAGAAGAAAAAGGACCCATCGCAGACAGATTGCTCATTTTTTTTCCCTACAAATCCAAAAAAAACCTGAATCTACGCAGCCAGAGAGAGAAATAAATTCTTCATCAGTAAACTTTCATATTTCTGTAGATGTAAGATAGAATATTCAGATTGATTGAATCCATCAGTGACTGGTTCTATTTAACTTGTTCAGATCCGTGCTATAGCTGAATGATGGCTACAGTGCGGATCTGCTTTGCCGGGAGGCCGTAATAGACATCCGCCCCTTTGCACGCTGGCCACGCCCCCCCTGGAGGGCACGCGGCGCGCGCCATGATCACCCGAGTCAATGAGACTCGGGTGATCACAGATCCAAGTAAGGGGTCGATCCTGACCCCTTACCAGGTGATCGGCTGTCAGTCAATGACAGCTGATCACGTGATGTAAACAGAAGATCGGTAATCGTTTTTTTTTTCTTCTCATGCTGACAGCGTGAGGAGAAAAAAAAGCCGATCACCAGCTTCTGTTGAAGGGACATCAGTCCCGAAGAAGAAGAGGTGAAGCTGCCTCATATGTGCCCACCAGTACCTCCCGCCACTGCCACGAATCAGTGCCCACCAGTACATAAGTGCCAGCAATCAGCACCACCTATCAATGCCCACGAGTACCACCTATCAATGCCCACCAATGGTGCCAATCAGTGCCTCATCAGTGCCATCTAGCAGCGCTGCCTATCAGTGTCACCTACCAGTAACAATCAGTGCCCATCACTGCCATCCATTAGTGCCTATCATTGCCACCCATCAGTGCCCATCAGTGCCTGCTATCAGTTCCACCTATTAGTGCCCCTCTGTGCCACCTATCAATGCCCTTCAGTGCCACCCAACAGTGGAAACTTCTCAGTGCCCACCAATGCCACCTATCAGTGCCCACCAATGCCACCTCATCAGTGCCCATCAGTGCTGCTTTTTCAGTGCCCATCAGTGTAGCCTCATCAGCGTACATCAATGAAGGAGAAAAATTACCTGTTTGCAAAATTTATTAACAAAATATATAAAGGTTTTGTATTTTTTTTTCTAATTCTGGCTTTTTTAATATGTTTAACAAAAAATAAAAACCCAGAAGTGATCAAATACCAAAAGAAAGCTTTTATTGTGGGAAAACAATGATAAAAATGTCATTTGGGTACAGTGTTGTATGACCGTGCAATTGTCATTCAAAGAGTGACAGCGCTAAAAGCTGAAAATTGGTCTGGGCAAGAGGGGGGTTTAGGTGCCCAGTAAGCAACTGGTTAAATAAGAGTCTTAAATGTGAATTACTTATCACTCAGAATGCAGCCTATCAATTCCCTAGAGACTGTTGACACCACTGAGAATGTAGCCTATCCATTCACTAGAGACCGGTGACCTCCTGCAAACCTCCTGCAGGTCACGGACACTAGAGGTCGCTATATCTTCCTATAGTGTACAATGTATATCAAGTCTTATGTTTTAGCTAATGTATATATATATCACCCCCGTATTCATCTGAGGTATCTCTGATAAAACTGATGTTCCCTGGTTAATAGTAGAGGACTATAATAATTATTTTGATCCTTGCTTAGATAAATATGGAACGTCTATGGGACAAGTGACGTCTGCAAGTACCTCCTTTGCTGGTTATGTTCGGGAGATTGGCCTAATAGATATATGGAGAATGCTACATCCTCATGCCAGAGATTTTTCTTGTTTCTCTAGCCTTATCTAGAATAGACTTGACATTAGTTACTTCTGCGATGTTACCAATAATATCTGAAGTAACTTATGCAGCTAGGGGGTTGTCCGATCATCCCCCATTGGCCCTCAAGTTAACTCTATGCTCTGCCCAGATTTGGACTTTGTGGAAAGTTAATCCTTATTGGTTCGACCTTTTTCCTTCAAAGGAGAATATTCTACTCGAAATTTCGGCCTATGGTTTTTTTAACAAGCCCTCTGTATCTTTGCAGAAGTGAAACACTTTTGGTAAAAGTGTTAGCTACTAGAATGGCGAAAGCAAAATCTAAGTGCATTCAGACCAATCTGGATTCATTCCAAGTAGATCTAGCGCAGTGAATATAAGACATTTATTCCTATATTTTCAAGTTCTGTCTGAAAATGTGGGCAATAGAGCTACTGTATAATGTCACTTGATGCAGCAATAGCTTTTGATGGCATGGAATGGGATTTTCTATGGCACTGTTTAGAGAGGTTTGGATTTGAACCCCGGTTTATAAATTGGATACAATTCCTTTATGTTGCTCCGTTGGCATGAGTTCAGGTAAGTGGACATGTATCAGCCCCTTTCTCTTTACGAGGAACAAGACAGGGATGTCCATTATTACTTTTCGCCCTGGCTCTTGAACCTTTGGCTGCTGCTATCCATCAATCATCGAATATTATTGGGTTCTGTAGACCCTTAAGAGAGGACAAGATTGTCCTATATGCTGATGAAACGCTTCTATTTTTGGGAGACACATCGTCTTCCTTAGTAGCAGTGATGTCTTTAACTAACACATATGGTTCTTTTTCAGGATTTACAATAAACTGGGATAAATCAGTTATTTTACCCGTGGACCCCTAGGTGACCCATCTGCCAATATCAGCATCTCAAATAACTGTAGTCTACATTTAAATATCTAGACATCCAAGTTACATCACAAGTGAGTACATATGTAGAGAGGAATCATCTCAAATAACTGTAGGCTACATTTAAATATCTAGGCATCCAAGTTACATCACAAGTGAGTACATGTAGAGAGGAATTTAGATTCACTACTCAAGCGCTTTAAACAAGTGGGGAATTTTTTTTTAAACAAATAGATACTTTGTTTAGAGACCTTATTTAGAGATACAAACACTACCGAATTAGATTAGGAACTCTACAGTTGCCTAAGAATGAAGAAGGTTTACTGTTCCTAATGCCAGACTATATTATCTAGCATCACAACTTCAGCAACTATATGGTTGGAATGATAAAAATGGAGATGACCCTATACATCAAGTTATATTTTCCCAACTGCCAATGGATCCACCAGTGCAGCTAATAGTAGCTTATAGGGATGGGTGAACGGTTCGGCCCGAGCATAAGTTTGGGCCAAACTTTGGTTGTTCGGACGTTCGGACAACGAACTTTATGCTATGTTATGTGTTCGCGGCAAATTCGAAAGCCGTTAAAGTCTATGGGACATTAACATGAAAAACCAAAAGTGCTCATTCTAAAGGCTTATATGCAAGTTATTATTATAAAAAGTGTTTGGGGACATGTATCAATACAAAAAAAAGTTTTAAAAACAGACGTTTTTTTCGGGAGCGGTGATTTTAATAATGCTTAAAGTGAAACAATAAAAATGAAATATTCCTTTAAATATCACGCCTGGGGGGGTGTCTATAGTATACCTGTAAAGTGGCACATTTTCCTGTGTTTAGAACAATACCACAGCAAAATTACATTTCTAAAGCAAAAAAAGTCATTTAAAACTGATCACGACTAATGAATTGCCGGGTCTTGGCAATATAGATAAATGTCATTGAAATAAACGGCAGGGGTCTGTGACGAAAATATAAGCGTAGGATAGTTTTGCCTTAACTAGATGTGGTGTGATCTGTAGTAGTGTAATTGTAGATGTAGTTTAATTCTGGGTTATTAGAAATATAGTATTCTATGTCAGTCATGCACATATGTTCTTTCATTAGCATTTGAAAAGGACAGAGATTTTTTCTAGGATCAATGTGACACCTAGATGCCAATAAAAGTTCCCATTAGAGTAAACATAGATTGCCAGCTTCCTGAGGCTCAAAGGAATCTGCTAGTCATCTTGGCCACACGGATCTGCAGGGGGCATTCACAAGGCTCCGGACAGTCTGTAAGCTTTGATTAATATCAAGAGATCTAAGGAACCATTTTTATCTCTCATAAAAGCTAAAATATTAACGGCAGAGAGATGAAAATAATTCCTTGTGATCGTACACCTGATGGGTTACGTGTACATGTGACTCTGTATGTTTAGCAGGTGTGGAATCCTGGAGAACCACACAAAACCGCTATATGGCGCCTGATTGCGGCAGGCAGGCAGTGATTGGTACTGTTGCGATCGGCATGATGCGCTGGTATCGGAAATCCTATCCATGACCCAGCAATCAGCGCCATTCTGGGCCAATTTGACTCTGGTCATTTCAGAACACAAAACATTTGTGGGCTGAGACAGGAACATACCCCCAGGGTTGATTGGCCAAGGGCTAAAGTCCAGCCCGCATCCATATTTCAATAAATTGGGTAGCCTGAGATATGGACATTGTTCTTCCACGAAGCCAGTTCTAAACTGGGGAGTTCCCACATGTTCCAGTATGCTTCTACTAACGGATAGATTTTCTTGGTAAAGTTTATTTCTGTTTTTATCCCTTTTTATTTTCATAGCAAATTGCCAATTGGTGTGTCTTTCTGTATTTCTTGTATCTTTTTTGGTAAATCCTTTTTCTTTGTATATCTTATATGCACTGCCCACTTTTGGGATATTAAATGATAAAATTAATAAGTGACTTCTGTGTACTAAGCTAGGACTCATATCTCTGGAGAGGTTGTTGTATTTTAGTGCCTAAGTACTCGGTTTAAGTTACGTACCAATCAGTATGCAATTGCACTGTGTGTTGGCAGATTGCATGCAGATTGTAAGCTAACAGATCTTCCAGACAGAGATCTGTGTGTGTGGTGGCTCAGCAGACCAGTCTGCGGACAAACTGTTGGGTGGTGGCAGGCTATCGTTTATTGTGTGTCTGGTGTGTGGGTGTGGGGACAGTGGGAGGAGTGATTAACACCGGGGTTCAAGCTTGCAGGATAGCTGGAGGAATCCTAGAAGTGTGTAGTAATTGCTGGACTGTTCCCCAACCCTTAGAATGCACCAGATTGTATGTAAGATTTGTATCTGCCTGTGTGTGGTCAGCTAGCTGGATTGGAGTGGAGTCTCCCTCTAGTGGTGGCCAAAGGTAGTGCAGGCTGTGAAAGTACCACAGCCGGTCTTACATGCGCAGTATAAGTTCCCCCTTATTCCCTTAGTTCCTCATATACCCCGGTCACGGAACGCACGTCGCGGTTAGTTAGTAGCCGTGGGGTGTGAATCCGTGACAGATTGGCGGCAGCGAGCGGAATTTGCTTAGTACATTAGTACATGGTTTATTCATTTAACCTATGTACTAAAGGTTGGAAGCTTGTTAGAAGCAACTGACCTACAGAAGCTCACTCAGTGCATAATTTTTGTTTTGTAGAAGACATACTTGGCTATTTGCTCCCCACCCCCTCTTTTTTTTTCTTTTCTATCTTTTATTTGGGCAAAAAACTTGGAGATGGTAACCCACGAGATGATATGCTGGTACAAGAGGCAATCCGAAGAGACCGCGATTGACCTCTGTGAGCTAAGAGGCATCAGTACAGTCGGCAAGACGAGGACCCAACTTTTATGTGCGTTGATAGAGGATGACCATGAACAGTTCACCATGGCATCTAAACCCAGAGACTGTGCCATTCCAGATGACTGTGTGAGACAGCATGACTCTGTTCTCAAACCCTCTCAGCGGAAGAAATCACTACAGCAGATGAAGCAAAGAGAGAGAGAGCACAAACTGAACAGTACCCAAATCCAGCATGGAAAGGCAACATCACCTCCATCTGCATCAAGAACTACAAGAGCCAGACCTACATCTGTGGAAACCTTGAAGTGTTTTGTCTGTAACCAAGGTGGACATTACTCGAGCCTTTGTCCAAAGAGGAGGAGGCCTAGCCCACCAGCAAGTGTGAAAAGTGCTCCCCCTACTGTGTTGCTTGTTGGGGAAAATGTAGGAGACCGAGCGGATAACCTGCAGCCAGTTACCGCAAGTAACAGCGTTACAGTCGGACTCCGAGGTATGGGATCAGAGGATGTCCTAGCTCTTCCAGGATTGAGGTGCTGTGAGGATGTGATCCCAGGGGAAGCCATGTTTGTCACCGGAGGTGGAGGAGCCATCTCTGCCGTGCCTATGGCTTGTGTTTCGTTGAACCTGGACTCTGAAAGCCAAATGAAAGAAGTGGGCAGAGCAGATCCCACGTATGTAGGAGGCCATGCGGATAGCCTGCAGCTGGTTACCGCAGGTAACAGTGTTACAGTTGGACTCCAAGCTATGGGATCAGAGGATGTCCTAGCTCTTCCAG
This sequence comes from Aquarana catesbeiana, assembly GCF_042186555.1. Taxonomy (NCBI): domain Eukaryota; kingdom Metazoa; phylum Chordata; class Amphibia; order Anura; family Ranidae; genus Aquarana; species Aquarana catesbeiana. Next base: position 57,497,093 of record NC_133331.1, on the reverse strand, counting down.
GATTGAGGAGCTGTGAGGATGTGATCCCAGGGGAAGCCATGGTTGTCACAGGAGGTGGAGGAGCCATCCCTGCCGTGCCTATGGCTTGTGTTTCGTTGAACCAGGAATCTGAAAGCCAAGTGAAAGAAGTGGGCAGAGCAGATCCCACAAATGTAGGAGGCCATGCGGATAGCCTGCAGCTGGTTACCGCAGGTAACAGTGTTACAGTTGGACTCCAAGCTATGGGATCCATGGATGTCCTAGCTCTTCCAGGATTGAGGAGCTGTGAGGATGTGATCCCAGGGGAAGCCATGGTTGTCACAGGAGGCGGAGGAGCCATCCCTGCCATGCCTATGGCTTGTGTTTCGTTGAACCAGGAATCTGAAAGCCAGGTGAAAGAAGTGGGCAGAGCAGATCCCACAAATGTAGGAGGCCGTGTGGATACCCTGCAGCTGGTTACCGCAGGTAATAATGTTTCAGTCGGACTCCGAGATACGGGATCCACGGATGTCCTAGCTCTTTCAGGATCGAGGAGCCATGAGGATGTGGTCCCAAAGAAAGCCACAGTTATCACAGGGGTTGGAGGAGTCATCCCTGTGTTACCAACAGCTTGTGTTGCTTTGCTCAGAGGATCAAAAAGCAAAGTGAGAGAAGTAGGCATAGCAGATGCCAATAACAGACTATCGGGTACTGACCGGGTGCAGTTGGTAGCTCGCTATGAGCCAAATTCAGCCCCCCTGGAACCTGCATCTCCACCTGAAGCCCCGGATTCACGTAAAGTACTGTTGGGTGACTCAGTGCATGTTGGGAACTCTGGGGAGGGTCAGGGGACTAGTGACTGTGTGCCAGGTCCAGGCCCTAATGGGTTTATGGAGCCAAGGCCCAGAGAGGAAACTAAAGTCACAATGAACTCTGAAATTGATAATGTTTTGTGTGATGTTAAAATTCATGATCTGTGCTGTGCAGATGTTCCTTCTGCTGCAGTGGTGACTCCCGGGGCCCACCGGGCTGCCCCGGACTGGTCATTGCCCACTGCTACAGAGGGACTGTCTGTGAAAGGGCCCAATCCAACTGGGTCAGACCCTTGTGAACTTGGTCAAGCAGGCCTGAGGTCCCCTCACACTGTTGTCTCCCTGGCGTCTGTGGCAGATCGCTCTGAGTCCCCTGAGGCTGTTAAAATTTACATCAGCCTGGAGGAGTACAGAGGTCTGGCTGATGGACTGCCAGTTGGGGATGGCGGGATGAGGGTGTATGGGGAACAGGACTGTGACTCTGTAACCACATGTAAAGAAAAGGAATGTTTTGAAGTACCTGCTGAAAAGGCCAATTGTGTTTCAGTAGATCCTGGTACGGACATGCAAGGTGTGCTTGTAACCTTATGTGAGGCAAAGTCTTCTGTAGTCTGCTCCTCTGCCATCACAGCTACCAGTACTTCCATTGTGGATTCTGGGCTGTGCATCACAGAGGAAAGACCACAGGGTGAGGGGGCAAATCTGATCCAATTTGACTCTACTCCCTTGGCAGTTGCAGCTGACAGCACTGATTTCTTAGGGGATGATACATTTGTTGCCAGCCCAGAAGAACTCAGGTGTTGTGCCAACAGATGCTCTGCTGAGGATGGAGTAGGAGTATGGGATGTGGGTCAAAGGACAACCCCAGGTGGAATTCAGTCTTCTGTGATCTTCTCCTCTGTCACCATAGTTGCGAGTACTGCTATTGCGGATTCATTGCTGTGTGTCACTGAGGGAATATTACAGGGTGACAGGGCAAATTTGGCCCCATCAGGGCCTACCATCTCAGCAGCTGCAGGTGACAACACCGGGTACTTTCTGGCTGATAAGTCTGATGTTAGCCCAGAGGAACTGAGGTGTTGTGCTGGCAGGCCTTCTGCTGAGGAGGACAGAGTAGGAGAGTATGACACGGGTCAGAGCATGACCCCTGGCAGAATAAAGTGTTTTGTGGCTTTATCCTCTGTCCCCACAGCTATGAGTATCATAATTGAGGATTCGTTGCTGTGCATAACAGGGGAAGAACCGCAGGATTATGGAGGAAAACTGACCCCATCTAAATCTGCTCTCTCAGAGGCTGCAGCTGATGGCACTGCGTTCCTACAGGCTGATATGTTTGGTGTCAGCGTAGAGGAATTCAGGGGTTGTGCTGGCAGGCCTTCTGTTGAGGCAGAACGAGAAAAAGTGTGGGAGACAGGCC